>NC_138879.1:51027520-51627520 GCF_965194805.1 Balaenoptera borealis | reverse complement strand
ATGTATATGCAAGTCATGATAAGGACTGTAACAGAAAACTTTGGCATGCCATGAGAGCCCATAAAAGAATTGTTTTTACTTTTTGCAAGACAAATATTTGGTTGGTAGATTGAGAGAGAAACAAATCACATGTTGAAAAACCAAGCTGGCATTGCCACAGAAAGAGTAGATAGAGGTGAACCACCAGGTAGAATTTGGCGACGGCCAGAATTGGGAGACCTTGGATCAGGGCCATTCTTAGGGTGGAGCATTTGGTCAGCAACCAAGGGCCGGGGGTCTGAGGATGCGGTAGAAACTCCAGGCTTAATTTCCGAAAGGATTTCTTCTGAACCTTCCTATGGGAGGGGAAAAAAAAAAAGTTTGTTTCAAAGGGTAAGGGTATTATATGGAAAGGGCATATAACTCTCATTTTTGTTTACTGGGAGGAGCGTCTCTGCGTACCGGGTCTGTGCGGACTCGCATGTCGCTCTGCAGAGGGTGTGTGGGTGCGCCGATTGGCCGAAGCCGGTGTATGAGGGAGAAGGCTATACCGCTAGATGTTTTATACTGTATTTTTAATAAAAATTGTGTGTATTTAAGGTGTACCACATGTTTTGATAGACACAGACATAGTGAAATGATAACTACCCTCAAGCTACTTAACATTTTCATCTCCTTACGTGTGTGTGTTTATGTGTGTTTGAATCGATGTTACTAGCCCGAGTGTCCAGGGTTGGAAGGTCGGTAAGTCTCACAAGAATAAGCACAAGTAGGCCCATCCTTGGCTTAGCTTTTGTGGTTGTGGGATGTGGGATTCTTCCTAACATTAGGTAGATACTGTATATATATCTATATATCTATATATATATCTATATATATATATATAGATATATATATCTATATATATATACACACACACACACATATGTGTGTGTGTACGCAACTCTCAGTTTAACATTGTTGTACAAGACAAGGATGAGTGAGGTGTGTAGGGGGAGTGTTGCTGATTTTGCACGTTTGAAATGAAGCAGGGCCGGAGAACCACAGTCTTGGGCTTCATGGAGGAGCCAGCCTCCAGGAGCAGCTGAAATGTCAGGAGGGCCGGGTGGGCTGTGGGAAGCGTTTGGTGGCACACCCCGTGGAGAGAGGGATGAGTGGAGGACATGGAGACTCTTTGCCTGAGAGGAGAGTTGAAGGTTGCTAAGGGAGCAGGCAAGAAGTCCTTTGACCGAGGAGGGAAGTGCGTGTCCCCAGGGCGGGAGAGTCTTATGCTGCCGGCTGGCCAGCCGGGTGACAAGTGAAGAGGTCTTCACACCCAGGAATCCCAACCACTCAGAGTCTGTTGACTCAGTCAGTGCATGTGGCAGTGAATGCACCTCTGCTCTGCCTTTAGGATGAGAAGGGCCTCCTGAAAGCAGGCCTGACAGCAGCGGCTCTTCTGAGAGAGAAGGGGAAACTTCTCACACCCTCTTCCACCAGAAAGCATCCGAGGACAGGATCTGAAGGGGTGGGCTTGCTGAATTGCTCCTGGAACCACAGGCTTGGAGGGGTTTTCTATGAACAGCGGTCCTTGCAGGGACAGATTGAGGATCAGCAGGGCTGTGTGAAGAAAATTCCACCTCCTTCCAGCCACCTCAACTTCCGCTTTTCCCACGAGGCCTCCCCTGAGCGAGCCAGCCCTCACTGGTCACCTTCTCCAGCTTTTCATGGACCTTGTAACTTAGCATTTGAGTATACGTTACCCATATTGAATATTTCACGGTCATGTTTTCCCTGTCACTTCCTTACGTGTAGGAACCACGATCCGTACTCCCTGTTGATGCTCACTGTGCCTGCAGAAGTGCTGAGCACACAGTAGGGGTTCAGTAATTACTTGCCGGGTAGAGATATGGAGTTAACTTTTTTTTTTTAAATTTAATTAATTAATTAATTTATTTATTTATTTTTGGCTGTGTTGGGTCTTCGTTTCTGTGCTAGGGCTTTCTCCAGTTGCGGCAAGCGGGGGCCACTCCTCATCGCGGTGCGCGGGCCTCTCATTACCGCGGCCTCTCTTGTTGCGGAGTGCAGGCTCAGTAACTGTGGCTCACGGGCCTAGCTGCTCCGCGGCATGTGGGATCTTCCCAGACCAGGGCTCGAACCCGTGTCCCCTGCATTGTCAGGCAGATTCTCAACCACTGCGCCACTAGGGAAGCCCCTGTTTTGTTTTTTGTTTTGTTTTAATTTTTTGGCCACACTGTGCAGCATGAGGGATCTTAGTTCCCTGACCAGGGATCAAACCCTTCCCTGACCACGGTTAAGATTCCTGCAGTGGAAGCATGGAGTCTTAACCACTGGACCGCCAGGGAAGTCCCTGGAGCTAAGTATTCTTGTGACTTTCCCACTGGAGGGCCTTGTATGTGCTGGGCACCGTGTGACACGAAAACAGTACAGGTCCTTACTCAGTGCTTCTCAGCTAGGGTGGCACTGCCCTCCTGGGGGTGTTTGGAAATGTTGGGGAGGGAGGTTTCATTGTCACTTTGTCTGGGAAGCACTAACAGCATTTAGTATGTGGGGATCAGGGATGTTATCCACCCTGCCATGACTGGACAGCACATTGAAGAATTGTTTTTCCACCCAAATTGCCAATATGCCTCTTGTGAACTTGTTATGGACGTGGGAAAGGTCAGGTGAAGGACTAGGCATGTTTTCTTCCGTGAAGTCGGAAGTAGGTCCTAAGTCCCCTCCTTTCCTTCTTGCTGGGTGGAGAGAGGAATGTAGGCTGTAAATTACTTGTGTGCATGGCACATAGCTCTTCTCACAGCTTTTATTTGTCTGCCCGAACACCTCTGGAGGTAAACTGGGCAGGCTCCAGAGCCAGAGTGCAAGGAAGAAGATTTTCATGTTCTCTCTTCACCACCTACCCACTCTCTCTTTCAAGGCACATTTGTAAGAAAGTGGTTGAAAGCATGTCGTACTTGGTCTTCAGTTCTGCATGTTCACGAAAGAGTCTTCAAGAAAAGATTCAGACAGATTCAATATCTTGTAATAACCCATAACAGAAAATAATCTGAAAAAATATATATGTATATAATTGAATCACTCTACCGTACACCAGAAATGGATATAATGTTGTAAATCAGCTATACTTCAATTAAGAAAAAACAAAACAATTGGGCAGGGGCACCCAAGAGCCTGAGCAGCGGGAGGGGAGGCGGAGGTAGGTGTGTGGTCACAGGGTGAGAGAGGAGGCTGGCGTATGTATCTCTTCTCTCGTGTCTTTGCGTCCTACGGTTGGCCCCTTCAAGACGGAGGTGTGCTGAGTGAGTGTCGTTGCTCAAATTGCAGGGAATAACCAGAGGGGAGACCACTTGCCTAGTATCCTTTGGAGAAGAACAGAGCTTTGGGGGTGGGTGAGTGGCTGGGAGTAGAGTGGCTGGTGGGGACGCCCTGATGCAGCCGTGCAGCAGAGCCACCATCACGTCTCACTCTCTGAGTCCAACTTAGGAGGGCAGGACTGGATGGGCTCTTGGTCTAGTCTAGCTAAGGTTTGGTGAAGTTGGAGAAGGTCCCTCTAACCTTCACAAGGTCCTTCTTCACCGTGGAAACTACCTTCAACCCCACAAAGCAGGGTTGGGGGGGACAGGCAGCCTGTGGTTCAGAAGTTTGCCGGTTCCTTTATCCCTCCAGACCTCTAGGAAGCCCTCTTTTTCTCTCTTTCTTCAGTTCAGAACAAAAATTGCTCTGATACAAGTCATTTGTATTTTAATGTGGATTCATTTCAGAAGGGGTTCTGGGGTGGAATAGGAATAATAATGAATACTTACTATGCAGTATGTTCCCTCCTTATATAATCTCATTATCCCTCACAATAACCCTTTGAAGTGGGATATTTTACTCATTTTAAAGATGACGAGACCAAGGCTTACAGAACTTGGAAGTTAAGTAACGTGCCTAAGGTTGGACAGCCAGTAAGCGGCAGATTTCAGATTCAGACTCGCGTTCAGGGACTTCCCTGGTGGTCCAGTGGTTAAGACTCCACGCTTCCAATGCAGGGGCACGGGTTCAATCCCTGGTCGGGGAACTAGGATCCCACATACAGAGTGGCATGCCCCAAAAAAGTAAAAAAAAAAAAAACAACAACAAAAAAAGCTCGGATTCAGATTCAACCCAGAACCTGAGCCTGTGCGCCCCTGTGCTGGTGGAGGCCTGCGCCCAGGTGGCAGGTGTCTGTGTCTGTGGGTGTGTGTTGAGGGGAGGGCACCCTGCAGCTGACATTCTGGACTATGTACCTGGAGCGGTATTGTTTTCAACTGGCTTTAATCATGAATGTGTGGCCTGTGGGAAACAGGCTTTGTGGGCTCACTTGGGATAATATAACACTGTCCATAAAGTTTCTATGGTGAAGTATCAGGAGACTTTGGAACATGACCTGTCTCATGGATTGGAGGCGGCCTGTATGAGAAGTGGTCACCACCTGCAAGAGCACACGGTCTAGATCTGCATCTTGGTAGAGGACAGGTTTTTTTTTTTTTGAGGACAGGTTTTAATCACATGAGCGCATTTTTTGAGAAGAGGGAGTAGCTTGATTGATGGATTAAGAGACTTTAAAAAAAATTTTTTTTTTTTTTAAGTAAATGACTTTAGCCTGAGCCTTTGTGAACTGCTGGTGGGTTGGCGTTGGTGGGCACCTGCTGGGAACACAAAGCTCCATGGGGCCTGTGCCCAGAACTGGTAGAGATTTCTAGATGTCTGGCTGCTGGGCACGGTACTCTGATGATAGCAGGGGAACGCATCCACAAGAATTCAGATTTATTCTGGAGGAAAGAGAGTTAATGATTCCGAAGCCCTGTTCTTCAGAGGGAGGAGAGGAAGACTATCTCATCCCTCCCACCTTAAAAAAATTTTTTTAAATTGTAGTTAAATATACGTAACATAAAATTTACCATTTTAGCCTGTTTTTTTTTTTTTTGGCTGCGTTGGGTCTTCATTGCTGTGGGCGGGCTTTCTCTAGTTGCGGCGAGCAGGGGCTACTCTTCGTTGCAGTGCGCAGGCTTCTCATTGTGGTGGCTTCCCTTGTTGCAGAGCACAGGCTCTAGGCATGCGGGCTTCAGTAGTTGTGGTGCACAGGCTCAGTTGCTCCGCGGTACGTGGGATCTTCCCGGACCAGGGCTCGAACCTGTGTCCCCTGCATTGGCAGGCGGATTCTTAACCACTGTGCCACCAGGGAAGCCCCCGTTTTAGCCATTTTTAAGTGTACAGTTCGGTGGCATTAAGTACATTCGCATTGTTGTGCAACCATCACCGCCATCCCTCTCCAGATCTTTTTCATCTTCCCCAACTGAAACTCTGTCCCCGTTAAACGTGAACTCCCCATTCCCCTCCCCCAGCCCCTGGCAACCACCGTCCTGTGTCCCCTCCCTTTCTGTGTGTGCAGAGCTGAGCAGAGGGCTGACATAGCAGATGCTTTTACTGTTTGTTGAGTCAGGTGAGGTGACCTGTTTCAGAAGTCCATGTGTCATCAGCCAACTCAGGACACCCCCCTCCCTCCTGGCTCCAGGGCAAGGCGGTCACGTCCGAGAGGGACTGTAAATGAAATGGCTGCTTTGAATCACAAAAGAATTAGGCAGCGGAAAGAGAAGTGGAGGGTTTCTCGTCCATATTCAGCGCCTTTTGCCATCTCCCAGCTATCATTTGCTTTCTGGTTCTCTTGTACTTATATTCATCATCTTGCTTGTTCTCAGCTCTTACGTCTCATCCGGGGGGGTCTGGTGGGTAGCTGCTATAGGAAGGTGGAAGGAAGATCATGTAGGGCATGAAGATAATAAAAGGTAACAACATTTCTGTGTTTGTGTGTGAGGGGTTCATGTGTTAACTGGGAGTCTCCCTGGAAGTAGAAGAAAACCATCCTTAGATGAGTACCTTGGACCCAGTAGAGTATCTCTGTCCTTCCTGTGTTCCACCTTTCCCGAGGGGTGGCCAGTGGTGCAACTTCGGCTGGAAGCTTTATTCAACATCATGTATTCATGTATCATAAGGAACTGAAAGCTCATTCATGGGTGACATCAAGTAAAGGGAGGGTAGGTTTTTAATATCAGGCAGTATGAGCTCAGGAGCTTCTTTCCTGTGGAATGATGGGCCACAGAAAAGGCCTAGATTCTTACAGGAGGAAGGGGTGGTTAGCTGCTAAAGATGTCTTGGGGAAATCATGGGCAGCCTTTGAGGCCCTTTTGATGTCACCTTCCTGGGCCTCCAGGCCTGCACAGTTTGGAGCCGGGTCAGGCTGTATCCCTCTGTGGTGTCCGCACCCCTGGACAGACCCAAAGCATGACCTAGAATTGAGTTGGATTTCTTAGAATAGAGGTGACCAATTCAGTGGCCTGCCCGGCCTCCTCACTTCGTCCACACGATTTACAGTTTCTCGTCAAACTTCGTGGGGAAAGAAGGAAAAAGGAAGGAGAGACAGGCTTAGCACTCAAGTCACCCAGGAAGAGAGGAGGGCAGGAGAGCCCTGTGTCATAGAGAGGCCTAACAGGTCAAGATCCAGGCCACAGGGGCCTCTAGCCAGTAGGTTGGGGGTGGCAACTTAGGGTCCCCTGTTGAGGGCTGTTTCCCTAGATCACCTGTCCTCGAGTCGGATCCCAGGTTCTGAGGACTCATAGTCTTTTCTCTGTTTTCTGTGTACAGGCTTCCAGGAAGCTACATGTATTCAGCGTCACCTTCCAGGGTCTGCCCAGTGGCCCTTCTCACCTCAGTCCCTCTCACTACAATCTAAAGCCTATTTCTTTCTTAGATTGAGCCAGGTATGAATTGGGGTTGATTGTTTTTCTTGGGCTGAGCCTGGTTCACCCACCCCTGGTACTCAAAGTGTGAATGAAGGAACGTTCCACCCCCTGACTCATGGAAACACGGCCTTCCCTAGTTGTTATCCTGCAGTCTGGCATCGTGCCTGCCTGGATATGGTTTTCATCACCATCATAAATAAAAGCAAAGAGTGGTTTAAGTGCCTGTGTTTAAAGCAGAGCATCCATAGACCATCTTACATGCCTAAAGGTGCCAGCAGCAGGCCAGGGTCCCAGAGCTAGTTAGATCTGACTTCCGATACTCGTACTGCCCTGCGGCAGTGTGCAGGCCCCACCAGACACGAAGGGCTCATGTGTGTTTGGTCAGCCTGGAGTCCAAGGTGCATTCTGTGCAGAGGAGGTGTCTTTCACAAGTCAATGATTAATGCCCCCCGCTGCTGCCCAGATCCCCCGCCCTGGCCTTGTAACCTGCTCAGATAGGGTGATATTGACGTTTCCAGAGAGCTCCCTGATGGAGGCCCGCTGACACAGGGGCTGTTGGAGTTGAGGCAACGTGATAGAGCCAGTGTGGAATTAGGAGCTGGAAGACGTGGTTCCTCTTTCAGTTCCCTCTAGTTTACAGGATGCGTGTCATCTCTCTGGGATTTGGTTTCCTTACTTGCAAAACAAGGGGATGAGAACAGTGGCTATTAATCACAGGCTCAGTCAGAATCACCTGGGTAGCTTTTTTTTTTAACCTACATGTACCCAGGCCCTGCCCTGAGGAGGTGATTGAGTCCGTCCAGGGTGAGGCCCTGGTATGTGTGTTTTCCCAGGTGATCTGATGCAGATTGCCTTTGAGAACTACTGGACCAGATAATCCTTAATTAAGGTCCCCCAGATCCAGGAGTCCCCTCCTCCTTTCTTTCCCCTCTTCCTTCCTAAATATCTTTGCGTGCCTACTGTGTGGGGTGGTCTGTTTGTTCTCAACACTGACTTAAACACATGAATGGACCAGATGTGTGCTTTGCAGTGTAGTATATGTAAGGAAAGGTGCACTTTTGTGTGTGAAGTTGGGCAAAGGGGGAGTTGAGAGAAACAGTACTGGGGGAGGGGTCGGTCAGGGTGGGATAACTGAGCGTGGTGTCTCCCAGCTGGTCTGGGAAACACAAGCACCTACTGTGGGGAGAGCTCAGGGTGGGGCGAAGTTGGGGTGTGGACGTGGGGCTGGGCATCCGGGAAGAACACAAAACAAAGGGAAGGTTCAGGAAAAGGTCTGAAGGACCATTTGAAGTATGAACTTCAGTATACATGCGTGCACTTCTTAGACTTTCCTGAGTCTGTTAGTGCCGAGGGAAGAGCAGGCAGACCAAGTGAGGACTGACCTGGGAAGAGGGCATTTTTACTTGGTCTTTGAAGATAGGGAGGGACCTGCTATAGTGAGGCCTTCCCCATCATCACTCACCCCCAAAAGCATAGACGTTGGAGACAGATGTGAATCCTAATCCCAGATCTGTCACCTACTCTGTGACCCCTGGCAAGGTCATAACTACCCCCATGCCTCATTTTCGCCATTCGTCAAATGAGGGTAACAAGACCCAGCTAATAGGGCTGTTTCAAGGCTTAAATAAAAGTGTAAGTAAAGTGCTTAGCTTGGTAACTGCTCATTAAATAGGTGGTAGCCACATGATTTCTCTTGTGAAAGTGCCCAGAAAGGGTGTCTCTTATGAAAGTTACCAGAAAGGTTCTGGTAACATTCCTCTCCTCCTTCACATTTTATTTGGGAAAGAGAAAACCACCCAGTGTATTGAGTGCAATCTTAACGGCTGTGGGTGGGTGAGTCACTAAGTCCCCAGGTGTGGGCCTGGCTTCCCCTTCCCTACCCTAGAGTTTTCTACCATCTTCCAGCTTCATTGGAAGAAAGAGCAACTTCAAAATCTAGTATCTGAACTTGAAACTCCTGTTTGTCCTGCCCCCTGAGTCAGGAATTCCAGCAGTGGCTGAGCAGTCCCTCTGGCCCTGCGTGCCCTTTTGTGTAAAAGCTCCGGGCCCACCCAGAGGAAGCCGTCAGCCAGAGGGGGGAAACCTGCACCTCACCCTTGGGGACATCCTGATGGGGATACATGGCTTTGTTCAGATGTGAGACACAGGACTTTCGCACAAAAATGTGCAGAGTGCTTTATGGAAAGGCACAGATTCAGGCAGGGCGCCTAGCCACTAGGATTCTCACCGGCCTTGCCTGGAGACTAAAGGCTCTTTCTGCTTCAGGGCCTTGGGCCTTCCCCACCCCTGACCTTTGCTCGGTTAACTCCGACTTGTCTTTTTGGTCTCAGAATAAATATCACTTCCCCAGCAGCCCTTTACTGCCCACCCCCCACCCCGACCCCTATCATGACCTCCCTTTAATCTTTCTAATAGTGCCCTGTACTTTTTCTTATAGCCTATCACAGTTGAGTTTATGTAGTTGTGTAATTGCATCTTTAATGTCTGCTTCCTGTAAGCTCCACGAAGGAGGGGTCCATTTCTGTTTTGTTCATTGCCACATTCTAGTATCTGTCAGGCACTTGATGTTTGTTGAATGAATGCATGAACTGGTCACAGGGCCCTAAAGTTGGCATGAATGCAGCCAGGGAAGGTTTCTTAGAAAAAAAGAGGCGAAATGGGCCTGGTGAAAAGTTGCGTGAGCATGTTTGCTCCATCCTGCTGGTCAGGAAATTCCTCCTTCTGTCTCATCTATATCCTTTGGGCTGTAAGTTATTCTGAGTTGGTCCTTGGTGGGGCGGGAGAGTATGTGGCCTCCACCCTTTGGAGAGGAACCGTTTCTGAGTCTGTGATGCAGATGACTAGTCCTTCCTCCCCCTCCCCCTGGGCCCCACCCTCCACCTGCTCTTCTCCCCACTGACTCAGCTTTGCTCCCTCCACCCTTCCTTCCAAGGTGTCTTTTCATAGTCCCCTGTCAGAGCCTTCCTTCCTAAGTCCTCTCTCATGGTATCTCATGGTTGGTCTCCCATCTGGAATTAGATAGAAGCCACACAGGGGTTAGACAAGTCACAGGCTTTCTCGGTCATGAAGCCTCTCCAGCCTCTTGCCTCGCATCTGGGGACACCTGACTCCCACAGGAGGCTGTTGGCAATGAGGTATAATGGTTTGTTTGTGCTGCAGTGGAAAACCAGCAGTGAGAAGCCTTATTATTACCCAGCCCCTGATTACTGTTGTCCTCCTCCGTGAGCTTGGTGTCTGCCAGCGCGAACGGCCTTGACATCTCCCCCTTCCAGCCGCCTGCTTCCGCGCTCTGCCCTTTCTCTCCCGAGCATCTGCTTCCCAGGGACCACCCCTCCCCCCACCCCTTTCAGCCCTACCTCCAAGGTCATCATTCTTTTTTTTTTCTCCCTTCTCTCTCACCTGCCCTCCTCACAATTCTACTTTTTTACCTTGTTTCTTTTCTCCCGAGCTGCCACTTTTCACTCTAAATCCCAGTAACACCAACAGTCTTGGTAAATCACCTTTTGACAGTGTGTTTCTTGCTCTATGGGAGGCAAGTCTCTTCATAATGACTGTGCAAATTTGTAGCACTTTGTGGATATCAAAATGTTTTTACATCCGTGAACTCTTGTGGGATGGGGTTGGGTAGGTAAGGAAAAGAGGCTCTGGGAGCTTAAGTGACTTGCTGATTTGCCTCCATTACATGAAAGAATCAGAACCAGTGCCCAGGCCTTCTGATTCCTAGTGAGGTATAAACCCTAACCATTCCCTATCATTCTATATTACTAGACTCCTGGCTGCCTTTCTGCTTCAGCTAAGAAAATACTTCCCCGAGTTATCCTCTTATACTTTTGAACCTTCTTTTAAGTTGTCTAAGATGCGTCTTTCTTCTGCCCTTCACCTAACCCAGCCTCTGCCCACTTCTTTCTCCTTTCCAAAATGCTTCGCTCTTTTCTCCTTCAGGAACCTTCCCCTTTACCTCTTCTTGTCCTGTTGCCTCCTGCGGTGTTTGGGTCCTTATTAATGTTTTCATTTGGGTTTAGCCAGCTATATAGGAGTTTGTGCCTTAAGAAAGTCCGCTTTCTAGTAATACATGTTTACCAAGTATATAAATTAGGGAGCGCTGACTCACATAACAAAAGAGGATTCACTTTTAGTAGCTGCCCTAGTACATTGCTTTTAAGTGAATATTTGTGGATTATTTTGGAAAAATGGAGATAAACCCAAAACCTAGTGTTAGAAACCATTGCAGGAGGGAAAGGGGATGGTTCTTCTGGATAACACCAACTTGCTTTTGTTTCTATATTTATTCATTCAACAGAAGGGTATTGAATGTGGCCTTGACCTCTAAGGCTTAGTCTTACAGAAGACGGACAATTAAAGAATCAATCACAAAAATGTAATTGGTGCCATGAAAGGGGCCGTACAGAGTACTGTGGGAGCAGGATAGTCAGGGAAACTTCCTGGAGGAGGTGATGTCTGTGTTGAGGTCTGGAAGGATGGGCATGGGGCATGCAGGTAAAGGGGAGGGGAGAGATGCCCTTGGAAGGGTGGACAGCATGTACGAAGACCCAGAGGTGAGAAGGGGCAAGGGGTATTAGAAGAACCGAGAGAAATCCAGTAGAGTGCATTCCTGCTCCTCTGCCTCCTCCCCACACCAGCAAGAAACAAATGACCTCAGAATGGGAACGGGCAGGGCTCCAGATTAACCATCCCTGGGATCATCAGCTGTAAGGCAGTCAGATCTGAGCTTAAGGAAGAACCTCTTTGGCCCACAGAAGGCAAATGGAATCCAGTGGACAAAGCTCTGGGGTGTGTGTGCTGTGCCTCCTTGGATTTGCCATCAGAAGACTGACCAGGTTCCACTTTGAAAACACTTAACGTCTTGGAGCCTTGGTTTTCTCATCTGTGAAATGGGGTAATAATTCCTGCCTGGCTTCCCTACAGGTCAGAGGCACAAATGAGATAATGACTGTGAAAGCACCTGTAGATTGTGGAGAGCTAGGTGATTGGCTGATGGCAGCAGTGGCAGCAGCTGGGAGGTGGTGAACTTGATTCTCCTGGTTACAGAGACTGATTCTTGTGGCAGAGCCAAGGTCAAACTCTGATAGCTTGTAACATTTTAAACGCAAAGGCCTTAAAAAGTTGAGACCTGAGAAGTGAGTATCAGAGAGGTAAAGGGAAGATACCACCTCAGCTGCCTGGAAGACTTTCCAAGATCTTCCGGCTCTGGGCAGGGGGATGGCTAGAATGACCTCCAGCACTCTTCAGACCTGAGGCTGGGGTTTGTCCCCACAGGCCTGCAGTTCTCTGTTTTCCCTTAGGTTCTGGAGGCAGGCGAAACCTCAGAAGCCGGCTGTTTATCTTTTAGGTTTTTTGGTTTATTTTAAAATTTCTGACTGCAATGGTAATTTTTTTCCCTTTCCCTTTCCCCACTTCTCCAGCTCAGCATCAGAAAGAGACCATCTGTCCCCTGCCTTGCTTGCGGCCATTTTAGAACCAGCACAAGGCTGCTTGAATTCTGGGCCCCTCTTCTCCTCCCCTCTCTCCCCTACTGCCTGACTTTCTCTCCTCTGCTCCTTCGTCTAGCTCCCTGCTACCCACCTCCTGTGGGCCTCTCCATCCATGAAGACCTCTGGTCTGGATCAAGCCCCCAGCCCAGGGCCTGCGTCCGCGGGGATCCTGGGCATTAGGGTGTGCAGGGGAACTGCTCCCAGCCCGGCTCAGGCAGGGCTCCTGTCTGCTCTTACTGGTTTCTGATCAGCATGGTATTTGTGTCTATGTGTGTGTCGGGTCTGCACTTGCTTCTTCCTCTGCATGTATCTGTGTGTGTGTGTGTGTGTGTGTGCGTGCGTTCATGTTCGTGTGTATGTCCTTCTGGCGTAGAGACCCAGGAGGAGTGACTTAAAAACTACCCTCCTGCCAGCACATAAATATCTCTCCTGGTTTCTTTCCCGCCCCTCTACTCCCAGGGCATACTTGATTTCCTCCCCTCCTGCACTCCTTTCCCGTAAAAATACTTCAAATCTGCCGATAAACAGAGGACTAGTGCGTCACAGTGTGGAACCAGAATAAAAGGATGCAATTCAGTTCCGCAGTGTGAGGGGTAGGCTTATCCAGAGCAGAGTGGAGTGTCAGTTTTAGAGAGTAATGAAAGCTGGAAAAGGAGTTTCTTGAAGGCCGTCCAGTTTATTACTGGACGTTGTGGACACTGGGGAATTGAGGAGGTTTTTAACCTCCCTTTTGAGCTCTCTTCCGTCCAGTTTGTTGGCTCAGTGAGGAGGTGCCATGACGATCCTTCTGCCGGGTTCCTTTTTCCCACGGGAGTATTTGTCTTTATGCTTTGGCCTTGGGCCCGCTTTCCATACTGAGCCCTTGGGGTAGGAATGGGGGTAACACGACACACTCCCTGGGTTGGCAGAGGGTAGATGGAGGCCGACTCAGGCCTCGGAGGGCCACCTTCTGTTGACAGAGGCAGGCGTCTGGACCCCTTGGGTCCTTGGGGCTGTGTCTGCTTTCTCTGCTTGGGGATGAAGGAAGAGGTGACCTGATGAAACTTTTCCTGCCACTTCCCTATCCCCAGCCCACACATTTGTTCCCATTTGCCTCCTCTTAACCCACGTTCTTTCTCCGAAACACACACCCTCCCACATTTCTTCTCCTGTGCATACGTATACGCACGTCCTTTATACAGCTGCTCACCGCTAACTGAGGGGCATCCAGTGTCCACCCTCCACCAGAACACCCGCCCCCGCCCCCGCCCCCTCCACCATCTCTGCCAGCACTGAGTGTGCCTGCATCTCTGTGGGATTCGAGCTGCTGGGGAAACCTGTCTGCCGTTTTCTGGTGGCGGCTCCGATAGAAGGGGTTTAGGGTTAGTGATCTGGTTGGTAGTGGGACTAAGGGATGGGGTTTAAAGCTGCATTTGTATGGCAGTCAGTGTTTTAGTGCTTAGATGGTTGGTGTTTGGGGGGTGGTTTTGAGGCCGCTGATGAGCTTCTAGCAGATTGAAGGTCCCCCTCCCCCAGGCTGTGCCTTGGTACCAGCCCTGCCTTTGCCCCCCCTCTTCCTCTTTGTGTGGGCCTGCTGGGTCACAGGAAGAGCTCAGGAAAACAGGCCTATTGTTTTCCTCAGGGGGGGAGGGCGGGAGGGCCTCTCAAGCCAGCCTAGTCTCAGTACTAGATAAATAGAGGCTCCACAGGCTCTGGCAGCCCCGTTCTTCCAGGCAAGAGGGTGGTTTGGCTCCGCACTCCATCCTGCCAGCTCTCGTTGGTTCCCTCTGTGGACCGCAAGTTCCCATTCTCTTTCCCTAGTGGCCCCGCGGTTCTTTTTCCCGTCCCCCATCTGTATCACAGGTTTCTCTGAGTCTGTGGTCCTCTGTGGAGTCCTGGTGTGCTCGGCAATAGGGGGAGGGGGGGCTGTGGCCCCCCCCTCCCCAGCACTTGTCCTTCTATCCCCCCAACCCTGGCACTGGCACCCGCCTCCTGGCAGTGCTCCCCCATTTGGGGTAGGATGGCACCTTGCCCGGGTTAGGGAACCACACTGGTTTCAGTAGGAGGACCTGCCAGGGCATATCCCAGTGAATAGTCACTGCTGGGCCTGAAGCACCGGAGAGACCAGACCTTCCCTTGTCTCTTTCCCAAGGATTCTCAGCCCTTCCCAAGCTTTAGAGTTCTAGGTCTTTCTAGTTCTTTCTACCATTCCAGCAGCCTCCTAGAATCTCCTGGAATTCTTAATGGATGGGCCCTTCCAGCTCAGAAATCCTGTAACTTTAAGACTCATGGGTCAGCAAAAAAAGCGGGGGACAGATTTTCCTATCCGACCTGCTTCTCCTACAGTTGCCTCACAAGCAATCTTACCCCTGATGTTTTAGCATATGTAACTCTTCTCCACATGTTAATTCTCTGTGTTAGTGTCTGATTTATAAGCTCCTAGAAGGTAGACCCAAGGTTTAAGAAGGCAGTCTTTGGCAGGCAGTTTAAAAAGATGCTGCAAATATTGATAATAACAGTTTGCATTTGTTAGATACTTCAGAAACCCCTGTACCCCTCAGGGGATTTCATCTGTGTGCAGAGCAGACACAGCACACACGTCTCTCCCCACTTGGAGGTGGATGATCTGAAGCAGCACAGGGGGACGCATGTGGTTAGAAGAGGTGTTATCGGTGGAACAGCCCTGGGGCTGAGGGTCTGATCTGCCAGCTCTGGACCACTTCAAGAAATGTGACCCCGGGACTTCCCTGGTGGTGCAGTGGTTAAGAATCCACCTGCCAATGCAGGGGACATGGGTTCGAGCCCTGGTCCAGGAAGATCCCACATGCCACGGAGCAACTAAGCCCGTGCGCCACAACTACTGAGCCTGCGCTCTAGAGTCCGCGAGTCACAACTGCTGAGCCTGCGTACCACAACTGCTGAGCCCACGCACTGTAACTGCTGAAGCCCGCACACCTAGAGCCCATGCTCCGCAACAGGAGAAGCCACCGCAATGAGAAGCCCGCGCACTGCAACGAAGAGTAACCCCTGCTCGCCGCAACTAGAGAAAGCCCGCACCCAGCAATGAAGACCCAACGCAGCCATAAATAAATAAATAGATAGATAGATAGACAGATAGATAGAAATGTGACCCCAAACGAAGGCCCAACGCAGCCATAAATGAATGAATGAATGAATGAATGAAAGAAATGACCCCAAACCTGAGGGGCTGGCCTCCTTTTGCCCCTTCTGTCACCCACCCCTTCATCCTGATTCCACCGTGACCCCAGACTGCTCCTGTACATTTCTAGGTACCCACAAACTAATTGTGAGGGAGCAGTTGGGGTTTTCTCCTTCTCTCCTTCCCATGTCCTGCAGCCGTGGCTCACGGCTCCCCGTCCTTGAGCTTCAGTTATTATTTTCCCCGCTGCCACCCCATCCCAGCCAGTCCTCAAACATTAATGCATAAACTCTTTCACGTTTTTCTCTTGGGAAATAGTCACAGCGTTCCTTTTTCACCTAATCTCAGTCAGTACTACTGCATTAAAATGATTCCTTGGTTTCCAGAGAAGGAAAAGGAGAATGCCAGTTGGTGCTGACCAGGGTCAGAGTAACTGCCTTGCTGTCTTTCGGAGCTCTGTTCGCCATCTTCCCCTTGTGCTTTCTCCAGATACGAGCTGGTGGGGGGATCCAGGGAGCCCCTTGAGGGTCCGCAGAGCAAGGAAGGAAGAGCCCAAGGCCAGCTTGTGCCCAGTTCTCTCCTGGCTAGTCCTGGTGAGCAGAGCCCACGACGAAGGTGCAGGTCGGCGCCTTGGGATGGATCAGGGCTCTGTGCCCAGTCCTTTCGTTTGGCTGGCTTTTATCGAGCACATAGCATGTCAGATGCTGGGGAGATTCCGAAGCGCAAGGCAGTGCCTTTCAGGAAGTCTTCGGGCGACAGCTGGGGAGACTAACTCACTCGAAATCATTAAAGGGGTACTTAGAGGAGAAGAGTCTGAAGGGACAGCCCATTCCGTCTGCCCCCTTGCCCCGCCTCCGGCTGCGTGTCTCCACTTTACCCACCCAGCTCGGCACCTCTTCTCTCCCTCCAGCCCCTCCAGCTCTTTTGTTTATCCTCCACTTCTTGCAGAACGCTTTCCTTGACCAAACCCACCTCTACCTTGCTCTGCTGGCATTTAAAGGTTAAATCAACAAGCATCTGAGCACCTCACAGGTACTTAGAAATGCACCTGGTGCTGTAAGGAAAACAGGAATAGGCGCCAGGCGATTCGAGAGTTGTGCGAGGGCAACATCCTGCGTGAGCTGCATGTCACTGCATGTGTGCACGTGCGTGTCGGGTTGAAATGCGCGTGTGGAACGCGGTCCTTTGTATTGCACCTGGAGGTACATCTACCCGGAGAGTTATTGCAGATTACATCACTGCTGTCTCTTCATACCTGAACACGTACAATTATAAATCGTAAATGACATCATATGACGTAAAGCCCGGTGCCATGTAACATCTCTCTGGCAGTTTTTGACCTGGATGAGGGGGTCTGTCAGGTGGCTCAGAGCCCCACTCTTCAGTAATTGATTCCAACACTTCTATGCTGCCTTCCGCAACGTGTCCACCAACTGAAGGCTTTATAGAGTTTTAATGTATAAAATATATGGAGGATAAGAAATGCTTAGTAACATAAACCCCAATGAGTGAAAGAAAGTAGCCACAGACTGTCATTCCACGTGTTCACAATGCAACAAAAGTGATTTTGCGTATGGTACAGATTCCAAGCTGCCCAGGTAATATAATAAAACATTTGGGCACCTATATCAGCGCAAGTCTGCAGAGCTCTCGTACCAGATGGTACCCAGACATCACCTGAGCATGGTTCCTGCCCTGAAAGAGCTTCTCTTCTACTTGGGGAGATGAGACATAATCATGAGAAAAGTTAAATAGTGATGTTGCGATCTGGCTTGTTCGGTTGCAGGGAACCTGCTCGAGTGAGGGTGAATAAAGGGGTAGTTAGAGCAGAGACTCTGGAGCCGGGCTGCACGCATTCAAATCCTGGCTCTGCCACTTAATTAGCTATTGGGCAAGTTACTTACCCTCGCTGAGCCTCAGTTCACTCATGTGTAAAATGAGAATCATAATAGTATCAATGTCGTGGAGTTTTGTGGGGTTAAATTCAGTGGTATGTGTAAAGCTCTTAGAACAGCGCTGGCTCTCACTGTTGATTTTTATTTAATTCAAGGTCCACAGTCTCACCGCAGTCCGAGCACATGAACTGCACACAGCATACATAGCCAGTTCCTTGGAGATGGAAATGTAGGGTGGAGCTGGGTCATGGTAGCACCAGGGCGCACAGGGAGAACCAGTCAGGTCTCCCCGCCACTTCCCTCTCCCTCCTTTCTGCTCACAAACAGCCTCTGCTTTCCTTTACTGAGATAAGAATGGCCTCTGCAGCCCTGACTCTCCAGGTACCTACCTGGCATCTTCCCTCTGGGTTTTAGTTGGAATGGCTGAGAGGGAAATTTGCCCTCGTTCGTTTCTTCTCTTGGTCTTGGACTGGCTACCTTTGGACCAGGAGCCCATCTCTTGGACTCATGAGCTATGACTAGGGCAAGAAAGGGATCTAATGATTGAAAACGTGGTCCCTTAGGCAACAGGAGCTTTGATCAGGGCAAAGCAGGCCTGGGAGTCAACTTCTGAGGTCAAACCTTGGCTCCATCACTTCCTGGCTGTGTGTAATCCTGGGCATGTCATTTAATTGCTCTAAACTTCCTTCCCTGTGAAATAAATACGCCAATAAGCACCTACCTTAGAGTTTGCTATGAGATTATACTTCTGAAGTGCTCAGCAGTACCAGGACCAAAGAAAATGCTCAAAAACTATTAGCTGTTTAATTATTAGAGGGATATGGGGAGAGTGGGCAATGAAAGAGATCTGTGAGACAGAAAATGTGGGAGATCTCATGAGGTAATCAAGATAAGGGCCACAGGGATGGGACAGATAATAGCATTCATTGCTCAGAGGGTCCTGGGAAGGCTTTTAGACCCCAGCTTAAATATGTCGTCCTTAGTAGCGCCTTTCCCTGATTCCCCAGACTTGGTCAAGTTTGTTCTCTTAGCACCCTGTGCTTCTCCGTGGCACATGAGCGGTACCACAGTTATAATTAAAGAATTGTAGAGTTGTTTAGTGTCTGCCTCCCCCATCAGAACGGAAACACCCTTACGGCAGGGACTGCCCCATTTTACTCATTGCTGTATTCCAGAGCCTAACACAACTCCTGGCACACAGTAAGGAAGTAATACATAGTCATCCGGTTGGCAGCTTCGTGGAGTGTGGACTTGAGCATTTAGAATCATAGAGTTAGAACTGGAAAGTTTTCTTGTTGAAAGGGAACCCAGAGAGGTTAAGTGACTTGCCCCCAGACACACAGCCTGTTAGCAGCAGAGCCAAGAATAGAAACCAGGTTGCCTAATTCTATATCATATACACGGTTATGTTTTATCATTGTCTGTGTTTGTCTCAGGACTTTTTCACATGTGTTATTAGACCAGAAGCACTTTGGGGGGCTCCCTTTCATGTTAGTAGGGTAGCTTTCTTAGAATGGAAATTGTCACTAATCAACAATAATTTACTGAGCATTATGAGAGGGGCTTTGGGATTATTATTTTTAATAACAGCTCTATTGATATATAATTCACATAGCACAAAATTCACCCTTTTAAAGTATTTTAAAGTGGTTTTTAGTGTATTCACAGACTTGCTATCACCACTATCTAATTTCAGAACATTTTCATCAGCCCCAAATAAAACCCAGTACCCATTAGCAGTCACTACAATTCCTCCCTTTTCCCAGCCCCTGGAAACCACTAATCAATCTACTTTCTGTCTGTATGGATTTGCCTATTATAGACATTTCACATAAATGGAGCCTTACAATATGTGGGTTTTTTTTTTTTTAACTGTCTTCTTTCATTTAGCATAATGTTTTCAAGGTTCATCCATGCCATAGCATGTATCATTATTTCATACCTTTTTATTGCCTAATAATATTCCATTATTGGAATATCATATTAGTGGAATATCCATAAATGGATATATCACATCCATTCATCAGTTGATGGACATTGGATTGTTTCTACTTTTGGGCTCTTATGAATAAAGCTGCTGTGAACATTTTATGTACAGATTTTTGTGTGTTCATATGTTTTCAGTTATCTTGGGTATCTACCTAGGAGTAGAATTGCTGGGTCATGTGATAACTCTCTGTTTTACATCTTGAGGAACTGCTAAACTGTTTTCCAAAGTGACTACACAATTTTACATTCCCACCAGCAATGTATGAGGGTTCCAAGTTCTCCAGATCCCCGTCAGTGCTTGTTATTATCCGTCATTGTGATTATAGCTACCTTCGTGGGTGTGAAGTGGTGTCTTGTGGTTTTGGTTCGCGTTTCCCTAGTGACTCATGTAGAACATCTTTTCATGTGCTTATTGACCCCTGTATATCTTCTTTGGAGAAATGTCTATTCAGATCCTTTGCCCATTTTTTTTTTTTTTTTCCTTTGCCCATTTTTAAGTTGGGTTATTTCTCTTTTTTATTGTTGTTATTTTATTCTTGAGTTTCTTTTAGTATTCTGGATACAAGTCCCTTATCAGATATGTCTTTTATCTAGACACAAGTCCCTTATCGCTGATATATAATTTGCAAATGTTTTCTCCTATTCTGTGGGTTGTCTTTTCACTTTCTTGATGCTATTCTTTGAAACACAAAGGTTATAGATTTTGATGAAGTCCAGTTCACCTTTTTTTTGTTGTTGTTACTTGTGCTTTTGGTGTCATACGTAAGAAACCATTCCCTGATCCAAGATTACAAAGATTTACTCCTGTGTTTTCTTTTTTTTTTTTTTTTTATTGTTTTAGCTCTTACCTTTTTAGGTGATCCATTTTGGGTTAATTTTTTGTGTATGGTATGAGATACGGGTCCAAATTCATTCTTTTAAATATGGATATCCAGTTGTCCCAGCACCATTTGTTGAAAAGACTATTGAATGGTCTTGGTACTCTTTTTTTTTTTTAAATAAATTTATTTTATTTTATTTCGTTTTGGCTGCGTTGGGTCTTCGTTGCTGTGTGCAGGCTTTCTCTAGTTGCGGCAGGCATGGGCTACTCTTCGTTGCAGTGCAAAGGCTTCTCATTGCGGTGGCTTCTCTTGTTGTGGAGCACGGGCTCTAGGCTCATGGGCTTCAGTAGTTGTGGCACGAGGGCTCAGTAGTTGAGGCTCACGGGCTCTAGAGTGCAGGCTCAGTAGTTGTGGCGCACGGGCTTAGCTGCTTTGCGGCATGTGGGATCTTCCTGGACCAGGGCTCGAACCTGTGTCCCCTGCACTGGCAGGCGGATTCTTAACCACTGTGCCACCAGGGAAGTCCCAGTCTTGGTACTCTTGTTGAAAGTCAATTGGCCACAAATTTAAGAGTTTATTTTTGGATTCTCAATTCCAGTCCATTGATCTATATGTCTATCATTATGCCAGTATCACGGTATCTTTTTTTGTTTTCTCACGCTGTCTTGATTTCTGTAGCTTTATAGTAAGTTTTTAAGTTGAGAATTGTGAGTCCTTTAACTTCATTCTTCCTTTTCAAGATTTCTTGTCTCTTTTGGATCCCTTGCATTTCCATATGATTTTTAGGATAAGCTTGTCAATTTCTGCAAAACAAAAAACAGCTGGGATTTTGATAGAAGTGCACTGAATGTGTAGGTCTTAACAATACTAAGTCTTCTGATCCGTAAATACGAGATAGCTTTCCATTTAGTTAGAGCTTCTTTAATTTCTTTGAACAGTGTTTTAACAGTTTTCAGTGTACATGTTTCATACTTCTTTGGTTCGATTTATTCTTTTTGATGCTATTGTAAATAAATGGAATTGTTTTCTTAATTTCCTTTTTGAATCATTCATTGTAGTATATAGAAATAGAATTGGTTTTCATATACTGATCCTGCATCCTGCAACCTTGCTGAACTCGTTGATCAGTCTAATGGATGAGATTAATATGTGAAATTGAGGTTGAAGTTCATGGGTTGGATAGCTTGTGGTGGGCTAGAGTGGCTAGAAAAGATTTCTTGAAAAAAAAAAACCAAAAAACAAACAAACAAACAAACAAAAACCTTGGGATTTGGCTTGGCTGACAAGAGAGGTCATTTTTAGGGAGGGTTGGCCACATGAACATAGAAAAAAAGGGGCATGAGTTGAGTCAGTGCAGACGGAGCTGCTGCCGAGCTGTTGTAGGCGAGAGCGGTAGCACTCCACCTCCGTGACTCCACTCAGATCCCTGCTGCTGGCCGACAGTCCTGTACCTTCCATTCACCTGTTACTAACTCCCTAGAGCAGCTCAGTCTCTCCGAATGGGTCCATTGACCCTCTGCATTGGAATCACCCAGGGGATCTGTTAAACATACAGATTCCTGCTCCTCACCCCAGACCTATGGTGCTAAATCAGAATCTCTGGAGTAGGATCCTAGGATTCTTTTTTTTTTTTTAAATTATTTATTTATTTATTTATGGCTGTGTTGGGTCTTCGTTTCTGTGCGAGGGCTTTCTCCAGTTGCGGCAAGCGGGGGCCACTCTTCATCGCGGTGCGCGGGCCTCTCACTATCGCGGCCTCTCTTGTTGCGGAGCACAGGCTTCAGACGCGCAGGCTCAGTAATTGTGGCTCACGGGCCTAGTTGCTCCGCGGCATGTGGGATCTTCCCAGACCAGGGCTCGAACCCGTGTCCCCTGCATTGGCAGGCAGATTCTCAACCACTGCGCCACCAGGGAAGCCCCCTAGGATTCTTACATATCCTAAAGCACCCTGTGTAGCATCTATTCCAAGCTTTTCCACCTCATTCCTCAAGCCCCACACTCCTACTTGGCAGATGATCTTCCCTCTGACATAATCATTTAAGTCAAGGTCATTCGGTATTCATGGAGCTCCCCCATCTTCCTAACTCTTTAACCTCAACAGACCAGTGTCTCTTCACGTCTCATCTCTTCCGGTCCTTCTCTCTCCCTCCTTCATTAGTTACCCGCACCCTTGTCCCCACCCCTTTCGCCTCCCAGCAGCTGGCTGGACAAGAACCGGGCTGCTGAGGACAAAGAGTCTGGGCACCAAGGGAAGGAGCCGGTGAAGGCCGACAGTAGCATCGCGACAGAGCTATGCCTGTGCACAGAGGCGACCAGGGCCGCCTGGGGGCTTCCCAGCAGCAGAGCACCTCCCTCTGGGGGTGCCTCTTCTAGATCATCATCAAAGAGGGTGGCCAGGCACACGGACAGGCAGATATTCGAAGGGCCCACATTTAAAGCCAGATCAATGCATAAATCGTGTTTGAACTGTGGTATTACTCATGTCTGGGCATTCTGAATCCTTGGCTATGTGTGTCAGGGAGAAATAGGCACTGTTGTATTTGATCATTGCTGTAATCCAGTGGAAGATACAGTTTACATACTAATACATACGCACACGTGTATATCATTTAAAAAATGAATTCGTCAGGCATCATCAGTCTCCTCTCTTTTTGTCTTCTTCCCTCCCCTATTTTATGAACATTTTATGTACAGATTTTTGTGTGTTCATATGTTTTCAATTATCTTGGGTATCTACCTAGGAGTAGAATTGCTGGGTCATGTGATAACTCTTAAGCATGAGAGAGCTTCCCTATTTTGCAAACCCTTGTGTCTGACCCTGCTGCCTCCTCTGCTTTTCCCCCTTCCTCTCAAAGTCAGACTTCTCCAGAGAGGGTGCTGCACCCCGAGCCTTCACTTCCTCATCACCCCGCCTCCCCCAGCCCCCGCTGTCTGCCTCCTGCTCTCACAGCTGCACTTTCCACAGGGATGCTCAGCGGCTCCCCCAGTGCTAAGGCCAGTGGCATTCCTCTCCGTCCTCTTTGACCGCCTCCCCTCTGCTGTCTGTTCTGTTCGCCGGTGTGCAGCACGTGGCCCTTCCTCCAAGAGGCTGGCCTTGGCCCTTCTAGTCCTCCTTCCCTGTGCACTCACCCTGGACACCGTGTCTCACACTCACAAACGTCCTCTAAATCTTTACCTCCAGACCCTTGTTTCTAGCTGCCTGTTAGACATTTACTTCTGTGCATCCCCTAACATCTCACACTCCACATCCAAACCCAAACTACTGCCCCTCAGCAGGGCCTGGCCTCCCCCACTCTTCAGTTCTTGTCACCACTCAGATACCACCTCTTCCAGGGAGCCTGCCTGAGATTCCCACTCTGAATTTAGTTCTGTCCCCTGAAACTGCAGAGCAGACTTTTTACCTAGTCCAGCTTCCTCTCAGTTGTGTGAGAAAGATGAGGCCCCAGACAGTTAAATACTTGCTCAGTTCCCTCTAGGAAGTCACTCTCCAGCGCTCTTGCCTCTACTCCAGACTTGAGTGCCTTCGATTGCTCTCATGGCGTGTAATCATAAACCGCCGCATGTCCATGTTGGGGTGCTTGGCCTGTCTGTAAAATCATAAGGCCCTTGAGGGACCGTCCGTGGTTCTCATACACCGTTGAGATCCCCGTTGTGCCTAACTGAGGACCTGTGACGCAGTCAGTGCACAATAAATATTTAATGGGTAAATGAAAGAAGGTAAAGTCACCTGACAGATCTCCCCTGATTAGGGCCCAGCCCAGTGCAGGGCCGATGTAGACACTCACTCAGGCAATATGTATCGGTTGGTTAATGATGGGGCAACTTTAAGCATCCGGCTTAGGTGCTGGGACTCCCTTCCGTGAGCAGCGGGGGGCCATGCCCGTTCTGGGCAGAGGAGTAAGATCAGGAAAGTGCTGTTTTTGGCAGCAGCAGCAGAAGGCAGGATGGCGAGGCAGGCGCTCCGGGAAGGAGGAGTGAAGGGGTGGGCCTGGGGTGGCACCTTCAGGAATGGAGAGGAGGAGACAAATGGGCATCTTGAAGGGAGAAAGGACAGGGTGAGTGTGAGGTGGAGAAGGAAGGGAGGGAGAAGAAGGTGCTGCAGAGGTGGACTTTGGTGAAGATGGTGCTGCTATTAAGAAGCAGAGGGCCCTCCCTGGTGGTGCAGTGGTTAAGAATCTGCCTGCCAATGCAGGGGGACACAGGTTCGAGCCCTGGTCCGGGAAGATCCCACATGCCACAGAGCAACTAAGCCCATGCGCCACAACTACTGAGCCTGCGCTCTAGAGCCCGTGAGCCACAACTACTGAGGCCGCGTGCCGCAACTACTGAAGCCCGCACGCCTACAGCCTGAGCTCCGCAACAAGAGAAGCCACTGCAATGAGAAGCCTGCGCACCGCAATGAAGAGTAGCCCCCGCTCGCCGCAACTAGGGAAAGCCGCACGCAGCAACAAAGACCCAATGCAGCCAAAAATAAATAATAAATAAATAAATAAATTTATTTAAAAAAAAAGAAGCCGAGCAGGGCCAGGCCTCTGTGGAGCACGTTCTGTGGAGGATGTTTGGTATCAGGACTGCTGTGTCACATGCATGGTCTCAGCTTAATCCTCAGAATAACCCTTTCAAGTAAGTGTGGTCTTCCTGGCTGTGGGTCAGGAAACAGGCTCGAAACCATTAAATCAGTATCTGAACCTGAGTGTCTGACCTCAAAGGCTGTCCTTTCATCCCTCAGTGCCTCCCAAACGTACCAGAAGGAGACAGACTGGGAGCTAAGATTACAAACTTAAATCTGTTTGTGCTGATCCGAGGTGATGGTGGTGTATCATCATGACTCTAAGAAGCCACTCACATTTCCCCTCTTAGATTAGGGGTGTCCAGAAAGTCAAGTCCATGAGTCCTTTTTCCTACCAGTATCCATCTCAGAAAGAATTAAGATGTAAGAAAGGACTTCCCAATGGTTAGGGTTAAGAGGCCGCAGAATGGATGAGGCCTTCTTTGGGGGAGATTTTTTTGGGAACTGTGTTCCCTTCACGCCTCTGAGTCTAGACTTCCAGGTGGATGAGGTAACTTCTTCCAGGTCCCCTGCAGCTCTCAGGTTCAGACAGACCTCTCATCAGCCCCCCACGCTGCACTGACATTTTCTCCCTTTCCTGTGGAGCCTGCTGTTTTTTAGACCTGTTCAAGGGGTTTTTTTTTAGTCACTTCAGCTGGAGCTAAATAATTGAACATAGAACCATGAAATTCTCGGTCTGGTCATCCCAGGCCCCTCCAGAGCCAGTGGAAGGAATCCCTCTGCAACTTCTATCAAGGCTTCCACCTGGGCAGTTCTGGGATATTCTTTCAGGCTGCTGCCTGCCAGGCCCTGGGCTCGGTGCTGGACACACAGGTGAGCAAGGAGGATTCAGGCCCTTCCTTCCGGAATTTATAGACAAGTTAGTGCACAGCCACAGTGCATGGTGGCACAGGCTCAGACAGGGACACCCAGGAGCCAGGGTGACACTTGCAGTCCTCCCGGGACATCCTAACAAAGCCTGGGGCTGGGGCCTCCCTGGTCTCCAGCACACCCAGGTTCCCTTCCACACGCTTGCTGCCGTGAATGAAGGAGGAGGATTGTTTGGTTTCGGGGTTTTTCTGGTTGTTTTCACAAAAATCCTATATTGGTTTTCAGAATCAGGGAGGAAGGAGTTTTGGATTATACGCTGTTAGGGCTGTCAGCGCAGGAGCACGGGCGTCGCCTGGGGAGTTTGCTTCCGAAGTAACATACGTCTTGTCTCCGTCCTGCCGGAAGGCGAGAACCTGCCTGTGAGCCTGTCCGGCGGAGGTGCAGGCAGCCCTGGGCCAGCCACTCAGCCTGCAGTCCCACTGCCCACCCTCTCTCTCTCAGAAAGAAGCCCTGCCAGGGCGGGGTGGGTGGCCTCCCAGCAGCTGTGCTGCTTGGCCCAGCCGGCGATGGGCCTCTTCGGGACGCTTTGTCTGAGCCCTGCGGGCCCTCTCCCCTCCTCTCCTGGTACTGCTTGGCTCGGGAAAGCGGGAGCTGCAAGTTCTCCCTTCTCACCACCCCTCCCTGCTCTCCATTCCCTGCCCAGGTCCCTGTTACCCGCCACATGCTGGGAGCCCTGGGGCTTAGGAGGACTGGGAAGGGGGAGAAGGGCACAAGGAGGGTGGCTTTCACATTTCGGCCCCTCCTAGCTTTCCTCATCCCTGCTTTTAAAAAATAAAATAACTTGTGCCTGGGGGACTTCCCTGGTGGCGCAGTGGTTAAGAATCCGCCTGCCAACGCAGGGCACACGCGTTCGATCCCTGGTCCGGTAAGATGCCACATGCCGCGGAGCAACTAAGCCCGTGCGCCACAACTACTGAAGCCCACGCACCTAGAGCCCGTGCTCCACAACAAAGAGAAGCCACCGCAATGAGAAGCCCGCGCACCGCAAGGAAGAGTAGCCCCCGCTCACTGCAACTAGAGAAAGCCCGCGCGCAGCAAGGAAGACCCAACGCAGCCAAAAATAAATAAATGAATAATAAAAAATAAAATGAAATAACTTGTGCCAGGCACCGTCTTAAGCATTTTATGGGCATTTCCTCGTTTGAAATTGACCCCAGCCCAGAGGTGGGTACTCAGGTATCCCATGGAGCAGATGAGGCCACAGGCTCTCAGAGTTTGTCACCGAGTTTGGAAGCAGCAGCATGTCTGAATAGCCAGAGGGTCTCTGACTTCTGTTTTCTCTCCCCTCCTTCTGACTTTTCCCCTAGAACATGAACTCTGACCCAGTCCAGGAAGAGGGCACCTGGCCATCAGGCCCGCCTGCAGCCCCATGTAGTAGTAGTCACTGTCGTCTCCTGGTTGAATAGCTCTTCCGTGTTTCTAGCTACATGGTCCTGTTCTGAAGTGCTGACACCTTATTCTTTCTCTCTCCCTCCCCCAGGACCCTGCTGGAATCTTTGAGCTGGTGGAGGTGGTCGGCAATGGAACCTACGGACAGGTGTACAAGGTGAGGCTCTGTGTGCAGCAGCGAGGCCCACTCCCATGGGCCTCCTAGGGAGTGGGCCCCAGTCTGGAGATTTGAGGGGGGCTGGGGGGAATTATAGGGGCTGGGGGCCCTGGCAAAGGGGAGGGAGGACCAGGGAGGGAGGGAGAGGAGAGGGATAAAAGTCATAAGGGAAGGAAGCAGCAAGAAGTGGGGTGTTTTTGCTGGCCTCTGCCTCTGAGTTTAGAACTAGTCCTGGGTGCGGCAGGAACAGTCTGGAGCTGGGTGGCGTATGGTACAGGGACACGGAGCAGTGGGAAGGGTATGGGGACGTGTGTGTCAGAGCTCAGAGGTGCAGTTTTGGGTTCTCCTGAGACCACAGGACTCAGGGTCGGGGGGACCTAGTGGGTGACCTTCTGCAGAGGGGAAACAGCTTTCTTGAGCTCCCCTGAGTGGCCTGCTGCAGGGCTGGAGCCCAAGCTCAGGCCCTCTACTTTTGAGGCCGCCTCTCTCCCCCACAGAAGTGGCATTTCCTTGACCACTGATTGTGGCTTCTAGCCTGGCCAGCCCAGCCCTTTCACGTGGTCTGACCACTGGTCACACTTGACTGGGGGGAGGCAGCTGCAGCAGAGAGATGTTAAGGCAGGTGCTGCCCCAGAGCGCATACCTGGCTGCTTTGTCTCCAGATACGATGCTCGGTTTTTCCACGAGTCTCCTCTGCATCTCAGGGGCCTGCATTTCCTGGGTCACTGGGACCACCTGTCTGTCTCTTACCCTTCTTCCCTGTGAGCTTTGGGAAGCAGGCGCCCCCCCATCCTCCCATCTCTTGCCTAGTTGTTGCCATGGAAACAGCAGCTCTGTGTTCTACTGCTTCTCTGGGCTTGGGGTCGTAAAAGACTGCTGAGGATAAAAATAATCCATGGCTGGCAATACCCCCACCCCACCCTTTCCCAGGAAGCCTTGGACTTTCATACCCAAGCCTGAGATGGCTCCTGCTAGGAATTTCAGAAGGATGGGGGGCGGGGGGGTGGGGATGGCAGGGACACACTCTAGAAGAAGTTTCTTCCCATTAGCACTGGTGATGGCATTGACATGTCAGTCAGCCCTTCTGTGTTTCTTCGAGTTCCCTAAAATCTCAGCTCTATCTTTATTCTTTCGTGTGGACAATAATAAAAAGCCTTGGGGGGGTGGTGATTCTGGGAAAGGCCTCCTGACCAGAGGGTATGGATCAGGAAAGCACGCAGGCAGTTTGTCTTGCATAGAAGATGCTGGAGAGGCAAAGCCCTCCCAGCCTCGTCCCCCAGCTCCCTCCAGCTCCGTCTGAGGATGGAGAGGTATCTTTTACTCCACATTCTAACTTTCAAACTGGGACGTCTAAGCCAGAGAGCCTGGAGCAGAGCACAAGGGTCTCTCACTCATCCCTCTTGAGCATTTCAGGGGAGGAGACCCTTCATCTTTATCCAGCGTAGCACTTGGAATCCAGCCTCGGCGGTTTTCCTGTAGCCCTCTGTCTATGACCAACCCATAAACTGAGGTGTCTAGCCACCATGAGGGGCACTTTGTAAGACAGAAAACAGCCAAAAGTTGTGGCCTCTCCCAAATTAAGCTCTTCCTGAGCGTAGACCCTGATCCCTCCACGCCTGGCTCTCTGTCCTGCAGGGTCGGCATGTCAAGACCGGGCAGCTGGCTGCCATCAAGGTCATGGATGTCACGGAGGTAGGGAGCTGTGTGGGGCAGAGGGAGGGTCAGAGCATTGAGAAGGGGGCTGGGGGGGGGGCGGACTCTCAGGGCTCACCTCCCCGGATTCACCTAGGATGAGGAGGAAGAGATCAAACAGGAGATCAACATGTTGAAAAAATACTCTCACCACCGCAACATCGCCACCTACTACGGGGCCTTCATCAAGAAGAGCCCCCCGGGGAATGACGACCAGCTCTGGGTGAGAAGCGCCCCTAGCCTGCCCACCTGCCCCTCCCCCAGTTAGTCCATCCATTCTCCCGCCTTTGTGCACAGCTCCTGGGAAAGCAACACATTAAAATATTTGTGGGTGTCGGCAAGACCCGAAGCGAACCCCTCCCGGCAGGTGCACAAGACTTTGTGGGCGATTACTCGGCCACAGCTTGCTGTAGCTCTTCTGGGCCTCCCCCAGATTCCCTCCTGGGCACAGACATGCCTAAGAGTCATCGCCCTCCCTAGCCTGGGCACTGGTGCCAGCTGATTCCCCAGCCTCACGCTTTCTGGTGCTCAGCCCAGCACAGAGGAGAGGGCAGAAGGGAGCACAGCCATGGCTGCAGGGCTGGAGCTCATGCCAGGTCCCCCCTCCCAGCGGTTGCCACACAAGTACTTATTGAGCACCCTCTGTGTACCCTGCACAGATAGTCATGACTTGTGGTCCCTGCCTCCAAGGCACTTAGTCTTTTTTGGGGAGACACACACACACACACACACACACACACACACACACAGAAAGGTGAGTAACACGTCAGGTAGTGTGTAGTGGGTGATCACTGAGGGCTAGAAGCTGAGCGCTAGTGACCAGGTGCCCCGCTGTGGACCTGATGGACACCGTCCTCCCCTCCTCCCCCTGTGCTCTGCTGTGGGAGTTGGAGGCCCCAGATGCGGGCCGTATGCAAATTACCTCTAATGTGCACACAAATGGATGTATCCCAGCCAACATTTTATTTTTGCGTTAGATGCGGCTTTTAGAAAATGTACAGTGAAAACATTTGGACAGGCATACTGATCCCCAGGGACTTTTTTGGCCGCTGCCTCTGGGTCCCTAGAGGAGACCAGCCGGGAGCTCTTCTCATCTCCCTGCCTCGGCCCTGCCTGTTCGCGGAGTTTCTGCCGAAGTCTCACAGGTTCCCTCCTGCAGTTCTTTGGTAGCCCCATGCACTGTTTTGTCTCTAGCAGACCTGGGGACTTCTGACTCTTAGCCCCTTTCTTCTCTCTTGGTCAGGGATTGGCCAACTTTTTCTGTGAAGGGCCAGCTAGTAAATATCTGGGGCTCTGTATGTCATAAAGTTTCCAACAACTACTCAACTCAGCCATAGATAATGCATACATGGGAATAGGAGTGTCACTGGATTCCCAAAGATCTTTATGTAAGACACTAAGGTTTGAATTTCATCTGATTCTTCCTTTGATTTTTTTAAAAATTAAAAAAATTTTTTTGGCCGTGGCACGTGGGATCTTAGTTCCCTGACCAGGGATCAAACTTGTGCCCCCTGCAGTAGAAGCATGGAGTGTTAACCACTGGACCACCAGGGAAGTCCCCTTTCTTTGATTTTTTTATTCCAACCATTTAAAAATGTAAAAACCACGCTTAGCTTCCTGGCCGTAGACTGCCGACCCCTGCTCCAGAGGAGTGGTTCTTAACCGTTTTGGGTTTATGGATCCCAGTGAGGATCTGATGAAAGCTTTGGATCCTTCCCCAAGGAAAATGCACAAACCCACATCATTTTGTCTACAATTTTAGGGATTCCTTGGGCTCCTACTCAGGACCCAGACCACCTCCCTCAGCCCACCTGCCTTGTCTTTCCCAGCTGTGTCCCCTTCCGCTTTCTTCCCTAATCTCAGCAAGTTCTGTAGCCTTTATGAGGGGTCTCATGGCCCCTGCTCTCCAGCTCATACCAGTTCTGTCCCCAAGGACTCCAGTCCTCCTCCAGGGGCCTGGCAGGGGAAGGAGGCCTTGCCTGACAGATGCTTTTCCTTCCGGTGCCTCCCTGGGACCATAGCTGGTGATGGAGTTCTGTGGTGCTGGTTCTGTGACAGACCTGGTGAAGAACACGAAAGGGAACGCCCTGAAGGAGGACTGTATCGCCTACATCTGCAGGGAGATTCTCCGGGTGAGTGCCAGGGCCCTCCCCGCCTCCTCCTCCTGAGCCAGCCCCTGTGGAGCGTCTCCCTGGACGTGGACCCTCCCCGCATGCACGGGGAAGGAGACGGAACTGTGCCCTCTTGAAGGAGCAGAGGGCCTGATGCCGGTGGGGGTGGAGGCTGAGTGCCAACCTTGGAGAACACTCAGAGGAAATGGGCACCTCTGTTTCCCAGCACTGCTCCTTCTCCACCTGCAACCCTGCAGCTGGATTCTCCAGAGCCACCAGTCTGAGGAAGCTCCCCGCAAAGTTCAGCCTGTACTTGGGCTCCTGGGTGGAGAGGGGCCGCTCCCTCAGCCCAGCCCAGACTGATGCCTCCCCCTCCCCTCGGCTCGCATCCTTGTCCTCTAACACCAAGGCTACTTCCCCGTCTCCTGCCCCAGGGTCTGGCCCATCTCCACGCCCACAAGGTGATCCACCGAGACATCAAGGGGCAGAACGTGCTGCTGACAGAGAATGCCGAGGTCAAGCTAGGTACGCCGACGCCTTCTGACCTCCAGCACGGAATGAGCCCCTTTATTCATTCCCTCCAGTGGCTCAAGGCCAACTACCCATGGGCCGGGAGGTTTGCTCCTCTCCTTCTGCTGAAAATCACCCAAGAACTTGTTTCACCTGTTCCCTGTTAGGTCCCAGGTGCTGTGCAGGCCCCTCTGGGGAGATGGGATTGTTTGGCTCCTTCTGCCTGGAATGCTGTCCCTTGGTCCTTTCACCTTGGTTTTTCCCCCAGATGCAGGAAGACTAAGTCAGGGTCTTTGGGATGTTGATGGGGTGAAGAGATGGCCGGGAGTGGCCAGGTAGGACTCGCGGACGCCAGCACAGACGAGGGAGCAGGCGTGGTGCTCCATCACAGCCTCTCCCTCTGTCCTCCCAGTGGATTTCGGGGTGAGCGCGCAGCTGGACCGCACCGTGGGCAGGCGGAACACTTTCATCGGGACCCCCTACTGGATGGCCCCCGAGGTCATCGCTTGCGATGAGAACCCTGATGCCACCTACGATTACAGGGTACGGAGCGGAGAGTAGGCGCGTGGAGGCAGCCAAGGGCAGGAAGGAGGTGGGGGCAGTGGGTGGATTGAAAATAGGGGGAGCTTGAGCAGGTTGGGGGGCAAAATGACGACCTAGGGTCGTGTTAGCAGTGAGAGGTTGAGGAACGTTTTGTGGGCAGGAAAGTACGGATGGGGAGGGTGGGGGAGCTGGAGGACAGTGCAGGTTGGAGCACAGGGGCCTCCGGAAGGGCGTGGACCAGGAAGAGTGGTCGGGAACGTTCACCTGTCCCTCTTCTCTTGCCTCCACAGAGTGACATTTGGTCTTTAGGAATCACAGCCATCGAGATGGCAGAGGGAGCCCCCCGTAAGTGCAGAGCCTGGGAGAGAAGGGAGGGCCCAGAAAGAGCTATAGGGAGGAGGTGGGTCGCGGGAGGCCTGTGGCGAGAAGGACTCCAGGCTCTTGGCCAGGCGGGAGGGGCTGATTGCGTCTCTTCCGTGCGCCAGCTCTGTGTGACATGCACCCCATGCGAGCCCTCTTCCTCATCCCCCGGAACCCGCCACCCAGGCTCAAGTCCAAGAAATGGTAGGTCTCTGGGGGGTTGGCGTCTAGGAAGGAGGCCGTCGGACAAGGCCTCCACCTCACCTCCTGCAGCCAGGCTTGGGTCTGCACCAGAGAAGAGGGGGCGGGCGGGGGCGGCACTGCAGCTGGGGAGCCTGGAGCCTGGTGTTGGGATACGGGGGAGACAGGAGGGAAGTCAGGGTGGATCCCCCCTTCCTCCTGGAATCACCCGCCTTCCGAGGGGGCCCTCCCAGTGTGAGCCACCATCTTTTCCAGGTCTAAGAAGTTCATCGACTTCATTGACACGTGTCTCATCAAGACTTACCTAAGCCGCCCGCCGACGGAGCAGCTGCTCAAGTTCCCGTTCATCCGCGACCAGCCCACCGAGCGGCAGGTCCGCATCCAGCTCAAGGACCACATTGACCGATCCCGGAAGAAACGAGGCGAGAAAGGTCAGTGGGCAGGGGGAGGTGGCGGGTCTGGGACACACACAGCCCCTGCTCCTCTTCACCAGCCCTGGCTCCTCCTGGCTCCCCTTCAGGCCCCCTTCCAGCCCCAGCTCTCCCTGTCCAAGGAGATCTCCTTTCCCAAACTTCCAACCCCAGAGGGGTTTTTCCTCCGTCACCACCTGATTTAAGTCCGCCTTCCACGTGAGGGCTCGTGCTGAGCATGTGCATGTGTGAGTGCATGTACACCTCCCACCACATCCCGCCCACGGTGGGGTCTAATCCCCCATCTGCGTCCAGGCCCAAACCTGAGACCCACCATCACCCCATTGCTCCAAGGAGGCGGGTGGGGAACCAGGAGCGTGGCCATCCAGACAGACCTTATTGGTTATCCCCATCTAAGGTTTCCCTAGCCCAGGGTGGGGTCTGGGGCACTGGGTGAAGAAACAGCAGTGATCTCCCCCCCTGCAGAGGAGACAGAATATGAGTACAGTGGCAGCGAAGAGGAAGACGACAGCCATGGAGAGGAAGGAGAGCCAAGGTGGGCTTGGCAGGCGGAGGTTGGGGACCATCACTTACCATCTGTGGGGACAACAGTGGTCCTTGGCTTGGGGACTCAGTCTGGGGGTGGTGGGCACAGACAGGTAGACCCGTAAGATGGAATCCCTGGGTGCTGAGATGGAACGGAACGAACGAATGAGCAAGAGGTGTGTGCGGGGGATTCAGGGCTGCAGGCTGGGATGTTAAAGGAATCAGGGCCTGAAAGGGGGCAGAGGGAGGGCAGGCCTCCGGTCACCCGGGAGTGACCAGAGGCAGACCGTGTGGTCTGGTCGGGTGAAGCGCCCATTTAGGGCTCCCAGGGATGAGGGTGGCCTCTGACCCCGATCCTCCGTGTGCGGTCCTGACCCAGCTCCATCATGAATGTGCCGGGGGAGTCGACCCTCCGCCGGGAATTCCTCCGGCTCCAGCAGGAGAACAAGAGCAACTCGGAGGCATTAAAGCAGCAGCAGCAGCTGCAGCAGCAGCAACAGCGAGACCCAGAGGCGCACATCAAGCACCTGCTGCACCAGCGGCAGCGGCGCATCGAGGAGCAGAAGGAAGAGCGGCGGCGGGTTGAGGAGGTGGGGTTGGGGCGGGGCTCGGCGTTGAAGGGGCGGGGCACTAGAGGGGCGGAGGGTGTTGAGGGGGCGGGGCACGTAGAGGGGCGGAGGGTATTGAGGGGGCGGGGTCCTCCCGGAAGGGCCTCCTGACCAGGTTACTGGTCCTACCCTTGGTCCCCCTAGGGCAGCAGGGAAAAGACGGAGTGAGTGGGGCCTTCCCAGCCTCTTGCTCTCAGATTTGTATAGAACGGCTCTGTCCTCTGTTAAGCGTACCCGCCAGCCCTATGTGGGTGGTTGTGCCATAAGCGTCCCTTCAGAGCAGAGATTTTTCTGAAAAGCCACACTGTCCCCCCTCCTCATTTCTGCATGTAAACCTCCACTCCGGGTTTGTCTGCTCCTTTACCTTCAGTCCAGGGGAGCTGGGGGTCTGTGTACGAACACTTCAGTGCCCTGGGCATCGGTCTCTCCAGCAGCTGCCCCCTTTGAACATGAAGAAGATCCTTCTAAAGACCCTCCTTTTACTTTTGGTTATTTGGGCTTAGATTTGCTTTGTACAGGCTTGTCAATCGCACTAATTGGAGGTGGGTGGGAGAAATTCATTTTAATTTATAGAGAATCTTATTTATTTTTGAGAATCTCATTTTTAAATAGGGGCAGTTTTTTAAATCACCAACTTAAAAAATACTTTGTATGCATATATATTTAAATGTATTTATTTTGGAGGGGGCATGGTGGGGAAGAAGAGGTGTATAGATTGGTTAAAATTTTGCCTTAAATGATGGGTTTTTTGTTGAAACAATTACATGATTCCAAAGTTCATGGAGAGCTGAACTTAATTTAAACATTATCTAAGCAATAGGAGATAGATGGAAGCATCCACACTGCCCATGTACTACTCCCCAAAGTGGGCCCCTATCTTTGTTGAAAAAAAGAATGATTTGCAGGAAAACCTAGTAAAAATTCTTCTTAATAAATACTTTATTCAAGTAGCAGAGTAACCAAAAATTGTGTCTACCAAGGTGTCTCCTGAAGCAGGCCTGCTGGATCCTTAGGGCTTGTGGTCTTTCTTTCTTTCTTTCCTTTCTTCCTTTCCCTTCCCTTTCTTTCTTTCTTTCTTTTTTTTTTTTTTTTTAAGCAGAAAGAATGTGAAAGTTACTAAGTGAATGTGACCTAGTAGTGATGTAGCCCAGGTCACATTCACTTAAGGATGCCGGCCAGGTCCCTAAGTTGCTTCTCTGTGCATGGGCACCTGGTGCCCTCTGGTGGCTGAGGGCTAGCACTACGGCCCACTCCCTTTGGGCTTTTGGGCCGAGATTCGAGAGGCCAGGAGTGGGGCTGGGGGGCGGGGAGGTTGTTGTTGACTTTAGGTTTTGTTTGTTTGGTGGAGGAGTGGATAGGAGACAGTTTTATGCAGTTAGGCCCGCCCAAGGGCAGCAGTCAACCTCTCAGCGGCTGTAGTCCGAAGCCCACAGCCACCTTAGACAGAAGTTTCTCGCAAGCCAAGCCCCCGTGGGCTCTTATGTGAGGGTAGGTAGGTTTGTAGAAACAAGTTGAAGCCACGCTCTCTCACCTCCATCCCCAGTGAGATGGAGACCAGCCCGCACTGTCCAGTAGGGATCCGCTTTCCAGACGCGGGCTGGGGTGGGTCCGCCTTCTGGGGCTGCGCCGTCCTAGTGTCTGGTGCAGCCCTTAAGGCCACACGTCTCTGCACCCACAGCAGCAGCGGCGGGAGCGGGAGCAGCGGAAGCTGCAGGAGAAGGAGCAGCAGCGGCGGCTGGAGGACATGCAGGCGCTGCGGCGCGAGGAGGAGCGGCGGCAGGCGGAGCGGGAGCAGGTACGGCGCCCCGCCCCGCCGCGCACACCGGACACGCCCCTTCCCGGACACGCCCCGCCCCGCCGAGCCGCCCCTCCTGCTCCCGCTGCCTGCCTGCCCTGCTCCCCTGTCCCCTTCCCCCTTCTTCCCCTACCCCGAGATTCCTCCTATCTTTTCCAGCTTCACTCTTTCTCTCTGTTTTCTCCCACCCTTCAACCCCCCACCCTGGCTCCCTGCCCTCCTCCTGTCTCTGTGCCTTCATTCCCATCTCTTTGCCCCACCCCTGCCCCCTGCCCCCTGCCCCTTCCCTCATGGGGCCTGCACCCCGGCTTCCTCCTCATTCCCTGCCCTCTGCGGGGCTCATCCCACCCCCACCCCGGCCTCTCTATTACTCTACTCCGCCTCCTCCTCATCCTCACCCCACTGACCCCGTCCGCCAACTCCTCCGCCGCCGCCGCCGCCCCCTTCTGCCTCTCCCTCTGTCCCTGCCCTTTGCCCCCCACCCCGCCCCCCAGGAGTATATCCGTCACAGGCTAGAGGAGGAGCAGCGACAGCTCGAGATCCTTCAGCAACAGCTCCTCCAGGAACAGGCCCTACTGCTGGTAACGGGGTCCCCAGCTTCCTCGGGGAAGATGCGTACTCAGAGTGTCTCTGCTGGAATGGGATGGGAACCCTTCAGGGGAAGGGATTCACCCAAGCATCGAGGGAAGACATCGCCTCTCTAGGCAGTTGGAGAAAAGGAAGGGCATGCCTGCTCTAGCTTCCAGGGCCGCACCCTGCTGAGCCCTCTCTCCCTACCCTTGGGCCCAGGAATACAAGCGGAAGCAGCTGGAGGAGCAGCGGCAGTCGGAGCGCCTGCAGAGGCAGCTGCAGCAGGAGCACGCCTACCTCAAGTCCCTGCAGCAGCAGCAGCAAGTCCTGCCCGGGGACAGGAAGCCCCTGTACCATTACGGTCGGGGCATTAACCCTGCCGACAAACCGGCCTGGGCCCGAGAGGTACTCACTGCCTCCTTTGCTGCCTGAGACTCCCTCCGCCTGGGGCCTGATAGCTGCAAGCATGGTCCTTCCGCACAGGCGGGTGCTGGGCAGGGGAGAGGGGCACGCAGTGCAAGCGGAGGGCTGCAGAGATCTGAACCTCGATTTTGAGAACAGGACAAAAGTTGTCCTGCTTGGCATCCTCTTGCATCACAGGTAGAAGAGAGAACGAGGATGAACAAGCAGCAGAACTCTCCCTTGGCCAAGACCAAGCCAGGCAGCACAGGGCCTGAGCCCCCTGTCCCCCAGGCCTCCCCTGGGCCCCCAGGACCCCTTTCCCAAACTCCTCCTATGCAGAGGCCGGTGGAGCCCCAGGAGGGACCACACAAGGTGAGTCTCTCCCTGTTCCTGTCTTAGCACGCAGATGCAGGGGGCCTCACGCAGCACAGCTACATCTCGTGTACACACATGCACACGCCCTTAGCCAGGGATCACAGATCTCAGGATACGTGGGCAGAGACAGGTGGCTGCACACTTCTGTTTCTGTGTCTTACCTGTTCTTGGGCTCTAGGAGCCCCTTTCAATGGGTAATTGGAAGCCAGAGGCTTGACTTGCCCCTTCCTCCCAGCCCAGGCCCCAGCTCCCAGGTGGGGACGTGCCACAGAGCAGGCAGCCCACCCTCCCTGGTCTCTCCCCGCAGAGCCTGGTGGCACACCGGGTCCCACTGAAGCCATATGCAGCGCCTGTACCCCGATCCCAGTCCCTGCAGGACCAGCCCACCCGAAACCTGGCTGCCTTCCCAGCCTCACACGACCCCGACCCCGCCGTGCCCGCACCCACTGCCACGCCTAGTGCCCGAGGAGCCGTCATCCGCCAGAACTCAGACCCCACTTCCGAAGGGCCTGGCCCCAGCCCGAACCCCCCAGCCTGGGTCCGGCCTGATAATGAGGCCCCTCCCAAGGTAAGGACAACCCTGCTGAGCTGGAAAAGGGCAGAGAAATAGTAAGGGAGGGGAACGGAGGTCGAGTGGGCAGCAGGCGAGGTGGACATGAGTTCGGGGTTGGAAGGGAACACAAGGGTGAGGCGTCTAGCACGGCGCGTCCTGCAGGTGTTACCCTAATGTCTGGTGTGCGGGCCGCCACCCGAGTGTGTCCCGGTGATTCCATGGTGTGTGTGGGAGTGGAAGAGTGCCCAGGGTGTTTGGGGAGCACCAGGGGCCAGACTTTCTGGGTCAGATCCCAGCTCTGCTGTTTCCCAGCTTCGTGACCTCAGACAAATCCATTAGCTTCCCTGATCTCAGTCTGCTTCTCCATAAAGGTGGGGAGAGCCCCTTCCACAGTCTCCATGAGGACAAGTGTCCGCCAGGCGCCCAGCACAGAGCACTGACTCCTTTCTTCTGTCCTCAGGTGCCTCAGAGGACCTCATCTATCGCCACTGCCCTTAACACCAGTGGGGCTGGAGGGTCCCGGCCAGCCCAGGCTGTCCGTGCCAGGTAACCCCTGGGTGTGGGCGGGCGGCAGCCCAGGGAGCGGCGTGGGGGGCGGAGGGGAGTTTGCCAGGTTACCCGCCTAGGGGTGGGCAAGCCCCGACCCAGTCACCTCAGCCCCCTCCCTGCCCCCGCCCCCGGCACCCCTGTGCTCCCTCCACAGACCTCGCAGCAACTCCGCCTGGCAAATCTATCTGCAAAGGCGGGCAGAGCGGGGCAACCCCAAGCCTCCAGGGCCCCCCGCTCAGCCCCCTGGCCCGCCCAACGCTTGTAGGTAATGGAGTTGTCCCCCCACTACTCACTCCCACCCTCACTTCTGCCACCTGCTTCCCCCTGGTGATGGCTCGCTCTGCGGCGCGGCTCAGCATCCCCAGGCGGGGACATCCGTCTCCCTGACCCTGCCTCTGCCCCTCCCACAGTAACCCTGACCTCAGGAGGAGTGACCCTGGCTGGGAGCGCTCGGACAGCGTCCTCCCCGCCTCTCACGGGCGCCTCCCCCAGGCTGGCTCACTGGAGCGGAACCGGGTGGGAGGTATGTGAGCTGGGCGTCACGGCAGCCTCCGTTGGGGTGGACCTTGCCTTTGGCTGCTCTCAACTGGGGGGGGGGGGGCGGGTGGGGACCAGGCTGGGCTCGAGGCCACCCCCTGTGCCGGTGTCAGTGACCTCCCTCCCCCCACCCCGCCACCTCTAGCCTCCTCCAAACTGGACAGCTCCCCTGTGCTCTCTCCTGGGAACAAAGCCAAGCCCGATGACCACCGCTCGCGGCCAGGCCGGCCCGCAGTAAGTCATCGGGTGGCACCTCCGGCCCTGCCTTCTCCCAGTTTGGGGCTTTGGGGCCGATGTGGAGCCTCTTGAGCCCCAGGGAGCTGGGTTCCAGGGTCAGGGCCTTCATTAATCTGTGACTGGAGGGTCTGTGGGCTAGCAGGGGAGCACTTCTCAGTTACTAACCTTTCTTAACCTCTTTCCTGCCTCTTCTTGGCTGCCTTTCTTCCCCCACGGCCCCTCCCAGAGCTATAAGCGAGCCATTGGTGAGGTTAGTGAGCAGGGGCCTGCTGGCGGGAGCCCCTCCTGTTGCCCTGCCCTCCTCTGGCCTCCTTCGTACCACCGCCTCTCCCCTCACGCAGCTCCTCCCCTGCAGGATTTTGTATTGCTGAAAGAGCGGACCCTGGACGAGGCCCCCCGGCCTCCCAAGAAGGCCATGGACTACTCGTCATCCAGCGAGGAGGTGGAGAGCAGCGAGGACGACGAGGAGGAGAGCAACGGCGAACCGTCAGAGGGGAGCAGAGATACCCCTGGTGGCCGGTATGGGGCATCCTGGGGGCGGGGGAGTTGCAGCAAGCTTGAGGAAAAGTGGTTCCCTTTTCCCAGAGGAGGGTCCCCGGCTATCACTGCTGGTCAGTTCTTCCTCGCCTTCCCTAGAGAACGGGGTACAGGGCTGGGGGCTGGTGTCCCCAGCTCTCTCTCACTGTCCTGTCAGCTGGGGGGCCTCTTCAGGTGCCTCTGTGCGGCCAGCCCTCCCCGAGTGCTGGGCAGGGGGCAAGGGCCGCCGGGTGAGGGCTGAGTGCGTCGTGTTCCAACAGACACTGAAGGCACCAGTCCTCCGGCTCTTGTCTGCTCCCTGTGGCACTCGGGTGGCACTTGGGTGGCAGGCAGGGCCTGGAGGGCCTCCTGACCTTCCTCTCTCCCATAGCAGCGATGGAGACACAGACAGCGTCAGCACCATGGTGGTCCATGACGTGGAGGAGATAGCCGGGACCCAGACCCCTTATGGGGGTGGCACCATGGTGGTCCAGCGGGTGAGTGGCCCCCGTTCTTCCCCAGCCTGCCATGCACCTCTTTGGCCCCAGCACTGGCCCCCTTCTGTCTGTTCCTTTAGACCCCTGAAGAGGAGCGAAGCCTGCTGCATGCTGATAGCAACGGTTACACAAACCTGCCAGATGTGGTCCAACCCAGCCACTCGCCCACCGAGAGCAGCAAAGGTCAAAGCCCCCCCCTGAAGGATGGAGGCAGTGATGTAAGTCAGTGAAGGTGGCTCCACAGGGCGAGAAGAGATCACTGGCCGTGGGCAGGAGACCCAGGGGTGCTGGGGGCACTGCGGTCAGCAGGGTGGAGCCCCGGGGAGCTGGTTGGGCAGGGTGCAACAGGAGGGGGAGGGCAAGGGCTGGGGTCTGGTGTGTCTGCCTCACTGCCGCCCCCACCCCGCAGTACCAGTCTCGTGGGCTGGTAAAGGCCCCTGGCAAGAGCTCGTTCACGATGTTTGTGGACCTGGGGATCTACCAGCCTGGAGGCAGTGGGGACACCATCCCCATCACAGGTGAGACGAGAGATCTGGAGATGGGCACGGGTGGGCCTCTGATGACTGGGCTTCACAAAGCGGTCACGGCCTCCCCTGTGGCCTGAACCTGCCCTGGCACGAAGGGACCCCCTTGACCCAAGAGAAAAGATGCTCAGTGGTGGCCCAGGGACTCACATGACAGAACGAGGACTGTGCCAGTCCTTCTGGCCCTGTTTAAACTCCTCCAGGTGCCTCCTCCGTTCTCCAGTCTTTCCCTTTCGTTCTGAGTATTCTGGGGTGTGGAGTAAAGAGAGACGGGGTGAGAGGGCTGCAGCCCACTGCCCGTTCCTCTCGTCCTTCTGGCAGCCCTGGTGGGTGGAGAGGGCAGTCGGCTCGATCAGCTGCAGTATGACGTGAGGAAAGGCTCTGTGGTCAACGTGAACCCCACCAACACCCGGGCCCACAGCGAAACCCCCGAGATTCGGAAGTACAAGAAGCGGTTCAATTCCGAGATCCTCTGTGCGGCCCTTTGGGGTAAGCCAGGACCGGGAAGGAAAAGAGGGGCCTGGTGTGCACCCGTGCTCCTGGTCAGGCGAGGGCCTGGCTCTGCCTCTGATCTGCCCAAGGGCTCCTATTGCAGGGGTCAACCTGCTGGTGGGCACGGAGAATGGGCTGATGTTGCTGGACCGAAGTGGGCAGGGCAAGGTGTATGGACTCATCGGGCGGCGACGCTTCCAGCAAATGGATGTGCTGGAGGGACTCAACCTGCTCATCACCATCTCAGGTGTGTGTGGAGGGCAGGGCCAGGAGGAGGGCTCAGCCCCTGGGCCCTCCGTCACCACCTTCAGTCTGGGAGGAGGGCAGCCGTGGTCCAGGAGCTGGAAGGTGGGGCCGCACTTTCTCACCCCTCGTGGTTCGCACACGAAGGACGGCGGGGAGGCGGAAGCTGGACCTCCGATGAGGGGTGTGTGTGTGTGTCTGTCCCTCAGGGAAAAGGAACAAACTGCGGGTATATTATTTGTCCTGGCTCCGGAACAAGATCCTGCACAATGACCCAGAAGTGGAGAAGAAGCAGGGCTGGACCACTGTGGGGGACATGGAGGGCTGCGGGCACTACCGTGTTGGTGAGGAGGTCACGACACAGCGGCTGGGGCACATTTGTTTATGAGAAGGGAAAGAAACGGGGGCCTGGGCTAAGAAAGCCTTGTAGCCAGAGATGGGGGGCACACAGCTGGGGGTATAGACAGACCTGTGGGAGGGGCTGCAGCCCAAGAAGGGAAGTTTCTGCATCCCTCTTCTTTCCTGCCCCCAGTGAAATATGAACGCATCAAATTCCTGGTCATTGCCCTGAAGAACTCTGTGGAGGTGTATGCTTGGGCCCCCAAACCTTACCACAAATTCATGGCTTTCAAGGTAACCCCAGCCTCAGCCCCCAACACTATTCCGAGGTCTGGCTCCTCCACCCGCGTCCCCTGAGCTCTTCTGTCCTCCATAGTCCTTTGCTGACCTCCCACACCGCCCTCTGCTGGTGGACCTGACGGTAGAGGAGGGACAGAGGCTCAAGGTCATCTATGGCTCCAGCGCCGGCTTCCATGCTGTGGATGTCGACTCGGGGAACAGCTATGACATCTACATCCCTGTGCACGTAAGCTTGGCAGGGCTGCGGACAGACTGGGGCCACCAGTCTGTGCCCTAGACTCGGGGCCTCCAGCCCACCTTCTCCTCCCCAGATCCAGAGCCAGATCACGCCCCACACCATCATCTTCCTCCCCAACACGGATGGCATGGAGATGCTGCTGTGCTACGAGGACGAGGGCGTCTATGTCAACACGTATGGGCGGATCATTAAGGACGTGGTGCTGCAGTGGGGCGAGATGCCCACCTCTGTGGGTGAGTGAGGTGCCCGCCCTCCAAGCCTGTGTCCCCGACCAAGCTGGGCTGCAGCCCACTCACTGCCCCTCCACTCCCTTCCCCCCCAGCCTATATCTGCTCCAACCAGATCATGGGCTGGGGTGAGAAAGCCATTGAGATCCGCTCCGTGGAGACGGGCCACCTAGACGGGGTCTTCATGCACAAACGAGCCCAGAGGCTCAAGTTCCTGTGTGAGCGGAACGACAAGGTGGGAATGACAAGGGGCCCAGGCTCCTGCACTGGGTGGGCCCCCAGGACCTGGGCCCCTGGGCAGAGCTGGGGGAAGGGGTGGTTCTGGGTCTTCCTGAAAGGAGGTCTCTAGGGAGCGCACTGTGTGGTCACAGCTTGCCCTTCCCTCGTGTTCCCTCTCTGAGAACTCTCCAGATTCCTTCACCCGGGAGGTCTGCCTGCTGCCCACTTCCCCAGGTGTTCCCGCCTTTCGGAGGGGATAGGGGGCACTCTGAGGGACTCCATTCTGCAGTTTCTCGCTCGCTCTCTCTTTTCTCTTCTCCCAGTTAATTGAGACGCTCCCCCCACCCCACATCCCTTGGTGACTTCTGCTCCTACCCCACCCAGGTGTTTTTTGCCTCAGTCCGCTCCGGGGGCAGCAGCCAAGTTTACTTCATGACCCTGAACCGTAACTGCATCATGAACTGGTGATGGGGCCCTGGACGGGGCTGTCCCACGTGGACCAGCTCTCCCCCCCCACACCCAGACTTCCCGGGCCGCCCTTCTTTTCCCTCCCTGGGCTTTGCTTTTACTGGTTTGATTCACTGGAGCCTGCTGGGAACGTGACCTCTGACCCCTGATGCTTTTGTGATCACGTGACCATCCTCTTCCCCAACATGTTCTCTCCCCAAAACTGTGCCTGTCCCAACTTCTGGGGAGAGGCACAGCTTCCCCTTACCAGGAATTGAGTGGGCCTAGCCCCACCCCCCCTTCTCCACTTAAGAGGAGAGTGCTTGGGGCTTGGACCCCATACCCCACTGCTGCTGACTCGGCAGGGCCCTGGGCCCCTTTATTTGCACGTCAGGGGAGCCGGCTCCCCCCTTGAATGTACCAGACCCTGGGGGGGGTCACTGGGCCCCAGGTTTTAGGGGGGGGTCACCAGCCACTCCAGGGGCAGGGACCATTTCCTCATTTTCTGAAAGCACTTTAATGATTCCCCTCCCCCCAAACCCCAGGGACTGGAGGGGGGACCCCGCCAGCCAAAACATTTACCCCTTTCCAACCCCTGTCTCTTCTAGCCTCTGCCCTTCCCTGGTGGAGGGAGGGAGCAGGGAGCTCTCACCCTCCATACCCCCTTGCTTGCATCTGTATATAGTGTGAGCAGCAAGTAGCCCCGGCCCCTCCCTGCCCCCACCACTCCTCAATGTAGTGGCCTTGGAGATCTCTGTTTGTTAATAAAGACAATTCAACCAGCTCCCACCATTTCAGGCCTTATGTTTTTCTGTTTTCTCAGCATCCTAGGTACTAGCCAGGGCCCGCCAGCATTGCTGGGATGAAGGGGGCAGGGTGGGGTGGAATCTGCAGTGAGTGAGCCTCGGTGGAGAGGGGGTGGTTGGGCACTGCTGGACCAAGAAAACCTAGAGGAAACAACTGAGGGAGGGCCGGGGCATCCTCAGCCTTAAACGTGTGGGGCCCTGCACAGGGGCCATTTGGTTTCCACCCACTCCAGCCTGGCCAGGCCATGAAGGCACCTGGCTCTAGCCTCTCTATATGCAAGTCCTGCATGGGGCGGGGGCGGGGGGGGTCTCTCCTGTTTGGCAACAAATGGATAAAGATCTTTTAGAGGCTCACAGGGCTAGAGGGTCACATGGGGCTGGGGTCCAGGAAAAACTGGGAGGTCAGGAAGACTGAATTGAGGTTGGTTCTTGCCTTCTGGAGGGTTGACATGCAACAGCCTGCCTGAACCATCTGCCAGCTCCTTCTGATGTCTGCCCTGTGGTCAGACCTACACACATGTGCACATACGACTCTGGCGAAGCTAAATACAGATTTATCATTAGCAGTACGAAAGGATCATAATAAAGCAATGGGAGCAACTTGCTTTTCAGATTTCCTCCTGGAGATGGATGGGAACGTTTGTCACCATGGCTGCAGGCTCATGCCTACATACAGGGCGGGTAGGGCAGTTCGGGCACTTGGTTGAAGTAGGCCCCAAGGAAGATGAGGCTGGAGCCGATAAGGAAGAGCACCAGAGCGGCCCAGAAGCAGATGTTGTCAAGGGCCTTCCCCATGCGCACCCAGTCGGACACCTCCTGGGGAAGGGGCGGGCAAAGTTGAGTCCCTAAAAGCTGCAGGAACCTGTACGAGTCAGGGAGAGCGGAGACCCCCAGCAACTCCCCACCTAGCCTCTCCGGCTCCTGCCCCACCTTGCCGGTGGCCTCCTGGTCTCGCGTGCTCTCGGCCACGAAGTTCACGGCATCCACACAGCAGCGGATCTCGGGGGCGGCGGCGCCCAGGCTCTGGCAGAGGGCAGCTGGTGGGAGCGACCCCGAGGGGTGGGGGGTGATTAGGAGCCTCTCCCGCTGCAGGCACCCCCGTTGGCCCGCTCGGGCCACTGCTCACCAGTCCAGGTCCCGTGCCGGTGCCTCTGCCCCTCAAACATGAGCTCGCTCCGCGGCTTTTTCAGTATCAGCTCCTCCGCGCGGAGCAGTAGGCCCAAGGACGACGCCCGCCTTGGGGGCGAGGCGGCCCGGGGGACCTCGGAGGGTGCGCCCGAGCCCAGGAGTTGGGGCAGCAGCTCCAGTAAGACCTGGGGGCGGGCGGGCGGCCGGGTTGGGGCGGCGGGGAGGTTAGCTCGAAGCCCCGCCTCCCGGCCGGAGACACCCCCCCCCCCCCCGCCAAACGGTGCTTACGTGGCGCAGCCGCGGGGACATGGCGTGAGTGGTGGGCGTCCGACAAGACACGTTGAGCACGATAACGCAATTCATGACAATTAGTGTGGCAACCACCATGACGAAAATGAGGTACCTGAGGAGCCCAGAGTTCGTGACGTCGCAGCCTCCCCACTTCTCCTGAGCCACCGAGGGGGCCACTTGTCCTCTGACCTCACAAACGCACCTCTCCGCAAGGGGTGGAGTTACGCCCCTTAGCTGCTCCTCCTCTGCGGGGCCAGACGCGTCCCCTCCGCCCTTCTCCCCACTCGCACCGCCAGTGGCAACCATGAAGGGGACCCCCCCAGCTCCCTGGAAACCCTGCTGTGGGTCTACCACTTCCACAGCTCCACGGAGGTGCGCCTACGCCAATACCCACCCTCCACCCCCAAGGGTGGCACCTCGAAACGCTCTGGGAAGGTTTCCAGCGTCCCCATTACCTCTGCCCTAGGACCTGATGACCCCACAGTCCCTGTGCTTTTCCAGGTGGCCCTCCAGCCCCCGCTTCTATCTTCCCCGGAACTTGTGGCCGCAGCCCATGAATATATGGAGCAGCGGTTCAGAGAGCCTTAGTCCCTGGAGCCGCGAGAGCCAGAGAAGCCGCCCGCCCCGAAGCCCACCCTGGGGCTGGTGCTAAGAGAAGCCGCGGCCAGCGTAGTGAACTTCGGGGCCACCTTGTTAGAGGTGGGGTTCCGGGGGTGCTGAGGAGGGGCGGGGAAGGGGGATGGAGCGGCAGGAGCAGGGACCTCTGCACCCCCGCCAACTCCTGTACCCCCGCTGCAGATCTCAGCCCTGTGGGTGCAGCAGGAGGTGCGGCGACTAGACGGCGACCCTGGCCCGGCCCCAGACGCCGGGGATCCGGGTGGAGCCCTGGCCCTGGTAGCCCAGGCCGCGGGGCAGGGGGCTCGGCAAGCGGGGTCTACGGCAGGCACGAGCGCTCGGCTTCTGGTCCAGGGGGCGCGGCTATGCCCGTGTGGACGAGGTCTGCAGGGATCCGCCTCATTCCTGCAACAGTGGCGACGCCAGCTGGGCCTTGGAACCCCCGGGGAGCCGGTGAGTTGAAGATGAGGAGAGAGGTGGGGGCCAGAGGCGGCGGGGCTGGGTGGGCACTAAGCCGGCCCGCCCCCAACAGAGATACTCCGGAGACCTCCAGGTGGCGTCCAGCAGCAGTACGGAGTACGAGGGACCGGAGAAGCCACCACCATCCCAGCCCGACCCCGTGTCCAAATAAAGCCCAGGCGGCGATGAGACAGCTGGGGCTTCTCCGAGTCATTAGGTTTTGGCCCTGCCCGCCCCTCCCCAACGAGCCCCTTGGCTCCACCCCATGCTCGTCTGGCTCCGCCCTTCACTGGCCACGCCCCACGTAGGCACCACCGGGATCCACTCTGCCCCCACCTGCCCAGCAGCGGCACGCTCAGAGATGTCTCTGGGATTTTCTGGGCAATTAGGAACAAGAAGACGGTCTGGGCGAGCAGGACGTTGATGGAGACGGTGCATTTCTGGCCGCCGGCTGGAGGGAGTGCCTGGTGAGAGCAGGCCCCGCCCCCCAGGAGGGAGCCCGGGTTTGGGGTCTGGGCGACTCTATACCCTGTGCCGGCAGGAAATAGGCGAGCAGCACTAGGCCCGAGATGAGCACGCAAGGCACGATGATGTTAATAACGTAGAAGAGCGGCTTCCGGCGAATGATGAGCGTGTAGATGACTTCAGTGTCCCCTGGACCATCAGCAGAGCCACCGTCGTGGCGGCGGATCACCCCGGGGCAGAAGTTGATGGCCCACTCACCGTTCTCTGCAGGACGGGAGGTGCGGTCAGCTGGCTCTCGGGGGTGGTGCGCGCTGCTCTGCTCTCCGTCCCCTATCTGACCGCGGGGGGCCTGCAACTCCAGGCGAGGAGAGGATGCAGACCGTCTGGACAAGGGTGGGTGGGGCAGGTGGTCTGGATTGCTTGGGCTGGTCAGAAAGGGGCATGCCCAGAGAGGTTAGGGAACCACCACAAGCGAGGAAGCTGGACTAGTCCGACGATCAAGAATGATTTCAGGAAAGGGTCAAGTTAAAGCAGGGTTGCCACAGTCAATCCCAGCATCGATGGCTTGGGGCAGCTCCACTCTGCAGGTCCCCTCTCTGGACCCTTCTAGAAGCGAGTTTTTTGGAGCAGGAGGGGGCCTCACCAGTATAGGCCTCAGAGTCGATATCTATATTGCTGATGGTGTCGCCATCGTCGTCCACAGCAAAGACGAGCTCCACCTCTTCTGCACTGTACGTCTGCGAGCTGCGGAGCCAGAGCCCGGACCCCCCACCCCAGAGGCTGGGACTCGGGCCTCAGCCTCAGGCCCCGTCCTGGAAGCAGGGATCTGGCAGGGGAATTAAGCTCCACCCGGCAACCCAGGCCTCACTTCCACACCTGGGTTTCTACAACTACTTCTAACCCGCTAGGGCGGCCTTACCCCATTCGAATGTCTAGCTCCACCTCCAGCACAAAGCCCCACCCCGGATTAGAAGTCACCCCCACACACACACCTGGCCCCACCCCCTGCCCCCGTAATTCCACAAAGGTCCGGGCTGCTTCCCACCGGAAAACAAGCGAGCAGTTCTGCCAGTCGAAAGGGAAGTAGGTGACCTCCACGGCGCAGATACTGCGGTAGATGGCCGGGGGCAGCCAGCTCACGTAGCCGCCCTCCGAGACCAGCACGTTGGCTTCATAGGCCACACCGAACTGGCCGTCGATACTGTGGGCTCCGGGAAACCGAGGGTTTGCGCAGATCTGTGGCCCCCTCTCCCTCCAAGCAACCTGCCCCAACCAGGTCCAGCCCAGCCCCCCGGGCCTCGGCTTCCCCTCCAGTCTGGCCCCGTCCTCACTTGTTTTCCAGCACAATCTCTGGCAGCCATACGAGTTCTGAAGGGACCCGCAGGGTTTCTATGCCCCCAAAATCGCCCTTGCTGTAGTTGAGTCGGTAATCATGCCAGTCCTAGGGGTGGGGGAGGGGGACGGAAGGACGTGTGCCTTGGTGCCCAAGAGGAGTTTGGGAGAAAAGGGTCCCCTGGACAAGACCTCACACTGTTCCCCAGACTCCACTCACGATTCCAATCCAGACGTTGGTGGTGAGGGTCTCCTCTTTCTCATTCTGCGGATGGGAGACAGGATGATGGAAGCCAGCTTTAGGATAGAGCTCAGCGGTTGGGACCAGAAGTGGGATTTTAGGCTCAGAGATGGCGCTTGGGGTGACGGTGGGGGTATCTTACCAGTGAGATGAGGTTGGTCAGGGTGACTTTGAGGGTGATGGTGACGGTGTCCCCAGGTTTCTGCACTGGCCGGCGTCCTGGGTCGTAGTTGTCGAAGAGGTGGTGGTAAAGACGCAGCTCCTCGTTCTTCCCTTCACCTCCGCCTGGGGATGGGGCCAAGCAGTGGGGTCACTGGAAATGGAGAGGCTAAGGAGCCTCTCTCCTCTCTGCCTCTGGGTCTGCGTGGCTCTGCTTCTCTGTCTCTGTCTGAGGCTGTGTATTTTTCCGTGTCTGCCTCCCGAACCAGTGATGTGCCTGGGGACCAAATAGCGTGTCTCCGTCTACATCTTAGTCTGTCTTTGTCCTGTCCCTTTATGTCAGTATCCCGTGTGTGTGTCCGACCACTTCCCCCGACCCTGGTCCATACCGAGGAGCTGCAAGAGGAGCAGGGCGCTGAGCAGAGTCCCTGCCATCCCACTGTCTGGTCCCCGGGGTTATTCTGAGCTTTGGCAGGCTCCGACGGGGGCAGGCCAGGGTGCTGTGAGTGGGGGGAGGGGGCTGTTAGTGGAGGAGGGTGTTAGTTCCGGGCTGGGTTAGGGACTGACACCTAATCCTCTTACTACCCCTACGGCAGCCAGGGACATCTTGGCTTCTTCCAGAGGCAGCTGCCCCATCCTGAGTTCCCTGCCCTCACCCCATCCCAGCAGCCTTTGCCTGGGCTTCGGCTAGCTCCCCAGCCACAGACCCAATCCCCTCATGACTGGAACAGGCCTGATGCAGGTGGACAGGTCTTTTAAGAAACACCTGGAACCACAAGGCTGGCAGTGGGGGTGTGGAGGGCCCTGCTTTCCAATAATGCACTGGTGTCCTTTGAGTCAGCTGCCCTGTGCAGGTGACATCGCTTGCCGCCCATACTCACCACCACCCACAGCCCAGCCAAGGTCACACTAATGCAGTTTCTGCCGGCAGAGTTTGGCAAAAGCAGTGTCCATAAAATCTGGTAATGAGACAGGCGGTCACAGGGGGTTAGTCTGCAGTAACAAACTCCACCTGGCAAAGGAGAGGGTGCCACAGTACAGGGCCCACCGCCTCCTGCAACCCATCCCCATGTCTGCCCACTCTCAGCCGGTCGGGGGAGGGGGGGGGGAGGGGGGGCGGGGCACTCACCGGAGACACCAGTTTCTCATCTCTCTGCTGCCTCCTTGTGGCCACATATGAAAGTACTGTCTTCCCCACCCCAACACACACACACACACACACACACACACACACACACACACACACACACACACACACACACACACACACACACACACACACACACACCTTTCAGTCTTTCCTAAGTCTCCTTGGACCACCTTAATCAATCACTGGAGATGCTTATTTAAAATTCAGTTTCGGGCTTCCCTGGTGGCGCAGTGGTTGAGAATCCGCCTGCCAATGCAGGGGACACGGGTTCGAGCCCTGGCCTGGGAAGATCCCACATGCCGCGGAGCGACTAGGCCCGTGAGCCACAACTACTGAGCCTGCGCGTCTGGAGCTTGTGCTCCGCAACAAGAGGCCGCAATGGTGAGAGGCCCGCGCACCGCGATGAAGAGTGGCCCCCACTTGCCGCAACTAGAGAAAGCCCTTGCACAGAACCGAAGACCCAACACCAGCCAAAAATAAATAAATAAATAAATAAATAAATAAAAATTCAGTTTCCTAGGCTCCATCCCCAAAGAATCCCAATTCAGTAAGATGGCAGAGATGGGGTGCCAGGAATCTGCTTTATTTAAGAAACTCCCCATATGTTTCCTTATGGGGTAGGAAGCACTTTTTCTGCCTTACACACTGCTTCCTCACACCGATCCAGCAAAGCAGTTACCATCATCCAGAATGTATGAAAGAGGACTCCAGGTCAGGTCCAAGGTCACGTTACTGAGTCCAAGCTCCTACTGCTCACCTCATGACAGGCCAATAAATCAAGTGACAAGTTGTTGGGGCAAGGAATAGCAACTTTATTTGGAAAGCCAGCAGACCAAGAAGATGGTGGACTAGTGTCTCAATGAACCATCTTCCCTGAGTCAGAATTCAGGCTTCTTTTTTTTAAAATTTATTTATTTATTTATTTATTTATGGCTGTGTTGGGTCTTCGTTTCTGCGCGAGGGCTTCCTCTAGTTGCGGCAAGTGGGGGCCACTCTTCATCGCGGCGCACAGGCCTCTCACTATCGCAGCCTCTCTTGTTGCAGAGCACAGGCTCCAGACCCGCAGGTTCAGCAATTGTGGCTCACGGGCCTAGTCACTCCGCAGCATGTGGGATCCTCCCAGACCAGGGCTCGAACTCGTGTCCCCTGCATTGGCAGGCAGACTCTCAACCACTGCGCCACCAGGGAAGCCCCAGGCTTCTTTTATGCTAAAAGGTGAGGAGGTAGTCCTGGTTCCTGCCAGACTCTGGAGGGGATATGTTAATTTCCTCCTTTCTGGACTTCCCTGGTGGCACAGTGGTTGGGAGTCCACCTGCCAATGCAGGGCACACGGGTTCAAGCTCCGGTCCGGGAAGCTCCAACATGCCGAGGAGCAGCTAGGCCCGCGCGTCACAACTGCTGAAGCCCGCGCACCTGGAGCCCGTGCTTCGCAACAAGAGAAGCCACTGCAGTGAGAGGCCCGTGCAGCGCAACGAAGAGTAGCCCCCACTCGCTGCAACTGGGGAAAGCCCGTGTGCAGCAACGAAGACCCAACACACAGCCAAGAAAAAAAAAAAATTTCTTCCTTCCTGCAGCCACTTACAGGTGGACCCTGTCAGGATGTTTCCCGTGAGCTAAACAAAGGTATTTTAGCTTAATGCTCATTACCTGGGAGGTAGGGTTCCCAGAGATGGGCCATTATGTATGATTTAAGCTTACAGGCAACATTCCTTTAGTAATTAATGTAATAGAACACAAAGGTTCTTCCCTATTACAATTCCCCACTGTCAATGATCCATTCCACAATCCTGTGGGAGAAAGGACAAAGCCCGCTCTACTACCTGGTGAACAGGGGTGACAAAGAGGTGATTATGGAATGGAATTGATCAGCCTTGGACAGGGACTATTCCTTAAAATCTTTAGTCAGTTGTACAATCCCCTTTCCTTTTTAATCTACAACTGTTTGAACCTGATGAAACCCCTTAGCCCTTTGTTGTCTAATTTGCAATTTAATTTGGGGTATTGGTTCCAGTTCCCAATACTTATCTATTAATTAACTTTGTGCCAGAATTACACTAAATTCCTGTGCTATTTATTTGGACAAAATTAAACAAATAGGTTGACCCTTCTTCAGCTACAATGAAATTTTTTAAAGTATTGAGATTATAAAGAGCAACCTTAAGTCATCTAAGGGTTCACAAACCCATTACTCTCTAGGCATCTCAGAAATTGGGTCATGGGCTTCCCTGGTGGCGCAGTGGTTGAGAATCTGCCTGCCAATGCAGGGGACACGGGTTCGAGCCCTGGTCTGGGAAGATCCCACATGCTGTGGAGCAACTAGGCCCGTGAGCCACAACTACTGAGCCTGCGCGTCTGGAGCCTGTGCTCCGCAACAAGAGAGGCCGCGATAGTGAGAAGCCCGCGCACCGCAATGAAGAGTGGCCCCCGCTTGCCACAACTAGAGAAAGCCCTTGCACAGAAACGAAGACCCAACACAGCCATAAATAAATAAATAAATAAATAAAATAAAGGAGTTCCTTTATTAAAAAAAAAAAAAAAAAAAAAAAAATTGGGTCATTTTTTGATGACAGTGGTGCTGCTTTAATCCGAGTGTGATGATGAATCCACAGCTTTACCCCAGCTAACTTTACAGACAAGTGTGTGGTAAGTTAATACCATGTGTGGTCCTATTCACCTTGCAGTCAGCTGAAGTTCAGGCCCTGGTTCTCTCCAGGTTTTAAGGAAGACTCGGTCCCAGGTCAGAATGGATGTAAGGCTACGTTAGTTGGGTAGGCAGACCTGCTGGAGGCAAACTCATGAACAGAGGTTAGTATAGTGCCCAAAGTTTTAATATAATTGGCAATTGCTGGGTCTTTTAGAGCATTTGCAGATTCTCCTGCCTGGGCAGACACCTTGAATGGCCTACCGTACAGCATTTCAAAGGGGCTTAATTTAAGCCTGCTTCTGGGAGCCACTCTGATCCCAGAGTTGCAGGGCAACTGGCAAGGCCTTATCCTGAGTTAAATTAGTCTCTCGACATATTTTAGCAATGCTCCTTTTTAATGTATCGTTCATTTCCTTGGTTTTTCCTATCAATTGTGGTCTCCAGGATAAATATATTTTCCAATTAATTCGCAATGCTTTAATCCAAATTGGGGGATTATTTCCTTAAGGAGGGCTTTAAACACTCCTGAGGCTTTTTCTGTCCAGGTGGGCTATGCTTCCACCCGTCGTGACAAAGTGTCCACGCATACTAGCAGGTTATCTGAAATTTCCTGCAGCTCGAGGATTTGAGTAAAGTCTATTTGCCAGGTTCCTCTGTGCTGAGTCCCCATCTGGGGAGGTCTGAAACCCCACTCTTTGGCCCTTCTTTGTCCTTTTCTACACAGGAGATCTTGCCCCAAAAGACGGAATGGATACTCTGGTGTCTATAAGAAACTATTTCAGGGTAAGGTTCCCTAGTTGGCATTCTAAAGGTTGTAAGAATGAGCAATTTTGTACCCCTCCAAGGACTCCTGTGCCTGGGATGGATTGAAATGTTTTCTGTGCCACCTTGGTGTTTACCACAGAGTATGTTGCACCTGTAACAGAAAGTTAATCAGCTCATTCCCCACTGTCAATTTTACCTGGGGCTCCTGTGGGGAAATTGGAATTGGGCACCTCAAGTCCAAGGGAGCCCCCCGCCGGGCCTCTTTGTTTATCAGGGTGTTCCTCTCTTTCTACCATCTGAGAGGCTCCTGACTTTTATTGGTTTCCTTCCTATTTAGCCTATGGCAATCTTTTTTTCCAGTACCTTTCCTCCTTACAATAAGTGCATTTGTTCCTTTCCCAATGGTGGCTGACCTCTCTTTGGGTCACTCACCTTCTGGCGAGTGCCACTGCCAGAAAAATGGCGTTGTCTTTTGCATCTTCTTTCTTCTGTTGTTGTTCTCTGTTGTTGAACCCTTTAAAAGCAAGATCTACCAATGGAGAAGGGTTCATTCCAAATTTACCACCTAACTTTCACAATTTTCTTCTTATGTCTGGGGCGTTTTGCCCAATGAAGATTAAATTTACCATTCCAGTATTTTCAGGGGCCTCAGGATCTGCATCATTGTAACATCAGTAGGCCTGATAAATCTTCATTTGGTTTTTGCTGAATTTCTTGAATTTTGTTCAAAATCTTGCTTGGATTCCCCTTTTCAAAGCCTTGCCAAGATGCACTCATGGTAGTGCTCTGATAAGGGCATTCCTCTCTCATCAGGGTCCAGTGGGCTTCAGGTGTACCATGTGGGTCTGTTAGGTGGAGTTGCTTCCCTGGCCTGATCAATGACCATTCTCCTTTCATATAGAGGATCCTCCCTATGAACAAGTCTGAGGGGGAGAAAGGACTCTGCATCTGTAGAAGCCCAGTCTGCTGGCCGTTTGCAGGCCCCTATGGGATAACAGCATAAGGGAAATTGCCCTGCCCCACGAGTGCCTCCTGGCCCAAATTGGGTCACATCTTAGATGGTGATACCAGACCAGGACCCTGTGCCCCAGGAACTAACACAAGATTTTCTTTTTTTTAATATAAATTTATTTATTTATTTATTTTTGGCTGCGTTGGGTCTTCGTTGCTGCGCGCAGGCTTTCTCTAGTTGCGGCAAGTGGGGGCTACTCTTCATTGTGGTGCGTGGGCTTCTCATTGCGGTGGCTTCTCTTGTGGAGCACGGGCTCTAGGCACACGGGCTTCAGTAGTTGTGGCCACTCGGGCTCAGTAGTTGTGGCTCACGGGCTCTAGAGCGCAGGCTCAGTAGTTGTGGTGCGCGGGCTTAGTTGCTCCCTGGCGTGTGAGATCTTCCCAGACCAGGGCTCGAACCCACGTCCCCTGCATTGGCAGGCGGATTCTCAACCACTGCGCCACCAGGGAAGCCCCAACAGAGGATTTTCTAATTGATCCCTATCAGAAGGCGGAGCCAGTCTGACCACTTTCTGAGCCCCAGCGTCAGGAATTGGGGCCAAATAGGAACAAGAGATGGTGGAAGGGGTGGATGTATTGGCAAAATGGCTGAAGCAGCTGGGACAGCCGGCTCCACCAGAGGATGGAGTGACCTATCCCTCACCCTTCCCTTGGGTTTCTTTTACCACAAAGTGACAACTGTCTCACTTTTCCTCACCCTGATGTAATAGCACAAAAGCTTGCACATAGCGGATTTCATGATTCTTCCCCACCTCTTCACAGAATAGCTATCGAGCCATTCAAAAGCCACTGTAAAACCATAAATAGCAGTTGATCATCTCTAACCATTCAAAGGATGCCTTTTTGCCTGGGCATCAACCAACTTGGCTGAATTCTGGAATGGGGCTTTTGGTGATTTTAAGAACCAAGTGGAATCTTTCTCTTCTCCCTGGGAATGTCTCACTTTTGGACCAGAGCAGACAGGCTTTTTCCATTCCTTTCCTCCATCTGACATCAGTAAAAGTTTTAAATATCGCAAAACTGATTTGGCTGTAACTGAAGAAATGATACCAAAACAAAATGAAACCAAAAACCCAAAGGACAAACAGAAAACCCTAAATAAACCCTCAAGTTTGGTCTTGGGGTTTAACATATACTGATGACACGGAGACCACAGATTAACGCAGCAAAGGTGGCAGTATATGGTACACAGGGTTCCAGGATAACGCTGCATAAACCCCTCGTGGGGATCCTAACGGCTACTGTGGCCACACATTTTCATCTTCCTAGTCACGGTTTCATAGCTATAATCAGACCACTTATCCAAAATGTGCCTCAGACGACTTTCTTTAGGTATACTTGAAACATCCCCCCCCACCCCACCTTTTATTTTTTTGGCCACATCACGTGGCTTGCGGGATCTCAGTTCCCCGGCTAAGGACTGAACCCAGGCCACAGCAGTGAAAGTGCCAAATCCTAACCACTAGATCACCAGGGAACTCCCCATTCTCCATTTCTTAAAAAACAAAAAAATTTATTTATTTATTTATTTATTTATGGCTGTGTTGGGTCTTTGTTGCTGCGTGCGGGCTTTCTCTAGTTGCAGAGAGCGGGGGCTACTCTTCGTTGTGGTGCACGGGCTTGTCACTGCCGTGGCTTCTCTTGTTGCGGAGCACGGGCTTCAGTAGTTGTGGTGCTCGGGCTTAGTTGCTCCACGGCAAGTGGGATCTTCCCAGACCAGGGCTCGAACCCGTGTCCTCTGCATTGGCAGGCGGATTCTTAACCACTGCACTACCAGGGAAGCCCCATTCCCCATTTTTTAAAGACATAAATACAAGACAAACAAAACAAACAGCACAGGGACGTCCCTGGTAGTCCAGTGGTTAAGACTCTGCGCTCCCAGTGCAGGGGGCCCGGGTTCAATCCCTGGTCGGGGAACTAGATCCCGCATGCCGCACCTAAAAGAGCCTGCATGTGGCAACTAAGACCCAGCGCAGCCAAAAATAAAACAACAACAACAACACCAGAAACCCCAGAAAACAAAAACACCCAGCACACACAAACCAGCACAGCCAAAGAAATGAACCAGTTCACAAATTGGGTAAAAGGCCACCAACTATTTCCTCTTATCCTCTTTCCAACATGGCACCCCACTCAAATACAAAACAAATTGGCTTCTTCTAGAGAAAAAAGCCCCAGAGAGGAAATAAAGTTTCCAGCTTTACACACTGGAGTGACTTACCCTCCTGTATGGAGCCTGCCGGCTCCCAGATGTTGATTCCTTTGTTCCAGCTGCCAAGAGCTGGGGCAGCCAGTGCAGCTTCAGGGAACTTTAAAAGGAATATCCTCAGGACAAGCGGTCCCAACAGCTGCTAGGGCCTTACCCCAAAATTCCCCAAGCAGAGCTGGCCGGCCACGAGCAGCAAGAGCCCTGGCTGGCTTATACTGCTTGCCATACGACAGGCCAACAGATCGAGTAACAAGTAGCTGGGGCAGGGAATCGTGACTTTATTCAGAAAGCCGGCAGACTGAGAAGATGGGGGACTAGCGTCCCAGTGAACCACCTTCCCTGCGTTAAAATTCAGGCTTCTTTTATACTAAAAGAGGAGGGGGTAAAGTCCTGGTTCTGGCCAGACTCCAGAAGGGATTTCTTCCTTGCTGCAGCTATTCACAGGTGGGCCTGGTCAGGCAGTTTCCTTGTGAGCTAAACAAAGGTATTTTAGCTTCATGCTCATTACCTGGGAGGCAGGGTTCCCAGAGATGGGCCATAATGTGTAATTTAAGCTTATAGGCAACATTCGTTTAGTGACTAACTTGTAAGAGAATACAAAGTTTCTTCTCCCTATTACAGTCACACAAGTAGATTGGCAACAATGCATGAGACTTACTAATAAGGACCTCCTGTAGAGCACAGGGAACTCTACTCAGTACTCTGTAATGACCTATATGGGAAAAGAATCTTAAAAAGAGTGGATATATGTATATGTATAACTGATTCACTTTGCTGTACACCTGAAACTAACACAACATTGTAAATCAACTATACTCTGATAAAAATTTTTAAAAAAAGCATAGAGATTATACCTGATGATATTTACACTGAAAAAACAAAAACAAGAAACAAAAACCAAAAAACGCATGAGAATTATAATCAGCTTTTTCTTCTTTCTTTCTTTCTTTTTTCTTTTTCTGGCCACGCCTCGCGGCTTGAGAGATCCCAGTTCGCCAACGGCAGTGAAAGCCTGGAATCCTAACCGCTAGGCCACTGGAGAACTCCCTATAATCAGCTTTACTGATCATGGATACCTGTGTTCGTTTTACAGGTCACAAAACCCTTTCATGTCCACCATTTTGGGATCTCCTTCTTCTACTTCTGAGCTCCTTCATAACCGCCCCCCTGTTACAAGCAAGAACACTGAATGTCCACACAGCTTGTCCATTTCGCCACATGTCCTTGAAGCCTTGGCTCCCACTGTTAACTGCCTTTTCATTGCTTGTTTTCCACTTCAGACGCCCAGAAAGAATCTCCTTGGCCCAGCTCACCTCCCTGCACATGGCTGATACGGGCACTGAATCTAAAATCTGTGCTGCTGCTTATTCCACAGCCTCTCGGTGAGGGCTGGGCCAAGGCTTGTTGTGATAAATACAGATATTTATTTAAACATTAATAGGCACCTACAAGGTTCCCTACACAGGGCCAGATGCTCTGATTAAACAGATGAATAAGCCATGGCCCCAAGGAGGAGGGAGAGACCTCACAGGGTGAAAAGCAGAAACCATGGAGGCTGTAGGTAGGGTCCCGTGTCACTTAGCTTCTTTGCATTGCAAGAGTCAGATCCACCAGCTAGGTTTCCTGTAGGTTTCCACATAGACTGGGACAACAGGGACCAATGTCAGAGGCCAGGGCAGCCCTGGGGACCTGCCCGTCCTGCCTCTGCTCTGTCTGCACTGGTCTCCTCTCACACCTGCCTTTTCTCTCTACTTTGTATATCCTCTTTCTACTGTGTGGTCTCTGCTTTCTCGTGGCTTCTGCATCATTTCATCTAAGGTCTTGGCCACAAATTGACCTCGGCTTTTCTCTTCAGGTGCAGCCAATTCAGCCTTTGCTGCCCAACGCCATGAGGCTTCGGGTGCAGGCACGGAAGGGTGCTGGGGTGGGCCTAAGACACCCCGTTTACCGAGGGTGGTGTGTGTGGCCACTCGACCAGTGCCTTCCATCCCTTACCAACCCAGCCTGCCTCCTACATATTTAGCTCCCAAAACACCCCGTCATGATTCCATTCTCACTGCCACAACTGAAGATGCACTATATCCTTCCCGGCAGGATTGAAACGTGATATCTTGCTGCCAAAAGTGATGGCGGCAGGGGCCCTTCAGAAAAGCTCTCAACCTCAGAGTCCAGTGTCCTCGGGTTTACATACAGTCTCCTCCAGGTGTGATTTCTGTCCATTCCCCAACCTATGGGCTAAATCCTCAGTTTAATCACCATCACTACATCATGTATAAATGATACATCACACACACACACACACCACATCATATAAGATACGATAGTGGGACAAAACCACGCTTGGACCAACAACCTGCATGTCAGAGAGTAGTCTGGGGTGGAGGGACAGTGAGTAGAAATCCTCGTCCCTGATGCCCAAACCCACGTACTGCAGCCTGCGCTGGCCCCAGGCGTCTATCACGTTCTACAGGAGAGCCCTTTGCTGCAGTCCTCGGCCAGGGCTGTAACTCGTGGGTGGAGGTCTTGCTCAGACCAGTGAATCCTATGGGCATTTCTTGCAGAGTCAGCACATCAGAAAATCTGGGGAGTCTCCAGGAGGGGCTCTGACCTACCCCCCTGCCCCTCCCCAACCCCACAGTGGTCCCTTCCTGCCAGTGCTGGGCCCGGAGCTGAGCCGGCATCTTTCCCGTGTTTGCTCAAGATAACCATTGCCTGAGGGCCTGAGACGCCAACACTGGTGGAGTCAAGCACCTGATCTAGGCCCGGGTTCTGTACGTTATAATGAAAATTCCACAGAACCTCAGTGGGCTGCCTGGCACTTTTGTTTCTGGGGACGCCTTGACTTCCAAGCTGGAGCCAAAGATCTCAGCTCAACAGGAAGCCACTCCCTTCACCTCCCGGCTCTTGGCTGGCAACTCAGAACAGCTGCGCTGCCCCCGGCTGCCAGGCCTGCCAGCTGGGTTCCTTAGCCATCGGCACCTCACAGGGGAAACGTCCCCAGGCTGGCCTGCCGAGGCCCCACCATAGGCAACAGAGGGGCTCCTCTTTCTTTCATGAACAGGGAGAGTGGGTCTGGCTGAGCCAGGACAGGGCAGCGATTTCTAGGCCGTCTCCCTCACTGGGACCTAAGCTCTCGGATCACTGAGACCTTGCTGGGTTCCTGTGTTCATGGCACATGGCACAGAGCCTAGGATATAACAGGCTCCATAAACGTTTACTGGATAAATGAGTAAGAATAAATGAATGTGTAATCTTCCCAGCACCCTCCCTTCTACTGAGAAGTGTTCTTCTCAAACCATGTGACCCCAGAGGAACTGCCAGGTACTTAGAGACACCTCCCCCACCCGGCCCGAGTCGATGGGTCCAGGGCAGGACACCTGACCCCAGCCAGACTAAAGAAAGTCCTTCCTGGGAATTTTGTTAAACAGGAACTCAGGAAGTCAGTCTCTCCCTGCTGTAGGAGCCGCAAGATGTGAAATTCAGATGCATGAGGCAGCCACGTTCATTCCTTGCATTTTACGTGGAGTGAGAGAGAATGTGGTTGATACTCAAAGACGAGTAGAGGCAAGAAAGGGCCTCCAGCATCCTAGACCCTGGCTCTAGAAATTCCTGAGGCCCAGCTGTGCTTGTCTCCTCCTGCAGGCTGGTTGCCCAACGATTCCTTTGATTGAATGAGGTACCTCAGTATCTTTCCAGTAAATCCCCCTTTTCTTGGCTTAAAAATATTAAGATTTAAGAAAAATAAACTGAGGGACTTCCCTGATGGTGCAGCGGTAAAGACTCCATGCTCCCAATGCAGGGGGTCCGGGTTCGATCCCTGGTCAGGGAACTAGGTCTCACATGCCTACAGATTCTGCATGCCACAACTAAAAAAGACCCTGCATTCCACAACGAAGATCCCGCCCGCAGCAACAAAGATCCCGTGTGCCACAACTAAGACCCAGTGCAGCCAATTAAATAAATAGATAAATAAATAAATAAATATTTTAAAAAATTTATTAAAAAAAGAAAAAACAAAAGAAAGCGAAACAGGTATAAAAGAAAACAAAAATGCCCAGGAAAAACCTCTCTGACAATAAAAAAGCAATACATGCCAATGCTAGAAAAATGGAAGAGTCCAGAAAGAAGCAGTGAAAATCAAAAACTTTCCTCTTCCCAAAGGTTAACAGCTTCCTGTAAATCAAATTCTCCTAGATCAAAGTCCAGCATATGTGTGTGAGTATATGTATGTATATATACATATATACATACATACATGTTTACTTATTTATTTCACGTATACAAGAAGCATCAGAGTATGTTTACTATTTTGTAACTTTTTCTCACTCAGCGTATTGTAGAGATTGGCTTGTATCATCACACACAAGTCTTCCCCATTCTCCTTAACCGCTGCAGTGTTCTACTGCATGCATGTACCATAGATAATTTATGCAGTTCCCAATGGATAGACATTTAAGAAGCTAACCATTTTGGGTTTTGCAATCACACACTATGCAACCATATGCATGCATTTATCTTTGGCAGACCTTTATCCATAAGGTAAATTTCTAGCAGTGAAATTCCTAGGGCAAAGGGTTCATGCATTAGAAAAAAGCAACTACTGATGCCTTTTCCCATGTTGTTCTCCAAAAAGCATGCACGCACTTACATTCACACCGACACAACATGAGGATACCTGTTTCCTCATACCCTCCCCAGGACAGCATATTACCAAACTTAAAATTTTTTGCCAAACCAACAGGTGAACATTACTGTCTCATTATTTTGATTTACAAGTCTTGATGAAGAAAACTGAGTTTTTTTTCAGCAATTATCTTGGCCATATATATGTATATATTAAAAAAAAACCCTGCTCATTCATATCAATGAACAAAATAATATTTATTCTAATATATGAGAATCTGCAATATAATGAAGATAAAATATTACACCAATGTTGAAAACTAGGGGACTTCCCTGGAGGTCCAGTGGTTAAGACTCCATGCGTCCACCGCAGGGAGCACGGGTTCAATCCCTGGTTGGGGAACTAAGCCCACATGCTACAGTGTGGCCAAAAAAAAAAATTTTTTTTTTTTGAAAACTAGGTTAATCAAATAAATGCTTTGGGACAACTGGAGAACCAATCATCAAAATAGCCACCAGACCCTCATCTCTTCCACCAGGTGGATCAGATATTTGAATGTAATTTGAAGCCAAGAAAAGTCCTAGAATGAAACAAGGATTGATGTATTCATCATCCTGGAGAGAAGGTCTTTCTTCCCTTCCCTGGAGCCCAAAATCAGAGGCCATAAAGAAAGAGAAAAAAAATGCAGAAAACTTCTGTAGGGTCAAAAAATCAAAGGCAAGCAAATAACAAAGTGGGAGAAAATACCTGCAACCAGTGACATCTCCTTTATTAATAAAGTGCTCATAGAAGCCCTAAAAAGCTGACAAGGTGGTGAACTCACTTGGGCTGTTGGCTCTGTCTTCAAATGTAGAAGCTCTGCTATAAAACTGTGAGAAACCCCTGGGGAGAGAGGAGGTGGTTGGTCCTGGGGTCGGAGGGAACTGGCAGCCAGAGCGGAGGGTGGCTGGCTCCACTGGAAAGAGGTGAAAAGGGTGAAGAGTCATGATAAATACCTTCAAAAAGGGAGGGCGGAAATGAAGGGGTAGGGGAAAGAGAGGGAGAGAGAGAGGAAGAGGAGGGAGGCAGCACAGCTGTCCCCTTGGGGGACCCTTGAGAATCCGGGGACGCTGAGCGCATCCAGGGCACCCGGAGGCCCGGGGTGAAGGGTTCGCTCTCCCAGGGCAGCGCTCTCTGTACCGACTTGGGTAAAGAAGAAAAAAGTCCTTGGGACTTGGTACAGGAAAGAAAGTTCATACTCGTCATCTTGTTAAATGAGATCTCCAATCAACTTTTAAAAAATTAATTAATTAATTAATTAATTAATGTTTGGCTGCATTGGGTCTTCGTTGCTGCACGCGGGCTTTCTCTAGTTGCATTGAGCTGGGGACTCTTCATTGCGGTGTGCGGGCTTTTCACTGCGGTGGCTTCTCTTGTTGTGGAGCACGGGCTCTAGGCGCACAGGCTTCAGTAGTTGTGGCTCACGGGCTCTAGAGCACAGGCTCAGTAGTTGTGGCGCACGGGCTTAGTTGCTCCGCGGCATGTGGGATCTTCCCAGACCAGGGCTCGAACCCGTGTCCCCTGCATTGGCAGGCGGATTCCTAACCACTGCACGACCAGGGAAGTCCCTCCAATCAACTTTTCACTTCAGGACAGAAGACAAGAAAATGAATCAGGACGGAAAGTCTCAGTATCAGCCAAGAACCGAGAGCACCTTCACGGGAAGTTTCTACACCTCGTGGGCCTGGCTTCAGAGGTGATGCCACCGTAGATGTGTAGATACGCCACCGGGATTCCACCAATTTTGAAGGCCCAGGAGAAAATGATTCAAAGTCAGAGAAAAACCACTAAGAACTCCCAGTTCCTGACAGCCTGATGAAATGGGACTCCTCAAGCCAAGAGGATGCAAAAGGCAATTATAAATGAATTGTGTTAGATCCGGTGGTTCATACTCCTAAACTCTCACTATTGACACTCTTAGTATTTATACTATTAATATTAAAAGTAGTGGCGGGACTTCCCTGGTGGTGCAGTGGTTAAGAATCCTCCTGCCAATGCAGGGGACATGGGTTCGAGCCTTGGTCGGGGAAGATCCCACACGCCAGGGAGCAACTAAGCCCATGCGCCACAACTATTGAGCCTGCGTGCCTAGAGCCGGTGCTCCACAGCAAGAGAAGCCACCGCAATGAGAAGCCCCTGCAACACAACAAAGAGTAGCCTCAAATCGCGGCAACTAGAGAAAGCCCGCGCGCAGCAACAAGACCCAACGCTGCCAAAAATAAATAAATTTATAAAAGCATGCATTTCCGGGGGCTTCCCTGGTGGCGCAGTGGTTGGGAGTGTGCCTGCCAATGCAGGGGACACGGGTTCGAGCCCTGGTCTGGGAGGATCCCACATGCCGCGGAGCGACTGGGCCCGTGAGCCACAATTGCTGAGCCTGCGCGTCTGGAGCCTGTGCTCCGCAACGGAAGAGAACACGATGGTGGGAGGCCCGCGCACTGCGATGAAGAGTGGCCCCCGCTTGCCGCAACTGGAGAAAGCCCTCGCACAGAAACGAAGACCCAACACAGCCATAAATAAATTAAAAAAAAAAAAAAAAAAAGCGTGCATTTCCTACCTGACCCAGGAATTCCATTCCTAGGACTTTATCTGAGAGAGAGAAAAGCTTATGTCTGCCAAAGATTTGCACACAAACCAGATCAAGCGTTGCTTGGCTACGAGGACCGACAGGAAGGGGCACAAGGGAATAGATGAAAATGTCTATCTTGATGGGGTGGTGATTACACGGATGGACACATTTGTCAAAACTCATGGAACTGTACACCTCAGATCTGTGTATTTCTCTGCATATATAAATTATTTCTCAATTTTAAAAGGTTATTAGGGAATTCCCTAGCGGTCCAGTGGTTAGGACTCTGCGCCTTCACCACCAAGGGCCTGGGGAACTAAGATCCCACAAGCCACGTGGTGTGGCCAAAAAAAATTAAAAAGGTTATTAGTTTAAAAAATTAAAGTAAGACGTTGTTTAAATGCACAACAGAGGACTACTTACAGAGCATTTATAGAGCATAGATCTCAGTATTATAATTCTAAAAGGCCATTTTAAATACAGTCAGCCCTCTGTATACGTGGACACAGAACCTGTGGGTACAGAGGGCCGACTGTATATACCCAAAAAAGGGGGAAATATCAGTAAACTGAAGCAGAACGAAGCAGTGATAAAGAATAACTAGTGATGAAATGGTGAAAGATCTCTCCTCCCAGCGAACCCACATGCAGGTAGCTTTATGGATGAGTTCTACCAAACTTTCAAGGAACAGATCATCTGTATTTTATATAATTTGTTCCGGAAAATAGAAAAAGAAGGCAAGCCAACCAGTTTTATGAAATTTTTACTCCAGCTAAGGACAGACAAGAAAATAAAAATATAGGCTTCACTCACGTATGAACATAAATGTGAAAATCCTATATAAACTACGGGCCAACCAAATCCAAAGTTTATTGGAAAAGAAATTATCCAATCTGATTGCGTCAAGTTTGCCCTGGGAATGCCAGGATGATGTGCCACCCCACATTCTTCCTCCCTGACAGAACCCCATCTTGCTGGGAACAGCGTGTGTGTGCCCCAGACCCAAGGGCTGAGTCACCATTAGTCACAGCCATTCCCTGCTCCTCTGCCAGACACTCAGAATGCAAACCTCTCTCGCAGCCAGAAGCACCGTGATCCATTTCTGACTAATGACACCAGGACAAGTCAGCTGGGGGAGGAGGCGTCTGTGAAACTTTAACCTTTCTGGTGAAAGGAGAGTCACTTATGGTTAAGCAGTTTTGTGCTTCTTTTCCTGCTCTTTCCCTTTCACCACCAGATTTATGCCTTTGAATGTGGTAGCCAGCTTGCACTCATGAGGTGACTAGCATGAGGACAAAAAGCCAGTGTGCTGAGGATGGCAAAATAGAAAGATGGACTCCTTCTACTGGAGGACACCATCAAGCTGCTGGACCAACCTGAGATGGTCCATCTCCAGGCTGCTTGTTAAGAAGTTACTGCCCTTTGGGAATTCCCTGGCAGTCTAGTGGTTAGGACTCCACACTTTCAATGCCGAGGGCCTGGGTTCAATCCCTGGTCGGGAACTAAGAACCCTCAAGCCACAATGAGTGGTCAAAATAAAGAAATAAAATTAAAAAAAAAAAAAAGAAGAAGTTACTGCCCTTAGGTTTTAAGATACAATTGCTGGTATTCTGTTACATGCAGCTGAGACCATTTCTACCAATTCAAATGGTTTATCATCAGAAAATCTACCACTATTATTAATTACATTAGTGGAATAAAGGAGAAAGAGCACATGATTGCATAATTTGAAATAGGAAAAGCTCAGAGTGCAATGCCTAATTTTAATCTTTAAAACTTCAGAAAACTAGGAATAGAAACAACTTATCTAAGTTGAAAGACCATATATTAAAAACTTGTAGGGGGACTTCCCTGGTGGCCCAGTGGTTAAGAATCTGCTTGCCGGGTTTCCCTGGTGGCGCAGTGGTTGAGAGTCTGCTTGCCAATGCAGGGGACACGGGTTCGAGCCCTGGTCCAGGAAGATCCCACATGCTGCGGAACAGCTGAGCCTGTGTGCCACAACTGCCGAGCCTGTGCTCTACAGCCCACAGGCCACAACTACTGAAGCCCGTGTGCCGCAACTACTGAAGCCCTAGCGCCTGAAGGTCGTGCTCCGCAACAGGAGAGGCCACCGCAATGAGAGGCCTGTGCGCCACAGCAAAGAGTAGCCCCCGCTCGTCGCAACTGGAGGGAGCCCGTGCGCGGCGGCAAGGACCCAACGCAGCCAGAGATAAATGAATAAGATAAATAAACTTAAAAAAAAAAAAAAAGAATCTGCCTGCCAATGCAGGGGACACGGGTTTGAGCCCTGGTCCGGGAAGATCCCATATGCCGCAGAGCAACTAAGCCCGTGCACCACAACTACTGAGGCTGCGCTCTAGAGCCTGCAAGCCACAACTACAGAGCCCGCATGCTGCAACTACTGAAGCCCATGCGCCTAGAGCCCATGCTCCGCAACAAGAGAAGGCACTGCAATGAGAAGCCCACGCACCACAACGAAGAGCAGCCCCTGCTCTCCGCAACTAGAGAAAGCCCGTGCACAGCAATAAAGACCCAACACAGCCAAAAATAAACTAATTAATTTAAAAAAACCAAACCTATAGGGGACTTCCCTCGTGGTCCAGTGGTTAAAATGCCATGCTTCCAATGCAGGGGGCACGGGTTCAATCCTTGGTTGGGGAACTAAGACCCCTCACATGCCTTGTGGCGTGGCCAAACAAAACAAAACAGCCCTATAATTAACATATTTAACGATGCCCTCCCTGTAAACCTGGGTATAAGATGGGATTGCCACTACTGCAACATTGGGGGTCCTGACCAATGTGCTAAGATAAGAAAAAGAAATAAGCAGTATAGAGACAGGAAAGGTAAAGGTAAACCTGTTGTTACCTGTGACGATATGATCACCTATGTAGAAAATCTATCAGAAACAATAAGCAAACTATTAGAACCAATAGGAGAGTCAGGGACTTTGATGGCTACAGGAAAAATTTAATACTAATAGCTCTCCATTACAATTTTAATCAACTAGGAATTATAGAAAACAAAATAGCATTCACAATAGTAATAAGATATATAAAGTATTCAGAACTTAATTAAGAATGTTCTTTACATTTACATAAAGCATTTCTGGAAAAAAATTGAAAATGTTAAAGGACATAAAGTTTTGGTATAAATAGATCAACTATTTGTTTGGATGGGTCAACTCAATATCATAAAGATGTTAATTCTCCCTAAAATAATATATAAGTTAAATTTTCAGGAACTTGACAAACTTATTCCAAAATGTATATGACAGTATAGAGGTACATGAATAGCCACATCGGTTTTGAAAAAGAAGAGAAAAGATGAGGGAATCACCCTGCCAAAGAGTAAAACATATCATGAAAGCCATAGCAAACAAACAAACAACAGCAAACACACACACACACAGTTGGTATTGCTCAGTAACTGACAAGAGGAGGAAACTGACCAGAGAGTGCAGAAACAGCCCATGTGCCTATGGAAGCTTGATATAGGATAAAGGTCGAATGATGTCAGTGGGATCAAGGTAGATTAGCAGATAGGGTACGTAGCCACCTCATGCTATGGAGGAAAAAAGAAAAGAAAAAGCTGTATCCCTACCTCATACCATATACAAAAGTAAACTCCAGAGAGATTAAGGACTTTAAAACATATGGTAAAACTACAAAGCTAACAAAAGAAAATGTAGGAGAGTATTTTTGTGACCTTGAGGTGGAATCTTTTTTTTTTTAATTATTATTTTTATTTATTTATTTATTTATTTTTGGCTGAGTTGGATCTTCGTTGCTGCATGTGGGCTTTCTGTAGTTGTGGTGAGCAGGGGCTACTCTCCGTTGTGGTGCACGGGCTCCTCACTGCAGTGGCTTCTCTTGCTACGGAGCACGGGCTCTAGGCATGCGGGCTTCAGTAGTTGTGGTGCGTGGGCTCAGTAGTTGTGGCTCGTGGGCTCTAGAGCGCAGGCTCAGTAGTTGTGGTGCACGGGCTTAGTTGCTCTGCAGCATGTGGGATCTTCCCGGACCAGGGATCGAACCCATGTCCCCTGCACTGGCAGGCAGACTCTTAACCACGGCGCCACCAGGGAAGCCTGAGGTGGAATCTTCTTAAACAAGATACCAAACCCACAAACCATAAAGGGAAACATTGATGGATCTGAATACATTAAAATTAAGAATCCCTGTTCAGGAGCTTGGGGTTTCTTTGGGCCTGAGCCACTCATCTCCTTGCATGGTCCTGCAATAAACCTTTCTCTGCTCCACAAAAAAGAATTTCTGTTCAGACACACAGACATAGAGAACAGACTTGTGGTTGCAGGTGGTGGGGGGAATGGATGGATTGGGAGTTTGGGATTAGCAGACGCAAACTGTTGTATAGAGAATGGGTGAACAACAAGGTCCTACTGGGGACTTTCCTGGAGGTTCAGTTGTTAAGAATCTGCCTTCTACTGCAGGGGACACAGGTTCAATCCCTGGTGGAAGAACTAAGATCCCGCGTGCCTCGGGACAACTAAGCCCACGTGCCGCAACTACTGAGCCCGTGCAATCTGGAGCCCAGGCGGCACAACTAGAGAGAAGTCCACACGCCACAACAAAGAGCCCAGTGGACACAACAAAAGATCCTGCATGATGCAACTAAGACCTGACACAGCCAAATAAATAAATAAATAAAGAGGTCCTAATGTATAGCACAGGGAACTATATTCAATACCCTGTAATAAACCATAATGGAAAAGAATATGAAAAAGAATGCATATATATAGATACAAAACTGAATCACTTTGCTGTACAGAAATTAACACAACATCCTATATCAACTATACTTCAGTAAAATAAATTTTTTAAATAAATAAATAAGAAAAGAGTTTCTGTTCAACAAAGGACATCACAGACCCTACCCACTGTTGTCTGCCTCTTCTGCTTACATTCATTCACTTATTCGATAAATATTTATTAAACACTATGCCAGGCACTGGAGCTACAACAGTGAACAAAATACACAACAGTGAACGTGATCCCTGCAGAAATGTGGCTGGACTGGCGTTGTTGAGTGACAGAGCAGGGCGAGTACGTTCTCCCAAAATGGCCTCTTTTCAGCAAAATGTGCAGGTAGTATTTCGGCAGGATCGTTGTTAAGACTATAATAAAAAGACACTAGAGGAAGCATATAAAAGTGAGGTATGAGACACAGAGAGACAAGCCAAGGAGGTGTCTTATTTGATGTGGTCATTCTCTTCCATCCATGCAGCACTTTCTACCCCTAGAGCATGGGCCATGTTTCTGACTGCCTGCTGTCCCAAAGCTTGCCGTCTGGAGGGGTAGACAGACATTAAAACAAAGTGTCATCATAGCTTTGGCAGGGCTGTAGGGGACTTACATGCAGTAACAAATCCAGTCTAGGGAGCTCAGAGAACAACTACCCACCCCTCCCAGAAATGATCCAGAGCTAGAGCCACCAAACCATCATAGCCCCCCCTGATGGAGCACTCACGCTTAGAGTCCGAGAAGCCCCAGGGGCTGGCCCAGCTAGTGGCTTTACCCTACAAACACTGGATAGAAATATTCCATTCCACCTGCTGACACTCAGGTTCAGTTCCATGAAACCCCACTTCTTTCTTCCTTCCTTCCCTCCTTCCCTCCCTCCCTCCCTCCTTCCTTCCTTCCTTTCTTTTGGCTGAGCCAGGTCTTAGTTGTGGCACACGCGATCTTCGTTGCGGCATGTGGACTTCTTAGTTGCGGCATGTGGACTCCTTAGATGTAGCATGCAAACTCTTAACTTGCAGCATGCATGCGGGATCTAGTTCCCCAACCAGGGATCGAGCCGGGCCCCATGAATTGGGAGTGCAGAGTCTTACCCACTGGACCACGAGGGAAGTCCCGAAACCACACTTCTGATTCTAATTTTTGTTTTAGTTGGGTTCTTTTGGTTACAAGGAAAAGGAATGAAGTTAAGTCACCTAAAAAAAGTTTCTCAACCTTCACAGCCATAATTGACTCGTGCAATGGGTGATCCTGGCTAAAGTTTCATTAGGAACCCGATATTTACATGCTATCAAAGCATCTCCCCACAAAAGTGCTTCTTAGTTACAAAAGGAAAAATAGTATCTTGATAATGGAGACTGGGTAGATTCCCTTAACCAAACTCTCAAGGTTTTAACATCACCAGTAATGGGTCAGATTGATATAACATATCTCCTGAAATAATGCACTGAGAAAGACACGCCACTCTTGTAATATTCCTGCCAGAAAAACAACCCAAATCCAATCGTGAGAAACATCAGATAAATTGAGGGAAACTCTACATAATTGAGGGATATTCTTTGTAAGTACTGGATGATAGTTTTAAAAAATGCCAAAGTCATGAAAAATAAAAACAGGTTAAGGAACTAAAGGAAACTAAGAGATATGGTCCTGGATTGGATTCTGGATTGGGGATAAAAGCTATAAAGGACGTATTTCAGACAATTGGCAAGATGGGAAAATGAACTATGTATTGGATAATAGTATTGTATCAATATTAAATTTCTTGAAATTAATAACTATACTGCAGTTATGTAAGAAAATGTCCTTGTTTTTAGGAAATATGTTAAAATATTAGTGGTAAAGGACATGATGTCTCCAACTTACTGTCAAATGGTTCAGGAAAAAACACGTAAGAGAGAAAAAGTGATAAAGCGAACGAGACAAAATGTTAACAAATGGTGAGTCCCAGCCAAGTTGATACATAAAATTAACCATCACAATATACATGTGATGTTTATTGTCAACTGCAATAAATTTAGAAGTCTGCAATAAAAAGTTAGCCAAATCCACCTGAGAGCTTTCTGCTCCTGGGATGATGGAATAGATTTACTTTTTCCTATTCCACCTGCTAAGTACAACTAGACATTATATATAAAGCAAACATCAAAAGACGAAGATGGAGAGAAGAAGGCAGAAAGGCTAGGGACCTCGGGATCCAAGGAATAGCACGAAGATGGTGAGTTCCCTGGGTTTTCTTTTTGCCTCAAATGTCCCAGACTTGGAGGTAAAGAAATCAGCAACCTGGAAACACCACAGACACATCCCCAACAAAAGCCTGCTCTCTCTAGCCAAAGGGGCAGGAAAGGGACAGCCTAATAAGACAGAAAACTTCGAAAATAACCACTCGATTCCAGCCAAATATTACAGAAAAACTTCAGCCCCACCCACACCCATACTAGCAAAGACCAAGTGATGAGCATAGATTTCCACCCTCCCCAGGCTTGCCACGAGGCACCCCAACATCTCTGCCAGGGTGGTTTCCAAGAAGGCCAAGGAGGGCGAGGGGACTTTCACCCCAGCCCGCCGGTAATGAGGCCTCTCACACTCAGGGTCCCTGGGGGCTACGTGGGAGCCTGGACTTCATCCAGACTGGCAGTCGCGAGGCATCCCTGCTGGGGTGGTGTCCGAGGAGCCCTCCTGGAGAGAAAACTTTCACTCATTTCTGCAGTACTGAGGCCATTCTCATCCAAGGGGCAGTGGAGACCACGTGGGGAACTAGAACTCCCACCCTCATCCATGAGATGTCAACAGAGGCTGAATGGGAAACTTGAACCTCTGCCTCCACCTGGCAGTAAAAGTAAAAAGGCAGCAACACCCTTTTCCCCGCCAGAGCAGTGGCAGAAAAAGCCAGCTGAAACAGAAGGGTTAAATAAGATCCAGAGTCTCATAAAATAACTTTAAGATGTCCATGCTTCATTAAAAATTAGTCATCATGGGGCTTCCCTGGTGGCGCAGTGGTTAGGGGTCCGCCTGCCAATGCAGGGGACACGGGTTCGAGCCCTGGTCCGGGAAGATCCCACATGCTGCGGAACAACTAAGCCTGTGCGCCACAATTACTGAGCCTGCGCTCTAGAGCCTGTGAGCCACAACTACTGAAGCCTGCGTGCCTAGAGCCCGTGCTCCGCAACAAGAGAAGCCACCGCAATGAGAAGCCCGGGCACTGCAACGAAGAGTAGTCCCCACCCGCCACAACTAGAGAAGGCCTGCATGCAGCAACGAAGACCCAACGCAGCCAAAAATAAATAAATAAAAATTTATTTAAAAAAAATTTAGTCATACCAAAAACTGGGAAGAGCTCAAACTGAATGAAAAAAGCCAATCCGTAGCTGCCACCACACAAAGGACAGAGATGTTAGGACTATCTGAAAAATATTTTAAAGCAGCCACGATAAAATGCTTTAACAAGAAATTATGCATATGCTTGAAACAAATGAAAAAATAGAAAGCTTCAGCAAAGAAATAGAAGATCTAGAGAAGAACCAACTGGAAATTTTAGAGCTAAAAATTTAATAGCTGAAATGAAAGGTCAGGGAACAGGCTCAACAACAGAATGAAGGGGACAGAGAAAAGAATCAGTGAGCTGAAAGATTTAATAATAGAAATCACCCATTCTGAATAACAGAGAGAAAGAAGACTAAAAAAACATAGTCTCCCATGGGAGCTGTGGGACTATAACAAAAGATCTACTATTGTGTCAACAGAGTCCCAGAAACAGAGGAGAAGGAGGATGAGGCTGAAACAGTTCTCAAGGAAATAATAGCTGAAAACTACCCAAATTTGGCCAGAGACATAAACTTACACATGTAAGAAGCTGAGCAAACCCCAAACAGGATAAAGTCAAAGAATAACCCAAAGATAAAGCCCCCCAAAATAAACATGCAACTACCATATGACCCAGAAATTCCATTCCTGAGCAATTTTTCCCAGGGAAATGAAGACTTATGTTCACACCCAAATCTGCACATTAATGTTTATAGCAGATCTATTTGTAATAAGCCAACAGCTGGAATCAGTCCACACGTCCTTCCATTGGTAAACAGATAAACTGCAGAACATACATACTAGGGAAGACTACTCAGAAATAAAAAGAAATGAACTCCTGACGCACACAACAACCTGTATGAATCTCCAGAGAATTATGCTGAGTGGAAAAAAAAAAGTTCCAAAAGGTTATATACTGTATGATCCCATTTATATAACATTCTTGAAACGACAAGATTATAGCAATGAAGAACAGATTAGTAGTTGTCAGGGGGTTAAGGAGGGGTGGGGAGGTAGGAAGGAAGAGGGTGAGGCTATCAAAGGGCAACATGAGGGAGGCTTATGGTGACGGAAATGTTCTGACAGAACAATGTCAGTATCATCGTTTTGATATTGTATGTACTACAGTTTTAAAAAAATATTTATTTATTTGGCTGTGCCCGGTCTTAGACGCGGCTTGCAAGATCTTTAGTTGCGGCATGTGGGATCTAGTTCCCTGAAGGGGGATCGAACCGGGGCCCCCTCCCTTGGGAGCACAGAGTATTAGCCACTGGACCACCAGGGAAGTCCCTGTACTACAGTTTTGCAAGATATTACCATTGGGGAAAATTGGGTAACGAGTACACGGAATCTCTGTCTTATTTCTTACAACTGCATGTGAATCGATAATTATCTCAAAATAAAAAGTTTAATTTTTAAAAGTCTACTTGAAATTTAAAAAATATCTTTGTAAATAATTCTACTTTTAAAAAAAGACAAGAAAAAATAGAAAATACAATCTTTAAGCCCATTATGTTGCAAGTAACAATTCCAATAGCAATCAGTTTAAGAAATAAATAAGAGGATTTTTGGTTCACTGAACTTCAAAATTGGTTTGATACAGCATTTCAATGATGCCAAGGAGATTTTTTTTTTTCATTATACCTCTCCTGACATTAGCTTCATCCTAAGGCCAGATCCCCTTGTGATCACAAGATGGGTGCCAACAGCTCACCTGGGGTTACATATTTCCTTGTCTACAGCCAGAGGAAGTATGTATACCTCAAGCATCCAACAGAAGTCTTGGGCTTCATTATGAAAGGACCAACTTACTTCCTGTCTCTGTGCTTGGACCAATCACTCTGACCATGGAATACCCTGACCAGCTTGTATCAGGGTACTTGTCAAAGGGGAGGAAGTCTAGTGACTGACTTAGGTTCACTCATGCAGCTGGGACAGAGTCATTCGCACGAAAAATTCTAAGGATGGGGTAGGAGTAATTTCTCAAAAGAAAAAAAAGAGGAAAAGCTGAATGGGTCTTGAGTAGACCTCCAGCTAACGACTTCTGCTCAAACTCTTTAAAAATGAACCACAGCCAGAGCCCTGAATTGGATTTCTTTGGATGCATGCAACAGAAATCAACTCTACCTAACTTAATCCAACACAGACTTCTTGGAAAGATGCAGAAGCTCACGGGGTACAAGTGAACACTGGAAATCCAGGACTGCTAAGGGATTAGGTGAGGCTGAGGAGTTAGTAGCAGGAACTATTCTACAGCTTTTCCTGAGCACTTTGTTGAAATAAATCAAGTCCAGTTCTATTTTCTCTTCTTTTGTCACCTCATTCACCATTTGAAATCCTAGGAGAGGGAGTATGGTTGTCCATGATTAGGTCACATCTCTGGGCTGAATTCAGGTGGTAACAGGAAGGATCTAGTGGAAGGAACTTCCAAAGACATTTTGGTTTCCAAAGCAAGAGGCCAGAATACCTACTCCCATCAAGTATACACTAATCTGGGGAGGTGTAATCTCTTAAAAGGAAATGGGGGTCCTTATTTTAGAGGAATAGATGCTGGATATAAAAATTACAAATATTCATCTTAGGTATTAGATGATAAAAAATGTGAGATGGCACAAAGCAGCACTCAAATGAAAAGTATAAATTAAGTGAATTTACCTGCAAAGCAAGAAAGATTGAAAATAAGTCAACGAAGATTTCAACTCAAGAAGGCAGAAAGAGAACATGAAAATAAGCTCATCAGAAACTAACAAAATGTTGTAAATCAACTATACTTCAATAAAATAAATTTTAGGGACTTCCCTGGTAGTCCAGTGGTTAGGACTCCCTCCCAATGCAGGGGGCCCGGGTTCCATCCCTGGTCGGGGAACTATATCCCAGATGCCGCAACTAAGAGCCCGCATGCTGCAACTAAAAAAAAAAAAAAAAGGTCCCACATTCCCGCATGCCACAACAAAGATCCCGTGTGCCACAGCTAAGACCCGGCATGGCCAAGTAAATAAATAAATAAACAAAAATATTTTTTAAAAAGACAATCCTTTAAAAATAAATTAGTTAAAAAAAAGAAAAGAAGCTCAAAGTATGAGAAATTATTAAAGATAAAAGTAGAAATCTGTCATCAAATAAAAAAACCCAACAATTGACTAGTAAAAATAATAAATCTCGTTCTTTAGTCCAATAAAATAGACCAATCTTTGGCAAGTCTGGTGAATAAAGAAAGAAGGGCAGGGAGGAAGACAGAAAAGAGGAAGAGCAAAAATACAAACAAACAACATTAGGGGTCATAACTACACATATGGAGATTTTAACAAATGATAAAAGTATAAAATGCTCAAACTTGCAATAATAAATTGAACTGCCACATGAAATAGATATTTTATTAGAAAAATATCAGTTACTAAAATTGACTCAAGATGTAGAATCTTCAATAGACAAACAGAGTAGGAATTGGAAAGGTATTCAAGGAGCTTTCCCCCAACTGTCATCAGGTCCAGATGGTTTTATAGGTGAATTCCACCAAAACTGCCTGGAAAATCCCTATGATCTCTAACTTTTCCAGAGGCTCTAAAAATTTCCAACTTATTTTACAAGGCCAGTATAACTCTGACAACAAAACAAAAGAACAGAATAAGACAAAGGCCCCTCAAAAGAAATCTATGGGCCACTCCTATTTTCTAACTTCGATGTAAAAGTTCTAAATAAAATGTGAGCAAACCAACCTATAATTATATCTAAAGAATAATTCATAATGGCCAAGTAGGGTTAATCCCAAACATTCAAAGATGCAAAATTAGAAACAATTCAGGACGTCGACATATGAAGAAAATAAAACATTAGGACCGGGCTTCCCTGGTGGCACAGTGGTTGGGAGTCTGCCTGCCAATGCAGGGGACACGGGTTCGAGCCCTGGTCTGGGAGGATCCCACATGCCGCGGAGCAACTAAGCCCGTGAGCCACAACTACTGAGCCTGCGCATCTGGAGCCTGTGCTCTGCAACAAGAGAGGCCGCGACAGTGAGAGGCCCGCGCACCGCGATGAAGAGTGGCCCCCGCTCTCCACAACTGGAGAAAGCCCTCGCACAGAAATGAAGACCCAACACAGCCAAAAATTAATTAATTAATTAATTAATTAAAAAAAAAAAACAAAAAACATTAGGACCATTTCAGTAGGTGCCAAAGTATATGAATCTCTTCTCTCTGTCTGCAAAATCCTTCAACTTAGAAATCTTTGGAGAAGCAGAACCTGCCTCCTATTACAGAAGCTGAAAATGCCAGATACTTGCTTTCCCAGACTCCCTTGCAGCTGGGTCACAGGTACAAGACGAATCAGACTCACACCCAGACTCTGAATCAGGAGCTAGTATCACAAAGGGGTAGGGATGATGCAGGATTCTCTCTCTGCAGCCGGGAGGTTGTGGTAACGCTGAGTTCCTGGCTCAGCAGCTGCAGCGGAGCAAGCTTCAGGGACCTGGTCTTGCAGCAGGCGCAGAGGTTTGCTCACCAGACTGGTTCTGCAGGCTGGCTCTGGGCACTGCTCCTAGCTACAGAGTCCCACGTCTGGTTCTGCAGCCCTCACTGAGAAGTCTGTGAAGTAGCCAACGTATTTTTATTTTTATTTTGGCCGCACCACGCGGCATGCAGGATCTTAGTTCCCCGACCAATGTCCCCTGCAGTGGAAGCGTGGAGTCTTAACTACTGGACTGCCAGGGAAGTCCAAAATGTATTTTTAATAAATTCCTTTTCAGCCTAAATTAGGCAGAACATTTCCTGTTACTTACAACTAAAAATCCTAATTGGTGCCAAAGTGGCAAAAAAAACAACCGCCTTAGGGGCCTTACTCCACGTCAGGGCCTCTGTCTATGCAGCTCTCCCCCTCACTTCTTGCTGCTTAGTGCCTCGTTTCCTCCATGTTTTCAAGTACTTTTTGCAGCCGGCAAATTATAATGGCAAATCTATGGATTAACTGCATCTGGCTCAAGTGTCCACCCCTTGTCCAGTCACCAGTCAGCAGATAGGGGCAGGCTCACGCAGCTGCATGGTGCCCCTTCTAGGGACAGTTGATAGGACATTTTCATCATTGGAAGGGGCCATGGACCAACAGATATGATGGCTTACTTTCTGAAACAGGCACCTAACCTGGTCTTGGGAAATCCTAACGGGCTTTCCAGAGGAAGAAATCCTGGGCTGGAACTTTCCAGATAAGTAAGAGTTAGGCAGAAGGGGATAAGGGGTGAGAAGAAGGGTCCAGGCACAAGAAAGAGAATAACCTAGAGTGAAGGGTGGAGTGTTAAGAGATGGGCCTGGACAGGTGAGCAAGGGTCAGATCACGCGGGACCCTGTAGGCCACATTAGGGATGTTAGACTCCCTCCTGAGGGCTACAAGGAGCCATTGATGACTTTCAGGCAGTGGAAGGATATGAGAAAATCTGCATTTCTGAAAGACCACTTGGGTGGGGAGAAGGAGGGGAGTTAGAAAGTTGGGAGAGCATCAGGGAGGCTGCTGCAGTGAAGCAGTGGAGAGAACATGGCACCCCGGACAAGGAATGGTGGCAGGGGGGATGGGAAGGGGTGGGTTTGAGGGGCATTAGGAGGTAAAATCAGGGACTTCCCCGGCGGTCCAGTGGTTAAGACTCCACGCTCCCAATGCAGGGGGCCAGGGTTCAATCCCTGGACAGAACTAGATCCCGTATGCCGCAATGAAGATCCCACATGAGGCAACGAAGACCCCGTGTGCTGCAACTAAGATCCGGCATGGCCAAATAAATAAACTAATTAATTAATTTTAAAAAAAAGAATTCTTAAAAAAAAAAGGAGGTAAAATCAGCTGGACTTGATAGCAGGTTGCATGTGGGAATGGAGGGGGGTAATTAAGGATGACTATCAGGGATTTTGTTTGTACTGGTTGAAGGGCTACATAAATGAGTGGATGACAGAACCACTCACCAGGTTGGACAACACAGGAGGATTAGCTGTTTGGAGACAGATGATGAGCTCAGTTTTGAACATATTGCTTCAGGGCCTTTGGGAGAGCCAAGAAATCCAAAAGGCAGTGGGACATATGTGTTCGGGTCTCAGGAGAGGGGTCTGGGCTAGAGACAAAGATTTGAGAGTCACTGGGGGACAGGTGGTGGTCAAAGGCAAGGGAATGGATGAGGAGACTCTCAGGTGTTTGTGTAGCATAAGAGAAGAGGAGGGCCAAAGACCGAATTCTGGGGGCATGTTAATTTTTCATGAAGGGCAGGGGAAGAAGAATCCACAAAGGACATTGAGAAGGGTCAGCCAGAGAGGCAAGAGGAAAACCAAGAAAAAATTACTCTCAGATAAACAACAGGGTCCTAATGTGTAGCACAAGGAACTGTATTCAACATCCTGGGATAAACCATAATGGAAAAGAATATGAAAAAGAATGAGTATATGTGTATAACTGAGTCACTTTGCTGTAACAGCAGAAATTAACACAACATTGTAAATCAACTATACTTCAATAAAAAATAAGCTTAAAAATAAATTTAAAAAGAAAAAATTACTGTCATGAGTCCCAAAGTGGGAGTGGCCACAGGTGTTCAGGCTTCGGAAAACAAGTAAGATCATGTGGAGGAGTGTCCAGTGGATGGAGAGGGTTGGGGGTCAATGGTGACCATGGTAAGAACTGAGTCCATGGAGTGGGGGTGGGGGAGAAACAGCCTAGAGTGGGATGAGGAGGGAGAGGGAGGCGAGGGTTAAAGTTAGGCAATTCGAAGAACGCAGCTGTGGGACTTCCCTGGCGGTCCAGTGGTTAAGACTCTGCACTCCCAATGCAGAGGGCACGAGTTCGGGGAAGATCCCGCATGCCGTGTGGTGCGGCCAAAAAAAAGAAAAAAAAGAAGAAGAAAGAATGCAGCTGTGAAGGGGAAATGAGAGGGGCAGCTGGAGAGGTTTTTTTAAAAGCTGGAAGACAGTGGTGGCTGGAGTCCACTCCCCATCTCCTGGTGTAGAAGGACAGTAGGCAAGAGCGGGACCAAAAGGAGGGCTTGGGGAAGGTTGTGGAAGGAGGTGATAAAGGCCTGTGTCCGGGAGGGAGACCGTTCCCCGGGTCCCCGGAGCCCCTATCGGGCTGGCATTTCCTCCCCATCTCCACCCCCTTCCTGCCGCTGACCAGGCCCTCCCTGGAGCTGGAAGAGAGAAGGACCAAGTCACACCCTGGAAGAAGCTCTGTGGCTCCGGAGGTCTTTCTGCTGGCCTGTAAGCTGGGGCCGGGGGAGGAGGGGGCCTGAGGGACGGATACCAGCCAAGGACCTGGAGCTAGCAGTTTAGGCTTTGGGGGGCAAGGGGAGGAGAGGGGAGTGGAGGCGGGGAGGTGTGGGAGCTGAGTTTCTGGAAGGGATCCTGGAAGCTGCAGCGCGGGCTAGGGCCTGGAGGAACACTGCCGGGGGGTGGAGGGGTGCCCACTCAAGCCCCCCTTGCCCACAGGTCCCCATGCCTCTCTTCCTCTTGCTGCTCCTGCTGCCAAGCCCTTCACACTCCCACCCGATCTGTGGCATCAGCAAAGTGGTCAGCGAGGTGGAAATGAACTGTGAAAATAAGGGTCTGAAGGCACCACCTCCAGATCTGCAAGCAGAAACCAACATCCTCCGCCTGGGTGGGAACCCTCTGGGCACCTTCTCCATGGTGTCCATGGTGAATCTGACTCACCTCACTCAGCTGCACCTGGAGAAGTGCCAGCTGACCAGCCTGCAGACTGATGCGACGCTGCCCCGGCTGGAGACCCTGATTATATCCCACAATACGCTGAGAAGCCTGCCCTTGTTGGGACGGGTGCTGCCGGCACTCTATACCCTGGACGTCTCCTTCAACGAGCTGGCCTCATTGTCTCCTGATGCCCTGGATGGCCTGAGCCACCTCCATGAGCTCTACTTGCGTGGCAACAAGCTGAAGACTCTGCCCCCGCGGCTCCTGCAGCCCACGCCCAAGCTGAAGAAGCTCAACCTGGCTGAAAACGGGTTGAGTGAGCTGCCCCCTGGGTTCCTGGATGGGTTGGAGGAACTTGACACCCTCTACCTCCAGCGGAACTTGCTGCGCACAATACCAAAGGGCTTCTTTGGGGACCTCCTCCTGCCTTTTTCTTTTTTCCACGACAACACCTGGTTCTGTGACTGCGGGATCCTCTATTTCAGCCGCTGGCTGCAGGACAATGCCAACAACGTGTACATATGGAAGGAGGGTGTGGACGCCAAGGCCATGACCCCCAACGTGACGAGCGTGGGGTGTGTCAATCTGCCCAACACGTTTGTCTACACCTACTCAGGGGAGGGCTGCCACACCCCTGGCGACAGGGACAGCATAGACTACGACGTCTACGAAGAGGATGATGAGGTGCCTGCCACAAGGGCTGCGGGCAGCTTCTCTACCCACACCAGCGCCCACACCACCCACTGGGGCCTGCTTTACTCAGTGCCGACTGCTCCGCTAGGCCCCCAAGTGTCCTCCTTGCCTCCAACTAAGGAACAGACCACGTTCCGAATTTCTACAGGACCCATCACATTCTCCAAAACTCTAAAACCCACCCCAGAGCCCACAACCCCGAGCACCCCAGAGCCCACAGCCCCGAGCACCCCAGAGCCCACAGCCCCGAGCACCCCAGAGCCCACAGCCCCGAGCACCCCAGAGCCCACAGCCCCGAGCACCCCAGAGCCCACAGCACCGAGCACCCCAGAGCCCACAGCCCAGAGCACCCCAGAGCCCACAGCCCCGAGCACCCCAGAGCCCACAGCCCCGAGCACCTCAGAGCCCACAAGCGAGACCTCAGAACCCACCATATCCTTAACCTCCACAGAACCCACTTCACTTCCCACTATCTTAGAATCCACCACAGCCACCATCTCTGAATTTGTCAACCTCCTGAAGGCCAAGGGGGTGGCTCAGTGGAATGCAGAGAGTTCCAGAAACAACCCTATCAACTCTGACTTCTGCTGCCTCTTCCTGGGCTTCTATATCTTGGGTCTCCTCTGGCTCCTCTTTGCCTCTGTGGTCCTCATCCTGCTGCTGTTCTGGGTCCAGCACGTGAAACCACAGGCCCTGGCCACAGTCACGCACACCTCACATCTAGAGCTGCAGAGGGGAAGGCAAGTGACAGTGGCCCGGGCCTGGCTGCTTTTCCTCCAAGGCTCACTCCCCACTTTCCGCTCTAGCCTCTTCCTGTGGGTGCGGCCTAATGGCCGTGTGGGGCCTCTGCTGGCAGGACGGCGGCCCTCAGCCCTGAGCATGGGTCGTGGTCAGGACCTGCTAGGGACAGTGGGCGTTAGGTACTCTGGCCACAGCCTCTGAGGGGGGGTGGTTTGGGGACCTCGAGAGAGACTCTGATGGGCTTTCCTATTGGGATCTAGCTGGGGGCGGGTGGGTACAGAGTACAGGGTCGGGGGAGGGCTTCATTACTGCTTCTTTGTCAGGAGCCTCCTCTGCTCACCCCGGGCACACAATCCCAGACCCAGCATATCTGGAGAGGTAGTGAGATGGAGGAGTTGGGTGGGTCACAGAACAAAGAGAGCTCCTGATGCTGCATGGACGGCGGGGTTCCCAGACCACTAGGTTATTACCATCACTTTGGGGAAGTTTTAGGAAAAAGCAAACAACAAACAGAATATAGCACGGTTCCCACATGTATCCGTGTATTGAAGGAAACTTGGGAAGAGATGTCAAGATGTGAGCCCTGATTGTCTCTGGATGGTATAAATACAGGTGGTTTTATTTTCTATTCCTCTGCTTAGCATTTTCTGGTTTTCCACCATCATATATTATTTGTATCATAAAAATAATTTAAAAATAAAATGTTCGTTCTTTTGGAGAGGGAAACGAGGCTGGGGCACCGTCACCAGTATTCCCAAGGCCCCAGCTGCCCCACCCTAGTTGCACTGCTCACTCCCAAAAGCTCTAGTCTTGGCCTGCACTTACCCTGCCTGGGGTGCCTTTTCCCTCCTCCAAGGGTAACCACCCACCAGGCCAACCACAAGCAAGTTCCAGCTCAAGATCCAGAAGTTTCCTGGGAGCTCAGTGGTACTACTGAGGCTATCTGCCTGCAACCTGCAGTACTAGGAGGACAGGTGGGTGCCTCCTGGCACCTATGGCCTCAGAAACGCAGCTCTCCTGCTCTGCCCGGGGCAGCAGGACTGGGGAGGGGAGGGCCTGGCAGTGAGTGCCATCTTGGTGGGTTTTACTGAACTACTCTCGGTTTCCTGCTGTCAAGCCAGGAGGTAGGCAGATGGAGCCCAGTTCTCTCCTCTGGTGCCATGGATTCTGCCATTCACCTGACCACGTTGGGTAGGGCTTTCTCTCCTGCCTCCAGCCCAAGCCAACACTTAGGGCCCAGAGAATGGGAGTGAGGGCTGAGCCTTTCTGGCTCCACGGAGACCCCTTCCTCCAGATGGTGCAGGAAGAGTCCTCCTAACCTGCAACCCTGACCGCATCTTTCTCCTGCTCTGAACTCTTTCCGATATAGAGAACAACTCCTGAGCTTGGCGATCGAAAACTTCCGTGCACCAACCCATCTAACAGTGAGGCTTCCCCTCCCACAGCAGACACTTCACAGCCTGTGCTCCAGTTATTACAAACTTTGCAGAGATCACCTGCTCCCCAGCGTTTCTCCTCTAAGCCTTTGCTCTCAGTGGGCCAGGGGTGCTGCCCCGCCCCACTTCCCTGGCCAGTCGGGTACTGTGCACCGTCTCCCCTCGCCCAGGCTGGCGCGGGTGCCCCACATCACCCTGCAACGGTCTGTTGCTGACTCCCAGTTTCCCTGTGTCATCCTCCCCTCTGGACTTAGCACTCCTTAAGGACAAGGTCCAGGCTTCAAGTGTCTCAAAGCGGCCCCTGTGGCCCAGGCCAGCATGTGCATGGAGAGGGTAAGAGAAGAGGCAGAGGTGGGAGGGCCCGACTGCACCGCCAGGCTGCTGAGCTCAACTTCTACTGACGAGGTTCTGCCAAGGCGACAGTTCCCACCTGCCGTCTGCCTGCCCCCTGGCCTGCCTGTCCCCTGGCCTGGCTCTGGAGAAGCCTTCGGGCCTCGTGCAGCCCAGCCCTCCTTCCAATTGACCTTCCTATGCCCTTTTATGCCCCAAGAGGTTCCTAAGCTCCTTGAGGGCAGGGCCTGGGAGTCTCACATCTCCTAAAGAAATGGAGAAGGCTGTCACTCTCCCCAGCCTACAGCCCACATCAAGCCTCCAGGCTCTGGGGGCCCGGCTCCGTGCCCACTCTGCCCCCGACAGGTCAGCCTTCCCCTCTCAGACTCTATTCCCTCCCTCTTCAGGCTGCGGAAACAGTCACCAGACCCCAGAGGTTTTTCCTGGGGATTACACGAGATGACCTGGGCGTCTGTTGCATTCTTGAGTGAGGGGCTGGGAAGCAACACACAGGGCCTGGAGTTTGGGTTTTTCTCACCCTTCAGCTGCTGCGACATGACTGATTTACATAACATTTGCATAAAAACAGCGGATACTTTTTCTTTAATAATTTTTCTTAAAAACTCCAGTTCCTGTTCTCCAGGGGCATCCGCTTCTTTGTCCAGTCTCCTCCCCCTCCTGCGCCCACAACTCTCCAGATTTGGGGGTGGTGTCATCAATCCAATTTATTGATTACGTCCTCAGTGAGAGGGAGGAAGGAAGGGCCATGTCCTCCCACTGCAGACCTTTGATCATCTTGACAGCTTCGGCTCTCTCCTGTCCCCTCAGCTCTGCCTTGGTTTCCCCACTGAGAAGGGGGGCCTTCTGCTGTACTATGTGCCCTGAAACTAATACCCAAGAGGAGGCCAGAAATCTGCAGGGAGCTTTCCACCTCCGTGCAAGGCATAGGCAGGGACAGAGAGATCATGATGATTAGGACAAGGAGGGCGAGCTGGAGCAGGGGCAGGACAGACCAAAAGTCCTTTATCACAGAGGAGGGAACCATACTGTGGAGGGAAAATAAATAGAGGGGCCCAGGGCAGCAGAGTCTAGGTCCCCTGGGGGGCACACTGACTGTAGGAGCAGCGGGCGAGTGGGAGCCCCGGCACAGCGGCTCCAGGCCCCTCGCTCGCCTCAGCCACTGAGGAAGAGACGCTTGTAGGCCTTGTTCATCTGCTCCAAGAAGATGAAAGTGAGGACAGTGTGGGGACCCAGGCGGGCATAGTATGGTGTAAAGCCCTTCCACAGACTGAAGAAGCCCTCGTAGCGGACGACCTTCACCAGCACATCCTAGACAGTCAGGCAGGCATGGCACTGAGGCTGGGACCTGGCCTCTGGGACCCTCTTCCTCTTACCCAGCTATCCCCCACCCCCACTCCCAGGGCATCCAATCCTGCAGCCCAAGCCCCTAGCCCTGCTTCCTCACCAGCCCGTTCTTGTATTCCGGCTTCCCGTCAATCATTCGCATGTTCTGGATCCTGAAGGAGAGGAGGCAGGGGCATGAGAGACATAAAGGGGGCTCTCCCGTCCGTCTTCAGGCCCAGGTCTGCACACTCACCGGGTCTTGACAATGTCCACAGGCATAGAGGCAGCAGTGGTGACCAGGCCGCTGATCATGCTGGCACAGAAGTGGCACAGGATGTTGTCAGAGAAGTAGCCTGGAGGAGGCAGAGCAGGGGGTGGCAGTCAGCTCACAGCTGGCCCAGGCTAGGCTGGGAGCTGAGGGCCCAGCTCTGGGTCTCACCTGAGTCCAGTAAAAACTGCTTGGACTGGGAGTAGGAGGCGAGCTGGGCGGCATTGACGACGACGGCCCGAGCCATGGTAGGGATGCAGCCCTGGGGTGGGTGGGATGGGGGAGAAGTCAGAAATGTCCAAGACCTGACCCCACATCCCCAGTCTCCAGCCCCTTCACTCACCCTCCAAAGTGTGGGGACGCCCTCTTCCCGGACAATTCGAATCAGGGCATTAAACACGTTTTTGTAGCCACGGCGCTGGTCAGCTGGAAGCCTGGTGGGAAGGTAGGGAGAGGCCAAGTTTGGGATAGACCACCCTGCCCCCACAGGAGCAAAGAAAGGGAAGCCAGAATGCTGTGAACAGGTGAATGCTGTGCTCTAGATCTAGAATAAGAAATCAGTTCTTTCATTCTAGATTCCAGGGAATGGGGCTGGGGGCAGGCTCAGACCTGGAACTCACCGGCCATCAGCGGTCATGCGGATAAGAGCCACCTCTGCTGGTGTTCCCACAAAGGCACCAGTTGCACCTGCAGTCATGCCAATCAGGGCCTTCAGCAGAAAGCCAGGGGGTGTACCATCAGCCCCAGTCAGGCGCTCAAACAGCACAGTATAGATACCAAGGCGAGTAGTGGTATAGGTGGCCTGGCGCAGCAGGCCAGCTGACAGCCTGGGGAGCGAAGGGGTCAGTGCATCAAGCCAAAGTCTAGAGCTGTCAACCCACACCCTACCCCCATCCTTTGGCCCCAGTACCCGGTGTAAATGCCCCTCAGCCCTTCTGCCCTCAGAATGCTGGTGAAGGCATGGAAGCTGGTTTTGTACTCTCGTGTCTTGGCTCCTTCCCCACTCAGCTGCATCCGGTTCTTCACCAGGTCCAGGGGCTGCACAAAAACTGTAGCTCCCATCCTGGGGGAAGACAGGGGTGGAGTCAAGGGCTAGGTGTCCCAGATCTACCAAGTTCCCCTGGAGCCCGGCAACAAGAGATCACAAAGGGCAGGGCCTGCCATGCGATTGACTACATATTCAGGAGGCTGGTGGGCATGTGTACAAGAGTCTCTGCGTGTACCAAGAGCAATGGGTCTGAAAAGTCCAGCGGTCCAGTAGGGGCCATGCAATGAAAGTGTTCCATGCAGCTCCCAGGGTGTCAAGCAGTGACCCAGAGACTGCATCCAGTCCGACCCAAGGAGGAGAGGTGGGCATTCATGACCTGGGACTCCACCTAGTCCAGCAGGAGCCATGCAATGACCTGAAACCCCAAAGCGCCCCGCGGAGCCAAGCAATGGGTTGGGAAACTCAGGTGGCCTGGTGGGGGTCGTGTATGCAGCCCAGAAGGGGCCCTGCGATGGGTGAAAAGATCCTAGCAGCCCATCAAGGACCTCGTAATACGATGGGGACAGCAATGACCCCGTGTCACCTCGGTTCACTGCAACACACCCAAAGAACAGGGCCCGGTTCCTGGCACCCGTCCCTGCCTCCTCCTGTCCCATCCCTGGGGCCTGAGCTTACCCGGCCAGGCCCCCAAACAGGAACTTGACGGACTTAGGAGAGGTACGGGGCTTCCCGTTCACCCCAGAAGCCCCGGGACTCGCCGTCGCCGCCATCGCCACTCAATGGCCCTCGGCTCCCGGACCCGTGCGCGCGCAGCCCCGCTCGCGCCCAAGGTGACACCGCGCGCGCAACAGGGGCGAGGGCGCGCGCGTACGCCCCGGAGCTCAGGTCCAGCGCCAGCTGGAAGTTGGCGCACGCGCGAGCGCAAAGGCGTCCGGGAGTAAGGCGGAGCTGAAGGAGGAGCTTCAAGAATGGGTGAGGGGACGGGGTGCAGCTATTTAGGCAGCCAGAGCACAGGCGCAATTTTCGTCGAATTGGAGTCGCGGGAAAATAGAGAGGAGGGTATTTGAAGATGTCGCGAGATCGAGTGAACTAGACTAGCCAGAATTAGGCGGTCTCTCGCGATAATACAGGAAGCCGTCAGCAGGTGGGAGGGAGCGTGGTGACGACTCTCGCGAGACTTGAAGGTACGGCGGCTGCGGCCAGAGGGAGCAGGAGAGGTTCGTAAACCGGGCCCCTGAGGGATCCCGGGCACTAGCGGAGAAGCGACTAAGTCGTCTTCTGGGACCTCGGTGCTCCTTTCATCTCCACAGGCACTCCCTCCACCTCTAACCTTTCTTTTAATCGGCCTTTTAGAACCGGAAGTCCTTCGTCTTGAGCGTCCATTGCTGGAAGCGGCCTGACTTTCTTTGCCGGAAACCCTTTTCCAGGGGATGGAAAGACGGCCCACCTGGCCGGAAGTCCCACCTCCTTGAGCTCCCCCACCCTTCCAGAAGTTTTTCTGTCACCTGTGCTTGCCTCCGTTCTCTTTCCCCGTTTTATTCCTGTACCAGAAAGGGGTATTTTTGGTGTCTCCCAGCTCCATTAAACGGGTTGGCTGTCTCACTCCCCGAATCGGGGGTCCTTCCCCGCGCCCCCATGTAGCTGGGAAGTGGGACCTGGGGGTGGTTGAACCCCTGGGATCCTGAAGGAGGGCAAGAGAGGGCGCAGAACTCCGTTTCTGCTCCTGTTATCGGGACGCGGCCTCCTCCGCCTCTCCCCTCCCGCTACCATGCACCCTGCGGCCTTCCCGCTTCCTGTGGTTGTGGCCACTGTGTTGTGGGGAGCGGCCCCCACCCGGGGGCTCATTCGAGCGGTGAGTCTGAGGGACCGTTAGGAGAAGGGCGCTGAAGGGATAGGTTGCAGGTTGAAGGGCAAACATGGACTCTCTTGTCCGCAGATCTCGGACCACAATGCCAGCATGGACTTTGCAGACCTCCCAGCTCTCTTTGGGGCTGCTTTGAGCCAGGAGGGACTTCAGGTGATTTTCTTCCCTCTTTCCTGTTTCTCTGAATTCTCCCTGCTGGGTAGGGGTTGAGGAGCCTTTCTTGGGTGAAGCTGGAGGTAGGAAAAGAGTCAAGTTAGGAACTAAGTGCAAGAGCACATCTAGTGTGGTGGAATTCAGAATCTGGAGGGAGAATACAAAGTCTACTCCTAGGACTCTGAGCCTTAGAAGGGAGACTGAAAGTGGACTAATAAAAGGCAGGACGAGTGGTGCGTATCAGTAGGGTCTCTAGAGCCAGTTACTGGTTTTATGACCTTGGACAAATTATTTCTCTGAGTCTTAGTTTGTTTTACTGTAAAATGGGATAGTAATAGAAGTTATCACATGTATTATTTTGAGAATTAAATTAGATAAGCAATTTTGTAGTAGTTTTTCACAAAGACTGCCCCATAGCAAGAACTTAGTTGGGTCATAGATATCAGTATAGTTGTTTGTAAGATAGGTAATTGGAAAATTAAAGGGAGGTGTTAAAAAAATTCAACTGAGTAGATTTTAAAGCTCTTACTGGCTTTTATTTAATGACCCATGAATCAGGCAGCATTCCACCGAGCAGAAAGGATCTTTGAAGAACTATACAAAATGAAAGACTCACAGCCAGAAGGGGGTGGGGCAAGGAAGTTATACTAGCAAAGATTTGTTTGTCTGTGGCAAGATCTCCTTTCTTTAGGGGACTGCAGGGGGTCTACCAGGCAGATTACCTCACTAGTGCTGACCAAGTAACTCCAGATAGAGTGGTTTAAGATTCTATTCCTGGGGGAGGCTAAAATTATAATTAAGTATTGAGTTTGGTGACATGGGGGTCAGCACAAATAACTCCATTTGGGTTTGGTCTTGTGTATTTTTTAAACAGGAGAATATGTTCCCTAAGAGTATGTATTAGAGCAGGGAATGTGAAACAACTTGAGAAAGTGACGTGGATGAATGGAGAATTGAATTACAATCAGTGGGAAACTGGAGGGCAAAAGAATTAGCTAGGAGTGTGGAGTATATATTAGCTTATCTGGGAAAGGGGGAGGGATGATGGAGGGTCTGGTAAAGGGATGTTGTTTGATGTGATTGCATCTTCAGGAGGCTAAGAGAAGACGTAGATGTCTGACTTTGGTGGGATGCTCAGACCCCAGGAATGAGCTCAGACCCCACTGACCTGTGGGGGCCAGTGTGCGTGGTGGGACCTGTGGGGAGCAGCACCTAGGGAGATGAAATCCAGCTGTTGTTTGCTTCTCTTCTCCAGGGCTTCCTTGTGGAGGCTCACCCAGACAATGCCTGCAGCCCCATTGCCCCACCACCCCCAGCCCCGGTCAACGGGTCAGTCTTTATTGCACTGCTTCGAAGATTCGACTGCAACTTTGACCTCAAGGTTGCTGAATGTGGAGTGGGAGCTGGGAGGCTGAGGGTAAAAAGGGCACCAGGAATGGAAGGTGGCAAGGCCCATGATGGCTCCTTATCTGCCTTGTCTCCCTAGGTCCTAAATGCTCAGAGGGCTGGGTATGGTGCAGCTGTAGTACACAATGTGAATTCCAATGAACTTCTGAATATGGTGTGGAATAGTGGTAAGGTTGGAGGATCTGGACAGCTGGGTTTTCAGTAGAGGTTAGACTGAGAGATGGCGGGAGGGCTGAAGCCTTAGGGAAAAGAAATCAGTCCTTTAGGTGGAATGGGGCAAGAGAGCCAAATGCCAGGGTTACCAAAGGATTCGTATGGAAGGTTGGGTCCCAAGTGTAATGCCCTAATCCCTGCAGAGGAAATCCAGCAGCAGATCTGGATCCCGTCTGTGTTTATTGGGGAGAGAAGCTCCGAGTACCTGCGTGCCCTCTTTGTCTACGAGAAGGGGTAGGACGTGTCCCTCCTTCCCACTCTTCCTTCAGCACTTCCATGCCAGCCTGGAGTCCAAGCCCCTGCCCCAACCATTCAGCCTCAGGCCCATCATGCTCTGCCTCTTGGTACTTTCCTCCCATCCCCTTCCGCCTCCATGGGCCCTGTCCAGAGCCAGTTACTTTGTCCCTCTTCCTTTGTCCCTTTGCCTTTCCTGCCCCTCTGATATTTGTCTTCCTTTTCCCAGGGCTCGGGTGCTTCTGGTTCCAGACAATAGCTTCCCCTTGGGCTATTACCTCATCCCTTTCACAGGGATTGTGGGACTGCTGGTTTTGGCCATGGGAGCAGTGATGGTGAGTAGCTCAGGGACCAAGATGGGAAGAGCTGAGGCCTTTAAAGCCAGACTGGCTCTGGGGTTGCAAGATAGGGCTGGTTTGTATGGGATTGTCCAGATTTTTCTCTAAGACTAATCATCCACTCCCCCTTTCACCAGATAGTTCGTTGTATCCAGCACAGGAAACGGCTCCAGAGGAATCGACTGACCAAAGAGCAACTGAAACAGATTCCTACACATGACTATCAAAAGGGTGAGGAGGGTGGAGGAGAGCAGGCCTTTCCCACTATTTCCCTGGTTCTGAAGGAGTTGGAGCCCAGGAGGAAAGAGGCAGAGATGGCAGGGAGGTGTCAGCTTGAGATGCCTCCTTTCCTCCTCTTTTTACGCATACATACAATGAGGACAGGACAGGATTAGAGCAGGAGATGGAAAGCAAAAATGATTAAATGTAATAGTTGGGGTTGGGGGGGGGAGATGGAGGACCTTGCTCATAAGAGGGAAGGTGGAGAAAGCAGAAAAACGGAAGGAGTGGGGAAGATTCCGCCAGAGAAGCAAGACACAGGTAAGGAGGGGCTGGGTCTTAGGCACTGGAGCCTCCAGTGCCCATATAAGGCTATGGCAGAAGCCCTGCCCCATTTCTGCTCCTCCCACTCCCTATCTCTCCACCCTCACACCTCCCCCCAAAAACCCACTTCCCTTCTTACCTCTGTTTCTCTACTTGTTCTAACCTCGGATTCCTCATGTTCTATCCTGCTCCAGTCTCAGCTCTTCTACTGGCTCTGTAGAACCAGAGAAGATAACTTTTGCAGGGTTTAGCTCCACCACAGGCCTCCCAGAGTGAGTTCTTGTGGGCCCTGGTCCAGAATGGCTCAGTAAAAGAACTCCTTTCTTCTTCCACCAGGAGACCAGTATGATGTGTGTGCCATCTGCCTGGATGAATATGAGGATGGGGACAAGCTGAGGGTGCTCCCCTGCGCTCATGGTGAGGCCCTCACTTCCTGTGCCCGTGCCCCCCCCCCCCCTCCACCAGCAGGCACCACACGCTTCACCTCATTCCTCTTGGCAGCTTATCACATTCGCTGTGTGGACCCCTGGCTCACTCAGACCCGGAAGACCTGCCCCATCTGCAAGCAGCCTGTTCATCGGGGTCCTGGGGATGAGGAGCAGGAGGAAGAAACCCAGGGGCAAGAGGGTGATGAGGAAGGGGAGCCAAGGGACCACCCGGCTTCAGAACGGACCCCACTTCTGGGCTCCACCCCCACACCTCCCACCTCCTTTGGCTCTCTAGCCCCAGCTCCCCTAGCCCTTCCTGGGTCTTCCACAGATCCCTCACCCTCTACCTCTGCAGCTGCCATCCTGGTCTAGTAGTCCCCTTTCCCCTCTCCCCTCCACCTCTGATGACCTATTTGCACAGCTCCTCTTCCTCTCTACAGTCTTCTACGTTGAGGGATAGGAGACGAGGAATAGGAGACGTTTCCACCCCAGGTTTCTCCCTTACCCACCTCCATCCTCTTGAAGGGGTTGGGGTTACAAAGGGATGGGGTTTTCATTTATTGGGTTAATAAAATTGTTTTGTGGACTAAGGGTGAGATCATTCTCACACGGGTAAACTTATCATTTTGGGGAATTGCCCCTTTCTGCCATGCATGGGCAAGGGAAGTGGGGAGGCTAACCTGTAGCCCTAAGGGCAGCCCCAGTAGGCATCTGTTGTGACTCCGAGAGGGGGAGCCCCACCCACATTTGAGGATGACTCAACTGGCCCTGCCTTGCACGCAGGCCTGGACCCATTCTTAAGTCTGGATGGCTCTATTCCATTATCCACCAATTCAGTTAGCACCCTGAGGACCTAGGTAGGGCTGGCCCACCTGGCCAGGTAGGCCTGAAGCAGGTGTTTAATCCTGGACATGAAAGCAAGCTCAAAACCCTAGACTTTGTAGTGCCTCAGCCCTTCTGCTGCTTCTAACCCCAAGCCAGGATGAAGGAGGCAGACCACAGTGGCTGTCCTCCATCCTGACACCCAGGCTAAAACCACACAGCACCTTGTCAGTATAATCTTTTTTATTCAGGAAAAAAAACCAAAAAAAAAAGTTTTCCAACCACACACAGGAGGGGTATGGGTTGGGGGAAGGGTGTCTGTCCATCCAGCCCAGGCCCCCAGCCCATGTGGTTTTGGCAGCAATAAGGGGTGTGGGGTAATGGCCCAAAAAATAAAAATGGTGTATGTATGTGTGGGAAGGAGAGGGGTGCAAAAGCAGTGGGGAGTGACAGACGAGGTCAGTACTGGGAACGCCGCAGGTGGGAGGCCATTTCATGACATTTCTTGTTGATCGTACCACCGTGGATACCTTCTTTGCCCATCAGCAGGACTAGCGCTGGAGGAAAGAGAAAGGAGGCTAGGACCCAGGTGTCACAATCCCACCCCCGGCCAGCTGTTCAGCAGCTGTCCAGCCCTGGGGGCTGTAACCCAACCTCATCTCTCCCAACCCCCCACACACAGGCAGGCTGTCAGTCACCCTGAAACAATAGGGCTTTTCAAAAGAGGAAAACCAAGCTTAAAGGCTGGAAAGGAACATAGTAAAATTTAGAGGTCAAAGGCTTGTGGACAGTTGACTCGTGTTCAGGCTAGAAACGGCTGTGGATGAGCCTGCCACCTCCAATTTTTAAGAAAAGAGCTCAAAACACAAGAGCTAAGTGCTGGCTTATGACCAACAGTCTACCTCCTCCAAGAAAATAGCTTCTCATCTGAAAAGGCTCAAGGCAAGAAGGAACTTAAGAGGTAATACAGTTCAACTTCTTCACACTGTAAGATGAGGAACTGAGAACTGAAGGGACAATCCAATGTCCCAGCATCCAGCAGGCTGGGAGTAGAAACCTGGTCTGATCCCTTCATACTGAGTGATCCACACAGAAGAACCCAAAAGATTAATAGAAGGAAGTACATTAGATTTTGGAGCTAGAGAAAGGGTAAGACTCAAACTCACTCTTGGTAGTCAGGGTGACAGTGATATTGAAGGTGGGGGCTCCGCAGCTGCTCTTGGTACGAAGATCCATGGTAAAGTCCCCTTCCTGCATCATTGAGTCCCGGATCACAGAACATTTCTGGCCCCCAAGCGTTAGCCCATTCACGAAAAAACTTGACCGGTCTTTGCCAACCAGGGTACCAACCTCAGCTGGCTGGAAGGGGAATCAAGCACCCATCAAGTTAGTCAGTACACCAAGGTTCCCACCTCCTTCTCCAAGGACCCACCTGCCTTCCATTTCTCCGGGAAGCTAAACCCCTGGGGGGGGGAGATGTGTATGTTATGTGCTTTGTACACATCCATGAAATTTGACATACTCAGGACTGTTGGAAGTTAGTACACCAAAAAAACACGATCTTCAAACCTAGAGAACGGTAATAAGGGACAACATATTCCTCTGGAGACTTAGATGTCGTTTACTAGGGAAAGCAAACCCAGGAAATAAAGGGGGACAAAAACCAGTTAAGAGACTGGAGTGGAATGGAGTGGGGAGCCTTTGGATGCTCAGAACTCCTTCAGGAAAAGCAGAAGCAAAGAGGGGAAGGGAGGGGGCGGGCAAAGCAGGCGAAGCAACTTTGCCCTTATTTGGTCAAAGGTTCTGCAGGAGTTGTTAGGGGCCCGGACGCCTGGGTCTCCAAGTAACCTAGAGTTTAGGTCCAGGTATTTATGCTGTAAGATGAAGCAAATGCCTGGGGGCTTTCCGGGAAAGTTGAAAAACTTTTGGAGGGGACCTGGGTCTAGACCCGGCAAGCCAGCTCTCGGGTCTAGATACCCAAGGGAACGTACCTCCCCCTCCCCCTTAACACCCCAAATCCCCACATCCGGTACCCTCCCGCCCGGAAATCCCCTTCCCCCCATTTCGAACTTCCGCTCCCCTCCCCACTTCCGGGCAGTGTGGACAGAGGAGGTGGTGATGGGGACAGCAGTAGTCGTCCCTTGTTCCTTCACTTATACTGTCCTAGAACTTCTCACAAAGTTCCCCTGCTCCAGGCCCCGCCGGATGGCGGGAAGGGAGGGTGAGGGGACTTCCGGGGCTGGCCTCACAGGAATGTTGAGTCCAACGTGCCTACTTGGGGTGGGGGGAGGTCGTGTGGCGGCCTAGCCCTCTCTTACGGAGTTGGGAGGGGCAGGGAGCCCACGGAGGACGGGCATGGGACCCAGGCCATGCGACTGGGGCTCCCTCCCCCATAAAGAGGAACAATGGTGGAGGGGGCGCGAGCTGGCGGCCGGAAGTGGAGCTAGGGGTCCAGGGGTCCCCAAGTCCCTTCTCAATCACAATCCCGAGCGGAAATTGCGGTGCGTGCCCGACCCACCCTGGAGGAGGCGGAAGTGGGCCGCCGCACCGGGCGGTGCGCCCCTCCCCGCCCTGTGTCCCGGATGTAACGCCCCGTCGCGGAAAGCGGGGCGGCGGGCTGGCTAGGCGCCGCCGCCCGGGGCGTAGGACTCAGGCGGCCAAGGAGGGACCCGCTCACGTGCAGCCGCCATTCGCGCCACTTCCAGGACAAGGACCGGGTCACGGCCTTTCGCTGCCCTCCCCAGACCGCGCCCGCCACCACCCAAGTCCCTCCCTCAGGGTGCAAGCCCGGCCAGTCTCCGCGCAGGCCTCGCAGTACCGTGATGTTGACGAAGGTCTTCCCGGGGACGGCGGCCCAGACGGAGGGCGAGTCCTTATAGCCCACGATGGCCGCGTCCTGACACATCCCGTCCGCCATGAGGTTTTCGATGTAGGCGTTCCAGCCGGCCATGGCGCTGCTACTGGGGTGCTCTCGGGGCTGCTGCTGGGGCCACGGGCTGGGCTCGGGCTGCCTCGGGCTGGCGGGCGGGGGAAGGCGGAGAGCTTGGGGCACGCGCTGCTGTCCGGACCGCGGCTCTGCTAGCAGTGCAGCAGCCCTCGCACCGCCACTTCCTGCTCCTCCCCACCCCCCTAGATTTTTATTTGCAAAGGGAGGTGGGGGCGGGGCCTGCTCCCCATCCCCTCCCTCCCTCTCCTCGCCTGCCCAGATAGCGAACTTTGCAAATGCAATTTAAAAAATCCCTCCCCCTACTGCAAAATTTGCAGAGTTCGATGGAAAGCGACGCAAGAAGGATGGGGGGCGGGGGTTTGTTAGGGTTAGGGCTCCCTCCACTTCGCATAGAATATCAGTCAGACTTTGGTGTACGGAAAGGGAGTGAGCCAGAGGGAGGAAGGAAAGTGAAAAGAGAAAGAATTAGCAAACTGCAAATTTAGCAAATTAAAGAGGGTTCGGGTAACTCAGGGTTAAACGGAATGACTCCCCCTTCCCCCACCTCTGCCGGGGCGGGGGGGGGTTGGGGGAAAGGAACGGCGGGCGGCGGCGGCGCCTGCGCCCGCGCCTGCGCCCGGGCCGGGAGGGAAAGCGCGTGGCGCGGTTGGGGTTGGCAGCTGGCTTCGCGGGCGCACGCCCGGGCGCACCGGGCGGGACGGATTTGGACCCCTTGCGAAGGAAGGCCGGCCGGGGACGTGTCTCCCGCGGGGCGGAAGGGGCGGGGGCGAGGCGTGCGCATTGCCGCTTCTAACTCCTTGATTTTATTTATTCAAGAAATAAGGGAGTAAAGGGAAATTTGACAAAATACCCCGGCCGTTTTCAGAGTTGAAGGCATCCACCAGGGACACTTCTGTCCCCAGCATCTACCCGGGCGGCACAAGTGGCACTGGCTGGAGCCCACCTCGACTCCAGGGGATTATCCCTCGCGCTGGATCAACTCCAGCCTCAGGCCTCACCCCCACGTCCCAGCTCCGCCCGTCCCCCGGTCAGCAGTTTGGGTCACCGGCCGTGCCCCTTGGCCCGTCTCTGCAGAGGTCACTGAGCGACCGTGGGGCGAGACGGGCGGACCTATTTTTCAAGGCGGAAGAATACTAAGTGGTTTCAAGATTGCAACTTTTTCAAGAAGGGGAAAGTCCCTTCTACTTTGGCCCGTTAGGTTTTTCCTTCTTTTTCAGTAAAACTTATGGTAAGAACTTGTGTCCGATTAGTTCACTCACCGCCCACCGGGAAGAGGGTGGGGCAGGACCCGGAGGCCTGCTTAGGTGAACTAGCCCTTGCTGGCCGCCCGGGCAGCTGAGGGGCTTGGCCACTTCCGGTCCCTCGGGGGAGGGGCGCCTCCCGGGCGGGAAGGGGCTCCGCTCCTCTCCGGTCCTCCGCAGCGAGCGCGGTGCCCTCGCGGCCACTCCGAACCCCAGGGGCATCCGACGCTCCCCGAACCCCTGTTCCTCGACAGCCGCGGTGGCTGAGTCACTGGGCGGCTCGGGCGGGGCCGCATGCGGGCACGTGGCGGCGCTCCCCGCCCGCCGTCTCCTGACCCTTGGCCTGCCGCACCCACTACCCCAGGGTGGAAATCTCCCGAGAGGGAGCGGCCAGAGATAAGGCGGGGAAGGCGAGATGGAAGACCAGGGGTAGGGATCCTGAGGTGGGGGCTGGGAGACACACCGCGGGGCAGGCAGGGCGGGGAGGGGAGCTCGGGAGAGAGCCCGGGGGTGAGTCACCGGGCGACGGCCGCTGCGGCGCCGGCGGGAAGGGCTTCCAAGTCGGGGGCGACGAGCAGGGAAGCCGATGACCCTCGTTCGCCGGCCGGCCGGCCGGAGCCCGGGCGTGCCCTCAGCTCCCGGCAGGGGCTGCAGCCAAAGTCGGGGCAGACCTCACTCCCGCCAGGCCCGCCGAGGCGGAGAGAGTCACCGAGTGCAGAGACCCACTTCCCTGCAATGCTGCTAGCCGACCACCCGACTGGCCCCCGGCGGTCAGACGCTCAGAAAGGGCCACCCCCTCCTCCCGTCCATTCATTTTTTTCACTTTTGATTCAGCATCATTCACTGATGGGCTGGGATCACGACCTGAAGCGCCTGCGGTCGGTGGGGAAACGGCTCCTGACTGTCTCCACGCAGAGCGATAAGTGCTGTCCTAGCGCTATCAGTAGGGCGCCGCGCCAACTCTGAGGGCCTGTCTAAATTCGTCAGCCCGTCCCTTCCCCCACTGCCCTTGCTGGCCGAGAGAGGGTAGGATGGGGTGGAGCCGAGGGAGGCCGCAATGGGGACCCTGAGAGGTGAGGCTCTCTCACCTTCTGAGTGGGGAGTTCAATTTTAGAGCTCTGAGCTTGCCCAGAACCCCCTGCCCCTGCCCCCATTGAGGACAGAGGCAGTCCCCCGCCCTCTAAGTGAGCTGAGCACGTGTGGATGTCGTTTCTGCAGCCCCTCTTCCAGGCCCCCTCCCCAGCCCTGCAGGACTCAGGTTACCCCTGGCCTTTCCTAAAGGGCACTAATTCCTCAACCTTTGCAAAACAGGAATAGAATCCTGGGGAGGGGAGAAACACCCCCCCAATTCTGAAGCCCCTCCCCTGTTTCTCCCCAGGAGTGGAATTAAAAATAAGGATTTTATTGGGGAACAGAGAGAAAGGAGGGGGTAGCCATTGATCTTTTGGGAAGGGGGCAGGTGTCTAGGGCCAAAGGCTTCTGTTTTAGGCTATAGTGGGCACTTGGCTGCCAGCCCGGCTGGAGGGGGATGATGGAGAGGGTGAGAGGCGGGGCTGGCTGGGGTACAGGGTGGCTGGAGGATAAATGCCCAGCCTGAGAGGGGGTGAGCTGACACTGTCCCAGCTGCCACCTAGACTCTGAGCCCAGCGAAGAAATCCCAGGTCTGGTGAATCTTTCAGCCCTGGGGGGTAGGGGTGGTAAAAGGTGAGGGTGGTGCCACTTGGAGAAGGGGGAGAAATGTCAGCATTCTTTTCCTTCTGGGACTGGGGGTGCTTGAGAAGCCTGGAGGGGTTGGAGCAAGCAGGATGGGGGTGCCCAAGGACAGGGAAACAAACGAGACTGTGAAGAGAGGCAGGCAGAGACGATGGAGAAGCGTGGTTAGAGTTGGAGCCAGGTGGGGGAATCTGGGGCCCCTGAGGATTCGGAGAAGGCTGAGGAGCAGGAAAATGAGGTAGACTAACAGGAGAGGATCCGAGGGCTAGGAATCCGGGGAGAACAGAGTACTTGGCCAGAGGGTGGAGGGAGAAGGCAGAAGTGCAGCTTTGCAGGAGGTGGGGTTGAGCAAGTAGTGGAGTTTTAAGAGAGGCCTCCAGATTCTTAAGATGGGAGAGTGGAATAGGAGCTGTTCTGAGTGGGGGAGGGGCTGAGCCTGCCACTTTGGTCTGTGACCTTTTTGTGGGATATTTTTAGCTCCAGCACCTGCCTTCTTGGGGCGGGAAGACTCTTAAAGGGCAAGGGATTTGGGGTTCCTTAAGGGGTCAACTGTCCACACTCACTCACACCTCTCGCCCTGCAGCCATGGCCATGCAGAAAATCTTTGCCCGAGAAATCCTGGACTCCAGGGGCAACCCCACAGTGGAGGTGGACCTGCACACGGCCAAGGGTAACACAGGCCCATTGAATGGGTTTACCTGGGAAGACCCCAACTCCATCTGCCTTTGCCCCCCAACTCTATGACACATCCACTCCTTTCTCTGGGATCCCCTCTCCCAGCCTTCTTCCCAGGCCTTGCTCTTCCAGCCTGCTCCCCAGCAGGGAGCAGCACAAGTCTCTCTACACTGCCTCCTGTCCCTGGGCTCAGAGAGGAGACAGCAGCCCTTTGGGGGTGAATGGGACTGACCCTCTGTGATCTTCCAATTCCTCCCACCTCAGGCCGATTCCGAGCAGCTGTGCCCAGTGGAGCTTCCACAGGTATCTATGAAGCTCTGGAACTAAGAGATGGAGACAAATCTCGCTACCTGGGGAAAGGTGAGGAAAGACCAAGGGGGTGGTTTCAGGACGTGGTATGCGATGTCTGCACAGGGTAGAGGACGGGAACCCAAAGCTCTTGAGGAGCTGGGGGCCACGGGAAGAGACCTAATTGAATAGAAGATCTGAACCCCCTGCTTCGGCCTCTAGGGGTCCTGAAGGCCGTGGAACACATCAATAAGACTCTAGGCCCCGCACTGCTGGAAAAGGCAAGTGGAGGGAGGACCCTCTCTCCCCCTCACCTGCTACCTGGTCCCAAGCAGCTCAGGCTTGGCCAACCATCCCATCCGCCCCAAATACCTGCACTTCTGTTTCCTCCAGCACATGCCCTGACTCCTGAGAAATCTAACCTCTGTTCTCCCCTCCTCAAACCTGCCCTTCCAGAAACTAAGCGTGGTGGATCAAGAAAAAGTTGACAAATTTATGATTGAGCTGGATGGGACAGAGAATAAGTGTAAGTGAAGGGCTAGGGACAGGGGACGGGATGGGCTGTGGGAGGGGCAGGGGAGAGACCGCGGACTGAGGTCTGGTTAGGATTATTTCTGTGTCTCGCATTTTGGGGCACACCGTAACTGGCTGGATTTGTATTCATCGCACAGGCATTTCCTGATGCCTGCCCTGTGCCAGGCTTGGGCCGGGCTGTGGACACAGCCGTGAAGCCGACACATTCCCCTGGGCTGGGTGTTCCCAGAGCACCTCAGGCTGCTGGGGAGAGATATGTTAACAAACTCGGTGCCCAGTGGTTTGGAGTTCTGGATTCTTTCTGGGGGTGACCAGAAGGGACGTTCTAGGAGCTGACCCTAAACCCTGTGCAAGGGGCCCTCACACTTTCTTTGTACTTGCTTCCTCCAGCCAAGTTTGGGGCCAATGCCATCCTGGGCGTGTCCCTGGCCGTGTGCAAGGCCGGAGCAGCTGAGAAGGGGGTCCCGCTCTACCGACACATTGCAGATCTCGCCGGGAACCCAGACCTGATCCTCCCAGTCCCTGTGAGTGCAGCTGCCCCGCCGCATCCCGCAGTGACCCCACCCAGCAGGGAGGGCATAAGCAGCCCCTGGAAAGTCCACCTTTCAGACCCAGCTCCAAAGAAATGGTTTCCTGAAATGGAACCTCTCCAGCTGCGGTCCAGCCCTCCCCCTTTCCCACTATCCAAACCTTCCCTTTAACCTCTCTCTGCTTCTTTCCCTTGATGTAACCGGGTTCTTTCACATTCCAGTCCCAGGCTCAGTAACTCCAATTTCTCATTCTGCCCTGTGCCCCAACCCCAAATCAGATCGAAAGCTTCTTCATGGCATTTTATTTTTGTATCTTCTTTAATACTTATCAAACCAAATTTGCTCTTTATGGAAATCCTTTGAATTTCATTGCAATAATAATGTTACCACTTATTGTTACTTACTAGCTAGATTGTATAAGAGCCTGAGATCTGGAGACAAGCTGCTGGGTTCGAATGCTGGTTTTGTCCCTTTACTAGTTGTGTGATTTTAGGCAAGTTTATTTAATCTCTCTATGCCTCTGTTTCCTTATCTGTAAAGTGAGGGATAATAAATTGTACCTAGTTACAGGGTAGTATTGAGAATGAAATGAGCCAATAAAATATATGTAAAGCACTTAGAGCAGTGCCTGGCCTGTAGTAAGTGCCATATCAGTGTTAGCTGCTACACCAGGCACAGGCTAAGAACTTTACATCCAGTTGCTCTAATTTTCCACATAAGATCCTGCAGGTAAGCAGGTGGTGTCCCCATGTTATGGAAATGAGGAAGGAGTCTCTGAGGAGTAAAATTATTCATCCTAGACCATTCAGTAAGTAGGGGATCCAGGATTCCACATCGATGCCCAGGTCTAAGCACCCTCTCCCCATCTCAGGCCTTCAATGTGATCAACGGGGGCTCCCATGCTGGAAACAAGCTGGCCATGCAGGAGTTCATGATCCTGCCCGTGGGAGCCAGATCCTTCAGGGAAGCCATGCGCATCGGTGCCGAGGTCTACCACCACCTCAAGGGGGTCATCAAGGCCAAGTATGGGAAGGACGCCACCAATGTGGGTGATGAGGGCGGCTTTGCACCCAACATCCTGGAGAACAATGAAGGTCAGTGTGAGCACTCGGAGAGGCAGAACCCCTGGGTCCCCATGGAGACAGGGTGCACCGGAGCCTCAGGTCCTCTCTTTCCCTCCCCCAGCCCTGGAGCTGCTGAAGACCGCCATCCAGGCGGCTGGTTACCCCGACAAGGTGGTGATTGGCATGGACGTGGCGGCATCTGAGTTCTATCGCCACGGGAAGTATGATCTCGACTTCAAGTCACCTGATGACCCTGCACGGCACATCACTGGGGAGAAGCTGGGGGAGCTGTATAAGAGCTTCATCAAGAACTATCCTGGTGAGACCCTGGGTGTTCCGTCGCTCCTGCTTGAGTCTCTAGCAGCTGCCCTACGCACTGGCTTCGGCATCTGCGCTGCCACCACCTCAGTCCTTCCAATCCTTAGCGCCATTGCAATCTCCACCCAAACCCTTCTGACCTGTCACTCCTCTGTGAGGCCCTTCTGACCTTTAACCCGAATCTGCTCCCCTTTCCCACCAGTGGTCTCCATCGAGGACCCTTTTGACCAGGATGACTGGGCTACCTGGACCTCATTCCTCTCGGGGGTCAACATCCAGATCGTGGGGGATGACCTCACAGTCACCAACCCCAAGAGGATTACCCAGGCCATTGAGAAGAAGGCCTGCAACTGCCTGCTGCTGAAGGTCAACCAGATCGGCTCAGTGACTGAATCCATCCAGGCGTGAGTGCCTCTGGCCCTGGGGCGTCATGGCCTCCCTCCACCCATACCCAGTCCAGCTACAGTATTGCCCACTAACTCCAAGTCTGACTTTCCCTTGGCTCCTGACCCACCCTACCCTTTCGACCTCAAGGCTTTGATTAACTCTTGACCTCACCCCAAGAGCTTTGCCATTGTTGCCTTGCCATTCCTCATCCCCACCCCGACCCTATGCCATCCCTGTCTCCCAGATTCTGCTTCTTCCCACCAGCATCTCAGGAGCCCAAATTCAAGATCAAGAATCTCCCCTTCTCTCCTGCTTCCCAAAGAACTTAGTCATCACCCTCCCCTCAAATCTCCCACTCCCCAAAACAGAAGGGAAAAGCCCCACCTAGCCCCTGGCTTTCCCACTGAGGAGGTCCCGCCGGACCTTATCGAGTGTCCTCTCCACCTAGCTGCAAACTGGCTCAGTCTAACGGCTGGGGGGTGATGGTGAGCCACCGCTCCGGGGAGACCGAGGACACGTTCATCGCTGACCTCGTGGTTGGGCTCTGCACGGGACAGGTACTCGTGGCACCCCTCTGCCGACTGTCTGACTGAGTTTTCTTGGGATCCCTGGCCTCCTGCCCTGGAGTTGAATGCCACCACAGGCTGCTCCCTCAGGGCCAGGCCCAATCCCTCGTCCCTGGTCTCATGCAACTCCTGGAATTCCTCTTCCCTCTTCAGATCAAGACTGGTGCCCCCTGCCGCTCAGAGCGTCTGGCCAAATACAATCAGCTCATGAGGTACAGTGGGTGCAGTAGGCCTGGGTGTAAGGAGCTGAGGGCTCTTGGGTTGGAATATCACAGCCCTGACTTTGTCTGCCTTCCAGGATTGAGGAGGCTCTCGGGGACAAGGCTGTTTTTGCTGGACACAAGTTCCGTAACCCAAAGGCCAAGTGAGAAGCAGGAGGCCCCAGGATCCCACGGGACAGATCTAGGCCTTCAGGCCCTTCCCCCTGAAATAAACACTGGTGCCAACCAAGGCAGTGGCCTGCTCGTTTGTGGGAGGGAGGGAGGGAGGAGATGCTGGTCTCTGGGCTGCATGAGACAGGAGGTGGCGAAGTAGGGGCAGGAAGGGAAAACGGACGTGGAACCTGCTGGGACAAGGAAGTGAGGGACTGGCCAGAGAGAAAGCTGGGCTGGATCTAGAACCACAAAGCTCACATTATGGAAGGAGGCTGGGGGAAGCAGGTGTTATTATGTGAAATGAAGCTGAAGAGGAACTGACAGAACACTGAACCAGCTCCGGAGAAGGGGAGCAGGGTGGGGGGGCCAAGGCCTGACATCACCATGAAGGGTAAGCTGGATCAGACCTGCCCATAAGTTGAAGTGCACGGTCTGCAGAGGGCACTGCAGTGTGAAGTCTGAGTGCTCGTCCTTATGAAATCGAAGTGCTTGGTGAGGATGAGAGTGTAACCAGAGCAGCTACCATTTCCATGGAGTTTGGAGGATGTGAAACTATTCTAAACATTTGACATATACTGGCCTGTGTCATCTCTGAAACAGTCCTATCAGATAGCTACCATTTATTATCCCCATTTTACTGGTGAGGAGACTGAGGCACAAAAAGGTAAAATACTTTAACCAAGGTAACAGTAAATGGCAGAGCCAGGATCCAAACCTAGGCCCATTTGGCTGTAGTGACTGTGCTCTTAAAATACTATCTCTTATAAATGTCTACAAAAGTGCCAATATTTGGCCATCTTTGGCCCACAAAAACAATCTTATACTGTTCAGTCTATAATTGTTTCTCTTCCTCTCCAGGACCCACCTTTCTCTGTTCAAACCAACCAAGACATTGGGTCAAACAGTGTTTATTTAATGTAAAGTAACCCCAGCCCCATGGGAAAGAAATTTCCAGGGAGAACAGAGAATAATACAGATTAAATACCCACCTGTACATTCACACACACACATACACACACACAGAGACATCCAAGCTCCAACAGTGACAAATCAAACACCTCTTTCCCGCAGCCTGAGTGACAGCTGTTAGGAGGTGCTTCAGAGGTGGGGCTCCAGGATGGGTTCTAATAGCAGCAGCCTCGTCCCTCCCTGCCCTCTGCCCTGCCCCAGGGAGCTGGGGTGTCTAGGAGGTAGGTGGCAACTCTTCCCCGCTCTGCCGCAGACGCTTCTTGGCCCGGATCTCATTCATGGCCTCTTCAATGGAGCGTGTGTCCCTCTTGTTGGCCACAGGCACTGGGGGCAGAGGGGAGGGTGGGAGGGCCTAGGAGCCCTGTGCCTCAGCCTCGCTCCCCTCCCCCCATCCTGTGCTCCTCTCCCCTGCCCTCCCAGCCCCCACTGTGGCCTCACCACAGCCGTAGGTCTTGTTGGCCTGTAGCATGTGGGCCGCATCCTTGGCTGCCCCCTTCCCAATGAGGTGGCTGTACTTGTCCTTGTAGTCGCTGGCAGGGCTCACCACCACAGGTCCCTGCTGGGCTGCCTCCTCCTCCTGCCGCTGGGCCAGCTCCTAGGGGTGCCAAGGTGAGGCACCAGAGCTCAGGGCCTGAGCCCAACCCCTCCCAGGTGGGGAGCTGCAGGGCCCCAGGGACTGCCAGGCGTAACTCACCTTCAGCCTCCGTTTCTCCTCAGCCTTCTGGGGGTCCCACTCCTCGCCACGACGGTAGGAGTCCAGCTCTTCATCTGAGGGTGCAAACTCCTGGGAAAGAAGGAGATGATGGGGTCAAGGTTCCACATACATGTTTTATCTCATTCCTCTCCCTCAGCGTGGGGCACAGACTGAAAAGGAGAGAGGAGACAGCGGGGAACTCAGGCCTTTTACCTTTTTTTTTTTGGCAGTGCGGCGCGGCACGCAGGATCTTAGTTCCCTGACTAGGGTCGAACCTGTGCCCCCTGCAGTGGAAGCTCAGAGTCCTAACCACTGGACCACCAGGGAGGTCCCCCTTTTACCTTTTTGAAGATCATGACATATCGACATTCATCATCTTCCCCAAAGGAGAAGGATGTCAGGCCAGCCACTTCCACCACATCGTGTCTGGGAAGGGGGAGCGAAGGGGAAGGGCTATGTAGAGCCACGAGGGGGCCCAGCGCCCTCCTCTGGAGGGTTCTCCCCTCTGGCCCTTTCATGCCTCCTTGGCCACCCATTTCTTGCCTCCCCAGCCCAGAGACACTCACAGTATGCTCCTCTCTATCTTGTTCATCGGCTGAAACTTTTTCTTGATCTGCCCACTGTCTTGGATGAAATCTGACACCTCTTTCTCCATCTTGGTAAAGGGAAAAGGGAAGAAGATATGAGATGATGGCCCCACCCCAATACCCCTCTCCCCCGCCGGGCCAATAGACCTTGGCCTCCCACGCCTTTCCCAGCCGCCGTGCCACTGGCTTCTGGGTTTCACCTCTCTCAAGACAGTTTCCAAACAAACTGACTCTTCAACCTTCCAATTCTAACTTATTGGAAGTCCCTTCTGAGGCTGCCTTTGATCTCTCCAGTTGTTCTCACCCTTTTACGAAACTCCACTTTCTGCTGTTTCTCTTGTTCCTGTAGTTTCTTCAGGCGGGCTGCCTGCTCTGGGGGTGAGAATGGCAGCATGAGGCCAGGGGTGGAAGCATGGGCGGGGAGAGTTTGTAAGGCTTTAAAAGGGATCTCATGTCCACTGGGAGGGTATCAGGCTAGGAAGGTAGGATGACTGTTTATTTGCCAAGCATTTATTGATAGTTCCTCTATACCTGGCACTGTGCTAGGACCTGGAGCACAAAGAGGATTAAGACATAGCTTTGCCCTTTAGGAGCTCACAGTTTAGTGGGAGTAACAAAGATTAGAATCATGCTCAACCCCACTTCCCAACCCACTGGGGAAACCAACTAACAAACATTTATTTAATGCCTGCGACATACCAAGAACTATAAAGCACTTGGGGAGGTAACGAGAACAAACCGAGCCCTGGCCTCAAGGAGCTTATCATCTCATTGTCTACATAGGGAAGGGGAAATTATTTAACTTCCTATATTGTGTAACACCCCCACTTTTTACTTCTACAGCCAAGATGAAGCTGAAATGGCCACTCTGACACTCTTCTCCTTTGGGAGTGTAGGTGTCTGAGGTGAGCTGTAAAGGGAACTCCCTACCCTTGGGTCTCACTGTTCCCTCTTCTCTCTTCCGCCATTTCAAATTCTTTATAACCTTAAGGCCCACTTCTTCCACAGGATTGGAATTCCTTCAGCTGCACTGAACCTCTTCCCATTTTCTTAATCACTTCATGTCTTTGCACATGTTGTTCCTACTGCTTGAAATGCTCTTCCTCCTCTTGCAAACTTTGAGATCCACCATGAGTCAGAGTTACTCACTTCTTCCTCTGGGGCCCAAGCACATTCGGTTCAGACACCCACTACAGCATGTGCTGAGAGCTAACAGAGTGTAACTTTTGTCCTCCCTACCCCACTCTGAGCTCCTAGAAGCTACAGACCCTGTTCATCTCCTATCCAGTTACTCTCTGTGGCCCCAGGGCCCCGACAGCTCAGGAGCTCTCCTCTCTCCCACCTCAAGGGCTCTGACCATCAGCACACCCCATATCGGTCACTGACTGTTCTCGAACTGGCTTATGAGTCATCTCTCTGCATCTGAGAAAGTGGCATAAGATTATGGTTAAGAACATAGCCTTAAAAGTCACACATGGGTTTGAAACCCCACCACTTAGTAACCGTGTAACGGCAGGCAGCTGACTAAACTCTGAACTTCAGCTTCCTAGTCTGTCAACGGCCGCTGGTGAACCCACCTAGTCAGTCATGGTGTTAAATAATCCCAGTTCCCAGGTCCCATTATGCTCCCTCCTTCCTCAGAGCTTTCAGAGCTCTGCCTGGAGCACTGCGCTCCCCTCTCACTCACTGACTTACCTGTTCTTCGCATCTCAGCTCACTGCAGACTAGGTTAGGACCCCTAGGTAGCCCCTCTCATAAGTTATTTTTCATTCAGAGCACTTATAAAGTTGGTTATTAAACTCCTGTGTGATCGTTTCATCAATGCGCATTTCATCGATGCTCCAGACTGTGGGCTCCTTGAGGGTACCCTGGCCCCTAGCAACCATTCAGTAAATATGGATGTTAGTTCGACATTAAGCAGCACTTGAGCTCTTTGAAGGCACCCAGGCTGCCCTGGCCTCCCTCGGACGGGTCGGGAGCCGGTGTCCTCCCCAAGGTAGTCAGTCATTCTGTCAGACTCATTCACACTCCGCAAAGCGAGCAAGAGAGGCCTGCACCGACCGGCGGGCCGCGCCCTAAGCTTGCAGCCCAACTTGAGCCGCCTGCTGGGAAGTTACTCGGAGAACACAGGCGAGGAGACCACGGCCAATCGGACCGGGTAGGGGCATTCTCATCCCTTCAATCAACATTCACGACCCGCCCGGGGAGCTCGGGAATTTAAGGGTACAGATGAGAGAAAGGTTGGAGGGCGGCCCCAAGTAGGAGGGGCATAAGAGCACCGAAAGGACCCAGCAGCCAGTTAGAGGTGCTGAGGGGAGGGTGGGCTAGAGGAAGGTCGAACAAAACTTAATAGGTAGACCTTTAAGTTGAGGTGGCCAATAGGGGAGAAAGGACTGCGGATGGGCGTGTCCTGGATCCAATCGGAAGGGGGCGAGGCGCAGGGACTCGAGCGACGGGAGGTGGGCGGGGCCGAGCGGTCGAACTCACACCGCCCCCCCCCTCCGATCCGAAAGCGGGCCGAGGAACACCAAGGGGTTGGGTGGGGTTGAAGGCAGCCTACCAATCAGAGCACGCCACCGGCGGACAGGCGAGCGCATCAGCGAATTGAAAACAAGGACTGCGGAAGGCTAGGGTAGAAAGAGCCAAGGGCCTGCCGCTGGGCTTCAGGTAGCCAATCATCGTCCGCTAAGAACGGCGGGCGGGTCGGCACCCCTTTTAGGGAGTCGGGGGGTCTCTGAAGGGGCCCGTGAGGGGTCTTTCAAGGTGGAGAAGGTGGGGTCGTCCAAAGGGGTAGGAGTGCGGTCCTGAGAACCGGGCGAAGAAAGCCGGTTGTGAATTTGGGATCCTCACCTCGGGCCTTGCGCCGAGTCTCCTGGTCACCGAGGCTGGGTGGCTTCTCCATGGAGCTCAGGATGGAGCCCAGTAGGTCCGCCATCTTGGGAGTGACTGAGAGGGGGCGGCGCGTCTTAAAGGGAAGGGCAAAATGCCTTTAAGGCCGGAAACACGTCGGAGGCGGAAAAGCACGCACCCGCCCCGGCGCGGCTTAGATCCCTGCCCCGCGCGCCTGCAGCCTCCCGCCGGCCGAGGCCCCGCCCCCCCGCAGACAGAGGCCGGAGGCTGGCTGGTGCAGCGATGTTTAATGGCAATTCGTAGAAACCAAGCCCATGCACAAGTAGAAAGTGCTCGTGGAGCCGGCAGGAGGCCCCCGCCGCGCCTGGAGCCACAAGCCCGGCCGTGCAGCCCTCCCTGCGGCGCCTTAAATAGATTCTTCACTATACTCTGTATGTTACATTATGTACAGGCCCCCTCCCCTCGGGGACGGGGCGGGACTCCGCAACGCGTTCCTATATACACCCCCCTTTGGCCCGGAGGTTGGTGGTCAGAGTCTGTCGGGGTGACGGGGGAAGACAGGGCAAGAAAGGGAGGAAACAGACGCAGACATGCGGAGTCGGGGTGGGGGCACGGTCAGCCCTGAAACACGAGGGGCGTGCGCGTAGCGAAGGCAGAGTTGGGACCGAGGCGGATACATTCAGAGACGCGTCGAACAAATAAATAAGGCAAGTCAGGAAGGGGCCGAGGTGGGTACAGGCAGGGAGGGAGCTGTGGAGAAGGGGCAGGCAGGGCTCCGGAGGTCACAGCTGAAGATGCAGGTATGTGGGGCGTGGGTCTTCTGGAGCCAGGGACTAAAAGAGGGGGGGCACGACCCGGAGGGAAGAGGAGAAGGAGCCGGGGGTGGGAGAGGGAGTTCAGCACTTCGGAGGGGGAGGGGGTGGAGACCGAGGACGGGCTCCAAGAGAAGTGATGGGAAAGCTGCCGACAGGGGGCTCCCCCTCCCCCAGAGAGCCCTGTCCCTGTTAAGACTGCAAGAAGCGGCCCCCAGGGTGATGAGAAAGGCAGTGGAGAGGTCAGGTGGCCAGTCCGGGTTGGGGAAGCCCTTCCAGCTCCTGGTTCTGCTTCAATTCCCTCATCCTGCGGAGAAACAAGGAAGGAGTCAGAGGAGACCCGCAGATCGGGGAGGTGGGGTGGGGGAGGTGGGGTGGGGGAGGTGGCAGGCCCAAATCCAGTGAGGGAAAGGGCAGCACCTGTGCCGGCAGCGCCGCAGGAATCTCATGATCTTCCGGGCTGCCTGGTCCTGCTTCTTGGTGAGAAAGGAGCCTCTGGTGGAAGAAAGAAAAGATGAGACCTCCCACGACACTCAGGCATCCCCTGCCCTCCGCCCCTTAGGGACCCTGGCAAGGAAAGGCAGGGGGGCAGGATGATGAGTCGGGAGTCCACGGGCAGTGGGCATGGACCCAGTGGGTGGGCAGAGAGGGCTGGAGGGCTAGCGCCGTACTTGTTGCGAGCAGGCAGGGTGCCCGTGGGCCGGTGGGGAGGCCCGGGCCGGCGGCGGTAGGAACGGTAGTGCTGCTGGATGAGCACCGCCGCCCGGCGGCTCTGCTGAAACCGCTTCTGTTCATAGTAGCTTCGGAACTTGCTCTGGATCAGGATGGCCGCCTGGGTCATCTTCTTATAGAGTGCAAACTGCAGGAGTGGGGAGGAGGGGCAGGGGCTGAAATGGACAGAAACCCAAACCCCTGAGGGTCACCCCCAAGTTCAGTTGATGCAAGTCTATTTCTCTAATCCACACGCTCATGGAAAGGCTGAATCATCACAGACAACCTCACACCCAGGTCTCACGCCTAATACCTTGAGTGCAATCCAGGTCAGCTTGTGGAGAGAGAAGGGGAGTTAGGGCTCCGGCAGCATTCTGGATGCTCTGGGCTGGAATGGGTGTGTGTGGGTGTGGGTTGGTGGGTATGCTTTCAAGAGAAGACGGTCTCACCTGCTTGTACTTCCGGTAACAGCGCTGGATCACAGCTGCTGCTACCTCCTGCTGCTCCTTCAGCCGCCGGCCCTAAGGGGAGAGAAGGAGGTCTCAGCACTTAACCGCCCACCTAACGGACATCTGACCTGCCCTTCCAACTTGCCTGGGGTCCCCTGACCCTTCACCCCATCCCAGGCCTGTGTGGATGACCGTTGTCCCTCCCAAAGTCCTGGGAACCTGTAATCTCCCCACTCAAGATTGTGTAATTCATCCCCTGAAATGTCCAGCCCCCTGACCTTGTACTTTCGGAAGGCCGTCTGGATGACTCGGGCTGCCTCGTACAGTTCCCGCTGCTCGTGATCCGATAGGGTCAGCAGGGCAAAATCACTCTCCATCTTGCCACTGGCGGATGCAGAGAGAAACTCTGCCCAGGAAGGTGCCGGAGGGATAGCCAGGCGACCCCGCTCAAAGGGCAGTTCGCTGCAGGGACAGGGAGAAGGGAGGCCGTGGGGCATCTGAAGTCCCTCTTCTCCCACCTGGAGGCTGCTGTGAAGGCACAGCCCCAGCAACAGAGCCTGCAGAGTGACTTCAGAACTCAGCAGCCAGTGCCAATCCCCTTTTGAAAGGCCCTGGGGCCTGAGCCAGGATGGAGCTCTGGCCATGAGGAAGCTTCCTCCCTCCCTCCCTCCCATGTTCCTCTGAAGAAGGATGTGGAGGCTTTGTCCTGAGCTGGTCACCTGGGAGGGGCTGAGCTGGGGAAATGGTCCACATTCTCCAGGTAGCTGGCCAACCAGGACATGGTCTCGCTGAGCCCCACGGCCCCTGTCCGCTCCCGCATTGGGGCTCCGGCCTCAGGCAGCCCGACAAAGTCCTCCCGTTTAATCCGCTCTGGTGTGGCTTCGATGATCTGCTTGGCCAGTGAGATCATGTCCACCTGGATGGAGGAGAAGCTGGGTGAGCCTCAAGGAGCCCCGACTGCCAGCTGTTCCAGCCTGTTCCGGCCAAGGCCGTAGCGTCAGTCCACTTTCTATCTTGTTCCTCCTCTCAGCACCAGACGATGAGGCCTCAGGGACGGCTGTCCCTGCTAACCCTGTCTTTCTCCGCCAGTGTTCCAGATTCATTTATACTTCTTGAGGTCCCACTCAGGAGTACAGCCCTCTGTGTTGAGGCATGGAAAACATAGGCTAGGAAGGACATATACCACATGGGGATTCAGGAGCTGGGCAAATGAAGGGCTTACCCTTCCAGGCTGACTGCCCACTGTCCCACCCGGCCTGCCCCATGCCAGCTCCCACAGACTTGGCCATGCCCACCACCCCGTGCCACGCTCCAAGAATCAGCTCAGAGCCTGCCAGTCACATGACACCCTATTGAATGGCTCCAGCCTTGCCTTTGCTCCAGGCCTGAAGCCTGCAGCACTTCCTGCTGGCCACACATGAAGCAGCCTACCTTGTGGAACTGTCTACATTTTTTGTGCTCCAGTGCTACCCAGTTAATCCGTTAGCCTCTCTTAAGCAGATATGTCCCCAGTCCTAGCAGAGGATTGTGCTGCTGCACTTGAAAATTCACTCTCTCGTGTGTTCATTCATTCCACAAGACTCTCTTAGCTCTTACCCTGTGCAAGCCTCCCCACCCCACCCCACCCCCGCCCCCTTGCCCCAGGTCATTGCCAGATGCTTCCATCTTGCCAACCTCTCTGCGCCTCACTCCTCCCAACTTCCTGCCATTGCTCTCGTTCCCCAAGAACCTTGTCCCTTCGTGGATCAACAAGTAACCCCTACAGCCCAGCTCTAACTGAAGATATTCCCCAGAATTTTTAACCTCGGATGCCTCATGACTTCTGAGTCACAAGCTCTGACAGGAGCTAAGCAGAGGGTAAACTTGCCTGTCCCTAAATGAGGGTAAATGGCCCCTTCTTCCCAAACTGCAGCCAGACTCTGATTCTGTTTCATGGAATGGTCGGCATCACCCCACCCCGCGCCCCACTCTACTTCTAGCCCTCGTAATTCCATCAACATAAGCGGTACCGGGATCACATCCACAGCTGGTGGGCTGTCAGTTTCCTCTGGAGCAGCCCCACCATCTGGGGCTGGTGGGAGAGGAGGCGGTGAGGGTGGGGGCCCTTTGGGGTTGGTGGCTTCATAGTCCATGAGGAGTAGGGGGGCCTCTGGGGCACCAGAGGAGAGCCGGCCTGGGACCATCTCCATAGTAATCTCAGAGGTTGGCAGAGGAGCAGGGGGAGGACTCCCATCCGGGGCACTAGAATAGGCTGATGTGACGGAGAAAGTGCCATCCGATAGCTCCGAAGGCGAGGAGACGCTGCTCAGACCTGCAAGGTGAGGGAAGGGGGTGAGGACAGAAGACGCCACCTGCCCCCTTGCTGCTCTCAACCTCCCTGGCCTTGCTGCTCTTACCTCCCCATCCCCGCTGCCTCCTCTCGCACTCTGTCTCCCACCCTCTGACTTTCCCCTGGCCTGTCCTCCCACCCACAGTCCCCTCTTAAACCCTCACCAGTGTCTGGGCTGGAGGAGGGCGGCGACAGGGCAAGCGGGGGCTCAGCTGAAGCTTCCTGTCTCTGAAGTTCCTCAAGGCAGCGGGCGAGGCGCACGTGACCCCGGGAATGAGCCACGGACAGGGGCAGGCGGCCCAGAGAGTCGGGAATGCTCAGTGCCTGTCTGTTCCAACGGAAAAGGAGCACGGCAGCCTCCAGGTGGCCCAGGGCACAAGCCCACATCTGAGGAGAAGAGGGTGGAGGTGGAGGTGGAGGTGAGGCCTGGGGTCCGTCCTCACTCCTTCCCTGTATCCCTCAGAGGATCTTCCCTTTGAAGAGCCGTTCCCGTTTCCCATTGCCCACGTGCACTCAGGAACCCAGCATCCTCACCAGAGGAGTGCAAGAGAAATGGTCCACGTTGAGTGGGTCAACCTCTTGCTCTAAGTCCAAGCTTCCGGTCTCCACACTCCTGGAGGGTTTGGGAAAGGGACAACAGGGTCCAGTTAGGGAGAAAGGGCGCCCAGTAGGAACTTCAGAGTCGAAGGGACTGGGAAGCACTAAGGTCAGTGGGATAAGCAGTCAAAGAGATTAATGAATGTAAGGAGGTCAAGAGGTCAGCGTTGTAAGTCTGGGGACATTAAAACTCCCCCAAGTGCAAACCCTCTTCCAGCCCCTCTTCCTTTCCACAGTGACCCCAGCTCCCATGGCAGGGCTCCAGTTCCTCCTCAGTCCCTGGGCACCCCCGCCCTGCACCCGCTGGCCCCGGCTCACCGCCACTGGCTCAGGGTCTCGATGAGGCGGGCGTAGCCCTGGGCAGCGGCCAGGTGCAGCAGGCTCATGCCCCGGAAGGGGCTTCCATGGGCCAGACGTTCAGGACCCCTCCAGGTGGAGCGTGGGATCATGCTCTCTACCAAGACTACCACCCGTGCCTCGAACCCGGGCCCCTGGCCTTCATCCTGTGGTGCACACACCCTTAGGTAGAGACCTGAGCATCCCCAGCCTGGCATGGCCTTAGCCACCCCGCGCCTGTCCTCTCAGCTTCCAGTTCTGCCCTCTCCCCACATGTCCCAGTCTAGGTTCCCACCACTCGGATCTCTGATGGCCCATCAGTCCTCCCAGTTCAAGTTCCTGGGTGTCCCCTCCCCCCCACAGGCAGCTTCCTCCGGGTGCCAGACCTCACACCCACTTGCCCATGTTGTGCCTTCACTTTGGCTCAGATCAGTGCCATATCCACAGATGACCTCTCCCCCTCAGAACTCAGAGTCCTCTCCCAGCCTTCTTCCCTCCGAGACCTGGGACCCCCAGAGCACTGAGCCCCAACTCCCTGGATCCCCTCCCCCACCCTCTCCCTCACCTCCACCCTCCGTCAGGCCAGAAATAGTCTGAAGCCTGTCATGCCAAGAGGGTGCCCAGAATAGCCACTCTTGCCGCGGGGCGGGGGTGGGAGCAGGATGACGTCAGGGAGCAGGGAGGAGGACTGGCTGGGGACCGGAGAGCGAGGGGAGTCACACACTAGAGCCTATTTCTACAGGAAGACCCTCCCCCTGCTCCCTACCGTAGAGTGCCCTCCTCATGGAGGTACCTGAATTGGAGGGGCATCAGGACCCTGGTAGGGGGCCTGCCCAGCTGCTGCAATCTCTGCCATCCGCTTCTCCATCTGCTCCAGTCGCTCCAGGATGGACATCCGGAACTGGTTGTCTGAGAGGGAGTGGACATGGGGGGCTCAGTGGGCAGAGTCTAGGGGATGCCCTGGACACCAAAACTGGACCCTGTTCCAGAGTCTGGGTGGTGAAGACACAATCATATCCTTTCCTCCTCTCCAAACAACGGCCCTTTACCCACCCATCTTCTGAATACAGTCCCCCAGGACCAGTCCTCAAACTAGGGGTCTTCATACTATCCATCGACCTAGGACCTGAATCCAGAACCAAGACTGTGTCCTTGAAGACACAGACAGTAGTACTCCCCACAGGGAATCCAGCCCTAGCTGCCCCAGATCTCACACACACACACACACACACACACACACACACACACACACACACACACTCCCAGCCTTCTCCCAGGTGGACAGTTCTGTCCCTTCTTGCCCCAGACACTACCTCTGTAGTGGGCTGGGGCTCAAGGACTCCAGGGTCCCTCCTCTCTGTTAACCACTGCCCCAAAGAGCTCAGAGACTGTGATTTGAAAAGCACCACCCCCTCCTCCTGGCCCCCCGCAGCTGTCCACAAAGAGGATGGCGGGGAGGGGAGGTGACAGAGATGGATGGCCACGTCCATTCCTCCTCCTCCTCCCCCACCCCATGCACAAATGCACACGCGCACATGCACACATCCCAAGCTATATCTGTTCCCTCCTGAGATCACACAAGGACAAGGAGGGGAGGCAGGAGGGGATCAGAGCCATGGGGAAACAGAGAAACCGGTGCAGGCTGGGGATGTTCTGAGATGCCAGGACAGAAGGGCATGAAGGTAGAGAGGGGACAGTGGGGAGGAGGTGGAGAGGGATGAGCAGAGACTCAGGTGTGACAGGAGAGTGTGGAAGAGGTAAACAAGGAGAGGAGAGAAAGGGCAAAGGAGAGCTGGGGGATGTACCAAACAGGAGATAAGGAAGAGGGGAAGTTAAGACAAGGGTCCAAGGAGAAATGGAAAGAAGAGGGAGGCAGGAGACCCACAGGAGAGACGGTAAAGCACAGATTAGATAGGGACAGGAGGAGACGGAGACAAGCAAACCTTGAGAAAGAAGCAGATGCGGAGAGAAACAATTCTGAAAGCCACAGGAGGGATAACCAGTAAAAGGGACAAACACAGTTCTGGATTTAAACAAATACACACACGTACATGTGTGTATGTATGTGCACCTCTGTAAGAAAATATATTAAAGGTGGTGTATGTTACTGAGCAATGTTATAGTCAATTTTCATTTTCTACATTGTGCTTTTCTATAATTTCAAAATTTTCTATAATAAATGGCTATCTTTATAATTACAGGGGAAAATGATAAGAAAGTTTCAATACGTGTTTAGGTACACGTATACACTCATGTGTATTCCGTGTATGTTGCTCTAGACCCTGTCGCTGCCCCTCCCATCCTTTGAGATGCAGAGGACAGGACAAGCACTGGGACAAAGCTGGCTCCAAGATTTACAGGGAAGAGGAGATGAAGGAAGTTTGCTGCCTCACCCAGAAATGACCAGTGAAGCGGGAGCTGGGAAGAGTGGTAAAGGAGGGGCAAGGCAGTGGCTGCCTGAGTCCTGAGGGGTCTAGGAACATGACATGCTCAAAGGTTGTGGGGGCAGAGGGCTAGGTACTCACCGTCCAGTGACAACCAGTCAAGCTGAGTACTAGGCAGTGACAGGAATCGGCGGGCTCGATACTCAAAGAGCACGGAAGCAGAAAGGGGTCCCTCCCGCCCTGCCACCTGCAAAGACACCAGCCCAACCTCATGGGCTGGGAAGGGCAAGGATCAGCGAGGGGGCTCTCTTTCCTGGGCTCTTTCTCTGACCCCTGTGTCAGGGTCACAGGTGATCATTTCACATCTACCTCCCCTACTCCCCCTGCTGTGGGCCCCAGAGGCTCCTGGCTTCAGTGGCCTTGGCACTAACTGGGGAGGGATTCCCTTCATTTGAGAACTTAATACCTACTATAGGCCAGAGACCCCTTGGATTCTAGACCCTGTACTTAAGGATGTTGTTGTTCAGCACCAAGGTATAGAAGCAGAGGATCAAAAAACACCTATACTTATAAACAACTTGATGATGGTGAAATCTCTTGATTCCCCAAGATCAAGGTCCAGAGGTCATAACCCTGTTACTAAGATGTGGGAAAGGAATTAGCTGCTCACCAACAGGGTCTAATAAGAGCTCTTTCCCAGGGTCTCAATGTCTATAGCCTTGAGAATGAAACCACCAGGCCCTGGCCCCAAGACCAGAAGCTGAGACTCCCAATTCCTAGCTTCTCTGGTCTCAGCCCCTCTCCTGCAATCCAGGGCTGCTGAGACTGGGGGAGGACACACTCATAGACAGCAAAGCTGTCAACCTGTCACTCTAGTGGTCCTTAGGGTCCCACAGCAGCATTGCTGAGTGCCGGGTAAGGGGCAAAGTTGGTGGCAAAAGGGCAGAGATGAGCCTTGGCAATGACATCTAGACCGGGGCTGTCCAAAAGAACTTTTCCTCAGTGATAGAAACATTCTGCATCTGCACTGTCCAATAGGGTAGCACTAGCACATGTGGCCACTGAGCACCCAAAATGTGGTTAGTGTGATGGAAGAAGTGAATTTTAGGGCTTCCCTGGTGGCACAGTGGTTAAGAATCTACCTACCAATGCAAGGGACACAGGTTCGAGCCCTGGCCCGGGAAGGGCATCCCACATGCCAAGGAGCAACTAAGCCCGTGCACCGCAACTACTGAGCCTGAGCTCTAGAGCCCGCAAGCCACAACTACTGAGCCCACGTGCCACAACTACTGAAGCCTGCGCACCTAGAGCCCATGCTCCGCAACAAGAGAAAGCCATGACAATGAGAAGCCCGTGCACCACAATGAAGAGTAGCCCCCTCTCACCGCAACTAGAGAAAGCCCGTGCGCAGCAACGAAGACCCAACACAGCCACAAAAAAAAATTAATTAATTAATTAATTTTTAAAAAAAGAGAAGTGAATTTTAAATTTTATTTAATTTTAATTCATTTCAATAGGCACATGTGGCTAATGGCCACCATATTGGACAGCACAGGTCTAGAAGCCAATGTCCTTCAGTCCCAAGACTGGTTGGAGGAGACCAACATCTCTCCCTTCTCATTCTCCCAAGAACTCCCTGGATTGGAGCCAGAGGGCCTGGACAGACATTAGAGACTCCTTGGGTCAAATGCCTGACCTTACAGGAGGGGAGGCCAAGGACCTAAAAATAGAACAGACTTACCCAAGGTCACCAGTCAGCTAAGAAGTAGATTTCTTAGACCAGAACTAGACCTTCTGACACCTAAGCTCAGAGTCATCTGCCTGCTGGCGGACCACAGGGCTCAGCCCCAGGACTGGATGAGGTCCTTCCACTCTCAGCAACAACCCAACACGTTTGTTCCCAGTGCTTCCTGGAAGTCCTAACTGTCCTATCTTAGTCCCTTCCCCTACCATTCCCAGCCCCCATACCGGGACAGTAGCAGCGTAAGACACCAGGCTGGACAAGGGAGGCTGGCACTGCGATGTGATCGAAGACGCAGGAGTAATGCTCGGCGGCCTCTGTCCAGGGTCCTGTGATGAGCACCTTGACCCCACCCTGCAGACGGAAGTCAGAGAGCTGTGTGACTGGGGCTCTCTCTGTTGATTAGCCCTTCACTCACTCACTCATTCATTCATTCAGACCCTGAGAGAGTATCTACTGTCCTCTGTACACCCCTGGGTCTGGCGTGCAGGGATTGGACAGGACCCAGTGGAGTGAACTCAACCCACTGTCCCTTCTCCCCACACTCCTGTTCTCTACCTGAATCTGCCAGAAATGGGGAACTCATTGCCTCCCCCAAGGCTACCAACCCATTTGCAGATAGCTGTCACTGGAAGGAAGTCCTTTTCTCAGGCCCCCTCTGGACCCCCACTGAAGTTCCTGCTTTCCCTCCCTGGAGCAGCAAAAAGCAGAACTTCTCCATTGCTGAACACAGTCTTTCAGCTTGCCAAAGTCTGCAATCACATCCCAGTTGTATTTTCTCTTCTCCAGGCTGAGTTGTCCCAGTCCCTCCCCGGCCCCACCCCACCCCACCCCACCCCATGAAACAGTCACCAAGGAATGAAGTCCCCTGGGGCACTTGAGGGACTCATGCAATCACAATTCACAGGTGGAAGGAGGAGGGAGGGAGAAAGGGTTAGTCAGAGGGCCTATGAAAACAGGAAAGGAGCTACACTCTACGAAAAATAGAGGTTGGGAAGAGAACTAAGCAGCCGTGGGAACGGAGGGAAACTAGGTCACAGACCACGGGGTAAGAGGGATGCAAGAGGGAGGAGAGAAGCCTGAGACTCACCTCAGGGTAGGACCACTCTGGGGAGAAGTCTGTGATGGTGCTAAGAGCAGGAGAGAGCTGGGGGGCTGGGGCAGGGCCACTCGGAGCTTCGTCACTGATGAGTTCTCCCATGAGGTCAGGGAATGATGAAAGACTGAAGGGCTCCAGTTCACTGGCCCCACCAGCTCCTCCAAACAAGGCCTCCCCTCTTCCTACTCTGCCCGATGGCTCCAAGGGGGAAGGTGAGGGTGCGGGTGAAGGAGGGGGTGAAGGTACAGGTGGGGCAGCCCCCTGGGCCTTGAGCTCCTCCCCACTGTCATCATCTTGAATGAAGAAGCAGTTTCCTCTTCTCCCGCCTGCTCTGGGCTGTGGAGGGGGACCCCGAGCAGCTGCCTGGGGCTCCAGGGCAGCAGCGGGCTCTAGGGCAGGACAGGGGGTATGGGCGGCCTCTGTCTCAGGGAAGTCTGGGCTTACCCCCTGCCCTCCTCCATATGTCTGGCCCCTCTGTGGGCTGTTGAGAAAACGATCCGGGTCAAAGGCAGGGCTGGGAGGAGCTGGCGGGGCAGAGGGCTCAGACCCTACGACTACAGCCAAGCTCATGGAAGGCCTAGGATCGGCCTGGGAAGCCAAGTGCCTGGTGGGCGTCAAGCCCCCAGTTCGCTGCTCCAGTCCCGTCAGGAGGAGGATAGCAGTGCCTCCTGTCGAAGAACCCCCTCGGGAGGTGGGAGGGCTAGGTCTGATCTCTAGGGGTTCCGCAAAGCCAGAGGAAGAGGAGGAAGAGGAAGAAGAAGATGGGGAGGTATGTGCCTTGGGGAGCTCTGGGGGAAGTGGGGCTATCAGTGGAGGGGGTTCAGGGGGATGGGGATGGGGGACAGAGGTCAGGGTTAAAGCTCGGGGCTCCACTTTGGGAGAGATGATGCGGTGTTTCGTGCTGCTGCATTTGTGGGTAAGGCTCCCAGAACCTGCAGTGGAAGGGGTGGTGGGGAGAGAAGGGATACGACACATCTTTCTCCAGCCTTCCCTTACTGGAAAGCTTTCATGCATTTCCTGAGATGTCACTAAATACCAGAGGTGCCATACTGATTATGGCCACTGGGAGGCGGCAGAAATATTTCTCCTCCCCCTCCCTCCCCCTGGAGGAGCACTGCAGGAGAGGATTGAGGGCTTGGCGGAATAGCTGAGAGAAATAGGTAAAGGCATAGAAAAAGGACAAAAGAACAGAAGCAAATGGGTACCAACTAAGAATAAAGCTAAGCCTGTGTGTAAGTGGTAGTGCTGGGGTGGCCAGGAGCTGCTATATGAAGAAAGCAAATAGAGAGCCTGGGCTGCCAGGAATCAAGTAAAAGGAACTGGGCAGTGTGCAGATGGGAAGGCCTCTGCTCATCTGGCCCATCTTTCTGGAACATGCAAAAGACATGCAAATAAGCATGCAAATCCCAGCTATCCCCCCTGGTGTGAGTAAGGGCAGCACACTAGGAGGGAGGAGGGTTCCAAGGTCAGGGGTCACTAACCAAGGCCCCCACTGCAGAGACAGGCATGAGTTCGGGGTGCAGGCTTGGTCGGGTGGGTGTCCAGGATCTGCTGCACCAGCTGCTCTACAGAGAACTCCTCTGTCCCGTTCCCACAGCTCCACTTGATGCCATGAACTAGAGGAGAGTTGGGGGGAAGTGCTGTGGGACCCCCACAAAATAGTCACCAGGGAACCTTAATGGCTCTTCCAAGCACCTGAGATGCTCTAAGACTTCTGGCCGGGTGAACAGAGGCCAGCAGCCTCAAGACGGCTCTGACCTGTAGCTCACAGCTGCCCTCCATATTCCAACACCTTAGATCACATCAGGGACCCTGGTACCCACCCACCCACCCAGGAAAGACCCCTCCTGGCTTGGGGGGAAATGGTCACCCCACAGACTCCTGAGTATAGAACCCTGGTCCCTTTGGGAGCTCCCTATGTCCACTCTCCCCATTGAGAGCCGTCCTAGCCCTGCTGCCTTACACATGGGCTTCAGCTGTCCCAACAGCTCCTCCCGGGACCACCTGAGCCACTCTCGACGGTCGCTGCTGATGGAACAAAAGATGGGGCTGCAGCCCTTTCCACAATCCTCCAGGGCTGGGACGTTCAGGTAGTGCACAAGGACGATGTCAGGGTTCTGAGAGCACAAGGGTACACGCAGAGTGCTATGGGGTCCTGCTGCCCAGGGGTTCAGCCTCCTAGTCCTCACTTTCTTCCCAGCCACCCCCAACCTCAGCCCCCAAGTTCTGGCTCTCTCCATCCCCAAACCCCTTTCTCTTCTTCCCAGTCGCCTTTTCCCACTCAGAACCTAGTCATCCTTCCACTTCATTCTTGCAGACCCCCACCTCCCTCAAAGAGCCAGGTAGACTCTGTCTCCCTGAGCTCTTCCATCCTCACCTGGAGCAGCCAGTAGCAGCGCCGATGGAATGTGGGGACGATGGAAGAGTGAACGTAGCAGCCATAGAGACACTGCCAGGAGACAGGCTGGGGTGGGGGGAGGGCTAGTCTGCTCCCCAACTCTTCCTCTGTTCAGTCCCTTTGCAGGAATCCCAATCTTTCCACCAGTTCCTCTTTAACCCTCACCCACCCCCACCTATTCCCCACACCTTTCAAATCCCAGCACCCCAAGTCACCCCGGGACGGAGAGGAGGGAACAGTGGGGCCAAGGCCTTACAACAAGGACCAGATTTGCCATATGGGACTATCCAAAAATCAGAGAGCATGGCAACAACACATCCAAGATGAGGAGCAATGATTTGAGAGAAGAGAAACCTGTGCTTAGAGGGTCAGTACTCGGACCCCTGCGGGAAATGCAAGAGAAGTAAGGGGATTGGGCATCTGTGTCCTCCAGAGGGAGGTGTGGCCTAAGTCCTGGAGAATTGGGTCATGGAGGGAAATGGGAAGCAGCGAGTGGGCTAAGCAACCACCTAGCGGATCCAAAGTGAGTGAGAAGGGAAGAGTGACTGGGAGGGTGGTAGACAGAGAATGTCACCAAGCCCTGGCAGGGCTGGAACCCAGCTAGTGGGGAGAAGGAGGGCCAGGGCAGGTGAGCTGGAGGCCTCGCTTACCTCCATGCCCTGGACCTTCAGCTTCATGTGGTCCTCTCGGGTGGTCTTCCCGTCCTTCCGCTTCTTCCAGAGGTAACCATCCTTCCGGTATTTCACCTTCTTGCGGTTGTAGAGGATAATAGAGCCGTTCTGAGGCCTGAGGAGGGAAGGATTGGCCTTGAGTTCTGTGTACAGAACCCAGGATCTCTGCCACTCCCCACCTTCACAAAATTTCTCACCTTGTCTTGGGTGCACAGGATAGCCACTCATCATGCTTCTCGAAGGTGATCAAGTAGGATGCAATCTCCTGCAGGAGAAGAGGCACTCAGGTGGGTATCCCCTTTCCAAAGTCTCAGGCTGGCCTCCTGGTCATTCTCATCTATACCTCGGGGATAACAACAGCATCTGCTCTACAGCGTCCTTGGAGGACTGAAGGAGATAATGCAGGACGAGTACGGAGCAGAGTGCTTGGTTTGTAGGAGATACTTTGTAAGTGGTAGATAGTATCTTTACACAGGTGGATATGCCAAGGAGAAGCAAGCTACTACAAGACGCAGGGCTTTATACCTCTCCTAGGATCCTCAAAGAGCCTAGAGAACGTTGACAGGCACAGCAAGACCCCCATTCACTCTCCTCCAGCCCACCAGGCCCTGCTACGCCCTAATCCCCCAGGCTCCCTAGAAAACCTCATTTGTATTCCACCGTAGCCGCTCTGGAGGCAGCAGCGCACAGCGAGGAAGACACTCCAGCAGCTTCTTGGGTAGAAAGATCTTCAGGTGGTGGCTGTTCTCTAGAGGGGATGAAAGGGAGGACTTAGTGTGCTGCTCCTGATATCCCTGTGATAATCCAGGGGAAAAGGGCCAAATCCAGAGCATGGGGCGGGGTGGGGTGGGGTGGGGTGGGGCAGGGTGGGAGGGTGGGATGAAATGATGACAAGGAGAGCAGAGATCCAAGAATTAGAAGGTCACCACTACTTGGGGAGAAAAAAAGGCTGTGCCCAAACTGGGAACCTGGATTGTGAACTCACCAGCAACCTCAGTGGTGTCCTTGGTATTCATGGTGAGGGCTCCAGGGGGCAAGGTCACCCCCGGCCTGAGGGGCCGGGGGGAGGGGGAGTCTGTGCTGGGAAGGGAGAGAACAAGGTCATGGCAGAAGCCTCCACACTATCCAGGATGAGGAGGATGAGGTGGGAGACCAGGTACAGAACTGGGTCGTGATATCTAAGAAAGATGAGGAAGTGAGAGGAAGGGGCTGGGCTATGATGTCAGAGTACAGCCAGGGAATGGAGGAGAGGGAGAACCCAGACATGGTGCCAGGAACCAACACGAGTGGGAGACACAACAGAACAGAGTAATCAGGAAGAGACCGGCAGGGTGGGGGAGGGGCGAAGGCCGGCGGGGCTGGCGTTGGGCTCTTGCGAGTCTGGGGCTCAGGTCCTGGGGCTGGGACTCAGAACATCCGGTTCTTGGAGGATGCTTTGGCAAATGAGAGCCTGGATGCTGGGGGGAGGGCAGGAGATCTAAGTCCGGGTGGAGAGCTAGGCCTCAGAAGACACACCCTGAGTTACTTCTCTATTTGATTTTTTCGAAGGGGAAGGGCATATCTGACAACTGATCTTAACCTACACCCTTCCCTCCAGATTGGTCAGGGCCTGGTAGAATCTGGGCTAGACACCAGGACCCAGCTACCCACCCTCAGGACAACCCATCCTCCATCCTGAGGCTGACCGCCCTGTGCACCCCGCCGCACCTCTCTCCCCAAAGCCTCTGTCTCCCTCGGCCTCCAGGCCTACTCTACCCCATCTACCACTCTGGCTCCAGCCTGAGCCCCCACCCTCCTGGGGGAACCGATGGAGGCTGGAGGATGCTCTCAGCGCGGGCTCCACCAGGTGTCCGGGGATGGGGAGGGGGAAGAGGCCCGTCCGAGCTCAGCTGTGAGCACTGGAGCCTGGGTTGGGGTAAGGACTCCGCCCTAGGGCGCAGGTGCGCAGTCCGGGATGGGGAGCCGGCCAGGGTGAAAAGCGGGCCCGGGGGCGGCCCCCCCACGGCGGGGCGGTGGTCCCCGGAGACACTCCGAGGTGGGAGGATCCCGCCTCCCTCCCGCACGGAGGGGTGTCCTGCAGGAGATGCGGAGCAAAGTCTGCGGGCGCGTGGCGGGCAAGGGGCAGTGCGGGTGCCGGGGTGCGGGGGTCCCCGGGACGGTCCGGCCCGGCAGGTCCGCCGTGGGGCCCTGCGCCGAGCTGCGCCCCCTGGCGCGGGGAAGGAGGACGGAAGCGGGGAGTGGGGGCGAACCGGGAGAGGGCCGGTGGTCCCCGGCGCGGCGCGCAACGTCCGGACCGGTGGAGCTGCGCCCCCTGGCGCGGGGGCGGAGAGGCGGGCGAGAGGCCCCGGCTCTTACCTCCCGGGGTCCCGCGGGTGACGGCGGCAGCGGCCATTCTACCCCACACCGACCCCCCCCAGCGCCGGCTGACAGCGGCGTCCAACGTCACTGCGCACGGGGCGGGGCCTCCCAATTAAGGGGATGGGGGTCGGGACGACAACCTGGGGTCAGCACACGTGGGGCTCTGGGTGGGGCGCTGGCTGGAGGGACTCGGCTTCCAGGGCCCCGAGCCAGGCGGAGGGACGGACTGCCGGGAAGTCCCGGAAGGAGCCGCAGCGCTGAGGGGCAGGATGCGGGGTCCCGGAGGCGGAAGCTGGGCCGATTGACGTGACCTCGGCCGGGGGAGTGGGGCGCGGGCGGCCGGCAGCGCTGGGCGGGGGACGCTGGAGCCGGCAGGACTTTTTTCGGGCACAACTCCTTGAATTTGGGGGACACAGCCCGACTTCATTTTAGCGGGGTCCTCACGAAGGTGAAAGGAGCCCTCCCGCCCCACGAGCCTCTCCATCACTACTTCGCGGAGAGAAAGACAACTCCAGGCTCAACTTGCTTGCTTTTTAATAACAGAACAAGAAGAGAACACAGTGGCAGGGAGCCGGCCTGCGGGACGACAGGCCTTGAGGAGCTCCTGTGAGAGGGGCGGGTAGAGATGGGAGGCCAAGGGAGCCCCGTTCGTGCCTAGTTCAGAGGATGGGAGAGGAAAGTGAGAAAGGTCAGGGAAAGGGGGAATGCCTTGATGTCAGAAATGCTGGAGATTCCAGCGCCCAGAACTAGTCGTGGGCCCTGGAGCACGCTAGCATCTTGGGCGTGGGCGGCTTCTCCTTACTCCTCCGACAGCAACTCCACCCCCCAGGGATTGTAAAGGGGGTCCCTACTGGTTGTGACAGTGCTGAAGGAGGCCAGAGAGCTCGGCCGCCCGGAGAGACAAGACCCCTCCTGGCCCAGGGGACTCCAGGGAGACCAAAGCAGCTGTAATGAATGAGAAATTGAAGGAAAAAAAAGGAAGAATCAAAAAATAGGTCTCTCTCCAGATTTCCTAGTCCCCAAACCCAGGCACTCCCAAGTCTCTGGCTCTCGTCTACTTTATTTTTGTTCCTCTCAAATCCAGCTATCCAACGTGCCTCTTGGCTCCCGCTGTCTCTCCAGGCAAGACGAGGCATCCACATCACCCTCCACCACCCCACCGAGTTCCTGCTCAACCGTACCTGGGCCCTGCCAGGAGCGAGGAAGTGGTCCTCTTCCCGTGGAGAGTTTGCCCTCTCCTCTTCCAGACCAGGGTGTTCGGTGGTGTTGGGGAGTCCACAGCCGTCGTCGTCAAGCACCAGGGGCTCAGAAGCAGCCCTAGAGCTGCCCCACTGGGCCTTCTTCAGTCTGTGGAGACTTCAGACTTAGGAAAGAGGTGTCTGGAGGCCAGGCTTCCTGTCTCTCCGTTCTTCACCTTTCTGCCCTGAAATACTTCCTGCTGGGACCCAGGAGTGTTGTCATCTGACTTCCAACTCTCCACTCCCAACTTTCTGCTCCCCTCAGACTGAAGTATTTTCAGTCCAGGGGATCAAGAGGTGACCTCTAGCTCTGCACTATCCTCCAGTTGTATGGAGTGCTTTCCTGTCTTCAGTGACCTGGTTTCCACTCCTTTCAGCTCATGTGGCTCATCCCCCATCCCTTAGTTCCCTCCTCATTCCCATACTATAGAAATTTTGCTTCAATCTCACCAAGACCATGGCACAGTCCCAAACAACCTCCAATTCCTTTAAAGCTCTCCACCTCTTCTTTAGTTCAAACCGTCCTGTCCCCATACCCTGTTTGGCTCCCGGAGCCCAAATGTCTCTCCTTACTCATTGATGATTCTCTGTCGCCTCCTTAGATCCTCCAGGTGATAAGTGACAGCCCTTACCCGGGCTGGGATGCCCCCAGATCCCTGCTGCATTCCCGCCAAATGTGGCCTCCTTCTCTTTCTTCTGCAGAGCACCTCAGGGGGTGGGAGCCCTTCGGGGGGGTACAGGCCAGGCTGGGAGCAACCAGTGGCTCTCTGTGCCAGAGAATAGGGAAGAGGAGCTAGAAGGCAGAACTGAGTCTCTCAGGGGAGCTGGGACTGAAATAGGGAGTCAGGGGTCTTGGGAAGCCCAGATCACAAAAACACAGCTGTGATCTGGAAAACATGGTGACTGATTCATAGGAAGGAGGGCCTGGTCAGTGCACTGGCTGGGGGACACCAGAGGGAAGGGGTAATAAGGAGAGCTGGGGATAGGATAGCAGTGGGTGCAATCTTAACTGAGAGGTGTCAAAGGGCAGAGAGTTTGTCATACCAGCAGGGGTGGGATGTACTGTTCCTCCATCCAGGTGGGGCTGTGAAGCACAAAAAGGGGGCTAAGTACAGAGAGAACATCCCCATCCATACTGTTTCTCTAACAACCTCTCCCAACCACCTATTTGGCATTAGGAGCTAAAATGTCCATCAGCTGGTGGGGCAATTATCCCCAGACTAAAGCTTATTGCTACCATAAGGCTTTATGGTAGTTTAAAATTGTAGAGCTTCCCCTCCCTACCTCCAGTTAATCCCCATTTTCTCCATTTCTACCCACCTGGGCCTTTGACTAAGGTTCTCCCAGAAGGTGTCTCCATAGAGCTGGGGCGTCAGTCTGAGGCTCCGGGAAGGCAAGCTGGGTGGTGGAGATCGGCTGACCACCCTGGAACACCTGAGGTGAGGACAAGGTAGGCTCAGGTCTGGCTCTTCCCTTACAGCATCTACTCACTCCAGGAATTTAGGAGTCTTATCTTACAACGGGACCATACAGCTGTCCAGGCTCCCTCAAGCCTTGTCCTCCCTTATCCATTTTAGCTGAGGAAGGTGGTGAGGCCTTTTATTTGAAAGGAGATTGGAGCTGGAGTGAGCATGGAGATTAGCAACTGTTTGAGCTTCAGATCTCGCTGAATCTCAAACGAGTACACCTCGCAACCAGGGAACATCATATTGAGCAAGCAGGGCTGTCAAAGACGAAGGCCCCCACTACTCAAGTGATGCGACAGGTTCCTTTTAGTCAATGTAAGTATCCAGGAGAGCAGGGCCTCTGTTCACCCCTGCTTTATCTCCCCATCTCAGAAATACTAATATCCTTTAGGTAGGGAGGGGTGTGCAAAGCTGTTTGAGAACAGTTCTCATCACTCCTAAAGCCCCCAGACTGACTGATGTCTGCTCTCCTGCTCTCTAGAAGAGTGTCCTAGGGCTTCGTCTTCGGCACTTTATCTTCTTTATCTCCATTCCTCCTTAGGTGATCTCACCAGGCCATGACTTTATTTATTATCATCTTTTTAAATTGAAGTATAATTGATTTACAATGCTGTGCCAATCTCTGCTGCACAGCAAAGTGACTCAGTTACACACATTCTCTTTTTTAAATATTCTTTTCCATTATGGTTTATCACAGGATATTGAATATAGTTCTCTGTGCTACACAGTAGGACCTTGTTGTTTCAGGCCATGATTTTAAACCACCAATGTGCTGACGACTCCCAAATCTGTATTTCTTGCTCTGGCTCCTCCCCTGGACTCCAGATTTGCAGGTTCAACTGCCCACTCAACATCTCCTCCCTCGCCTTCCCCATCTCGCTGAAAGGCACCCCAAATGCCCAGTTGCTAGGGCCAAAAATCTGGTATGCCTTACTTCCCTCACCTCCCATATCCAATCTATCAGCAAGTTCTGTGAGTTCTACATCTAAAATACACTAAAACAAAGAAAAAAACCCCGATGGTGCAGTGGTTGAGAATCCGCCTGCCAATGCAGGGGACGTGGGTTCGATCCCTGGTCCGGGAAGATCCCACATGCCCCGGAGCAACTAAGCTCGTGAGCCACAACTACTGAAGCCCGCGCACCTAGAGCCCGTGCTCCACAATGAGAGAAGCCACCACAATGAGAAGCCCGCGCACCGCAACGAAGAGTAGCCCCCGCTCGCCACAACTAGAGAAAGCCCGCGCACAGCAACGAAGACCCAACACAGCCAAAAATAAATTTTTAAAAAAATCATTTTTTCTTTTGGCTGCCCCACACGGCTTGTGGGATCTCATTTGCCCAACCAGGGATCAAACCCAGGCCCTTGGCAGTGAAAGGATGGAGTCCTAACCACTGGACTGCCCAGGAACTCCCCCATAAAATACACTCAAATTTGACTACTCCTCACTATTTCCACTCCCACCATCATATTCCAGCTCATCTTCCCCTCTTTGGACTACAGAGATAGCCTCCTCCTCCATTCCCTCCTTCCATCTGAATCCCTCAATAATCTATTCTACACAGAATAATCTTTTTTTTTTTTTAATTTATTTATATTGGCTGCATCAGGTCTTAGTTGCAGCATGTGGGATCTTTAGTTGCGGCATGCATGCAGGATCTTGTTCCCCCACCAGGGATCGAAACCGGGCCCCCTGCATTGGGAGCACGGAGTCTTACCCACTGGACCACCAGGGAAGTCCCAAGAATAATCTTTTTAAAATGCTTATGTGAAATGATATATGGTTTAAGATTTGCTTCAATATAGTCTGAGTAGCAGGAGGCTGAATGGGTTTATCAATAAAAAGATTATCTATGTAATGATAATTACTGCAGCTGACTAAAAAGGATACTCCAGGTTCATGATTACTATTTTCTCTACTTCTGCAGTTGTTGGAAATTTTCCATAATAAAAAAGTTGAAGAAAAAAAAAAAGGTCTGCTTATGTCATTACCTTGCTTAGAACCTTTCTACTGTCCTTAGAATAAAATTCAAACTCTTTTCAATGGCCTATAAGATCCTATAGATCCTATATGATCTGGCCTCTGCCTGTCTGACTTTACTCCACTTTTCCCTTAATCATTAAGTTTCAGTTACGCTAACCTGCTTCCTGGTCCTAGAAGGTAGCAAGCTAGTTTCTTTCTTGGGCTTTTTTTTTTTTTTTAAACCTACTATTCCTTCTTTTGCTCCCTGGTTCTTATCAGACTGGCTCCTTCTCATTTTTCAGATCTCAATTCAAACTCACTTCCTCCTCCTCTTCCACAATCACCCTATATAATAACTTGTGTCTCCAAGACAGTCTGTTTTACATTATGTTGTAGGTCTATTTTATTTTTCTCGTGTACTTATTACTATTTGAAATTATATTTATTTGTATGCACATTCTATCTCCTCCCCCTAGAATGTAAGCTCTATGAGCAGGACCCCTATGTTCTAATTGCTGAATTCCCAATGCCTAATATACAGTGCCTAAAACATTGTAGTGTTCAAAAGCAATTTGCTGAATAAATTAATAAATCACCAATCCCCTGAGACCAGGCACTGAGCTTCTTGTTCCTTATTTCCTACTCCTCTTAGAGAAGAACCCAGGCATGCAATCTTCCCTCCTCCCCACTGGGGGGGAGGACTCACTTGGCAAAAGGGATAAGGTTGTCTCCATCTTCCTGCGCTTGCATGACTGGACTGGGCTGGGCGGCTGGACTGAGTCTCCTCATTGGTGCTGGGGGGATAATGGAAAATGAATCATTCACTCATATAATGGCTGTAGGAATGAACCTGTAGCAGGTCTAGAGATTGGAAAGAAGACGTATGGGGCCAGAAAAAAAGAAAGAGAGCTGAAAAGGTATTTCAAGTACTGAGCATTTCTACTAGCTGAACATACAATTTCAAGATGGCAGACACAGGAAATGTGGATGTGGTAAAAGAGAAAAGAAAATAAATGTTCTGAAGCCAAACATACAGAGTAAGTGAAATTTACAGATGGCAGTGGAGTGAATTAACTGGCAACATGGGATAATGAAACGAAAAAGGGTGACAGGGGGACTAGATAGGGCAGAGGCATTTGGGGATAGTTGGTACAGAACTGGTGGCTGGGGTCAGTTAGAGAATTCAGGGTTGGTAAATAAACCAGGTACGAGGGGTTAATAAAAGGTAAGTGTGGACAGAGTGGTCAGTTGGTGACAAGGAAGGAGGAGGCAGTTGGGAAAGTCTATAGGTGAAGAAGGTGAGCAGAGAGGTCAGTTACACAGAGCCAGAATTCGGGACAGCCAAAGGTGACCTGACAGCCAGTGGGGGGTTGGCAGAAAAGGCAGATAAGAATGTTAGATGAGTTAGGAGAGTGACTGTAGGCAGCATAAATGTCAGAAAATTGGAAACTGTTGCAGGTGAATAAGTATTTATCCAAAGGCAACTAAGGATGGGCTGAGAAAGGAGTTAGGCGAAGTGAAGAATGGAGAGAGGAGTATTTAGAGCTGAGGTGGCAAATGCCGTAGTTAAAATCTGGCTGAAAGGGCAGATGGGATCTAAATTGGATGTCTTGGGCCAGAGCAGGGGAAGCTGGAGTAGAGGGCAGGTGGGAGCTGAGGGGCATTCAGACCTCAGGTAATTGGGTCTAGGTGGGTGACCCAGATCTATGAGGAGAATGGGCCTAAGGAAGCTAGACAGAGGACTGGACAGTTGGCCTGGGGGCAGCCAAGGCTGGGAGGGCAACCTGAGCCTGACAAGGCAGCTGAGGACCTGAGGGGTCCGGCTGGTCTGAGGAGTTGGCCAGAGCCTGGGGGTCTTGGGGGGTGGGTCCCTGCCTGGAGGGAAGGCCAGGCCTTAGCGGGCTCAGGGGACCCTTGGCGGGTGGACTGGGGCGTGGGACACAGCTAAGCCTGAAGGCACAACTGGGGGCCTGAGGAGTCGATGTGGCCCCCAGATGGTGGGCCCGCGCCTGAAGGACTGCCTGAGGCCCGCGGGGGGCCAGGCTGGGTAGGCAGGGGTGGCCTGGGCCTGAGAAGGCACCGAAGCCTGAGGGGACGACCCGGGCCTGCGGGGCCTGTCGAACGTGAGGGCCAGGCAGGGACCCAGCGCCTGGGTAGCCGTGCCGCCGCCGACTGCCCTTGTCCACGGCACCTGAGGCAGCTGCGCGGCGAGTTCTAGAACTATACGCCGGGCGCAGAGGAGGAGCGAGGCGGCGTCGGGAGCCGAGGGCGGAGCCGGCCGGCGCCGCGCGCTTGGGGGCGGGGCCTGCGCCGAGCCACCTCCTGGGCGGGGCCCTGCGGGCGGGTCCGCCCCCTAAGCGCGCCTCCGACGGCGGTGACGTGCGCGGGTCCGGGTCCTAGGTCTCCTACCGGGGTCGGCCGCCACTTTTCCCGGCTATTTGGGCGCTGGCCACCCTCCCGAGTGCCTGCGTCCTGCTCGCCCTCCCGTGTCCGCAGCTCGGTTCTCCCGTCTCCGCCCGGTGGGCCCCGCAGTCCTGGGGACATTGCCCCTTTAACAGCTGTCCGGGTCGCTGCCTAGCCCTTCTCGGGACGGCGCGCGCCCGCCCGCCCATCCGCGCGCGCGCGCCCGCCGATCCCCCGCCCCTCGCTCCCGCCCCAGCTCGTGCTGCCCGGGCGGGCGCCGGCCGCTGGCGCCGCTACTGCTGCCGCCCCCGGGGCGCGAGTCCGCCGCCCGCCGCCCGGGGACCCGGCGAGGGGCGGGGGCAGCCCCGAACCGGCCCCGGATCGCCCCCGCTCCCGTCTCACGCTTCCCGGAAAGTTTGTCCCTTTGCACTCTGCCCCGCCGCTCCGGGAGCCCCGCCGCGACGAGGTGAGAGCTGTGGGAGAGGGGGGGTGAGGGAGGGGACGCCCGCGGAGGAATGTGCCGGGCTGGGGGGCGGGGAGCCGGGGTCCCGGTTTTCACCACCCGGCGGGGGCCGGCTGGCCGCGGGAGCCGGGATCATGTGCTATTTGTCCCGCGGAGGCGCAGAGAGGTGCCAGGCCCGGGGCGGCCGTCGGTTGGCTGGACCGGAGGACACTGTCCGCATGGCCGCCCAGAAAGGCCGGGACGGGGGCCTGTGTGAAAACTGCTGGGTGAGCAAGGTGCAGGTGGCCCTAGGCCCCCTTTCGGGTCGCTCGGCCTCGCCCCAGCCGCGGCTTCTCCCTGTACCCCACTGACCTATTACGCTGCACCAGCCGACCCCTGTACCTCTCTCTTGGTCCATTACCCCGCCATCCACCAGCAGTGCCACCTCATTCCCTGCCCCGTTAGCCACAACGGCGTTACAATTGCGTGTCTCCATCAGTGTCCTTTCCCTCCCCTGGTCAGGGTCTGGGGGTCAGGGCTGTTCTTCCTGAGACAGCCTCTGTGGTTTCAGCTACTCCCTTCCTGTCCTGGGACAGACCAGCCCTCTCACCCCTCCCATGCCCTGGCCAGAAAGGCTGGTGAGGTGAGGCCCAGCAGGACAGGGGTTTGAGGCCCTTTGGGGCCACAGAAGGGGGCTCAACATCTCTGGTCGCTCTTCACAACCCTCCCACCCTGTTGTCCGTGGGTGTGGGCTGCTCAGCCTCTCCTCCCAGGGTGTGGGCACCGGATCACCCACATTCCTGGGCTCCAGCCTGGCACTTTCCCCAGGGCAGTGGATGCCATAGCACTAGCCCCAGGCTGGAGCTGGGACCTACCTGCTTCCTTTCCCTTCTCTCCCTCTTCAGGGGGACCCTACTGCTATCCTCCCTTCCCATAAACACAGGTATTCTGGATCCTCCAACAGAGGACCCTGGTGGTTGGTAGGATGGTTACAGGATGACCCCACCCTCTCCTGCCCATTGTCCTGGATCCTAAGGAGGAAGTGCTGGGGGCTGGTCAAGGGGTTCGGGGCTTATAGGCAGGCCCTGTGGATCCCAGTTCTGGGCTGTACCTCCAGCCATTGGACTTTGCCCATCAGCAGTCCCTCCTGTGTGGAGGTTATGGACCCTAGGTGGGAGCTGGTTTCTACTTGTCCCTGGCTGACCCTGTGGGGGAATTTTAGGGCAGGTCTTATGTTTGGGATTTTCTCGCATCTTGTTTCTCTTCTGGGCTTCCAATTTGTGCTTTTCCCCTACCTGTTCAACATTTCTGTGTTTGCTGTCCTCTTGTGTGTCCCCTTCTTTTTCTTCCATTATTTTCTAAGTAGCATGACCTCAGTCTTCTTGTCTCTCTGATTTTTTTGGTGTTTGGGACTTTCTGCCTCTCCTCTCCCCGCTTCCCACCACCCTCAGTGTCTCTGCCCATGTGTCCCTCTCTCTGAATTGCTCTCTGTCCAGCCTCTTTCTCTCTTCTCTCTCTGAACGTTCAGTGCACTTGTGAGTGACGAGGAATAAAAATATCACCGTCCCTGCCCTTGGATTCACATTGCATTCGACCATTCCAGAGGAACAGCCATCCGCACCTTTCCTAACATTACCCCCACCCCTTGTCCTCCAGCCCTGGAACCCCAGACACCGCTCTGGAGCCACGAGTGCCTCCTAACCACTCTTCCCCCGCAACCAGGGTTTCCCCTACAGCCCCAGCTGGCGTGGCCAGGCCCCCAGTGTAGGATGGGGCTCCTCCTACGAGGGCCGGTGGCAGCCAGAACTGATACAGCCCCCCTGGTCTGGGGCCAGGACACCAGGTAACTCTGGGGTGGCATCCCAGGTCCCTGCCTGCTGGGAAAAGGCTGGGGAGAGAGGCAGGAACACCTCCGGGAGTCCCTGAGGAGAGTGACATTGGGGAGGAAGGCCAAGGAAACAGAAACTGGGTCCTTGAGGGGCTGGGTAGCCGGGGAAGGGGGTGTGGAGAGACTGGTTCCTGGGAGAAGTTGGGAGGCAATGTCTGGGTCCCCCAGACATTGCCTCCCAATAGCTCTGACCTCCTCTTCTGTCTCTGTCCTCCAGCTAAGGAGGGTGGTAGTATCTGGAGCCATGGCTGGCGCCTCGGTGAAAGTGGCAGTGAGGGTTCGGCCCTTCAACGCCCGTGAGACCAGCCAGGATGCCAAGTGTGTGGTCAGCATGCAGGGCAGCACCACCTGTGAGTGAGCCCCACGGGCCCGTCTGGGCACGGGCAGGGCAGCACCACCTGTGAGTGAGCCCCACGGGCCCGTCTGGGCACAGGCAGGGCAGCCCGGGCCCACTGTACGGGCCAGTCCTGCCGGGCCGAACCAGGAGGAGGGCTGCGCTGGGCACGGAGCAGGTGCTAATTGTAAGGAAGGAGGCTGGGACAGGCTGGCCTTTCCGTGCTCCCAGTCCCTGGGAGGGGGAATGTTGGCCTGGAGCCCTCCATTGCCCAATCCAGGGAGGCAGCCGGGAGGGGGGCGGGTCCTGGGAAGCCAAAATTAGCTTGGGTGGCTGGAGGGGGTGGGGAGTATTAAAGGGGAGAGATGAACTAGGATAGGGGTGGGGAGTGGGATGCCTGGCTTCTGAGGGCTTGTGGGGAGTGGGCAGCGGTTGGGAGTACCTGACCTTGGCCTTCATCCCTTTGCTTTCTCAGCCATCATCAATCCCAAACAGAGCAAGGATGCCCCCAAAAGCTTCACTTTCGATTACTCCTACTGGTCACACACTTCGGTGAGGTTGTTAGGTTGGGGGAAGAGCTAAGCAAAGAGGGACGGGGGATTCAGGTCCTGGGGAGGGGGCATTGCTGGGAAATAGGACCTCCAGGGAATTGGTTGGGAGGACCAGGACCCTTGGGTTGGGGTGGGTAGGACCCTGAACTTGTGACTAGGACAAGGATGGGGGAGGTAGAATCCCTGGGATAATTTAGGGCTGGCAGGAGACTAGATAGGATCCTCAGGGATGATTAGGACCGTGAGGGGGGTGGGGGCCACACAAGATCTTTGGGCACCTAGATACCAAGGACAAAGTCATCTAGGGTTCCTGCTGTCTTTCTTGCCCCCCTTCCACCTAGGCCGAGGACCCCCAGTTTGCATCGCAGCAACAGGTGTATCGGGATATTGGAGAAGAGATGCTGCTCCATGCCTTTGAAGGCTACAACGTGTGCATCTTTGCCTACGGGCAGACGGGAGCTGGGAAATCCTACACCATGATGGGGCGGCAGGAGCCAGGGCAGCAGGGCATCGTGCCCCAGGTACGCTCGGGGCCTGGCAGGGAGGCCAGGGCTGAAGCATCTTCAGCTGACCCTAGGGGAGTAGGCTGGGTTCTAAGCGTTGTGGAGCAGAGACCTGGCTCTCTGAGGTTGTTAGTAGTAGGGAAGGTGATGGGGGATGAGGTTGGCTCCAACCTGGACATCAGGGCCAAGAAGGCTCAGTGAGAACAGCCACACCTTTGGCGGCAGAGCGCCCAGGGTTTGAACCTTGTTTCTACCACTTACTGCTGTCTTACCTTGTCTCGTAATTACTTGTGAGTGTAGTTCCCATGTAGGCCTGTGTACCGCAGTAAAGGTGTTTACTGTAGGAAAAGCCAGTTGTGGATAACTGAGAGTTGACCATAATCTCCCTGACTGCAGCATAGTGACCTTGCATACAGGCTCCGGGTTTGCATTTTGGCTCACTGAATACTAGCCTGTGACCCTGGGCAAGTGTGAACCTCTCAGAGGTTGCTTTCCCATCTGTAAAATGGGAACGATCCCGTCCCTCCCTTGGGGCTGTGGTAAGGGTTAAACAGGGTCACTTGAGACCTGGCCGGGCCTGGGTGCTGGGCGCCACAGGTGTGCCATGAACAGCAGCATCTTTGTGCTTCTCTGTGTCCCCCTCCAGCTCTGTGAGGACCTCTTCTCTCGTGTTAGTAAGAACCAGAGCGCTCAGCTGTCCTATTCTGTGGAGGTAAGCCCAGGTCTTGGGAGGGGCCTGGGAGGGGAGCCACAGTGTCCCCTGGGTAGGGAGGAGGCGAGCAGAGCGATTAAGACAAGTGCAGTCTCTGGAGTCTGGCAGCCTGGGATCTACTCTAGGCTTTACCAGTTAGTAACTGTGGCTTTGGGCAAACGATTTCTCTCTCGGCTCCTGAGTGTGTTTATCTGAAATGATAACGATCAGGGGTCCCCTCCTAGGGTTGTTGGAAGGCTCAGTGAGCTTGCACATGTAAAATGCTTAGCAACACATAGTAAACACTCAGTGTAGGTCACCTGTATTGTATCCAGTGGAGTCCGGGTTAAGTTTCACATTGGATATGGTTGTTAGCTTTTTTACTTTTTTAAAAAATTTATTTATTTATTATTTATCTTTGGCTGTATTGGGTCTTTGTTGCTGAGCGTGGCTTTCTCTAGTTGCATCGAGCGGGAGCTATTCTTCGTTGTGGTGCACGGGCTTCTCGTTGCGGTGGCTTCTCTTGTTGAGGAGCTCGGGCTCTAGGCACGCGGGCTTCAGTAGTTGTGGCTCGTGGGCTCCAGAGCGCAGGCTCAGTAGTTGTGGCACACGGGCTTAGTTGCTCCGCGGCATGTGGGATCTTCCCGGACCAGGGCTCGAACCTGTGTCCCCTGCATTGGCAGGCGGATTCTTAACCACTGCGCCACCAGGGAAGCCCAGCTTTATTACTTTTTATTTGCTTCTCCCACTCAGGTGAGCTACATGGAGATCTACTGTGAGAGGGTACGAGACCTCTTGAACCCCAAGAGTCGGGGCTCTCTGAGGGTCCGAGAGCACCCCATCCTGGGCCCCTACGTGCAGGACCTGTCTAAATTGGCTGTGACCTCTTACGCAGACATTGCTGACCTCATGGACTGTGGAAATAAAGCGCGGTGAGGCAGGCTGATGGGGCGGAGAGCAAGGGAGCCGGGGTTAGGAAGATGAGGGGCCGGACCCACTGACCATTCCTTCCCCCCCGCCCCCCCCACCCCCAGGACTGTGGCCGCCACCAACATGAATGAGACCAGCAGCCGTTCCCACGCCGTCTTCACCATTGTCTTCACACAGCGCTGCCACGATCAGCTCACTGGACTGGACTCAGAGAAGGTAGGAGCCCCCCCCCCCCCCCAACACCCGCTGCAACCCCATCCCACCTGGTAACAGAGACAGAGATGTGATCAGCGGGCCTTGCGTCCTCCCTCCCTGTCCAGGCTTGGTTGAGTGCCTCCTCTGAGCTTCCACAGCCCCCCGTGCTTCCCCTATCAGATCAGTGGGATAGTCTCCTTTTGCATGTTTGTTCTTCTAGCTAGGCTCCTTGGGGCAGGTCTTGGAGCCCACTGTGTGCCGGGACAAGGCACACAGTGGGCATGTGAATATCTGTGATTGAATAAATGAAGAAACGGACAAGTAACCAAACCCTCACTGTCATCTTATGTATCCCGCTTCCGTCCCCCACTCCTGGCTTTCTCCATCCCTTGCCAACTGCCTAGTCCCCTTGCTGGGTGTTCCCTTGATATGCCTGCCCCGCACTGACCCAGTCACCTCCTGTCTCTTTCCTCTGACCCAGGTCAGTAAGATCAGTTTGGTGGACCTTGCTGGCAGTGAGCGGGCTGACTCCTCAGGGGCCCGGGGCATGCGCCTGAAGGTGAGGCACTTGGGAGGGTCGGACAGGGCAGTGGTGGGGGCTGTGTGCAGTGGTCTCAAATCATAACCTGGTGCTCTGGCTGTGGGGGGAGCGGGGGAAGGGGATCGGAGTGGGAGAAGAAGGCCTCATTCCCCCCGTTCCTCTTGCCAGGAAGGCGCCAACATCAATAAGTCCCTGACTACTCTAGGGAAGGTGATCTCGGCCCTTGCGGATATGGTAAGACCTGGGCGTGGGAAGAGAAGGGGCTCTGGGAAAGCGGACAAAGCGGGTGGCCCACCGTAACCCCCTTCCCCCTTCCGTCCCTCAGCAATCAAAGAAGCGGAAGTCGGATTTTATCCCTTACAGGGACTCTGTGCTCACCTGGCTGCTCAAGGAGAATCTGGGTGAGGGGGCTTCTCCTCTCTGTCTCTCTCTGCCGACCCTGCCACCCGTCCTGCCAGCCTCCTTTTGATACCAGTCGCGTTGACACCCCTGGAACCTCAAATCCTCCAGTGGTCCTTTGACTCTCCCCCTGATCCCCAGGGGCATCCTTTGAAGGTGTCCTGATGCTGAGATCAAGGCCACACCCTCCCTGCCAAGCCGAGGGCCTCGCTGACTTGGCTACCCATGACTGCTGTCTGACCTCACACCCACCTTTGACTTCACCCTCCTCCCACTGATCTCTGACTGTCCCACAGATGTCTGATGTCTCCCTGACCTCACCCCCACTTCCTCTGACCACCAGATTTCACGATTAGCTCCACAACTCTTAGCTTTACCCTACCTTGGACAGTGACCTTATTGGACCCCTGCCTGAGCAATGAGGCCCCCCTGACCCTGTGACCCAGTCTGACTTTTCTTAGGACCCTGCCCAGCTCAAGCTTTCCCCTCCTTTCCATTCATAGGTGGGAATTCACGCACAGCAATGATTGCGGCCCTGAGCCCCGCGGATATCAATTACGAGGAGACTCTTAGCACCCTCAGGTGGGGCTCTAGTAGGGGTGGGGCGGGACATGAAAAGTGCCAGGAGCTCAGCGGCTGGTAGCTCAGGACCCTCCCCATGAGTTAGGGTTGACCCTCAGCTCTACTGCACTATGATGAAACCTGGGAGGGAGAGGGAATCGGGCAGCAGACCAAGGTCACCCGTGTCTGGGCCTCACCGGTCCCGCTCCTCCCTCCTCATCCAGGTACGCCGACCGCACCAAGCAGATTCGCTGCAATGCCATCATCAACGAGGACCCTAATGCCCGGCTGATCCGGGAGCTGCAGGAGGAGGTGGCCCGGCTGCGGGAACTGCTGATGGCCCAGGGGCTCTCTGCCTCTGCCCTGGGAGGTGGGACTCCGGGAGGGGCAGCTCAGGGAGGCTCCTTGGCCCAGCTCATCCCTCCTCATTTGCCTTTGCCCAGGCCTGGGACCAGGGAGGGACCACTGCACAGGAAGCCCAGCAGGTGCCCCTTGACTTAGGTGCAGATGTGGAGAGGGGACAGGTCACGCCTTTAGGTGTTACAGAGCTGGGAGGGACTGATCCTCCTGGGGAGAGGCAGGCAGGATTCAGAGGGACCTTAACAGGCTCCTGGAACTACTGAAACGACAGGAGCAGGAGTAAATGGCAAATCATGCGTTTATGATTTAAACAGTAAGTCATTAAGAATAGGCTGCCGGGCACCTGCCTTGACAGAAGTTCTTGTGAAACATTGGGAATTAAATTGACCGTAAGCTTAATAATAGTCAACAGCAGACTAATTTCTGAAACGTAAGGCTCAGCCTCCTTACTGTGAAATGGCGTCTGTATTAGAGGATCTGTGATCCGTGTTGGCTGTGCCTGGTGTGACTGTGCATTCAATCTTGGGGTCCATCCCACTGAGGAGTTGGGGTGCTAAGGGGCACGGTGGGGAGAATAAGGGTTCTTGGGAAGAGAAGGTAGACACGATGTTCGCCTCTGCACATTTGAAGGGTAGTCTTGAAAAAGAAAAAGCAGTGTAGTCTTTCTCATCCCAGAGGGCAGAACTAGAAACAGAGCTACATGTAACATGGGGCAGATTTCAGTTCAACACAGCTAAGAACTTTCTGATGGTACGAGTCATCCTACAATGGAAGGAACTGGCTACCTTGTTCAGTAATGAGCTTTCCATCCCTGGAGGGGAACAAGCAGAGACTCGGTGTCCATTTGTCAAGGCTGCAGTAGGAGGGTTCTCTACTTTGTGGAGGTGGACCATGGGTCTTTGTGGAGGTGGACCAGTCCTTCCAGGCTGGTCCGCTGTGAGACCTTCCCTGTTTCCGATCAGTTCCATCTTTCCTTGGCCTCCTTCTTTTACCTTCTTCTCCCTCCTAGGCCTGAAGGTGGATGAGGGGAGTCCCGGAGGTGCTCTGCCAGCTGTACCATCTCCCTCTGCCCCAGCTTCGCCCTCGTCCCCCGCAGCACACAACGGGGAGCTGGAGCCATCGTTCTCCCCCAATGCTGAGCCCCAGATTGGGCCTGAGGAGGCCATGGAGAGACTGCAGGTGGGAAGCTGGAGCTGGCAAGGGGTGGGGCTCTGGGGGCTCCTGGGAAGCACCCCCTGGGAGGTGCTTGTCCCAGACCGTCCTGATCCCTGCCTGTCTTGTGCCCCCAGGAGACAGAGAAGATTATAGCTGAGCTGCATGAGACCTGGGAGGAGAAGCTACGTAAGACGGAGGCCTTGAGGATGGAGAGGTGTGAGGATGGGGCCGACAGCTGGAGCCCTGGAGGGAGCGGGGTGGGGAGGGAAGGTCAGGCCCTGCAGGGAATGGGTTCATGGGTACCGATGACAAGACCAATATTTGCCTCTCCTTTGCCTACAGAGAAGCGTTGCTGGCTGAGATGGGGGTGGCTGTCCGGGAAGATGGGGGAACCGTGGGCGTCTTCTCTCCGAAGAAGGTGAGTGAGGAGGCCTCGGAGACTCTGGATGCTGAAAGGAGAGGGTTGGGGTGGCAGGGTCATGAGTTCTAACTCTGATCTCAGGTCTCTGAATTGTCCCTCCATCATCTCTGTCCCCACTCCTGCTCCCTCCTCTCTGTGTTGTCCGGCCATCCCTGTCTTCTCCCTCCATCTAGGGACCACAGGATGCCAGGGTCCCTGCCCTTAGGGGGATTTCAAGAGCTGCTTAGAATCTAGGTATTTATAAACAGAAGCCCACACACGTGTGTGTATGAGTTCATGCGTAGAACGTATCTCTGGATTCATAAGAAACTGGTTATGGCGGTTACCCCATGGGGAAGGGAGAGGACCTGGGAGATTGCAGGTTGGTTGGGATAGCAACTTGTCCACCGTGTGCTCTTTCGTATCATTTGGATTTTGTAACCTGTGTATGTGTTAGCTATTCAAAAACAAACAAACAAAAACAAAAAACCTGAAAAGTACGTTTTGAAAGGATAACTTGGGAAGACAAGACTGTAAAAGGAATAGGGGAAGAGTAAGCACCAACCTGTAGGATGTTGATTGTAAACGCAGCGAGAGGTTTTTTTTTTTTTAAACTGTTGAGCTGTTCAGAATTCTTTTTTTTTTTTAAATTGGTGAGTGACTATCTGTTTATTTATTTTATTTATTATTTTTGGCTGTGTTGGGTCTTCGTTTCTGTGCGAGGGCTTTCTCCAGTTGCGGCAAGTGGGAGCCACTCTTCATCGCGGTGCGCGGGCCTCTCATTATCGCAGCCTCTCTTGTTGCGGAGCACAGGCTTCAGACGCGCAGGCTCAGTAGTTGTGGCTCACGGGCCTAGTTGCTCCGCGGCATGTGGGATCTTCCCAGACCAGGGCTCGAACCCGTGTCCCCTGCATTGGCAGGCAGATTCTCAACCACTGCGCCACCAGGGAAGCCCCAGCGAGAGGTTTAAAGATGGAAGCGTCAGTGCAGCCTGGAGATGTATGGAAACTGGTTTCCTGGAGAAGGTGGTCTGGAAAGTGGAGCCTGAAAGATGGACGGGGGTGTGGTAGAGAGGAGCAGAGAGAACATCGGGCCGAGCAAATGTCGGGTATTGTCGGCCGAGTGGGGCGCACCAGCACCTGTCACGTGCCCGCTGTGTAGTAAGTGCTCAGTAAGGCTTTGTGGAGAGGAAGGAAGGGAAGAAGCAGGGCAGGAATGATCAGGCTCAGTTGGAGGCAGGAATGGTATTCAAAACCTTTAGCAACCAGCACAGCACGGGGACCAACCAGTCAGAGTGGACGCTGGCTTCCGACGGCCAGCACAGCTGTAGCAGTGCACACTGGTGAAGCGGTGATGCAGAGGCCAGTTTGGGCAAAGCAGGAACTTCCAGTCCCAGCCCTGGAATGGAGCCAGCCACGCCTGTCAGAGCCGTGGTACGAAGCATCATAGGATCAGGCTCTAAGTGAGATACACCTCTTCCAGGCAGTGGGTTACTGGAAGGAGACCCCTCCGATTTTCATACGGACAAGGCATCTGGGTGACTGAGCAAGCAGGGACCATTGAACAGGGATCCAGACAGAGGAGAGGGGTTTGCCTGGCCTGAGGCACAGCCAGGGGCGAGAGAGCTGTCGGTGGGTGATTGAGCGTGGCAGGCAGGGCTGAGGGGTCAGGTCCGGGGCTGGGCACCCAGGGCTTTGGGATCCCCCAGAGGCGCACATCTGGGAGGAGGGACCGCAGGGGGCTCTCAGCGTGGCTTGCCAGCCACCTGGGAGTGCCAGGTACCTGTGGAGCTTCTGCCACAGCTGCAGGGCTAGGGAAAGGTAGAAAGGGATGGACAGACTGATGGATGGGTTTTTCTTTCCTGGAGAGGTTCACACTGTGCAGGGTGCCACCTGCTAGAGCTTGGGACCAACAGGAGGGGCTTTTGTTTTGTTTTGTTCTTAGTTGTTCTTGTAAAGGTGGCACGCCCCACAGGGAACGTTTACTTCTTACAGTGAGGTGAAAAGGAAATCTCTTTCTTTCCCACCCTCGGGTTCCCCTCCCAGAGGCGAGTCCTGTTGCTGGCTCCTGATGTGTTCTTCTAGAGGTAGTCTCTGCACGTACAGGCGTGTGTTAAAATCATCCACGTACGCACGCACATATCGTCCCTCTTTGCCATGGTGCTGGTTCCATACTTGACATGTTACTTTTTCACATAACAGTGTATCGCAGTTCTGTCCGTGTTTTTTTTTTTTCCCCACAGTGTCAGAATATTCTATTGTATAGACGTAGGATAATTTTTTTTAACCAGCTTCTTACTGATGGACATTTAGGTCGTTTCCCATTCTTTGATACTATAAACAATGTTACAGAAGATAGTTTTACTAATAGTCTGCTGTCTGTAGAACAAATTCCTAGAAGTGGAGATTTGGGGTCCACCAGTAGCCAGGTGAAACTTTGATCTCTTTTGCCAGCGTGCCTCCAGAGATTGTAACCATGCCCACTTATACTCCCAGGAGCAGCATACAAGAGAGCCCGTGTTCCCTCATCCTCTTCAACTTTTTCATCTTTGCCCATCTGATTGGTAAAAAAAAAAAGTGTCTTAGGGGAGGTAACTTCTGCATTTTCTCCAGGTGGCAAGAATGAACCCACTCTCATAAGTTTAAAAGTCATGTGGATTTCAGAGAGAAAGCTGTTAGACTCACAGGAGAAACGGGTTTGGTGGGGGTGACTCCAACCTAGGAAAGGTCGAGTGGAGAATTGGGTCCTTGGGGCAAAAGCTCCAGTTTGTCCCAGAGAGAGCCAAGGGCCTTAGGGAAAGCCCCTTCTTTTCTGAGACCTCGCCACCAGGCCTAAGGACTTCCTAAGTCAGTAATTTTCAAACCTGGCCCGGAGCTTCCTTCACAGGGAATGGGGAGGGGGGAGCAGGACTGGACTATGGGTCCCCTGCCCCCACCTCGGCCTGAGCGGCTCTCTGCTTATCTGCTTGACGTGTTAGGCTTCTAAGGCTTCTAGGTAAGGTTTCCTGTGAACAAAGGGTTCCAGGGCTGAATAAAGATTGAAAAGCACTGCCCTAAATCATGTCCCCTCTCCCGAGGGATAGATCGCTTTCTGCTTCCAGGACCCATCCGCGTTTGCCATTCCCAAGCAGGCCTGACACTGCAGTGTCGGGAGGGGCGTGGTCATCCCTCAGGAGAAGAGGAAGTGTTGCAGAGTCTCGTTGGAGGGGCCGACACAGAGATACACAACGCATCCACCGTAGACACAGCCTTGGGCTTCCTGTTCAGGGGGCTCCCAGAGAACTATGGGGCCTTGACTGCTGGCTGTCTTCCCCTACACCCTGTGCTCCCCTGCCTCCGTGCCTTTGTTCAAACTCCTCTTTCACCTGGAACCCTCTTCCTTCTTCATGTCCACGTCCTCCTCATCATCAGAGACCAGCTCCCACACTGCCTTTTCCATGAAGCTCCCCTGACCCCCATGAGCTCCCACTGGTCTTTATTTTATTCATTTTTGTGTATGAGCCCCTCCCAGGATACAGTGGGATGAATGAATGATTGAATGAATGAGCTAAGTGAGGGCGTGAAAAGTTCAGGAAGTCTGTTATGAGGCATGTGTCTCTCACCTGCAATGGTGTTTCCACGCCAAGTCTTATCTCCCCAAGTTGACTCTGATTTCCTGACCGACGGGGCAGCAGCCTCTGGGTGTGACTCATCTCTGTGTCCTGCCGGGCACCTCAGTGGGGTCTTGCACATAGAAAGGCCACGGTATATCCTTGCAGAACAGAGGCAGGGGATCTTGTGTTCGGGTGGAAGGCTTGGGAAAGCTTTGTGGAAGAAGTGGCATTTGAGACGCACCATGAGGGACGGGAAGTGAATGATTTTGACAGGTGGGGATGGGGGTGGGGCCAGGAGGGAGGCTGTTCCAGGCGAGAGGATGGGCAGGGATGAGCCCGGCTTTTTGGAGTGAGTGCTCAGAGTACACTGGGTGCGAGCACAGAAGGGGAGAGGGGGCCCCGGAAAGGGGCTTGGATAAGTGGGCTGGGGCCCTGCCGTGGAGGAGGCCCAGGAGTACCGGCATAAAAAGCAGACTCAGGTCAGGCAAGCATGCGGTGCGTGGGCTGGAGAGGTCTGAGCAGTCCCCTCTCGTACCCTCCCGAAGTGGCAAGATACATTTTGAGGGAAGAAGTGATGAGCCCTGGGGCCAGAGGGAGTGCGGGGAAAGCAGAGAGAGGGCAGGTAGCTTCTAAGGTTTCGGGTCCGGGAGACTCGTGTGTCCAGCTGCCTCTGGAGAAATGGGGCCTGGGGAGGGGCGAGAAGGGTGAGGGCATCTTGTGTGCGAGGAGAGGGTGGGTCAGGCTGCCCCGAAGGCACTGGGGTAAGTGGGAGCAGGAGCTGGGAGAGCTCGCCCTCCGAGGGAGGGGGAGGGGCGCAGCGGGGAGCCTGCAGGGATGTCTGCGAAGCGCCTTCCCTCCCTCTTGGCTGCACCCCTGGCGGCTCTCCCCTGACTGCCGCCCCCTCCCCACCAGACTCCACACCTGGTGAACCTGAACGAAGACCCCCTGATGTCTGAATGTCTGCTCTACCACATCAAAGATGGTGTCACCAGGTAGCGTTTGCTCGGGGCCCCTGGGGCAGCCTCTCCTTTTAGGGTGTGGTTGCACAGGGAGGGCCACGCTGGCGACCCCCTTCTCTAGCGATCTCCTGGGGACGCCCCAGGTCTCAGGACAGCTCCACTGCGGCCCTGTTAGCTCCAGGCTTCCTGAGAACTTGCTGAGCCTGCCTCCACCCACCGCTTTGGTGTGGGTGACACCCCTCCTGGGACCAAACCAACCCAGCGCTGGCAGGGATAGGTCCTGATCTACTGGGGCAGAGAGTCGGTGGGAGCTTGGACTGCTGCGTTCTTGGCCCCCAGCACCACTGCCTGGGCATCGCTTAGTGGGACCTTCCCTTGGGGTGGGAGAGAGAAGGGAAACATAACCCTGGCCCCATGCTGTTGAGGGCAGTGCCCACGTGACAGGTAACTTCACTGGCTAATGCTAATGAACCCCTGGGGCTCAGCGCCTCCAAGGTCACCTCCTGGAGTTAAAGGGGTGAGGGTGCTCCTTCCTCTCCCGGCACAGGCTGTTCAGCTGTCCTTGGTGATCATCACGGGAAGGATGCAGGAACCCAGGCTGAGGGCACCCGCCCCACTCCAAGTCCCCTTCCCCCTTTGCTGTGTAACAGTGAGGATGTGGGCTTTGGGGCCAGGCAGATCTGGGCTCACATCCCAGCTTCACCACTGCCGGGCTGCATGACCTTGGGCAAGTTACTTACCTCTCTGAGCCTCAGTTTCCTCATGTGTGAAATGGGAATAATTATACTCGGCCTACTGAGTTGGTTGAACTTGTGTTCAGAAGGGGCTTGGTGTATGTATGACTGGCACATGCTCAGAACATGTTGGCTGTTGCGTCCCCAGGGTCGGCCAGGTCGATGTGGACATCAAGCTGACCGGGCAGTTCATTCGGGAGCAACACTGTCTGTTCCGGAGCATCCCTCAGCCGGACGGAGAAGGTAATGGCTAAGGGGGCGAGACTGGGGTGACCCGACAAGGAGAGAGACAGGTCCCTCACTGAATACAGAGCCCTGGCTCGGGCGCTGGGAGTGCAGCCGCCGCGTGAGAGGATGTGTCCTCACCCTGAGAGGGGCCTTGAACTCCTGGTCAGCAGTGGGGGCCCTGCTATCTGCACCTGCCCTCAGGGCGCAGACTCTTATTATGAGCTGGGAGTGGTGAGGGTCCCCAAGGCAGAAACAGAAGACTGGCTTCAGAGGGTGAGGTTTTGGGAAGAGGAGATCCTGCCCTCTTCCTTAATTTTTTAGCCTCAAATAGCACCCTGGTCATTTTTTATGAAAACCTGTAGGTTTTTCAGTGGGATATCTGAATTTATCTCTGAAAACCTGATTATCTACGTAGCTATGACTACAAAAATTTCAGGCAGTTAGGCAACCCATGTCTCCCTTTGGTTCCAAAACTTTCAGAGATTTTTAGCTGTTTTTGGCCACAGCAGCAAAAGCTTTTAGGAATCACAAGCCCTCAGGGTGTAGGTAGTAGTCTGTCTGACAGGTAACAAAACAATGCTCGTGGTTAAGTACCACTTAGGGCATATTCTGAGGTCAGTGTTTTGTTCTGGTTCAGTCTTTTTTTTTTTTTTTTTTTTTTAATTATTTATTTATTTATTTGGTTGCGTCAGGTCTTAGTGGTGGCAGGTGGGCTCCTTAGTTGCGGCTCACGGGCGCCTTAGTTGCGGCTCGCTGGTTTCTTAGTTGTGGCACGTGGGCTCCTTAGTTGCGGCAGGCAGGCTTCTTAGTTGTGGCTCAAGGGCTCCTTTAGTTGTGGCTCGCCAGCTCATTAGTTGTGGCATGCGAACTCTTAGTTGCGGCATGTGGGATCTAGTTCCTGGACCAGGGATTGAACCTGGGTCCCCTGCATTGGGAGCGTGGAGTCTTAACCACTGCGCCACCAGGGAAGTCCAGGTCATTTTTTTTTTTAATGGACTGATTTGGGTTCAGTTGTGCCCAAGTGAAGTCAAGCTCTGGGAAGTGAGTCGGGCAGGGAGGCTGGCCGTGTCACACCTGAGGTCTCCCTCACCTGGAGCCCGTGCTATGTGCCTCAGGTCTGATGCTTCTGGGGGACAGGAGACAGGGCACCCGTGGTCAGCGTGTGTTTTAAAATAAGAAAAGATGCTCTCGTGTGGCCTGCAGCTCAGGTTGAAGACCTGCCCAGTGGACTTCAGTTCCAGTTTCTGGTCAGTGGATTAACGCAGTTGTTCTGGTCTCGTTCAAGTCCCTAGTGGCAGCAAATGCTTCCGGCCCTGTGGGCTGCGAGCTATTGAATCTGTTCAGCCCAGTGAGTTATTGCCGAATTCCTGTTCTGCGGTTCCCTCAAGCCATGTGCTGGGGTGATACCAAAACCACACAAGGCCTGTGGAGGCAGCCCACCCTCAGGAGCTCAGGGTGTGTTTGGGGAGGTGACAGGCCCGAATAGGTTACGTCACAGTGAAAGCAGCAGATGGTTCTGTGCCCCAAATGATGGAGGCTCTATAAAGGGTTAGTCCATTTGGGCCTTTAAGATTTAATACTTGACCAAAGACGCCTAGAAGAGCAGGCAGCACGGATAGAGGTGTGAACACAGAAGAATAGTTATTACTTACCATCTACTTTGTGCCTTTGCATTTTCGCACACAGCTCACAGGTAAGGGAGCTGCGGTTCCCAGGGGTTAGGGAATTTGCCCGAGACTACACAGCTAGAAGATGGCAGAACTGGATTGGGACGCAGCATGGCAGGCTCTAGGGCCTGTGCTGTGAGTCCTGGGCTGCCTCGGTTCAGATCGCTGTGGGTTCGTGTGGGTTCTCACCTGGCCCCATTTCCCTCCATAATAACTATCCCCGCCCAACCCTGACTTTAGATTACTTGCTCAATTACTTGTTTATCATCTTTCTTATCAAGTGGAAATGATCTCTGTAAGAGCAGGCATTTTGGTTTTTATCTCTCCTGTATTTCCAGGACCTAAAATAGTGCCTGGCATATTATAGGGGTGCAATATATTTGTGGAATGGATGGATGAATTTGGAGCGTGGTGGGAAATAAGGGTGGGGATAGACTGGTACCCTTATAGCCACCTCATCCTCTTCTCTGCCACCTTCTTCCATTGCTGGTCACCGACGTGGTGTTGCTTTAGCTCTGTCTGACATCTTCTTCTCCATTGTTTCTGCCCCTTCATCCAAGTTTCCCTTTGAGCATCAGCTCAGGAGTTACCACTTTCCCATAATCATTTCCAGTCCTCTGCCCCTAAGCCGAGTTACTCTTTGCTATTTTTGTACTCCTACAGCGTCTGTAGGCTCGTCTCTGCCTTACGTTACCATTCATTCTGGTTTCTCTGTTCCTTGTAAGGTAAATAATATTTCCCACATCACTTTATTTGAGCCTTTCAGCCACTCTGTAAAGAAAGACTTTGTTATCCCATTTTATAGCTCACAGAAATTGGGTGACTTGCTTAATGTCCCTCAGCTAAGGAGTCATAGAGTCTGGGTCTTTGGAACGCGGGGGCCCTTCTGTGACAACGGGGCACTGGTCCTCAAGGACAGGGAAGTGCCTCAGGCATCCTCGTGTCCCAGCAAGCAGCAGGCTTGGTGATTTGTACAAGGAGCACCTTGAGAGATGTTTGGGTTGGGTTGACTTGATCTTCTCCCGTGAAGATAGTGATCTTGACTGAAGATAGTTGACTGTGGCTTAAGGAGATCCGTTAGGTAGCAGTGTGCAAGATGCATCAGACAGAAGTGGGGCTAGGAGCCTGCTGGAGGAATCCAGACCTGGCCAGTAGCAGTGTTGTTTGGGAAGGAAGGAGTGGTCATCTGGAAGGCAGAAATGACAGGGCCTGCCGACCAGCTGGACCTGAGAGACCACGCCCTCTGAGAATTCCGGGCTTGCTAAGCCGCTGCTGGGGAGGATGGCAGAGGGTGAGAAGGGAGCCCCCGCAGAGGCTCCTGGGAACTGTAGCTGGGGCTCTAACCCTCCTTCTGCTCTTCCTTTCCCGTGCTGCCTGCCACCAGAGGGGCCATGGCACCCCGACAGGTACTGGGTGGCGGGACTGGGGGTGTATGTGTGTTTTGGGAGGAATGCAGGGTGGGAGTCTGTGACCATACCCCTCCTCCCCCAGGGTCTGATCGCTCCCTCTCCTCTCTCCCTGCCTCAGTGGTGGTCACCCTGGAGCCTTGTGAAGGAGCCGAGACCTACGTCAACGGGAAGCTTGTGACTGAGCCCGTGGTGCTGAAGTCAGGTAGAGGAGGGGGCAGTGAGGGTCCTGGGCCCTGGCTGTGCAAGGAAGAGCTTCTTGGGTGACTCCTGGGCAGGACCCAGAAACAAATAGGAAACAGCGTGGGCATGTGAAGACGGAACTGGGAAGGGAAGAGAGAGGGAGTCAGGTTTTGGTTTGTCTCGCTGCCTCAGGGCAACAGGAAGAGGATGCCAAGCTCCTGATTTCCTTTGGCTGTCAGCGATAGGGAGGTTCCTGGGGTCAGCTAGGGGAGCCTCGGCTCCAACCGCTCTTGGATTTGGGGTGATGGAAGAGATTGTGTTGGGGCTCCTGGGATTTGTGGGCAAGGCCCTGTGCACCTCGGGCATGGGGAGGGGTGTGCTGCCGTGGGCGAGTGAGTCCACTTCTCCATCCTCCTATCTCCAGGGAATAGGATTGTGATGGGCAAGAACCACGTTTTCCGCTTCAACCACCCGGAGCAGGCGCGTCTAGAGCGGGAGCGAGGGGTCCCCCCGCCCCCAGGACCGCCCTTCGAGCCCGTCGACTGGAACTTTGCCCAGAAGGAACTGCTGGAGCAGCAAGGCATTGACATCAAGCTGGAGATGGAGAAGAGGTGCGTGGGGAGGGTGCTTGCACCCCAGGGCCCTGCTGACCGTCCCCCCCAGGTGCCCAGCCCCCAGCGCCCTCCTGTTGCGAGGCGCCCTACTGAGGTGGCTCCAGAGCCTCACAGCTCCTCCTCCCCTCCTCCCCCAATCCCAGGCTGCAGGATCTGGAGAACCAGTACCGAAAAGAAAAGGAGGAGGCTGATCTTCTGTTGGAGCAGCAGCGGCTGGTGAGGGGCTGGCCAGGGGTGTGGTGGGGCAGGCAGAGGCGGGAGGTGGGCTGGTGGGCACTGGAGCAGCCGGCCTGGCAGAGCTTCAGCCTGACTCTGATTTTGGTCACACTGCCTGGGCCAGAGTGGGGAGTGGGCCCGGGGCTGGGGGGTAGAGGTGGCATCTAGGAGGAGACAGGAAAGAAATGTGACCCAGGGAGGAACCCATGCAGGGAACTAGGGTTCCTCCCAGGTGACTGGGGCTTCCTGGACTCTAGCTGATCCTGTGCCACCTTTATGATTTTTACCAAATCCAAGTACCGCCCGTGTTGTTATTTACTTAAGATTGTTCTTTGGGGACTTCCCTGGTGGTCCAGTGGTTAAGACTCCATGCTCCCAATGCAGGGGGCCTGGGTTCGATCCCTGATCAGGGAACTAGATCCCGCATGCCGCAACTAAGACCCGGCGCAGCCAAATAAATCAATAAATAAATATTTAAATAAAAAAAAGATTGTTCTTTGAATGGACTTACTTTTAAATCTTTAACCGCATCCTGAGCGATATATACACACGAAACCCATACTTGGTACGGCTACAGCTAATACTCACTTTCTCTGTGCCACACGCTCCGAGCATGTTAATCCTCAAAACGTATCTGTGAGGAGGTGCCGTCATTACCTCCGCTGTGCAGACGAGCAGAGGTTAAGCCGTGCACCCAGCACCGAGCCGCTCTGACCGTGGTGTTTCCATGTCGCTGGGACACATGGCTCTGGGGTGCCCTTAGCCCTCTCCCCGTCTGTCTTCCCTCTCTGTGGCCCCAGTATGCGGACTCTGACAGCGGGGACGACTCCGACAAGCGCTCCTGCGAAGAGAGCTGGCGGCTCATCTCGTCCTTGCGCGAGCAGCTGCCGCCCACCACGGTCCAGACCATCGTCAAGCGCTGCGGCCTGCCCAGCAGCGGCAAGCGCAGGGCCCCCCGCAGGGTGTACCAGATCCCCCAGCGACGGCGGCTGCAGGGCAAAGACCCCCGCTGGGCCACCATGGCCGACCTGAAGATGCAGGCAGTGAAGGAGATCTGCTACGAGGTGGCCCTGGCCGACTTCCGCCACGGGCGGGCCGAGATCGAGGCCCTGGCTGCCCTCAAGATGCGGGAGCTGTGCCGCACCTACGGCAAGCCTGAGGGGCCCGGGGACGCCTGGAGGGCCGTGGCCCGGGATGTCTGGGACACGGTGGGCGAGGAGGAAGGCAGCGGAGGTGGAGGTGGTGGCAGTGAGGAGGGAGCCCGTGGCGCAGAGGTGGAGGACCTCCGGGCTCACATCGACAAGCTGACGGGGATCCTGCAGGAGGTGAAGCTGCAGAACAGCAGCAAGGACCGCGAGCTGCAGGCCCTGAGGGACCGCATGCTTCGCATGGAGAGGGTCATCCCCCTGACCCAGGTAGGACGGGCCCTGCCCGGCTTTTCACCGCCTGCATCTCTCCCCTGTAGGAACCTGAACCTCCCACCTCAGAGTCCAGCCTCCTTCCTCCTCTTCCTTTAAAAAATCTTATCGAAGTTTAACACAGCATAGTTCGTGAATCACCTGCCTCACAATCACCAGGGCACTAACTGAAAATGCAGATTCCTGGGTTCTGCCCCAGACCTACTGAATCAGCATCTTTGGGGACAAATCTGCATTTATAATAAGTACCCCGGGTGGTTCTGAAATACAATGAAGTTTGAGAACCACTGATACAAAGGGTACAGTCCTTAAGTTACCACTTAATGAGTGTTCCCATAGGTGTCCACTCTTAGAACCACCCCTCTCCTGGGTGACCCTTTCTTTACTCTGGTAGCCACTGTGCTGAGCACTTCTCCTGTGTCACCGTGTAAATCTTCACAATGGCCCTGCGAGTGGGAGTGTTCTCACCTACCCGTTTTCCATGTATTCACCCAACAAGTAAATAGTTGAATGTTTACTGTGTGCCAGGCATCGTGCTAGCTACTGGGGTTGCTCACAACAGACGGAATTTCTGCCGTGTTCCCGCTTGCCTTCTAAAGGGGGGTGACAGGCAGCCAGTCATAACAGCAGTCATGGTTGTCGAAGGCTTACGGCTCCAAATGCAGCTCTTACCCCTCTCCTCACCCTCCCCTCTCCACACCCTTGGGCTTCCTTGCTGTTCCTTGAACTTGCTGGGTGCACTCCTGCTTCAAGGCCTTTGCACATGCTGTTCCCTCTGCCCAGAACGCCCTTCCCTCTGAGAGCCATAGAGCTCGTCCCTCAGTCCCTTCGGGTGTTCCCTAAAATGGGAACTTCTCCGTGAATCTCTTCCGGTCCTTTCACTGCATCTACCCCCACCCTGGCCTCCTGTCCTTTTCCTTGCTCTGGTCTTTTCCATGTGAATATATATTTTTATATGTGTATAAAATATATATATATATATACACATTTATATAAAATATATATAAAATATATAACATGGTACTTATATATAATATAAATAATATACATTAAATAACTTAAATACATATATTTATATTTAACTTGTTATGGAAGTACAGCATATGTACCATACTATATATTTTTCTTATTTATTTATCAACTGTGTCCGTTCACTAAAATGATGGCAGGTATTTTTCTTCCCTCTTTGTTGACTGCTGTATCCCCAGGGCACGTCATTTATTCAGCAGTATTTGCTGAGTGCCCACTAGGTGAGGCATGGTAGAATTTCTCAGGTAATCTTACAACAGCCCTATGTGATGGGTACTATCACTGTTGATGTCATCTTACATGTGAGGACACTGAGGCACAGAGGCTACAAGCCGGAGATCCAGACCCACAGCTAGGAGGTGGCAGACCTGGACTGAGTCGGCCACCTGACTCTGGGTCCGGGCTCCTAAACCAGTGTTCCTCCAGCTTCCTCGTCCCCATGCCCCTCTCTCTCAGGACCCCTGGACGTCCAGCTGCTCCAGGGCCTTCCAGCTTGTCCTCCCGAATCTGCACGTCCTCAGGACTCCACTCTCCTCATGTGTCCCCTCTTCTCTCACCCCCTCTCCCTCCCAGGATCACGAGGATGAGAACGAAGAAGCCGGTGAGGCCACGTGGGCCCAGCCCCAAGGGTCTGAGGTCGCGGAGCAGGAAGCCCCCAGTGACCGAGCACCTCCCGCACGGCCCTCCTCGCCGCCCCTGTCGAGCTGGGAGCGGGTGTCGAGGCTGATGGAGGAGGACCCCGCCTTCCGTCGGGGGCGCCTTCGCTGGCTCAAGCAGGAGCAGCTGCGGCTGCAGGGACTGCAGGGCTCCGGGGGCCGGGGCGGGGGGCTGCGCAGACCCCCCGCCCGCTTCGTTCCCCCTCACGACTGCAAGCTGCGCTTCCCCTTCAAGAGCAACCCCCAGCACCGCGAGTCCTGGCCGGGGGCGGGGGCCGGGGAGTCCCCAGCGCCTCCGCAGCCCCCCGAGGAACTCACCCCCTCTCCGGCCACCCCTGCCCGCAGGCCCCCAAGTCCCCGCAGGTCCCACCGTCCCCGCAGGAATTCCCTGGACGGAGGGGGCCGATCCCGGGGAGGGGGTTCTGCACAGCCCGAACCCCAGCACTTCCAGCCCAAAAAGCACAACTATTATCCCCAGCAGCCCCAACCATACCCAGCCCAGAGGCCCCCAGGGCCCCGCTATCCCCCATACACTACGCCCCCGCGGATGAGACGGCAGCGCTCAGCCCCTGACCTCAAGGAGAGTGGGGCGGCTGTGTGAGCCCCGCGTCTTGGGCAGAGAGGGCCTGGCGGAGCCCCTCGCTGGGAGGAGATGCTGCTTCCCCAGAAGCCCTGGGGCAGGAGGCCCTAGAGACCAGAGAGAAGGTCCGAGTAGGTGATAGAAGATGTAGGGGTAACTGGGCCGGAGGCTGAGGGAGGAAGAGGGCACGGAGCTGCCAGGAGCGAACCAAAGTGAAGGAGAGCGACGGGAAGCTGTCTCGGGGCTGCCCCTTGCGGGGGAGGGGGTCCCACAAACGCTGCTAGGGTGGGTGGGGGGCTGGGGTGCCGCGTAGTCGGTGTTTGACTTTCTTTTCAAGTGGGGGCAAAGGGGAGAGAACCTAGAGGGAGGTAAGGTCTCCCCACCTCCTGGCCCTGTCTGTCTGTCCGTCTGTGGTGGGTTTCTGTTTCCAGGGAGGTGTGGTGGGATCATAAGTCATTCCTCTCCCCTTTCAGGCCTCCTGCTATATTTGGGGGACCTGTCTGGCGTCTGGTTTGCCTGGGGTCCCTGAGGATGTGGGACCTTTCAATAAAGGATGGAAAACAGGGAGCTTGTGGCTGGTGGTCATTTGGTTTTGGTTTTCAATGGAGGTTTAGATTATATAAAAGTGAAGTGCGCAGATCTTAAGTGCGGCTCAGTGAATTTTTGTGTAGGTCACCACTCAGGTTGAGGTAGAAGAATGTTTCCATCATGGTTTCTGGAATGTTCAGCATCACATCTCCTCTTGAGTGTGTAACTCATTCCTTATATCCCTTTCATTTTTGCTTACCCAGTGTCTCCATCTCTGCCCCCAAAACTGCTGTCATTGTCCTGGAGGGAGGTGAGGGAGGGATGAGGGGAGGAAGCGGGAGTCTCAGCCTGGCAACGCCCAACTGGCCGTTCCTAACAGGAAATAGAGGAATTTGGGGGACAGGGCCGGGGGGAGGGGGTTCTGCATCTTTGAATCACTTAGCTGTTTGAAAGGTCTCCCAAGCAGCCACAACTTCCCCAGGTTCTGTTCTGTCTTGGGCGTGTTTTACAATGAACGTGTTGATCAAGCTTACTGCACCCGCCTGATGATTTCATCCCGTTTGTGTTTCCTGCCTTTTATCAGGGTGCATTCAGTATTCCAAATAGTATTTTGTCTTAAGATTGCTTTCAAGGAGGATGCTGCCTGCTTGTTTTAACGTTCTGGCTTGGAGGAGCATGTCCATGGCAGTGCCGTATTGTACGCGTTTTGCAGGTTAAATTGCAACCCTGCTCTGCCTGCACCAGGCCAAACCCCAGAATCCCCATGGTTTCAACCTCAGGAAAACACTTCCACCCATTTGAAAAATTGAGCTGCTTGCCCACAGCTTCCTGATGTCAGTCTTGAGGTGCAAGCAGCCAAAACCATAGACATTATCCCAGTTGCAGCCAAACCGCAGCCCTGGGCAAGGCTACAATTGTTTACTCTTGGTTTCTGCACCCTGATGCTGGCTACCTTTATTTTGGCAACTTTGAATGCCAGGTCTTCAGGGATCTGTTGACAGTGACCCAAGATTTGGAATGTAATGGATGGTTTGTCGACTGTGTTTATTTGAGCAGTTTATAATCTGGTCAAGGAGACTAAATGTGAGCAAGAAAATGATAGACTACAAAGTTCTCTGCACGTCAGAGCAAGCTGAGTGGTACAGGCAGTTTGTGGGATTTGAGATGGGAAAGATAGCTCACTAATTTAAAATACAGTGGGATTATTTTCCCCTCAAGACTACCTTGTAAAAAAAAAATACCTTGTATAAATGTTTTCTACCATTTTTATCCATTTCTCTCTTCCAGCTCAATCTTTTTTTTTTGGCTGCATTGGGTCTTCGTTGCTGTGCGTGGGCTTTCTCTAGTTGTGGCGAGTGGGGACTAACTACTCTTCGTTGCGGTGCGCGGGCTTCTCATTGTGGTGGCTTCTCATTGCAGAGCACGGGCTCTAGGCGTGCAGGCTTCAGTAATTGTGGCATGCAGGCTCAGTAGTTGTGGCGCACGGGCTTAGTTGCTCCGCGGCATGTGGGATCTTCCTGGACCAGGGATCGAACCCATGTCCCCTGAATTGGCAGGCGGATTCTCAACCACTCTGCTACCAGGGAAGCCCTCAGCTCAGTCTTTTAAAATGTGGTGAATTTTAGATTTTATTCAGAGAATTGCCCACTAATCTCTTATCTGTTCTACACATGCTAGCATCCCTTATGCATATCAGCCTTAAAACTGTAAAGGACTCTTTTTGTCTCCATTTTTCAGATGGGAAGACTGAGGTTTGAATAGATTAATGAGTTGCCCAATGTGATACAGTTCCTAAGAGGCAAAGTTAGGATTCCAACTCAGGTCAACTTGACTGAAGCTCAGACTGTTTCATGCCTCTAGGATGATCATCTTTCCTTCTAGAAACCATGTTGCCTTCTCCTCACATGAGTCTGCCTCTAGTTTCTGGTCTCTTCCAAAGCTGCCCTGAGAAGAAATGAGAACCACTATTTGTAAGCCTCCTCCAGGATCATGGACAAAAGTCACGCAGACAACCTGCCAGCTTTCTAGCTCCCTCAATTTTACCCTTGGTTTCCTTGGAAATTCAGGCCAGCAGCCTCTGCCTCATTATACACATTCTCACTCCTCCCACCCACTTCTGTCTCTCTTGAAAGGCAAGAGGAGACTGTGGCATCATCTGGATAGTATGTCTCTCCTAAAGATCTGGTCACCAGATGGATGTTGTAGAAGCTGCTTCTCTCATCCCTAAACAATCCCATAGTTATAGGAGCTGACATTAACCTGCAGTGCCCCGATAGCCTCATCAATGAGGATTTCCATCTCGACTCCTCCAGGTCCTTTCTTATGCTCCCTCTGCCCCCAAACCTGGAGAAGGACTGTGTGTTCCGATACCTGGGAAGGTCTTGCCCTGAGCTCCCATAGCTCTTAGGCTGCAGCTGGGTTCCTGCCTGATGCCCCAGGCACATGGACCAGCCTGAAAAGTTCTCATGCCTAATTAGCTAAGCTTCTTTAAAATGACCATGGAAACGGTTCTGGCTGTTCTTACAGAGACTTCTCAGCCAGAGAGGAGAAGCAGGGTCTCGTTCTTTAAGCCCAGGGCCCCATCTCCAAAAGGTTAGGGCTGCAGTCAGACTTTGGAGCACATAGACCTGGGTTCCAGACTCATCACTAGTTAGCTGTGTTACTCTGGGTAAGTCACCCCCTCTGGGCCTCAGTTTCCTTCTTTGTAAATAGGACTAATAATCCAATGGGAAGATTTAATTAGATAATACATGAAAAGGGCCTGGCACATATTGGGAGCTCAAGGTTGGTGCCTTCCCTTTTCCCTTGTTATGAACTGGAAATGAAGACTGGAAAAAGAAGGGAGGTGTCGCAAAATGAGGTCGGGTCCCCCAAAATGTCAAAGGTGTTCTTCAGCTCAACCCTCCACGATGGCTGGTACCCCGTATCCACCAAAGCCTCGCCCCCAAGCCCTGTTGTTCCACTGTTGTCCGCGAGGGGGAGAAAGGGCGCGCGTTCGCTTGCGGGAAGCTTTCGCTAGCGCGTTCACAGAGCCTTGAGAGAGCGCGGCCTTGCGCGCTCCTGAGTCTCCGGGGGGCGTGCACGCGCAGGAGGCTGGGCGTGACGCGGCGCTAGGTTGGGCTTCCCTTTCCCGCGTGCTTGGAGCTGCCCAAGGTTGAGGCTGGGGGACTCGGGGGCCCGAGGAGAGCGGCACGGGTGTGGAGTGTAGGGCCTGGAGCTCTGCGGGCATTTCTTCTTCCGAGACCAGCTATCGTCTTCGTTTTCCAGAGGGGACGACCTGACTCCCTTCAGAGTTAGTATTTTCTTCCCCATCATGGATGGTCAGGAATTCCAGAGAAAGGGAAGAGAAGCGACATTCATTGGGCACCCTCTGACATAGGGACGGTGCAAGGGGAAGTGGACCAACCTTAGGGGCAACGATGCCCCTATACTAGAGGAGCTTTTGGATTGGGGTGTGCTTTGTTCGAAATTTGGTAAATACAGAAAAGTAGAAGGAAGAAAATGGAAATAATCCACATTTCCTCACCACAAAGGATCTCTTGTTGTCTCCTATAAATGTACCCTAAAATGTTTGTTCAACAAGTATTTATTGAACACCCACCAACTATGTGCTTAGCATGTTAGGTTGTGTGGGACTGCAGAGGAAAAAGAATGATGACCAGGAAACAGGATTTTCAGAAATCTGCAAATGAGTGCATGTTAGTGTCTTAAAGGGAAATTCCCATAGCAAAAGCGAGACAATCACCTTAGGAAGATTTCAGAGAAGAAAACCCACAGAGGGAATTCCCTGGTGGTCCAGTGGTTAGGACTATGTGCTTTAACTGCTGAGGGCACGGGTTCTATCCACTGATCTGGGAACTGAGATTCTGCAAGCCCTGCATGGAGGGGCGGGGGGAGGGGGGGACAAAACCAAAACAAAACAGCGACAAAACAAGCAAAACCAAACCACACACACACACACACACACACACACACAAGAAAACCCACAGAAGAGAGAAGCTGTGAAAATGATAAAGGCATTACCTGTATTTGAATTGAATGCACATGAGAGAATATATATGGGAAAATTATTTAGCCGAATTCTCTGATTTTTTTCTTGTACGTTTTTTATTTGACTTTAAGTCACAAAATAATGCATGTTAATTGTATACAAAATTGTAAACACTATCAGAATTTTAATACTCATGAGGAAAATGAGGCCCAGAAATGCTAAGTAACTTGCTTAGAATCCAGTTAAGTCTGGGACCAGATCTCAGATTTCCAGGCTGGTACTGTTTCTGTTGTATCATAATAGGCAAATGTGGTTCAGGCTTTAAATGAATTTCTCACATTATTGAGTTTCAGAGAATTCATCCTGGAGGGAAAAAGTCTACAAATTTAATCAAAACTTGAGTTCTCAGATAATAATTAGTTCTTGGATAATTCTTACTAAGGAGATAGTCTGTAAACATAATGAATAGCTTTTGGCTCTATCATAACTTGTAGTAGACAGCAGGAGCTATATTGGAGAGTAACTAAATACATTTAATAAATATGGTAAAAAGTCAGATGGATTCTTATCCTTGTTAAATTCCAGGGCATCCACACTTGAATTAGCTCCTGTGAAAGTTTATGCAGAACCGGGCAGGTGGCTGTCACTCCCGTGATGGAGGAACCACCCAGCTTGCTTTCTCTATGATTCAGAACGTCTTGATCATTCTTCAGTCATGAAATGGGCAGGATGTGGGACTGTGAGACCAGGACCCAGCTAGAAGCCCTTACTGCACACTACATGGTAGGGGAAAGAAGGCCTTTGGAAATATCCTTTTGAGAAGATTCTAGACAGAAGATCCAGAGTCAGACCTTTGAGGGGAAATGATTAGGATGCTATAGAGTTCTTAATTTGGTTGTACATCAGAATCACATTATGAAGCTTCTTAGAAAAAAGCTTCCGGGGCCCAACCTCACAGCCTCTCTCCTCTTTCAAATCTGTGGTTCCCAGGACACGTAGATTGAGAGCCAGTCTCCTTACCATGGCTCATGAGGCCCACAGGATCTGGTCTTCACCCACCTTTCTCACTTTATCTCTGAGTGTCTAAGCACTTTCTTTCCCCATCTTTGTGTATCATTTATGTCTCAACTGAATCGTGTTTCCTCAGAGAACCTTCTTTGATTTCCCATCATGTTACCCAGAGACACCCACACTCTCTAGCGTATTTCACCCTGTTTTATTTTCCACATAGCCTTCCTCTCTCTTTGAAAGGCTACTTTGTACTTCTTCACTTGTTTATTGTCCATCTCAGGAGTCTCTCTGGCCTGCCGCCTTTTTTTTTTTTTTTGTGCCGCCTTTTTTTTTTTTTTAATTTATTTAATTTATTTAATTTTTGGCTGCATTGGGTCTTCCTTGCTGCACGCGGGCTTTCTCTAGTTGCTATGAGCGTGGGCTACTCTTCGTTGCGGTGCGCGGGCTTCTTACTGCGGTGGCTTCTCTTGTTGCGGAGCGCGGGCTCTAGGCACATGGGCTTCAGTAGTTGCGGCACATAGGCTTCAGTAGTTGCGGCACACGGGCTTCAGTAGTTGTGGCAGGTGGGCCCAGTAGTTGTGGCTCACGCGCTCTAGAGCGCAGGCTCAGTAGTTGAGGTGCATGGGCTTAGTTGTGGGATCTTCCTGGACCAGGGCTCGAACCCGTGTCCCCTGCATTGGCAGGCGCATTGGCAGGCGCATTCCCTGCGCCACCAGGGAAGTCCCCACTGCCTGTTTTTGTATGGCCTGAGAGCTAAGGGCAGTTTTTACATTTTTAAATGGCTGGAAAAAATGAGAAGAATCACGACAATGTATAGACAAAGTCACCTATGTGATAGGGGCCTTGCAGAGCGGGGAAAGGAAAATAATTAAGTGCAGATGCTTTTCTGGGAATAAGTTTGAGACTAAAGAAACCTCTGTGTCTTAGAAATGAAGCTCTGTAACTGAAGAGAAGCAGATGCTATAAAGACAGGAGAGGCAAGACCCACAAGATGGAGATCAAGGAGTGGGCTTTGAACAGGTATTATCAGAAATAAGTGTGCCTGGGGACTTCCCTTGTGGCGCAGTGGTTAAGAATCCGCCTGCCAATGCAGGGGACATGGGTTCGACCCCTGGTCCAGGAAGATCCCACATGCCATGGAGCAACTAAGCCCGTGAGCCACAACTACTGAGCCCACGTGTTGCAACTACTGAAGCTCACACGCCTAGAGCCTGTGCTCCGCAACAAGAGGAGTCACTGCAATAAGCCTGGGCACCACAACGAAGAGTAGCCCCGCTCGCCGCAACTAGAGAGAAAGCCCGTGTGCAGCAACGAAGACCCAATGCAGCCAAAAATTAAAAGAAAGAAATTTAAAAAAAGAAATTAAGTGTGCCTGGGGTGCTCATGGCTTGTAGGATTATAAGAGCACCTCTTGTTTGGGGCCCAGGTAGGAATGGATACTTGAAGTAGGAAGTGGAATATTCCTTAAGGAAGAATATCAGTGGGCACCTGCAGTGAGCCAAACGCTGAGACCCCGAGGTTTACAGCAAAGTATTTATTCACGAGGCAGGCGAGGAGACAGGGGAACAAATCTCAGATCCGCCTCCAGGAATGAGAGGGGTTGGGGTGTTTATGGGATGAAGAAGCAAGGCCGTCTGAGGCCTGGGGAGCGTGGGGAAAGGTGATGGGAATAAGAAAAGGCGAGGTAATCCACGTTCTGTTCTGCGCAGGTGCAACTAAGCTACAGGGTTCTTCATGTGCCGGGTGTTGAGAAAATGGCGCCATTAGCACGTTCTGAGGGTGGAGTTGGGGGCCCGCTGACGTCAAAAGGTCACCGCGGGGCCACTTGCGCATGCCCAGGTGGAAGCCCCGCGGTCTCAACCAGTCTTAACCGGCTAGAGCTCAAACTGGGCACAGCTGACTGGACAACTCAGGCAAACTTTTTTTTTTTTTTTTTTTAAAGCAAGTTGGGGGCCTGTGAGTCTGTAAATTGTTCTGAATGTTATTCTAAGTGTTCGGATTTTATCCTGTGAACACTGAGATGCGGTGAGGAGTTTTTAATTTTTATTTATTTATTTATTTATGGCTGCGTTGGGTCTTCGTTTCTGTGCGAGGGCTTTCTCCAGTTGCGGCAAGCGGGGGCCACTCTTCACCGCGGTGCGCGGGCCTCTCACTGTCGCGGCCTCTCTTGTTGCGGAGCACACGCTCCAGACGCGCAGGCTCAGTAATTGTGGCTCACGGGCCCAGCTGCTCCGCGGCATGTGGGATCTTCCCAGACCAGGGCTTGAACCCGTGTCCCCTGCATTGGCAGGCACTACTGCACCACCAGGGAAGTCCCCAAAAAATAAAACATTTTTAATCTTACAGTGCAGTACCTTGAAAAGTACAGTAGTACAGTACGACAGCTGGCATACAGGGGATGGCATCGAGTGAACAGGCAAGAAGAGTTACTGACTGGAGGAGGGAGAGGAGGTGGGAGATGGTAGAGCTGAAGGATCATCAGCAATAGGAGACGGAGGGCAAGCTACAGTTTCAGTCATACCTGGACGCACGTTCGCATCTTTGAAAGTTCACAACTTGAAGGTTCATATGTAGGGGACTTACTGTACCTGGAATCCTAGACAATTGCTAGGGTTTCTATTGTGAAGACCTCACAGCAGCATTTAACATTCTAATATTGTGGGTGGGTAGGAAGGGTGGACACAAAATCCTCATCGCCTTGTGAAGACTGGCCTTGGGGTGGGCACTGTGAAGGCCCTTAATTCGTGAACCATTGTGCGTGGGGTAAACCCTTCGTACTGATTTTAGTGACTTATCCCACGTCTGAGTCGCCTAAGAAGGAGATCTCAGGCGAGAGCTGCCACCTTCCTGCTGTTTGTCTTCTGCTCCGGCAGCACAGCGCCCCCGTCTCCTCCCCTCTATCTCAGGAGCACTGGCCTCAGAGGTCAGAGGAGACAAGCCCAAATCAGCCTGATCCTTATCTTGCTTATTACCTCTGCTTCAACGTGTTGGTTTTTTTTTTTTTTTAATGTTTGATAGAATTCGCCTGTGAAGCCATCTGGTCCTGGGCTTTTACTTGTTGGAAGATTTTTATTTATTTATTTATTTATTTATGGCTGTGTTGGGTCTTCGTTTCTGTGCGAGGGCTTTCTCTAGTTGCGGCAAGCGGGGGCCACTCTTCATCGCGGTGCGCGGGCCTCTCACTACTGCGGCCTCTCTTGTTGCGGAGCACAGGCTCCAGACGCGCAGGCTCAGTAGCTGTGGCTCACGGGCCCAGTCACTCCGCGGCATGTGGGATCTTCCCAGGCCAGGGCTCGAACCCGTGTCCCCTGCATTGGCATTTAGAGTCTCAACCGCTCCGCCACCAGGGAAACCCAACACGTTGGTTTTAAAGGGTCACAGTTCTTACCCCTCCCGTGTGATCGTCCCCAGCCCAGGGCCTTGTTTTGACAACTCACCCAAGGGCAGAGCAAACCCAGCAAACAGTATAGTTTACCTTTAAGGTAGGTTTAACATCTTCCCCCTCACCCAAATAGATACTTCTGTGGAGCACACGTTCTGGAAAATAAGCCCATAGATGAGGTTTGATATCACCCATTAGAAACTCGCAATCTTTGGAACTTAAATCTCAGAGAGGCCTTGAGCAGCAGCACTGACTTTGGGGGACTGCAAGGAACTTTAGAGAACATTTAATCCGTCATCTTATTGTATTTATTTTTTTAAAAAATCTATGGAGGGTCTACTGCTTAGGACGCATTCTCCTATGTGTTTTGGATGACACAAAAGTCATATTAAATATCTCTATCTTCCTCTCCTGCCTTCTTTCTGGAGAGCTCTCTGCCTCCCACCAAATTGTTCTTTACAGACCCCACACTTTTCTGCCTCTGTGTTTTTCCTAGAAGGTCCTCCACACCTGACAGCCCCCTTCGACTGGCTTCCTCCTGTCACCCAGGAGTCTCAGCTTAGCTGCTGTCATATCAGGAAAACTCAATTCCCTCAGTCTGGGTTGGGGACCCTTTTCCTTTCCAGCTTATCCTGGACACATCTCTGTCACTACATGTACCATGTGATGATGCAGTTGTGAATTTTGTCATCTCCCCTTGACTGTGGACTCTTTGAGGTTAGGGGACTGAACCTGTTTATCTTTGAGTCAGACCTAGATTCTCCTCGAGCAAAGACTAGCAGGAGAGAGAAGCCATCATGAGGCTTATAAAAGGAGTATAACAAAGTAGGCATGGCAGATATCACGAGAACAGTAAAAGAGTAGCATTAAGTCACTCTCGGCTTCTTGGCAGTAGGCTAGAGCTAGAAGTCCACCTCCAGCTGAAGGAAGTAGCCCGGGAAGCAGTCACTTCCTTCTAAACTAAAGACCTTGAGTCCTGGGGAGGTTCTATCAAGCGTAGAAGCCTGAGTCATCAACAGGTGAATGTTCTGATTGACAAGGCAGTGAAGAGTAGGGGAAGGAGCCCAAGATGGGGTGTCAGGAGACCTGGTTCTAGTTCATACCTTTTCCATCTGATCCACTTTGGTCCACATGAGAACCCATTGGCCAAATGGGACTCCCCAATATGTCATATCTTTTCCTCGGCCTAGAACAACTTCTGTCCTTCCCCAACTGTCTTCTGGTCAGAATACTGCTCTCCTTTAAGATCCAGCTCAAATCCCATCTCCTGAGTGAAGCCTTCAACTTCCAAACCAGATATGAGGTAAGGGTGCCTCCTCTTTGCTCTGAACCCCTATGGAAAAATGTGTATACCTCTTTTAGGAAACTTAATCTTGTTCTGCTTCACTATTTACTTATGAACTTCTCTTGTTTCTCCTACTAAATTACCCCCATTAATTTTCCCCTCCTTGAGAGCAAAAATCATATTTTTGGAGCTCCCTTATTTTATTACCTAATTTATGGTAGATGCTCAAATCTTTGTCGACTGAGAGAAAGATTCCCTTTTGTTCAGTAAAGAGTTGTGGCCAGTGGCATGGACTCTGAGCCACTCACAAGCTGTGTGACTCTGAGCAAGTTACTTAAGCTTTCTGTGCATCAGCTTCCCCGACAGTAAATGGGAATAGTAGTACCTACTTCACAAGGCTGCCTTAAGGAGTCAGTGAGCACTTAGCCTGGAATACTGTGTTAACCATTAGTCCAGTCCTCCTTCGAAGAGTGTCAGCAGGAAATGCTGTCATTAGTATGGAAACACCAACAGGTAATTTGAATTTTTCCCTCCCTGACTTAGTGACTTCTTCCCCCATCCCCAAATCTGCTGTGACCGAACCACTGGTGAGTTGTAAAATCCTCCCAGACGGCTTTACATTGTTCTAGATATTTGTATGGATTCCTTGGTTTGGGTATACAAGTGAGTTTGGAAAAGTAAGATTCTGCATTGTGTTTTCCAGTTAATCTTATAGATTTATTTGTTAATTTGCATTTGTTTTGTTTTTACAAGAAGGAATGCCTTTAGATAGGTTCCTGAGAACACACAGAGGTTTTTCTATTAGTGGAGTTAATTAGAGATAGAGCAGTGATGTCCCAGAGGGTTAATAGTGACCAGGTCCCCCAGTAAAGTCAACGTCTTGTGATGATTAACACAGTTTACAACTTAAGTGAACAAAGACAGCTTTCTATACCAAACACTCAAACAAATGAAGATTCCTGTAACATTCACAGGCTCGAGGCTACAGACAAATGATTCTTAGAATCATGAAAACAGCCCTTCTAATATTGATGGAAAAAGCTCTTCGACCCTTTAGAAAAACTAAAGGAAGGACCTACTATATAGTACAGGGAACTATACACAGTATTTTGTAATAACATATAAGGGAAAAGAATCTGAAAAAGAATATATATATATATATATATATATAATAACTGAATCACTTTTTAAAAAAATAATTAGGTTGTGCCAGGTCTTAGTTGTGGCAGGCGGGCTCCTTAGTTGTGGCACGCATGTGGGATCTAGTTCCCTGACCAGGGATCGAACCCAGGCCCCCTGCATTGGGAGCACAGAGTCTTAACCACTGTCCTACCAGGGAAGTCCTGATAACTGAGTCACTTTGCTGTACACCTGAAACGTTGTAAATCAACTGTACTTCAATTTAAAAAATAAGTAAATAAATAAAATAAAATGGGAAGGTTAAAAAGAAAAAGAAAACTAAAAGATCCTGAACCCCAGTTTTTGCAGGACAGGATACAGAACAAGTAAGGATTTAACTTACATTTTGTGGTCCCTAGTATGTAAATATTTCCTCACCTATTTCTTATCTTTCTGGAAAACCAAGGTTAATGGCTAGCCCAGGGCTTGCCTTTCTTAAGCACTTCTATCTACACCAAAAGTATTTGGTGTTATAGGTTTTTTAATTCCACCTGCTAAGGTTGGATTATCAGATGAAAGGGGGTTGAGATGCTACAGGGAGAAGAGGTGAGATAACATAACTAGTGGAGTGAAAGGGAAAAGAAACATGTTGCTCTGATTGTGATTCTCTGCTGTTAAGCACGGCGAAGTTGGGTGCTGCTGGCCCCCGGCCTGTTTTGCTGCCCTCCACCACAAATAACTTGTTTCAGAAGCTTTTCCTGTTGTTAAGGCCTGGGTTGGAGCAGTGCTTTTTACAGTACCTGCATCTGGCACCAGGGGGAGGCCTGCAGGGAAAGGGAGCCTTTTCAAGCCCTGCTTTCTTTCAAGGAGGGGACAGACTACAGACACCCTTCTTTGGGATCTTCCCCGGCACGGACCCAAGCTTGTCTGCCTGTCCCCTGCTCCGTACAGGCTGGAGTGGGCTAAGGAGGAGGCTGCCTGGGCGAGCATCGTCCTCCTCTGCAGTTGCTTGTTTCCTTTTAAGGACATTTATTTTGTCTCTGTTCTGACAAACAAACATGAAGATTTTCCATGGAGGACTGGACAGTCAGAGCAACTTCGAGGCAGGGGGCCTGTTCCTGCTTCTGTACAGCTTTGCAAGGGGGAACGGAAGGAGAAGGGGGAAGAGACCTTAGAAAGCTTAACTGTGCATCCTGAGCAGGTTTTATGTTTCCATTAAAAGAACACTGCAGTTTACCATCATCACGCCCTGAGTGCTCCCCTGCAGCTGAGAGGGAGTTCAGGACGGTAACCATGGAGACATGGCCCTCCCAAAAGCAGCATTCCGCTGCTGGAATGCTGCATCCCGATTGAAGAAGACTAACAGCCTGAGGAGGTTCAGAGGTTAGACTTCTTTGAGCTTTAGACACTGGACTAAATCGTTGAGTCACTGAGGTTATGAGAGACATAAAGAAGCAATCGCAACATATTCTCTGGTCCCATTTTTTAAAATTTATTTATTTATTAATTTATGGCTGTGTTGGGTCTTCGTTTCTGTGCGAGGACTTTCTCCAGTTGCGGCGAACGGGGGCCACCCTTCATCGCGGTGCGCGGGCCTCTCACTGTCGTGGCCTCTCTTGTTGCGGAGCACACGCTCCAGACGCGCAGGCTCAGTAGTTGTGGCTCACGGGCCTAGTTTCTCCGCGGCATGTGGGATCTTCCCAGACCAGGGCTCGAACCTGTGTCCCCTGCATCTCCAGGCAGATTCTCAACCACCACGCCACCAGGGAAGCCCTCTCTGCTCCCATTTGTATGAACTATTCAGGACATGTACATTTCTAGAGACATAGTAGACCAGTGGATGCCTAGGGCTGGGGTGAGGTATAGGATGGAGAGTGACTGCTAATGGGTACATACAAAGTTTCTTTTTGGGATGAAAAAAATGTTCCAAAATTAGGTTATGGTGGTGATTGCACAACTCTGTAAAACCACTGAATTGTACACTTTAAGGAGTGAAATTTATGGTATGTGAATTATATCTCAATAAAGCTATTAAATCAAAGCTTCCCCTACCCTGTCCCCCAAGAAAAGCAAATTCCAAATCTAACTGTAGTTAAGGAGGCAAATGTCCCCACTGAGGGTGGGGTTATAGATGAAATAAGATTGACTGTGAGCTGATGGTTGCTGAATGAGGGTGATGAGTACTTGGTGGTTCCTTGTGTTATTCTCTTGACTTTGGTATGTGTTTGAAAATTTCAGTAGTAACAAGTCAAATGAATTTTTAAAAACTAAAACACACACAAATCACCTAAAATGCTGTGAGAAATGAAAGGACAGAAAATGGGCGATGGTAAAAGCTGAATCCCACAGTTACCACCTAAAGAAGGGTTACCTCACGTGTCAGGGAAACGTGAAGAGAGCAGGTTCTGTTGTAGGCATTGAGAACCTGGCCGACCAACAGAGAAATCTAGAAGGTCCATAGCTGGTAATTTGCATCGTCACTAGTTTTTCTTATCTTTAGTCAAGTTTTATTTTATAGATACCAAAAAATGGGTGAGAGAATGGCTGGGCAAGAGAATGCCAAAGCGAAAATAATCTGTTACCTTTTTTGAGACGAAATAAAGATTTTAAAACAATCACTCTGAAAACAGCACGGTAAAAAAAAAAAAAATTCATGTGAATATGAAAGGATATGTATAAGGAAAAGTAGGTCTCCTTCCTATGGTGGACCTCAAGTTTTTTTTTTTTTTTTAATCTTTTTTTATTGAAGTATAGTTGATGTAGGGCCTCAAGTTTTATTCCCCAGAGACAATCGCCAAAACTACCAGCAGTTCTTATAAATGCAGAATGTGTGTGTTTGTGTGTGCGCTTGTGCACACGCGCATACAGGTATACACATACACACTTACCTTTTTTCTTATATATATGAGTATATGTATATATAAGGCATACCTCAGAGATATTGCGGGTTCAGTTCCAGAACACAGCAGTAAAGCGAATATCACAATAAAGCGAGTCACACGAATTTTTTGGTTTCCCAGTGCATATAAAAGTTGTGTTTACACTATACTGTAGTTTATTTAATGTGCAATAGCATTATGACTAAAAAAAGAGAATATACATATCTTAATTAAAAAATACTTTATTGCTAAAAAATACCGTCATCTGAGCTTTCAGTGAGTCATAATCTTTTTGCTGGTGGAAGGTTTAAAATATTGGGAGAATTACCAAAATGTGGCTCAGAAACACAAAGCAAGCAAATGCTCTTGGAAAATGGTGCCAATAGACTTGCTCGAAACAGGGTTGCTACAAGCCTTCAATTTGTAAAAAATGCAAGCACAATAAAGAGAAGCACAATAAAATGAGGTACACCTGTGTGTGTGTGTGTGTGTGTGTGTGTGTGTGTGTGTGTATTCTTTTGCACCTTGCTTTTTTTTCACTTAGTTTATCTTAAAGGAAACTTAATGGTCACATTTTTTTTTTTTTTTTGGCTGCACCACGCGGCATGCGGAACTTCCCCAACCAGGTATCAAACCCGCGGCCCCTGCAGTGGAAGCGCAGAATCTTCACCACTGGACCGCCAGGGAAGTCCCTGGTCACTTTTAAAATATCACTAAAATGTCCCACTTGCCCCCCACAAGTTAGATGGTGATTTTCAATGACCAAAGAGAAGTCTCAGCCCTACAGCAAAATAAATCTCTAAGTCAGGCAAAGGACAATTCTCCCTTTGCCTTTCATGAAAGAATCATAGGTCCCCAGTAGGTCTGAAATCAGGTCTGGAGGCAGGACTGGGAGAAGAAAGAAGGAAAAACCTCAAGGTGCGTGGGGCAGTCAGACCTGAGTCAGGCTCCGTGCTCTTAGTCTGACTGTCCACAGCCTTGCTGTTCTCCCTGCCCAGGCACCTTTGAACCCGTGGGGAAAAGTCCCGATCCATTTCTGAGTGTTGTAGACCCTACTTCTCCTCTATTACTGCAGGAGTTCCCAAACACAACCTGCACGCTGGGGTTTGCCCTGGACCCGAAGGAAGCGCTTGGGTACCCCGGACGGTGTGTGTGCAACATGTGTGAGAAGGTTACCTTTGTTGGGAAGGCTTTTCCTTCATTCTGAAATTATTTCCTTCCTTGTTTTCTTCTTTTTCTTTCTTTTTTTTTTTAAATAAAATGATGTTGATAGTGTTCCCCTTGCCAAATATCTTTATTGACAAAACTGAAAGACAAGTATTTGTATTAGAAAAATGTTCTAAAATATATGTTGGGCTCCACAATTTAGATTTCCCGGGTAGTAAAATTGAGAATAAAAATGTTGGGAAGCACCATGTTGTCATACAGTGAGCCCCTTTGTCAACACAGCCTGTCTACCCTGTTGCTACAGACTGCTCTCCTTGCCCCATTCCTGTTCGTGGAAATTCTCATCATCCAGGCTCAGCTCAGAATGCCACGCCTGCAAGCACAGAGAGGTTAATAAGAGAAGAGGCGTACCTCAGAGATATCCCCTAGTAGTATGAGAATGACGAAGGTCATATTACAAAATTGTGGGAAGGGGGAGAGTGGAAGGATTATTCAATAAATAAATGGGAAGTACAAGTGACCAGTAAGCATATGGAAAAAGTGCTCTCTCTGAATAGGTATCAAAGAAAGACAAAGGAAAACATATTCTATCAATATTTTTGGTTGGTTAGAATTCAGGGAAAGTCTCAAACCCTGCTGGCATAAATTGGGAGATGAAAGAAGGATCTAGTTACCAACAAAAGGAAAAGAAACACTGGGTAGGTAAAAACAGCAAGGGCCCATTGCAAAAGTTTTCAAATTCTGGTCTTTTTTTTTTTTTTTTTCTGGATAAATTGCCAGAAATACAATTATTGGGTGAAAGGGTATGGACACATTTAAGGTTCTTGTTTCTTTCCCAAATGATGCTGATTTATCCTCCCATTAGTACAGGAGAAAACCAAGCTTTGAAAATTAAAGATAAAATAACCTATGAACCAAGTGAAAAAGTATAACAGAACTATGACTATATCTAAGCAAACTGTTGAGTGCTTGGGAATCTCAGGGAGTCTAGTCCTGGCTCTGGGTTCTGGGCTTGGCTTGGACACCAAACTGAGCTGTGAGCAAAACTCCTGCTTTCTGTGTCTCATCTTGTACAAGTACTAAAAGAGAGTCTTGGATTAGCTGATTTTAAAAGTCTCTTGCAGCATTAATATTTTACAACTCTAGGGACTTCCCTGGCAGTCCAGTGGTTAAGACTTCACTTTCCAATTCAGGGGGTGTGGGTTTGATCCCTGGTTGGGGAGCTAAGATCCCACATTCCTCGTGGCCAAAACACCAGAACATAAAATAGAAGCAATATTGTAACAAATTCAATAAAGACTTTAAAAATGGTCCGCATCAAAAAAAAATCTTTAAAAAAATTTTATAACTCGATAATAGCAGTTTCTATACAGCTTTCAAAGGTTTGGAGCATTTAACAGAGGAGTAATAGCTGACATTGTTTGTTTCTAGGAGCCAGGACAAGTTGATACCCAGTGGAAGGAGTCCTGAGCGGGAGAAGTGCATGAAATGTCTGGTGTCAGCCTGTGGATGACCAGCCTTGTTCATTGGTACATGTAAGACCTCCTTTGGGTACCCCTACAATTACCTGGGGGAGCACTTTGCCTGGATTTATGGGTCCACATTGTGAGGTAGAGGCAAGATCTGCTACTGAAGACAGAAGAGCACGCATATTGATTAGGTATGTCCTAACTGTACTTTTAGTCAACAGTTATTTATAGAACACTTGTTCTGTGCCAGGCACTGTCCTAGGCTCTAAATATTTAACAGTAAGAAAAAAAGCCTTTCCCTCAATGAACATTCTCATGGAAGGAAAAAGCAATAAAGAAAGCAAATAAGTGAAATAAATAGTATGTCAGATGGTGACAAATTCTATGGAGAAAAATAAAGCAAAGAAAGAGAATGAGGGAGCTGTGGGAAAGATCACAATTTTTATTTTTTTAATTTTAATTTTATTTTTTAAAATTAATTTATTTTTGGCTGCGTTGGGTCTTTGTTGCTGCACGCGGGCTTTCTCTAGTTGCGGCGAGTGGGGGCTACTCTTCGTTGAGGTGCACGGGCTTCTCATTCCGGTGGCTTCTCTTGTTGCGGAGCACGGGCTCTAGGCACACGGGCTTCAGTAGTTGTGGCACGCAGGCTCAGTAGTTGTGGCTCGCGGGCTCAGTAGTTGTGGCACACAGGCTCAGTAGTTATGGCACACAGGCTTAGTTGCTCCGCAGCATGTGGGATCTTACCAGACCAGGGCTCCAACCTGTGTCCCCTGCATTGGCAGGTGGATTCTTAACCACTGTGCCACCAGGGAAGTACACAATTTTTAAATTTTTTAGAGCAGTTATAGGTTAACAGCAAAGTTGAGAAGAAGGTACAGAGATATCCCATGCCAAGCCTCCCACATTAACAGCATCCCCCGTCAGCTTGGTACGTTTGTTACAATTGATGAACCTACATTGACACATCATCAACATGTTCCAAAGTCCATAGTTTACACGAGGGGTCACTCTTGGTGTTGTACATTCTGTGCATTTGGACAAATGTATGATGACATGGATCCACCATAGTATCATACCGACTTGATACAGGGAGGAGGAGGTATTGAATAATACCCTCCAAACTGAGAAGGAACTTTGAGACAGAAAAACGAAGCAGGCAACTCCAAAGTACAATTATGAAGTTTATTGTGGGGAACTTACATATGGGCAGGAAGACTTGGGCAGATGGACAATCCAGAGGGTACAAGGGGATGTAAAGTGGCCAAAGCTAATAACAGAATCTGACTACCAAGTGAGAAGCATGGCTGCACAGACTAGAACCTGGGTTTTTCCTCCCCCCGGGGGGGTATCATGACCATTAACTATCTGCACCAGCAAAAGACATTCTTCCAGCTTTCGTATCAGATGAAGGTAAGGGTAAAAGTTGATAGGAAACTTATCTGGCTTGGGCGCATTCTTTGTGAACACAGAAAGGCGAGGGAATAGAACCGCGGTCCTAAGGTGGAGCTGACAGAATGGAGTCAGTGTGGTGAGGTTCAGCCACACAAGAGCATTTTCACTGCCGGAAAAATCCTCTGTGCTCTGCTTATTCATCCCACCCTTCCTCCTAACCTCTGGCAACCGCTGATATTTTTACTGCCTCCATAGTTTTGCCTTTTCCAGCCTGTCATAGAGTTAGAGTCATACAGTATGTAGCCTTTTCAGATTGGCTTCTTTCACTTAATAATATGCATTTAAGTTTTCCTCATGTCTTTTCATGGCTTGATAGCTCATTTCTTCCTAGCAATAAATAATATTCCATTGTCTGGATGTGCCACAGTTTATCCATTCACCTACTGGAGGACACCTTGGTTGCTTCCAAGTTTTGGCAATTGTTGATAAATTTGCTTTAAGCACCCATGTGCAAGTTTTTGTGTGGACATAAGTTTTCAACTCCTTTGGGTAAATACTGAGAACATGATTGATGGAGCATATGGTAAGGGTAGGTTTAGTTTTGTAAGAACTGTCAACTGCCAACTGTCTTCCAAAGTGGCTGTACCATTTTGCATTCCTATCAACAGTGAGTGAGAGTTCCTTTTGCTCCACATTCTTGCCAGCATTTGGTGTTGTCAGTGTTCTGGATTTGGGACATTCTAATAGGTATGTTAGTGGTATCTCATTGTTGCTTTAATTTGCATTTCTCTGATGACATATGACATGGAGCATCTTTTCATATGTTTGTCACTTGTGTATGTTCTTTGGTGAGGTGTCTGCTAAGCTCTTTAGCCCATTTTTTAATCAGGTGGTTTGTTGTCTTATTCTTGAGTTTTAAGAGTTCTTTGTATATATATATATATTTTTTTTAAAATTTATTTTATTTATTTATGGCTGTGTTGGGTCTTCGTTTCTGTGCGAGGGCTTTCTCTAGTTGTGGGAAGCGGGGGCCACTCTTCATCGCAGTGTGCGGGCCTCTCACTATCGCGGCCTCTCTTCTTGCGGAGCACAGGCTCCACACGCGCAGGCTCAGTAATTGTGGCTTACGGGCCCAGTTGCTCCGCGGCATGTGGAATCTTCCCAGACCAGGGCTCAAACCCGTGTCCCCTGCATTGGCAGGCAGATTCTCAACCACTGCGCCATCAGGGAAGCCCAGGAGTTCTTTGTATATTTTAACAGTCCTTTATCACATATATCTTTTGATTTTCTCACATTCTGTCACTTGTTCTTTCATTCTCTTGACAGTACCTTTCACGGAGCAGAAGATCTTAATTTTAGTAAAGTCCAGATAATCAATACTTTCTTTCATGGCTCATGCCTTCAGTGTCATATCTTTAAAATCATCACCAAAGCCAAGGTCATCTAGATTTTCTCCTATGTTATCTTCTAGAAATTTTATAGTTTTGCATTTTATATTTAGGTCTGTGATCCATTTTGAGTTAATTTTTGTGAAGAGTGTAAGGTTTGTAGATTCTAGATTCATTTTTTTTTACATGTGAATACCCAATTGTTCGAACATCACTTGAAAAAAACTATATTTTCTCCATTGTATTCCTTTGCTTCTTTGTCAAAGATTGGTTGACTATATTTATATGGTTCTATCTGGGCACTCTATTCTGTTCCATTGATCTATTTGTCTATTCATTTATCAATGCCACAATGTCTTGATTACTTAGCATTATAGTAAGTCTTGAAGTCACATGGTGTCGGTCCTCCAACTTTTTTCTTCTCAATATTTATTGGCTCTTCTGGGCCTTTTGCCTCTTTAGAATCAGCTTGTCAATCTTTATAAAATAACTTGCTGGGATTTTGATTGGGTTTGCATTGAATCTATAGATCAAGTTGAGAAGAACTGACATCTTGACTATATTGTCTTCCTATCCAGGATCATGGAATACCTCTCTGATTATTTAGTTTTTCCTTGATTTCTTTGAACAGTATGTATGCAATTTTCCTCATACAGATCTTGTATGTATATTTTTAGATTTATATCTAAGTATTTAATTTTTGAGGTGCTAATGTAAATGGTATTGTGCTTTTAATTTCAAATTCCTCTTGTTCATTGCTGGTATATAGGAAAGTGATTGACTTTTGTATGTTAACCTTGTATCTTGCAACCTTGCAATAATAGCTTATTAGTTCCAGGAGCTTTTGTTGTCAGTTCTTTCAGATTTTTCTACATTAAACAATCATGTCATCTGTGAATAAGGACAGTTTTATTTCTTCCTTCCCAAGTGGTATATCTTTTATTTCCTTTTCTTGTCTTATTGCATTAGATTTCCATTACAATGTTGAAAAGGAGTAGTGAGAGAGGACATCTTTGCCTTGTTCCCGATCTTAGTGGGAAAGCTTCAAGCTTTTCACCATTAAGTATGATGTTAGCTGCAGGGTTGTTGTTGTTGTCATTGTTGTTTAGATATATATTTTTTAAATTAATTAATTAATTAATTAATTTTAAAATTTTTGGCTGCACTGGGTTTTCCTTGCTGTGCACGGGCTTTCTCTAGTTGCGGTGAACGGGGACTACTCTTTGTTGCGGTGCATGGGCTTCTCACTGCGGTGGCTTCTGTTGTTGCAGAGCACGGGCTCTAGGCTCACGGGCTTCAGTAGTTGCGGCACGTGGGCTTCAGTAGTTGTGGCTCGCGGGCTCTAGAGTGCAGGCTCAGTAGTTGTGGTGCACGGGCTTAGTTGCTCCATGGCATGTGGGTTCTTCCCAGACCAGGGCTCGAACCCCTGTCCCCTGCACTGGCAGTTGGATTCTTAACCACTGCACCACCAGGGAAGTCCCAGGTATTCTTTATTAAGTAGAGGAAGTTCCCTCTATTTCTAGTTTGCTGAGGGTTTTTTTTATCATGAATGCATGTTGGATTTTGTCAAATGCTTTTTCTGAATTTGATATTAATATGATCATGTGATTTTTCTTCCTTAACCTGCTCATGTGATGGATTATATTAATTGATTTTCAAATGTTGAACCAGATTTGCATACCTGGAATAAACCCACTTAGTCATGGCATATGATTCTTTTTATACATTGTTGGATTCTATTTGCTAATGTTTTGTTGAGGATTTTTGCATCTATGTTTATGAGAAAAATTGGTCTGTAGTTCTCTTTTCTTTGTCTGGTTTTGCTGTTAACGTGATTCTGGCCTCATAGAATGAGATAGGAAGTATTCCCTCTGCTTCTATCTTTTGAAAGAAATTGTGGAGAACTGGTATAATTTCTTCCTTAAATATTTGGGAGAATTCACCAATGAACCCAAACTACTTTCTGTTTTGGAAGGTTATTAATTATTGATTCAATTTCTTTAATAGAAACAGGCCTATTTCTATTCTTCTTGGGTGAGTTTTGGCATATTGTGTCTTTCAAGAAATTGATTCATTTTATCTGAGTTATCAAATTTGTGGGAATAGGGTTGTACATAGTACTCCTTTCTTATCCTTTTAATGTCCATGAGCTTTGTAGTGATGTCCCCTCTTTTCCTTCTGTTATTAGCAGAACACTCTTTTTTTCTTAGTCAGCCTGGCTAGAGGCTTGTCAATTTTATTGATCTTTTTACTGTTTTTTATTTTTTACTTTTTAATTTTTTTTGGCTGTGCCACGTGGCATGCAGAATCATAGTACCCTGACCAGAGGTAGAACCTATGCCCTCTGCAGTGGAAGTGCAGAGCCCTAACCACTGGACCACCAGGGATTTCCCTTTATTAATCTTTTTAAAGAATCAGGGGCTTCCCTGGTGGCTCAGTGGTTAAGAATCCACCTGCCAATGCAGGGGACATGGGTTCGATCCCTGGTCCGGGAAGATCCCACATGCCACGGAGCAACTAAGCCTATGTGCAACAACTACTGAGTCTGCGCTCTAGAGCCCGCGAGCCACAACTACTGAGCCCTTATGCCACAACTACTGAAGCCTGCGTACCTAGAGCCTTTGCACCACAATGAAGGGTAGCCCCCACTTGCCACAACTAGAGAAAAGCCCGGGCGCAGCAATGAAGACGCAAAGCAGCCAAAATAAATAAATAAATAAATTAATTAAATTAAAAAAAAAAGAATCAGCTTTTGTTTCATTGATTTTCTCTATTGATTTCCTATTTTCAATTTTATTGATTTCTGCTCTAATTTTTTTTTTTTTTTTTTGACTGTGTTGGGTCTTCGTTGCTGCATGTGGGCTCTCTCTAGTTGTGGCCAGCGGGGGCTACTCTTCATTGTGGTGTGTGGGCTTCTCATTGTGGTGACTTTTCTTGTTGCGGAGCATGGGCTCTAGGCACGTGGTCTCAGTAGCTGTGGTGCACAGGCTTAGTTGCTCCATGGCATGTGGGATCTTCCCGGATCAGGGATCGAACCCATGTCCCCTGCACTGGCAGGTGGATTCTTAAACACTACACCACCAGGGAAGTCCCTCTGCTCTAATTTTTAAAAAAATATTTAATTAATTAATTTATTTATGGCTGTGTCAGGTCTTAGTTGTGTCTCTCGGGATCTTCGTTCAGCAGGCAGGCTCTTTGTTGTGGTGTGCAGGCTTCTGTCTAGTTGTGGTGCACGGGCTCCAGAGCATGTGGGCTCTGTAGTTTGTGGCACGCGGGCTTAGTTGCCCCAAGGTATGTGCGATCTTAGTTCCCCGACCAGGGATTGAACCCGTGTCCCCTGCATTGGAAGGCAGATTCTTAACCACCGGACCACCAAGGAAGTCCCTCCGCTCTAATTTTTATTAGTTCATTTCTTCTCTTACTTTAGATTTAATTTGCTCTTCTTTTTCTAGTTTCCTAAGGTGTAAGCTTAGATGATTGATTTTAGATCTTCTTTTCTAATATATTCGTTCAATGCTATAAATTTCCCTCTAAGCACTGCTTTCACTGCATCCTATAAATTTTGATAAGTTGTGTTTTAATTTTCATTCAATTCAAAATATTTTTAAAATTCTCTTGAGATTTTTTCTTTCTTTTTTTTTTAATTTATTTATTTTTGGCTGTGTTGGGTTTTTGTTGCTGCATGCAGGCTTTCTCTAGTTGTGGTGAGCAGGGGCTACTCTTTGTTGCAGTGCATGGACTTCTCATTGCAGTGGCTTCTCTTGTTGCAGAGCATGGGCTCTAGACGCGTGGGCTTCAGTAGTTGTGGTGCAGGCTCAGTAGTTGTGTGCTCCACGGCATGTGGGATCTTCCTGGACCAGGGCTTGAACCCGTGTCCCCTGCATAGGCAAGCAGATTCTTAACCACTGCGCCACCAGGGAAGTCCCACCCCTAGAGTTTTTAACTCTTAGACTTGTTCACACTCTCGGAATTGCCTCCAGTAATTCATCAATTTCAGTTCAGGCTTCCCTAGCCCAGCACTGGTTCCAGTGGAGGTTTCTGCTCCAGTATGTTGTGATTCTCTGTATTTGCCTGTCTCTCCAATTTTGGGGGGCAGTCGTTTGCCCTGTGACCTCACTTCTCTTATGGATCTTAGGAGAGTTTTTGATTTTTCAGCTTGTTTAGCTTTTTACTTGTTGTTAGGATGGAGTGGCAATTTCCAAGCTTTGTACATGTGGAACTAGAAACTGCAACAGATTACAGTTTTAAGTAATGAACTCTCTTGACTTCCTTGCTCTATCATAACCTTATCACCCGCCTGAATTCACATCTCTTCATCTGTCTCTTTTCTAGATTCCAGGATTTTTTCAATTTAATTTTTAAAATAACCAGTACATTTGTGTGGTACAGAAAACAAAACAAAAGGGCATCAGAACGAAGTTTTTCTCCCTAGAATAAGGATCTCCATCCTTTTAGAGACAGGCTGTGCATATACAATCAGATTTGTGGGGTTTTCCTTCCTTTGTTTTTGTTTGTGTGCTTTTGGTTACACAAATGGTAATGTTCAGTAAAGACTATTCTGAACCTTATTTTTATTTTTAAGATAGTTTCATATTGGTTTATAAAGAGCTTCCTCATTCTTAGTCGTGGCTACAAGGTATCCCATTTTATGCATGTATCATAATTTATCTAACCGCTTCCCTGTGGATCCATTTAGACTGTTTCAAACCATTTGCTATTATGAACAGTGTTGCACTAAATAACTTTGTACGATTGTGATTTTACACACAATAAAGCCTATCTGTAGAACACATTCTTAGAAGTAGAATTGCTCAGTCAAAGGTGCATGCATTTTTCATTTGGGAAAATTTGCTCTCCCTGGAATTTGTACCAGTTGGCATTCTTCCAGCAATGAACAAGGGCTCATGTCCCCACCTTGCCTCACCAACAAAGTTTTATGAGGTTTTTGTTTTTGTTTTTAATCTTTACCAATGAGTTAGGTGAAAATATGACATGAGTGGCCGAAAAATGTACACCGTACTCCATATAGAGTAATTCATACTGGAGAAAAATCATATAAACCTAATGAATACCAGAGTTTTCAAAGGGAAAATGGAATTCGTTAGGTATTATTGAATTCATAGTGGAAAAAACCTTAGGAATGTAAGGAATGTGGGGAAACTTTTTAGGTGGCAATCTTGACTTGCTCAACATCAAGAGAATTCACAGTGGAAATACGCCATAGGAATGTAATGAGTGTGGGAAAAGTTTCTGGAAGAGTTCATACATTGTTCAACATCAGACAATTCATTTGAGAGAAACCTCTATGAGTACATTGAGTGTGGAAGAACCCTCAGCTACAGCTTAGGTCTCATTGAACATCAATGAATTCACACTGGAAAAAAATCTTATGAATGTAAGGAGTGTGGGGAAACATTTAGATATAATTCAGCCTTACCAGTTCAGAGACTTCATGTTAGGAGAGAAACCTTGTAAATGTAATGACTGCAGGAAAGCCGTTCCTCAGAGCCCGCATCTTATTCTGCATCACTGAGTCTACTCATGAGAGAAACCCTATAATTTATTGAATGTGGTAAAACCTTTAATCAGCTCTTGAGTCTTATTCAACATCAAAGAATTCATTCTGGAGAGAAACCCTGTGAATAACATCACAAGTGCTGGAAGGCCTTCGGTTATAGTTGAAACCCGGAGAATTCATATGGGAGAGAAACTGGCTGTAATAAATGTGGAAATGTTCTCTGACCTAGGTCAAGCTTTACAGCAACATCAAAGAATTCATTTCAGGGAAGAATCCTATGAATGTAATGAATGTGAGGATACCCTCAGCTAGACCTGTGCCTGCGAATCTGCTTTGTGAAAAAAAGATGATAAAAACTTGAGCAATTGGAATGTCTCTGTGTATTTATTTTGTGACGCGAAGCTGCTAGCTGATTTCTGTATGTACTGCCTTGGTTCATGTATTTCTTATGCGAATAATGGATCAAATGGTAAACCTGGAAGTAAGTTTGTCTACAGTTCCTCTTTCTATATCATCAGAAGTGCCACATCAGTTGGAAAAGCACTGGTTGCAATTCTTGGAAATTAATGGAAACATTCTGACTTGTCATGCCATGTAAGTAGCTCAGACGTCCTTGTCAATAAGGGTCAAAGCTCCTGATAGCTCTTGTAGTAATTTCCTACCTGGAATCAGGGAAATGCAAGAAGGCCTTGAATTGAAGGGTCCTGGCAAATTTTCTCCTGCCAAGTACTTTATACTGGGAAGAAAGATTCCAGGGTGCTGTGGTAAAAGAGCCCTTATGCCTTTGAAACTGTTGAAGGGTAGAGGGGCCCTGGTAAAAATGAGAGAAGTGGATGCTGGCATTAAAGTTATTTTCTGGTATTTAATGTTGATTGAATTACCCATTGGGATGGTGTATATTAAAGAGGAGGAAATGAAGATGCATTCATGCTCATATGAATTAATGCTTGACTCTTTCCCAGGACCTGGCTTCTGTGTTTCTTCTCATACCTGCCCACGCAAAACTGAGGGATACAGGTTCCCGTGCAGAGACTCTTTCAAGACAAAATGTGGTGCCAGGACGAGAGTGAGTGCCTGGGGTACAGAATTTACAGAGGCACTCGCTATCTTGCATGACCCTAAGAGTGATGCCACCTTAAATATTGTGGCCTTGTGCCTCATTTGCCTCATCCTACTCCTGGCCCTGGAGGGAAGCCCTAGAGCCTGAATGCCTTGCTTGGAGGGGACTAAATGGAAATCTGGATCTTGGCGGTCTTGGAACAGCTGGAGGAGAGAGAAAGGGATGGAAGGAAAAATGAAGGAAACACTTGGGAGGAAGCTAGCCAAGGGAAAGAGCTGTAGGAGTGGGCTTAGTTACAGAACCACAGCTGGAAAAACTGGGCAGCTCTAAGACACAGATCTCACATCTCCAGAGGCACCAGTATTGGCCCTCCCTATATTCATTGACTCATTTACTGAGTGCTGCCATGCTAGACACATTGCTGTTAGAAATATGCTTTGATTGGTCTCTTTCCAAGGAAGTCTTCAGAAGCTAGCTCAGGTAATGGTTCTTTATTATAAAGATGTTAGGTTTATTATTATTATTAATTTTTATGGCTTTATTGTAAAAATAGAGGGAGAACTCAGCAGGTCTGGGCTGCACAAACTCTGCACATTCCCAAGATTTTCAAGACTGGCCCTTAACCAGCTCCTGGGGGAATAACCTTTGAGCCCGGAATATCTTGCCTGCTAAAAGTATCTTTGTATATCTGAGGCCTTGGGCCATACCAGATAGTTTATGCTAACAATGTGATGCATGGTGAATACCTGTTTTTGTATGCCTAGGGGCTTTGGGCCACATCTGGGCTGGAGACTGAACAGCTAAGGTCAGTCACACAGGCTTTCCATGCTTACATGACTGACCCCCAACAGAAATCCTGAACTCCAGTGCTTGGGTGAGCTTCCCTGGTTGGCAACGCTTTGTATGGGTTGTCACACATTGTTGCTGGGAGAATTAAGCACTGTCCATGTGATTCCCCAGGAAAAGGAGAACCAGAAGTTTGTGTCCGCTCTCTCCTGAACTCCACCCTATGCCCTTTTCCTCTTTGCTAATTTTAATCTGCATCCTTTCACTGTAATAAACCAGCTTTCTGAGTCTGGTGAGTCCTTCTAGCAAATCATCAAATCTGAGGGTGGTCTTGGGGACTCCCAACATAAATATTCTTGTAGGAGAACCCAGGAAGAGCAGAACAGGAAGACTTCGGATTGTTTTGGATCCAAGGCAGCTTGAAGGACTTCTATTTTTTCAAAAAAAATTCTCAAGGACTTCCCCGGTGGTTCAGTGGTTAAGACTCCACGCTTCCACTGCAGGGGGCACAGGTTCGATCCCTGGTCTGGGAAATAAGATCCCGCATGCCACGTGGCGTTGCCAAAAAAACAAAAACAACTCAGTCACAGAACTTTATTTTTAAACCAATTATAAGTACCCAAAGATAAAGGTTCCCCAAAAAAAAAACAAATCAAAAAGAGCACGAACAGCTATAGTTGTCTATATGTTGCTAAATCTAGCAGCCCAAGAATTCCACCGAATATCAAACAAAAGACCTCTCTGGACTAGAGGCAAGGCAAAGGGCCTTGTTTGTTTCTGGCTATCTGGGAGGAACCCATCTGTGACTTTCCCATTTAATGGGCCTCTGGTCTTTACTCTCAAAGCATCCCTTTTCCCAGGGGAAATGACTACTACTAAATACGTAAGTACAGTGTATTATCTACTAGTCCTTACTACCATCCCAGAAAGTCTCCGTAAATATAAAAGCGAACTACTTGTTGGAAAAGTGCCTGTCCATGGTGACTCAATAAGGATTTATTGAATGATTAATACCTTAAACTTCACCTCCACTTGTTACTCTCTCATCTCAGAAACCTTTGGCCTTGATTAAGCCCCACTGGTTACTAGTTTGGTGACTAATTCAAACAGCTAGTGGGAGAGCCCAGCTGTTTCAACAGCAGGAGCTTTGCGGGTCTTCACTTAGTCTTCCCACTCTGGATTTTCCCTTCTCCTTCTCAGACTGCACTGAAAGAAGACTCAAATTAGTGATATTTGTTACTGTATTATTGCCCACATTTCCCCTTCTCTTCTCAGTCTTAAAAGTTTGAGAGTTGTGTTCACATCTCTGTCACCATCTTCTCTATTCATCTTCCATTCTTTTTATCCATACATATATATTTTTTTATGCTAGGTTTTCCCCCCATCTTGTTTGTTTGTTTATTTATTTATTTATTTATTTATGGCTGCGTTGGGTCTTCGTTGCTGCGCGCAGGCTTTTCTCTAGTTGTGGTGAGCGGGGGCTACTCTTCGTTGAGGTGTGCAGGCTTCTCCTGTTGCAGAGTGTGGGCTCTAGGGCGCGCGGGCTTCAGTAGTTGTGACTCATGGGCTCTAGAGTGCAGGCTCAGTAATTGTGGCACACGGGCTTAGTTGCTCCGCGGCACGTGGGATCTTCCCAGACCAGAGATCGAACCTGTGTCCCCTACATTGGCAGGCGGATTCTTAACCACTGTGCCACCATGGAAGTCCCTTATCCATATATTTTTAAAATACAAAAGTATTCTTTAAAAACAAAACCAGGGTTCTTACATGGAGTATCAGTTGGATGGTGTTTGGCTATGAGTACCAAAGACCCCAAATAAAATGGCTTACTCATGATTTAAATTTATTTTTCTCTCACATAAAAGGCCAGAGGTAGACAATTCAGAGTTCCTATGGAGCCCTTATAGTCTCTTGGGATCATCCGTAGGGTGCAGCCCCAGGCTTCAGGTACAAGGTGGAGCTGCTGGCATCAAAACCATGTTGCAGGCAGGGAATGGAGGAAGGTACTTGCCATCTGTCTCTCAAGGAAATTTCCTACAAGCTGCCCTTTCCATTCACGTCCCACAGGCCAGGGCTTAGCCACACGTCCACACCAGCTCAAGGAGAACTGGGAATTGTACTCTTTATTGCAAGAAGCTATGCGCCCCGCTAAATCTCTGGGATTCTAGGAGGGGTGGGTGATATTGGGATAGGCAACCTCCCATCTCCGCCACAGTTGTCACGAATCTTTGTTACATTTTCCTCTTTTCTTTCTCCACCAGGGCCATTGTTTCAATGCCGTATTTGCCAACAGAAATGGCTTGTCTTGTTTGGGATGCCGGTTATGATATTATTTTTATATTAAGTAATACACATACATACAGTAATGCATGTTTCAACATGTCCCTTGATATAGGAATAACTAGAAAGAATCTGGATGAGGGGAACGGTCTATATATTGAATTTTATGGGTCCATTAAAATGTAAACACCTGACTTCAGACACCACATCTATTCAAAGTGGCAGCTGTGTCAGGTTGACAAGTGCTCTGAGATTCAACTTTTTCACTCCTCGTCTACTTTCCCAGGCACGGCTGGACTTGGTTTTTAGGCTTATTGCGCCACCTGATGCCCATTGAGGACACTGCGTCTTCATCCCCGAAAATCTCTCCTCTCCTTATTTGCACCAGCAGTTGCTGCAGTGGTAACTGCCACTGCATACATTCTAGTGCCTGGCATATGCTAAGTGCTTTTTGTGCATTATCTCACTTAATTCTCACAAGAGCCCTATGTACTAATATTATCCCATTTTACAGGTGAGGACACTGAGGCACAAAGCTGAGGTCATTTTCCCAAGTATGCAGAGCTAGTAAGTGGAGTGCAGGGCTGTCTCTAAGTCCATGCTTTACCAGTCGTTCTCAACCCTGGAAAGCACTTTTAATATTTATTTATTTAATTTATTTGGTTGCGCTGGGTCCTAGTTTTGGCAGGCTGACTCTTTAGTTGTGGCTTGCGGGCTCTTTAGTTGTGGCATGTGGGCTCCTTAGTTGTGGCATGTGGGGTCTAGTTCCCTGACCAGCAATTGAACCCAGGCCCCCTGCACTGGGAGTGTGGAGTCTTATCCACTGAGCCACCAGGGAAGTCCCTGGAGAGCACTTTTAAATGTATCATTGTGTTAATGGATAAATACATTTTTGTGGGTTGTTAGGAAAACTTATCCAATAGTCATAACAATGTTCTGAAGGTAAATAAATGTATTTCTGGTTTCAATAACTAATCTAAAAATGAAATTTAGGAGCAGCTCCTGCATGTAGGCTGAAGGATGCCTGTATACTTATGTGTCTTGGCACATGTTCACTGAAATATTCATCATTCATTCTCCTGAGTGTGAATTTTAGCGTCCAGGCTGGCTGTGTTACTTGGATACTGAATTTAAATTGAAAGGCTGGGAATTCCCTGGCACGGGTTTGATCCCTGGTCGGGGAACCAAGATCCCACAAGCGTGCGATGCGGCCAAAAAAAAAAAAAAAAAAAAAATCGAAAGGATTGTTTCTTAGGATTAAGGTGACTTTTTTTTTTTTTGGCCATGCGGCATGTGCGATCTTAGTTCCCTAACTAGGGATTGAACCCGAGTCCCCTACATTGGGAGCGTGGAGACTTAACCACCTCGGAATTAAAATACAGATAGCTCTGACCCCGTCCTAGACCTTCAAATGCACAGTCTAATGAGGTGGGCCCCACAATCTGGAATCTGTCTTCTGCTCAATAAGGGAACTGCCTTATATCTGTGTGGTGTTATTGGATGCATTTTATGAGATGTTGAGTAATTTGAAAGCATGTGATATGAAATCCATTTGATACAAAAAAAGCAAAATAAAGCCAATCCCCTCCAATTAAAACAAAATTTCAGGATTCACAATTTGAAAGCTCATGAAGGAAATTGGATACTGTTCACGCTAATGAACCGGTAAACAAATGACCGCCTCCTTTGTGAGTATCATGAGAACTTGGCAGTTGTTTTGATTTGCTTCTGCGCCTCCTGTGGTGATGTGGATTGAGCTGTTATTTTTAAATGTACTGCACAGCCAGGAGGAGCCTACAGAGGCATGACAAATAAAAGCAATGTGGTGTTCTGGATGGGATCCTGGCATGGGAAAAGGACGTTAGGTAGAAACTAGGGAAATCTGAATAAGATATGGATGTTAGTTAATACCAGTGGATCAACTGGTTCCTTAATTGTAAGATATGTACCATTCTCAGGTAAGATGTTAATGTGGGAGGACTTCCCTGGTGGTGCACTGGTTAAGAATCTGCCTGCCAATGTGGGGACATGGGTTCAAGCCCTGGTCCAGGAAGATCCCACATGCTGTGGAGCAACTAAGCCCGTGTGCCACAACTACTGAGCCCACGTGCCTAGAGCCCGTGCTCCGCAACAAGAGAAGCCACAGCAGTGAGAAGCCCGAGCACCGCAACGAAGAGTAGTCCCTGCTCGCCGCAACTAGAGAAAGCCCGCGTGCAGCAATGAAGACCCAACGCAGACAAAAATAAATAAATAAATAAATAAATAAATAATACATAAAAAGATGTTAATATGGGAAATTGGGTGTGGGGTATATGAGACTCTCTGTAATACCTCTGCAATTTTTCTATAAATCTAAAACTGTTCTAAAGTTAAAAGTTTATTTAAGGGCTTCCCTGGTGGCGCAGCGGTTAAGAATCCGCCTGTCAACGCAGGGGACGCGGGTTTGAGCCCTGGTCTGGGAGGATCCCACATGCCGCGGAGCAACTAAGCCCGTGCACCACAGCTGCTGAGCCTGCACGTCTGGAGCCTGTGCTCCGCAACAAGAGAGGCCACAACAGTGAGAGGCCCGCGCACCACGATGAAGAGTGGCCCCCGCTCGCCACAACTGAAGAAAGCCCTCGCACAGAAACGAAGACCCAACACAGCCAAAAATAAATAAATAAATAAATAAATTCAACTGTTTCTTAAAAAAAAAAAAAAAAGAATCCGCCTGCCAATGCAGGGGACACCGGTTGGAGCCCTGGTCCGGGAATATTCCATATGCTGCGGAGCAACTAAGCCCGTGTGCCACAAATACTGAGCCCACACGCCACAACTACTGAAGCCCGTGCGCCTAGAGACCGTGCTCCACAACAAGAGAAGCCACCGCAATGAGAAGCCCGCGCACTGCAACAGAGTAGACCCCGCTCGTCGCAACTAGAGAAAGCCCACGCACAGCAACGAAGACCCAACACAGCCAAAAATAAATAAATAAAATAAATAAATTTATATTAAAAAAAGTTTATTTAAAATAAATAAAACAAGGAAATTCCCTGGTGGTCCAGTGGTTAGGACTTGGTGCTTTCACTGCGGGGGCCTGGGTTCGATCCTTGGTCGGGGAAGTAAGATCCCCGCAAGCCACGCGGTGCGGCCAAAAAAAAAAAAAAAAAAGGGTAAAACAAAGAATTACAAAGGTGGCAAAAATGCGCTGTTATAATTTTAGATGTTTTTACATTCTATAACCTCACCCTTGTACTTGTTGTGTAATGGTGCTAATGTTAGCACTGAAAAATGAAAGTGAGATGTAATAAAACTCCGTAGAAAAGTTTCAAGAACTGCTATGCCACTTGATCCTATACGTTTAGGAGAGAGTACCCTGTTAAATTGTATACATCATAAACATAGCCTTAAAGCAAAACATATTCATTGATTATAGGTTTATGAGCTATGTGATGACACCAGCTCACTTTATTCCTTTTGGGGAAATTGCCTTAAATTATGTGATGTCTCCAGAAACTAATTTCTTGCCTAAAACTGTCAGCTCTGTACTTGGTGGTTTTCTCATCAGGCATATCATGGGCAGACGTGCCATGTCTGCCCATTTTCTGATAAGGAAGCCAAGAGGTTAAGTCACTTATTAAGGTCCCAGAAATACTAAATGGCAGAGCCAGGACCGGAATCCAGGTCTTGTGATGCTTAATCCAACACTCTTTTCGCCTCTCCAAAGCAGGAGCTGGGACCGAACCCTTTAAAGGGTACGCCTGCCCCTCTTCCTCCTTCCTGTCAGGAGGCCACTTTCACTCAGGTATCTACACCTGCCTGGAGCACCTGAATTCCAGAGAAGCCAACTGGGTCCCAGATCCAGGTGGCTCCCCAATAGTCTAACCAGGGATTCTTAACCTGGGGGCACTTTGGAATTCCCCCGGGGAGCTTTGCTGACGCTTCCACCTCACCTCCAGAAATTCTGAAATATTTGGTCTACAGAGCAGCCTGGGATTTTTTTTTTCCCTAAAATTATGACATTTTGTGGTTTAATGTTGCTACCAAAGAACAGAAAAGGATCTGCTCATTAAACCTGCTTCAAAGGAGGTCATGGAGTTCTGCATGGATGTGGTTTCTGCTGATCGTCTCAGAAGTCAGAACACCTCCCCCTTTGAAGCAAATGCCTGGCTTTAGGCAAAGCTCTTTGGCTCTCCTCCCCACAAGGTAGACATTCTATATCTCAGGATATAAAACAGAATGCATCTGTTGGATGGTGTTAGGGTGGAGGTCTAGTCCCACAAGCTGAGGGCTGAAACAAATCTAGTCATACCTGGACGTTGTGCACTGTTGTTCAGCGCGCTATTCTAAAGGGGCAGGATAGTCCTTTGACTGGTCTCTGAGGGGGTTGAAATGTCCATTGTCTCACGTAATTTAACACTTAGGCCTTGTCCAGGGAAGGGAATCCCCCGATTTTGACAAGACCTAATATAATCATTTATGTCCCTCTCCATGAATCCCAGTCTCCTCCAGGTTCAGCCCCTTTCTTCTCTCATCCTAACAACCCACATCTCATATTAAGCAGTATTTGTTAGGATGATGGGAGGTGTGACGTATTTGCCTAATTTAAGGTTGTTTGTCCATCTCCTCCAGGGATGCTGCTTTTCCCTCTGGGCTCTGGAGACTTTCAACAGTTGCCCTCTAGTGCTGGAAACAGTCCCAGATTCTTACAACATCTTGGCACCAAAGATACTGCCTGAATCAGTGTGTCCTCCCTTGGGGTCCAGCACGGTAGGTCAAATTACATACTCAATCATGATTAAGGAAAGGTCTAGTTTGACTATCTAGAATGTATAATTTTATAAGATTGATTGTTGCTTATCCAGGGGTGGCCCTATCCAAAATTAAAGAATGAAATTAACCAAGCTTGATGGTTGATCCATCTGGTTGCTACGTTTTGGTTCACTGACCCTCCTATGTTAGGCAGAACTTGTGGACGCTAGGGTCGGCTAATGTTCCTTATCCACCCTGTGAAAAAGTTACCAGTCCCATGATAACTGCTGATCTAATGGGATATAAGGAGTTTTGCAAAGCCAGCTGGCTATATTTGCTCTTTTAACCAGCTTTATCCTGTGCCCCAAATTCCTGCCATTACTCTTCTGGGTTAAGGTACTGCTCCTTGAGGCCATTGTTAAAATTCAGTTTAATCACAGAAGACTTTTCCAGGTAAACATTTCTCAGTCAACATGTACAGACTGTCTCTGGTCAGCGCTGTGCTCTGGGCAAAATCCCAGAGGGCAGGTTGGGTTTTTATCACTAGGTGGGGAGATGACAAATAGTCTTACAAGAGAATACAAGATACAAAAGGTCAAATTAGCCCAAATGCCAGGGGTCAGGAGGACAGTGGAGGAGCGACTGAGATGAGAAGGGAGGAATCAGGGAAGTCTTTGTGGATGTGATTTTTTGGAACCGGGTCTTAAGTAGGGAAGCCAGATAAGTAACCCAAACACCCTCATCGTGCAGGATTTTATTCCAGTAGATGGGGGATACTTTATGTACATGTAAGGCAGGTGTGGATTTTTCTGGATGTCACATTTGAAATTTCCTCTCTGCAGCTGACTCTTGGTCAAAATAGTGGCAGAACAGGCCTGGACAAAACAGAGCCCCATTAAGAGATGGAGGTAGATGTGTATTCAGTGGGACTTTAGGAAGCCAGCCATATTGGAGTGAGGAGAGTCTGAAGATGTGGGTGCTAATCTAGTCTCCCCTCGTCTTTTTTTTTTTTTTTAATTATTTTATTTTTGGCTGCGTTGGGTCTTTGTTGCTGAGTGCGTGTGGGCTTTCTCTAGTTGCGTGGCCAGCAGGGGCTACTCTTTGTTGCAGTGTGCGGGCTTCTCATTGCGGTGGCTTCTCGTTGCGGAGTAGGGGCTCTAGGCATGTGGGCTCAGTAGTTGTGGCTCACGGGCTCTAGAGCGCAGGCTCAGTAGTTGTGGCGCACGGGCTTAGTTGCTCCATGGCATGTGGGATCTTCCCGGACCAGGGCTCGAACCCGTGTCCCCTGCATTGGCAGGCGGATTCTTAACCACTGTGCCACCAGGGGAGCCCCTTCCCCTCTTCTGACCTGAGTAAACCTGGACAAGTCGTTAAATCCTTTGGGTCACCATCACCTGTGAAAGACTCTTCTACAGTTGCCATAGATAGCCTAAGCTTCCAGAGACCCTGATCATGGCTAGTTTATATGAGAGGGCTTTGTAAACTATGTTAGGTATTTGTAAGGTTTGGATTTATTGTTCTTTTAAACCATGCCTCAAAGCTTGTATTTTGCCCACTTGAATAAGATCGATACATCATGATATCGTATATGGATGGCATTAATGTAGTGAGGTTAAGGATCATTTGAATGACTCACTACTGCAGAGAGAGTTTGAACGAGGGAGGAAGGCAACAAGCCCAAGATAAATCTAGAGAGAAGACGTGTGGGTGTTGGCAGCAGAATTAAGCCTCAGAGACAAAGGGATCCTTTTGCTTGAGGAGGACCCTGAGGTGTCATCACAGCTATGGATTTCAGTGGCAGTGGACCCAAGGACAGCATTGTGGGCAGGCGTGTGGCATAAGAGAAAATACACTATGAAGAGCAAGTAAACAGAGTGTGGGAGATGGCAAGTGGATCGCATTAGCCTGAGAGAAAGGTTGCATCATAGAGAAGGGATCTTGCTGAAGGACTGAATAGTTCATCTAAGATTTTGTTAAAATTGAAGTATAGTTGGTTTACAGTGTGTTAGTTTCCAGTGTACAGCAAAGTGATTCAGATATATATATATATATATTCTTTTTCAAATTCTTTTCCATTATAGGTTATGACAAGATATTAAATATAGTTCCCTGTGCTATACAGTAGGTCCTTTTTGTTTATTTTATATATAGCAGTGTGTATCTGTCAATCCTAAACTCCTAATTTATCCCTCCCCCCCACCTTCCCCCTTTGGTAATCATAAGTTGTTTTCTGTGTCTGTGAGTCTTTCTGTTTTGTAAATAAGTTCATTTATATCATTTTTTAGATTCCACATATAAGTGATATCATATGATATTTGTCTTTCTCTGTCTGACTTACTTCACTTAGAATGATAATCTCGAGGTCCATCCATGTTGCTGCAAATGGCATTATTTCATTCTTTTTTATGACTGAGTAGTATTCCATTGTCTCTTATACACCACATCTTCTTTATCCATTCATCTGTTGATGGACATTTAGGTTGCTTCCATGTCTTGGCTATTGCAAATAGTGTTGCTATGAACGTTGGGGTGCAGGTATCTTTTCGAGTTAGAGTTTTCATCTTTTCCGAATATCATCAATGAGATTTAGGGGTTGTATCTTGAGCTGGGAAAACAGTACCATGAAGACAGAGTGAGGAGTCATTCTGGCCTCCTTCAGGTTCACTAGTCACATTGGAAACTTATATGTCCCTGTGATGGTGGGAGACACTTGGACTTGATTTTCCTCCCATGTTGTTTCTCAAAATAGAGGCTCAGAAATATTCATGTGGGACTGCCTTGGCCTGGTTGGCAAATAATTTCTACTCATATGGGAATTTAGACTACTTCGCAGCAGTTTCCTGAAGTGTTGTGGTGAGCAGGCTCTAAGGCTGATTCGGGGCTTGGTGGGCAGGGGTGCTGTCATGGCTCAGTGATGTCTTAGCCCTGGTGGCAGGTGGGCTCATTATTTTGCTGACCTTGTGAAGACTCCAGACCCCTGGGGCGGAGCCTTGTACCCTGGGGCTCCTGGTTTGTCCTCTGATCACTTGCTCCCCTGTACATTCTGCTGTTGTCTATTTCCAGTGCATCCCCTCCCACCACCTCCGGCTTGCCTTCCTCAAAGCCCAGCACTGACCCCTCTGCCAGGGCAGCCTTCTCTTCTCTGCCTCTTCACCTGGCACTGAACCATGGAGCAGTTCCTGGGAGAGTAAGGTTTTCAGGTGTTGCTGCATTTTATCCCATGTGAAAGGGGCCATGGTTTCACCTGAGAGAGAGACGTGGACCTTACAAGGACCCTGGAGGCACCTCTTAGGTTTAGAACTTGCCCAAGAAGGATCTGCTATCTTGGCTCAGTGGTAACATGACCTTGCTGGATCAGGCTCAGAACTGGTTGCTCTGAGCTCCTTGGGGTAATTGGTAACTCTAGAAAAGGAGGTTGCCTTTTTGTTTTACTTCCTTGCATCTTCGTAGCTGGAGGTGCAAGGGGAACACTGAAGACTTTTTTTTTTTTTTTGTCTCGCCGCAAAGCTTGTGGGATCTTAGTTCCCCCACCAGGGATCTAACCTGTGCCTCCTGCAGTGGAAACATGGAGTCCGAACCGCTGGACCGCCAGGGAATTCCCTGAAGACTTAATTGAGCCTTGACTCAGCTTCAGCCAGTTGCTTTAGTGTGTGGAGGTGAGATATGAATATTTCAGGTCAGCCTGTTTCTACTAAACATGGGCCCAGTACGGCCAGCACCTCTCTGGGACATGTAACACAGTGCTGGCTCTCAAGGAACGCTCTGTCTATATGGGGGGAAAGGTATGTTTGTAGGAAATGGTTAAGTCACATAAGGCTAGATGCATTTGTGTCATGCTGAGTGAGACTTTGGTCTGTAGGATGTACTATGAGGTTGGTGCAGTTGAAAGGAAAGGAAGGCAGGATCAAGGAGAGAGGTGATTGATAGTGATAAAAGAAGTGGATGTGGGGAGTTGGGAAGAGGAGAGAAGTTTACAGGAAGAGAAAGCTATCCAAGTGAGTGTCCTTGTGTCCTGGCCCAGGGTTATTCACCTGGGAGAGAAGGGTTTTGAAAGGCCTGAAGGTTTGCAGGGTTGGTGCTTTTGGTCATTTCTTCCAGAATCCTAACAATGACTTACATTCACAATGTTATTTAAATCTCAGGGGACACTGAGTGCTGTTACTAATAGTTTGGTAGTAGCTTGGAATATGGTCCATAGACAATAGAAAATATAATTATGATCAGCACTAGGTCCAAATCAGAGTTGTAAACTAATCTGAGAAATGACACGGTTTTGTAGTATAAGATAGGAGAGTAGCCAGTACTGGTAGCTCTCCTTCCCACATCTTCCACAGCTAGAAGGGACAAGGTCGAGCAAGAGCAGTATGCTTTTATTTTCCATGTACCTGTCTCTGTGTGAATTCAAGAGGGTGGCCAACGTTCCTACCTGCCATTTTTTTCAAAAGGAGCAAAACTTCTCATACTTGCCTCTAATAAGACTCAATTCGATGGAAGTCCTGAACCTGTTAGGAGACAGTGAAACATAAGCCCCTACCTAGTCATACACATCCTCATACACACTGGGCATGAGAATGGTATTTGTGGACCATGTGCCTTGGCCTCCTTCCCTTGGTAGGTCCCTGTTACTCCAGACGGCCCCTAAATTGGCTAGTGTAGTGAAGCAGATGGTGGGCAGGGGAGCATCCAGGAGGATACAGCCTATCTTTTTCCTGTTTAACCCACGTACAGCGGCTGATCAAGTGAAGCACTGTTAATGTCTGGACCAGTGATACCCAAACTTTAGAGTGCATTAGAACTCCTGAAATGCTTGTTAAAACACAGATTGTTCAGCTCTAATTCCAGAGTTTCTCATTCAGGAGATCTGTGGGTGGGGCCTGAGAATTTGCATTTCTAACCATCATTCCAGATGCTGCTGATTCAGACACCACACTTTTTGAATCATTGACCTAAGCTATTGGTTTTCAACCTTGCTGGCTGCATATTGGAATTGCTTGGAAAATAAACAAAACAATAAAGCCCAGACTATATCTCAGATCATTTTCAACAGAATCTATGTGGGTGGCACCAGACATCAATATTTTTAAAGATCCCCAGGTGAATTAGTCAGTAAGGAAACACAAAGCAAAACCACTTATAAGAGGCCACTAGATCTCTATTGTAATGCTCAATTTAAAAAGAAAAAGAAAAAAAGAACTGATCAGATCAAGTGTTGGCGAGGATGTGGAGGAAGAAGACTCATACACGGCTGGTGAAAATGTAAAATGTGCATCCACTTCAGAAAATGGTTTGCTGGATTCTTTAAGAGTTAAATATGGGCTTACCATATGATACAGCCATTCCACTCCTAGGCAGCTATCCAAGAGAAATAAAAGCTTATGCATCTGTGCATATAAAGAAGTATACACAAATGTTCTTAGCAACTTTGTAATAGCCATAAACAAGAAACCACCTATTAATAAGTGAATAGATAAAAAAATGTGGTGTATTCAAATAATTGAATACTGCTCACTAATAAAAACATATACTTAAAAAAAAAGCTCCCCAGGTGATTGCAATGTGCAGCCAAGATTGAGAATTACTGATCTAGGTTCTTGAGACAGAAGACTGTTAATGTAGGTGTACTAGATAAAGACAGTAGAACCAAATGTCTCCCATTCTTGGTCTGCGGCAGGATACTCTCGTAGTATGGACATCTTTCCTTGGGATGAATGCAGGTGGCAGTGATTGTGATGGTGGGTCATGGCTTGGACAGAGGTTCAAGCAGAATGAAGAAGGTTGAAATAGCAATCATGAAAATGGTAGACAAGCTGACTAGGGAAACAGAAGATGATTTCTAGGCAGAAGTGAAAGACCTCTGGGAGACCATAAATTTATTTTGGGGTTCTTCTCCAAAATGTATGATTTTCCCCACTAGCTGTCAGCAGCCTGGGCAAGGAAAATGGACATTTCAACTGATCCAGGGTTAACAAACTTCCAAGGCAGTTGCAGACAGTAGGGCAAAGGAGTTAAGGATATTGGTGTGAGAATGGCTAAAGTGATGGACCCTATAGTCTAGGGCCTAATCCCATGAACTCAAGCAAAAGCTTTTTTTCCCCTTTTCTTTCTTTTTTCTTTTTTTTTTTCTGATAGGTTGTGTACTAGATATATACATAATATCACTTTCTGTGAATAGTCACTCCCTTCCCTATTCCATAGGATTATGGTGAGGCAAACACAGAAGCCTGCCCCCACAATTGGGGCAGACAGGTGACCCAGATTTGGCTAAACCTACTATCCCTTTCCCCTGAATACAATGATTAGTCCAGGGGTGAGCACCAGACGTAAACAAGGCCAATCATAGTCCTTCCCTGTAACTGATATTTGGGAGGGGTATCATAGTTTGAGGTAACATTAGATAGGATGGAAGGCTTCTCCTATGCAGTTACCTTTGAAGTGAGACACGAATAACGAGAAGCTTTTTGCGCAAAAGAAAGGCAGAGGAAGTAACAAGCACAAAGGTGCTGAGTTGAGAAGGGTCAAGCTGTTCAAGAAATAAGGAGGCTAGGGGAGAATGCCGTTCCCATTGCCGGAACCGCTGTCCCCTTCGCTCTTGACACGGGTAATTCCCGCTCAACCTTCAGATTTCAGCCCAAACATCACTCCCTCCAGTAATCCCTCCTTGACTTCAAGAGCGGGTCTCCCTTCGCCCCAAGCAGATGACTGGCCTGTTTCTAGGATGTAGGGGTCTGTGTTTACCAGACTCGTGTAGTTCAAGGGAGGGAGTGACGGGATAAGGGATGCAGGTGGGGGCGTTAAGGGGGTCGCATGATCTCTGCCCGGTGAGAAAGCGAAGCCAACTTCCAATTTCTGAAGTCCAGATCAATGCTTGGGGAGTGACAGCAGCGCGCAGAGCGGCCGATCCCAGGGCGGAAGTGCATCCCTGGAGCCTTTCTAGGAAACTCGGAGGACCTAGCTCGTCAGTGATCCTGGGGCTGAAGTGGGCATCGCCAGGCGCACAGGGCCACTTCAGAGAGCTGGTGTGGCAGGCAGCGGCGAGATGGGGCTCGGGTGAGCGCGAGAACCGGCGCAAAGCAAGCCAGGAAAGGGTGAGGAGACCCCGGCCTGCCGACCACCTGTTCCTCCTGGGAGTGCGGCGCGCGTTGATTGGCTGGAGTGCAGCCCGGGTACCGGAAGTGGCCGATGCCCGTAGCCAGTGAAACCCAGACAACAGCTGCGGGTTCTGAGGCAGCGGGCGGAGCAGCGCGGGGAGCCCGAGAGGAGCGCGTGTGGGGCGGTAGCTGCCTGAGGTGAGACCTCATTCTGTCCCGGCGGGGGGTGGAGGGTGCTGCGCTCCCGAACCCCTGGCCCACTAGCCCTGCGGAAACCCGACGTTTAGGCCCGTGCCTGACCCGGGTTCGCTCTGTGACCTTGGACTTTATGGTCTCCCCACCCCCCATCGGGTCCCCACCGGCACATACCCTGGACGCGGCCAGGGCCCGTCTCCGCCCTGGTTCCCTGCCTGTCAGCCGCGAGCACGGGAGCAGCAGGGACACCCCCTTCGGCGGTCCTTACGTGGGGGATGATGGGAGCTGTGGTTTCCTCTGACATTCCATCCCCAAGTAAACTGCGAGGACGAAATGGCGGGCAGTGTCATAAACTTCAGGCCTCCTGGCGGACTGTGCCCAGGGCCGGATATTGGTTTAAGAGGGTTAGTTACGGAAAGGAGACAGGTTTCAGTGCAGAGTTAATAGAGCCCTCTTGATTGTGGGAACCAGGAGGACAGAGGAAAAGAGGATAACAGTGCTTCAAATTAAATGTCATCCAGATTGGGAGAAGGAACTTATTTTTACAAATAGTTATTGATGTCAGCTATGTGTCAGACACCGATCTAGGCTCTTTAGATACAAAATGAATGAAATATCCTGTTAGTCCTCAAGGGTGTCACAGATTAGTTATGTAAATAAGATATTTACACAGATTCATTTAACAGATATTTAGTAGGTACCCGAAATGTGCTTGGCGCTGGGAATATAAAGATGAATAGAACATCATCCTTGTTCATGGTCTGAAGAAGGAAGCAGAGATGAAAATAGAGTAACAGTACAATGAGGTAGCTGCAACAAGGTGAAGGAGTCCTAGGGACAGAGAAGAAGACAGAGGGGACTGTCTGTGTCTGAGCTGAGTCTTGTAGATGTTTGTTAAGTGTAAAAGGTGGGCAGTAGTATTCCAGGAAGTGGGAATAACCTGTTCTCAAAGGCAGAGAAGCTTTGAAGAATAAGAAGTGTTTGAACTGCAGCACCCTGAGCATGACTGCAGCTCCCACCCGTCATTGGAGAGCATGGGACAGGAGATGGGAAGGGAGACAGGGGCCTGACCAGGAAGACATGATGAGCCATGTTAAGAAGTTTTTATTCTGTAGCCATTGGAGAGCAGTGAACAGGAAGCGACATGATAACTGTAGTACAAAGAAAGAGGTGAGTGAAATGCTGATTCAGAGGACCAAGAGAGAACCTCCTTCCTGCAGGTGTAAGTGAAGACTTTGGGGAGGAGGTGATCCTTGTACTGGATACTGAGTATTTAATAGGATCTGACCTTTCAGAAGTTAAGGGAAAGTATTTTTATGAATTAAGATGCTTTTGTCCATAAGTCACAGGATACAATTCAAGCTGGCCTAAAAAATAAAAGTGTATAAGCTCTCATTATTGGAAGTCAAGAGGTAAAGTGGTTTCAGGAATGACTGAATCTAGTGGCCTTGCTGGCTCCATTTCCCCTCGATTTTCTCAGCTTGTCCTGCCTTCATCCACAGCTGGTAGTGAAATGGCAGCAGCGGTTCCATGCAACAATATGTAGAAGTCTCTTCCGTGGTTCTCTCAGGACAGCAGGAAACTATTCCCAGAAGTTCCCAGCAAACTTCCTCAGAGTATCATTGACCCAGATGAAGGCATTTGTCCATTCCTGAATCAATCCGTACTGTTCTGAACAGTCACTGGCAAGGGGAATGGTATTAACTTAACTGGGTTAACTCACTTGGAGCTCACTCCTGTAGCTCTTGGGTGAGGTCAGATCTCCTGCAAAGAGTGCGAGGCCACTGCAACCTTTCTTGCTCAAATATCCCGTAAAATAATTTGAAAAGCTTTGTGTATCTCCTTACATGTTTGTAAGTTGACATCCAAAATGTTTCATCATTTTTTCATCATGAATTTGAATAGTTGCAGAGGATGTTACTTTTGGTATGTTATAAATTTTGACATTTCAAAACTAAACCTCGTGCCAATTTGCAGGATTCCTGCCCTTGGATCCATGTGCTCACCACATCCTTCACCCTGTCTGTAACCTCCACTCTTCCCTCTTTCCTGCACTTCATTTGTCTCTCTGTCTCACTTGGTCATCTCAGCTGTGTCCTGGCTAACATCCTCAAGTCCCTCACTCTCTCATTCTTCTACCACACGTGTCCCCAGATTCCCAGCCTGCTCTGGGGCTGTCAGAAGTGTTGCTGGAGAAAGTCAGGAAAGCACGCCAATTGGCTGATTTCGCTCCTCTCTACACTGATGCCTCCAGCATACTTGTCTCAGCAAGAGGTTGTAAGGGTGTAACAAGAGAATGTGTGTAAGTTGCTTGGCACATAGTAAGAGCTTTCATTACTCCCCAGAAGGTTAGTGCATCCTCACTTATCTTCTCTCCTTCTTTACCCCAGCTCTGCACATGCTACATTGAGGTCAGAATGTTCTTTCTGTTCCTTTTCTTATTCCTCCTGTACTTCCTAGTCTCTGAGGCTTTGCTCACCCCATGCTCTGCCCAGAATGCTGTTAAGTGCAGTAGTCTTCAAATGACATACATGGAGGGAGTCCACAAACATTTTCTATAACATCTGTAAGTGCATGGATTGTTGAATGGAAATCAGTCTCTAGATCCTTGACTTCAGTTTGTACCCTTGCCCACCACCAGTGTGCTTGGGAGTGGACCTGTGGCCTATAGATTTCTCTTTTCCACCTCCTTTTTCACAATTGCTCTTTTCCTCCTTTACAAAAGAAAGACATACCTCTCACCCATGCCCTCCTTAATTTTACTATGGCATATCACTCTGGGGTGGAAAAACCTCTGGAGTGCCACACAGGGGGACAGTTTACTGAGGAAGTAAATGATTCTTGGACCTTTTATAACTCAAGTCCCAATCTTTGGTTTTAACAACGTTTTAAAAAGACCTAATCAGGCTGTCAGCTGATAGATTATTTAATGATTTTTTACTAAAAATCACTATGTTTTTGGCAGATAAGTTCAGAGGACTAAGTGATATTGCTATCCCAAGAGATTGCTGTAAACTCTGATTTAGGCAGTTTGGGCAAACTCAGGTCCAGTCACAGTAACTAGGGTCAGTCTGATAAGCGTAATGGAAATGTGACCTAGTTAGTTGTATTATATTCCCTGTCTGCTCCCAGAAGTTTAGGGTAGGGGTGGGGGAGGGGTCAAGTTGGAGGGCAGGAAAAAAGAATGCAGAGCAAGAACTGGCAGTGTTATCTGTAATCCTGCTGCTTTGCACATGTGTTGATCTGCTTGGTGGACCAGACCTTGGTAGAGATAGATGCACCAGATTGAGAGTTAGATAACTCCAGTCACTCAGACTGTCTAACACAGTGGTTTCCAAACCTGATAGGGCATCAGAATCAACTGGGCACTTGTTAAAAATACACATTTCTTTGCCTACTCCTGGAGATTCTGACTCTGAGAGGTCTGTTGTGGGACCTGGAAGTTAGTATTTTTAGAGGTTTTCCAGTTGACTTTTCTGCATCTAACCTAATTCCAGGCCAAGAATCATTATTTAAGAATCGTTCATTAAAAAAAAAAAAAAATCTTCCTGCTATGATTGTAAGCCATCTAAACAATTTTTAGGGTTTTATGTGGCTTCTCATGTAGACAGTATGGTCCTTTTGAAGTTTTATTTCTCATGGTTAATTAATAGGCGGATATTTGGTTTATGCATCAGTATTTTGTGAATGAGGATTTCTGAGTGCATTGAAAAAAAAAAATTCCAGATCTGCAGAGTCGAAGACCCTGTTCTGAACTATGGAGACCCAGTAGATGCTTGTCATCCCCCAGACTGAGGACCAGGAGTGGTCATCCTACTTCTAAGATGGCACATCCATCTTATCTCTCTCCAGAAACAACTAATTTCAAATTTAGAAACGTGAAGAAGTGACAAAATAGGAAATTATGTTTGGAAATTTAAATTTATGCTATGAGTAGTAGAGTGTTTCCATATGAGGATGAGGTCTAATGTGTATCTGTGCCTCTGGAAAATCAACCAAAAGGAGAATGGCTTTGGGACTTCCCTGGCGGTCCAGTGGTTAGAACTCTGCGCTTCCACTGCAGGGGGCATGGGTTTGATCTCTGGTCAGGGAACTAAGATCCTGCATGCCACACAGTGCATCCAAAAGAAAAAAAAAAGGAGGATGGCATTGATTGGTATATGAGAAGGTATCTATTAAACAAAACAATATTTAACAAATGGCATTAATATCATGTCACTGGTGGAATGCAAAGTAAAAGAATAATCAGGGGGCAAATTTTAGTTGGGGAAGACTTTCTGGACTAGAATTTTGAACCAGGTGTTGAAGTTGGGGATAGATATACATACCTAACTTCTATGTCTTGCATCTTGTTTTACCGTGGACACGTGATTTTCCATATGGTGTGGGACAGATGTGGGTTTTATGAATGCTGACTTTGTATGGAGCTTGATGCTGGAAAAGAAGTAACTATAGGAGAGATGCTGGTGAAAAGGAAAGGCCAGTAAGGGGGTCAGAAGTAGATAGGGACTGAAATACCAGCTTGTGGAACTTGTTCTTGGCTGAGCATTAGAGAGAAATTTATTTAAGACAGTGCTTTCTAACTCAAATAGTACCATGGATGAAGATAGCTAAATTCTCTACAATGGATTCTTACAGTTACATAGGTACACATTATCTATAATTTTCAAAAATTTCAGTGAAAAGGAGAAATCCAGTTTTTGGGTGCCTGCCCTTATGCCAAGGGAAAATTAGAGAAGGCGCTGAGAGGGGGAAAGTTGAAGAAGATTCCAGGTTATTTTTAGGGGTAGCACAAAGAGCTTCCAACACTTCAGGATTTCAGTAGGAGATCCTTCCAGGTGTCAGGAAAGAGGGCTTACCAGGGCTGCACCCCTGAGTGACTAGGGAGGCCCCAGGGTATGGTCCTGTGGATGACTGGAGGCTGGGCAGAGAAAAAGGGCAGTACAAAGGGCACCCCAAAATCACCCCTTTCCCCTTCCCTTGCCACTTGACCCCAGTCTCTCCTGCCTCTCAGGATCTTCATTTCTTCAGTAATCTCATCTTTTCTTCCCTCTTAACCTTCCTCTCTACTGGCACCATCCTTTCTAATATAAGCATGTTCAAATCTCTACCATCAGAGAAAATCCTTCTTTGACTTTCTTTGACCTTTTACACTACTGCCCATCTTGGTCCTCTCCTTTCACCCAAATTTTTTGAAAGAAGCAGCAAATTAATTAATCAGTCCACTGCCACCTGGCTTCTGCTTCTGTCATTCCATTGACTCTGTTTTCACATGTCATCTGTGACCACCTAATTGTCCCAGCAGACGTTTTCCAGTTCTTATCCTACTGGATCAACTGTGTGTGACGCTTTGTAATTCCCTCTGCCATTGCCTTGATGACTTTTATGACACTTTTCCTGGTTCTTCTCCTACTTCACTAACCATTCTTTCTCTTCTTGGCAGGCTTCTCTTCCTCTACCTACCCCTTTATCATTAGGGTCCTAACAGGAAACAGGTACTTCGCTCAAATTAGGATAATTTGAGTAGGGTTTATTTGCAAAGAAGTTAATATAAAAGATGTAGGTGTAGGCAGGGTACTGAGGAAGCTGAGATTGGCAATAGCAGAGTAGTCACCAGCCCTAGGCCAGAGGAGACAAGAGGTAGTGGAGGGCCTGGAACCCACAGAGACAACTGGGTAGGATGACTCCTTGAGAGGAGTAATGAACTTCAATTGAGGGACACCATGAACCCAAGGTGATCTCATGGGAAGGAACCAGGAGGATAAATACTCTGACCTCACTCTCCTCCCTCCTTCCAGCCCCCTGCTGGGGCTCCCCATTGGCAGAACACAACTGGAAGCCAGAGGGCCTCTTGATGAGTGCTATATAGGTTACCTTCTAGGGCAGAGAGCAGGGTGAAGAAAAGTTGAAAGATCTGGAGGGGAACATGGAAGTTAACTGGAGTACTCTTCAATGTTGGCCTTGGCTTTCTAGGTTTCTGTCTTCATTATGTGACAGTTGTCACAACTATACTCATTATTGTCTATGCTGAGTACTCTCAAGTCTGTATCTCTAGTCCTGACTGCTCTAAGCTTTAGACCAGTATATTTTGACTGATTCCTTGGTTCTTCTGTATGGGTGTGTTGAAACTCATCTTGTCTAAAACACAGCTCATTTATCATCTTTCCCCCTAAACTAGCTGCTCCTCAGTATTCCCAGCCTTGGTGGTATCACTATCCATCTAATTACACCTTCCTTACACCTATATCCAATCATACCCCAAGTCTTAGAGAATTTGTCCTCTCAAGCACTTCTCTAGTCTGTTTCCTCTTCATTCACACTACCACTATTACCCTAGTTAGATCTCATCACCCTTTGCCTTGATGACTGCATCAGACTTCTAACTGATCTCCTTTATGTCCTGGGCTGCTGCTTTCTGGTTCAGCCACTAAATGGCCACTTGTGTGCATCTACCTGAAATGCTAATCTGACCGTGAACTGTGTCATGCCTTGGCTTAAAAACCATTCCATGACTCTGCAATATAAGGATGAAGTCCCATAGCTGCCCCATTCCCCCTTGAGAATCACCTTCTGCAATTAACACTTTTATTGATGGGAGGATTGTGTTGCTCAGATTTGCTGTGGTGCACAGATGCACACTGCTCTAGGCAAAGGGCCTCTTCTCTTCAATATTAGCTCCCGGTTGCTTAATACCTGAACAGAAGCTGGGCTCATTTCCCCAGCATTTGGACCTTACTTCTGTGAGGGGATAGATAAATCCCTGGGGCCATTGTACCAATTAGGAGCAAGTTTGGCTTCATAAATTAAAAAACCATAATAGCTTAAGCAAGGAAAAAGCTTGTTTCTCTGTTAGATAAAAGAAGTCCAGAGGCAGGCATTCCAGGGCAAGTATGGCAGCTCCACAGAGTCATCAGGGACCCAGGTTCCTTCCTGTTCTTGTCCCACTGTAGGGTATGCTGGTGAACTCATGGTCCAAGATGGCACTTCAGCTATCACTTCATGCCCCAGGCGCAGCATAGAAGAAGAAGGTGAAGAGATGTATCCCCTTACTTTTAAGGAGATATCCCAGAAGTCCCTTGTGCTGTCATTTGCATTTTACTGTCTCATTGGCCAGAAACTGGTTACATAGCCAAATCTAGCTGCAAAGAAGGCTGAGAATATATTTCTTTAGGCAGCCTCATTGCTACAAAAATAAATTCATTATTCTGTTGCTGATGAGGTGGGGAAGAGTGGAGATTGGGATAGACAACTAAAAATCCTTGCCACAGCCTTTTAGAAGTTTTAAAAAAGTATAGGCTTTAAGATTTATAAAAAGTGCTAAGAGGGGCTTCCTTGGTGGCTCAGTGGTTAAGAATCCGCCTGCTAATGCAGGGGACACGGGTTCGAGCCCTGGTCCGGGAAGATCCCACATGCTGTGGAGCAGCTAAGCCCGTGCGCCACAACTACTGAGCCTGCGAGCCACCACTACTGAGCCCACGTGCCACAACTACTGAAGCCCGCACACCTAGAGCCCGTGCTCCACAACGAGAGGCCACTGCAATGAGAAGCCCGTGCACCGCAGCGAAGAGTAGCCCCCGCTCGCTGCAACTAGAGGAAGCCCGCGCCCCGCAGTGAAGAGTAGCCCCTGCTCGCTGCAACTAGAGAAAGCCCGCGTGCAGCAACGAAGTCCCAGTGCAGCCAAAAATAAATAAAATAAATTTTTTAAAAACTAAAAAAAAAAAAGTGCTAAGAAAATTACATAAAGAGACCAATTACAATATTAGTAAGTAAAAATCAACAGCATTGCTATATGTATGTATATATATATGTGTATATATATATACACACACACACACACATATATATATATAATAACAACCAGTTAGAAAATATAAGAAAAACTCACTAAAAGAGAAGACATACAGAAACGTGATGGATATAAAAACATCAGGGTAAGTTTGGAAATTTTACAAAATTATACTAAAATTTATTTGGAAAAATAGGAGAATAGACAGGAATATTTGAAAAAGAAGACTAATGAGAGAGCACTTTCTCTAACATATTAAAAAATTTAAAGCTACAGTAGGTTGAACAGTTTGGTATTAGAGAGGGAATAGATCAATAGAACTGAATGGAGCCTGGAAATTGACCCAGATATATATGGAATTTTAGACTATGGTATAGGAGGCATTTCTAATTAGTAGGGAAAATTAGGTATTGATACAATTTAGTAACCATCTGGAGAAAATTAAGCTAGAACCATACTTCATCCAAATATACGGGAGCCAAGGGTGGTTCCTTCTGTCCCTGTTATAACTAAGTCACATTAACCTTTTGAATAGGTAACCCCTACAACATATACAATCCCCTATTCTCTAGAGCTGGTGAGCACCACAGAACTGGGCTAAAAATAGTTCTTCTTGCTACTCATTTCTGGTTTCTTCCTCTATAAACCCAAAGGTTATATTAGTCATTTTTGTCCCTTTCCCAACCTTTTCCATGTGCCATCTATTAACATGGCCACAATTTTCCTTAAATGTTTTTATTACCAACCTCAGGTTCTGCCTCAATTCACTGTTAATATTATGGAACTTTTATCAGCATCTTCTTACCATCCATTTCCTATTTCTCTCCTTAAATCTCTTCCTCTGATAATTTCCCTCACTCTTTTCAGTCAGCGTCAGCTCTTTGTGTAGCATGTCCACCATAATCCTAAATCTTTCTCTTCTCTTCAATAGCGTCCTGTAATCTCACCAGATACAGAGGTGCTTTTGGGTGCTGTCAGAACCATGTCAAGCTCCATACTCCCTAGTATTGGCTTCATTTAGCTGTGATACAGCCACTTCACAGACTTACCCTCTCTCATTTCAGATTGTGAGATGGGGACTGAGAACAAGGAGGTAATTCCCAAGGAAGAAATTTCTGAAGAATCTGAACCACATGGGGCAATATTAGAAAAACTTCCAAAGGTGGTTTATCAGGGTCACGAGTTTGGAGCAGCATGTGAAGAAGACATACTGGAGGAGCATTCCAGAGAGTCCACAGAAGAGATTCTGGAGCAGGTGTCTCCTGAGGAGAGAGACTTTGCATCAGGGTTGATTATCTTTAAGAAATCACCCTCAAGTGAGAAAGACCATGAGAATAATGAAAGTGGGAGAGTCTACAGTCCTAGCTCAAACCTGATCACATATCAGGGAGATACTACGGCAGAGGCAGTTAGCACATTTGCTGCTTCTGGCCAAAACTTCATAGAGAATTTAGGACCTAATAAAACATATAGAAGTCCTCTGGGAGAAAAGCCTCATACATGTAAAGAATGTGGGAAAGCCTTTAATCAGAACTCACATCTTATTCAGCATATGAGAGTTCATAGTGGAGAGAAACCCTTTGAATGCAAAGAATGTGGAAAAACATTTGGAACTAACTCAAGCCTTCGAAGGCACCTGAGAATTCATGCTGGAGAGAAGCCCTTTGCTTGTAATGAATGTGGAAAGGCCTTCATTCAGAGTTCCCATCTCATCCACCATCACAGAATTCACACTGGAGAGAGACCTTATAAATGTGAAGAATGTGGTAAAGCCTTCAGTCAGAATTCAGCCCTTATTCTACATCAGAGAATCCACACTGGGGAGAAACCATATGAATGTAATGAATGTGGGAAGACCTTTAGGGTTAGCTCACAGCTTATTCAGCATCAGAGAATTCATACTGAAGAAAGATACCATGAATGCAATGAGTGTGGCAAAGCCTTCAAGCATAGCTCAGGCCTCATTAGACACCAGAAAATTCATACTGGAGAAAAACCCTATCTGTGTAATGAATGTGGGAAAGGCTTTGGTCAGAGTTCTGAGCTCATCCGGCATCAAAGAATTCATACAGGAGACAAACCATATGAATGTAATGAATGTGGGAAAACTTTTGGCCAGAACTCAGAGATTATTAGACATATTAGAATTCATACTGGTGAGAAGCCCTATGTATGTAAGGAATGTGGGAAGGCCTTTAGGGGAAACTCAGAACTTCTTAGACATGAGAGAATTCACACTGGAGAGAAACCCTATGAATGCTTTGAGTGTGGAAAGGCTTTTAGGCGGACCTCTCACCTTATTGTCCACCAGAGAATTCATACTGGAGAGAAACCTCATCAATGTAATGAATGTGCCAGAACCTTTTGGGATAACTCTGAGCTGCTTCTCCACCAGAAAATTCACATTGGAGAGAAACCTTATGAATGTAATGAGTGTGAGAAAACATTCAGCCAGCATTCCCAACTTATCATACATCAGAGAATTCACACTGGAGAGAAGCCTTACGAGTGCCAAGAATGTCAGAAGACCTTTAGTCGGAGTTCTCACCTCCTCCGACATCAAAGTGTTCACTGTATGGAATGATCTGCAAAACATGAAAGCCTTCTGTGGAAAAGCTGAAGTCAGACTTACTGTTCTCAGTCTGTACCCCAGGTTCTCAGATCAAATGAATGGACAGAACCTCCTCTGTCCTTTTACTGATTTTTATTTAAACAGTTGGTCAAAAAGGATGAGGCACTTTTATGAACTATTCATTGAGAAGTTTCAGTGTACTGAGTTAAATCATAAAAGCTGTTTCAGGCCTTAATTCTCCACTATCCCTTTTTCCTTTCCTTCCTCCCTCCCCACTAGTGGATCACATAACATTAGGGGTCTTTACTGGCCATCTAGCCCAAATTGTTACTGTTCAGGAAAAATGGAGGAACATTCCACCATCACTTCCTAGGAATGACAGAGTTGACCCTTCGAATATTATCTCCTGAAATGTTAAAGTCATGGCCTAGAAGACACACCTCTCTCTTTCCCACTGTTTAGCATTGGAATTTAGTAAGCTTTTATTAGCTTCAAAATCTTCCAAACTTTCTATCAAGTTCCCTTGGAAGATGGCAGCATTAATGAAGAAGCAGGAAGCTTGGGTCATTTCCCATCTCCTGCTAGGCTTCCTCAGTCATCTGAGAGGGTGCCATGATGGAGGAAACTGACAAGCAATTTATAGGATTGTAAGTGAAGGCCCTCAGAATCCAGAGGGGCTGATTAGCAAGGCCAGGGGATAAACAAGTGAGGCCAGACTACTCAGCATGGGCAGAAGCAGCTCTTTTGCAGCTCTTTCCCACTTCAGGGCCACTCAGACTGACTGCAGAAGCAGCTCTTTTGCAGTTCTTTCCCACTTCAGGGCCACTCAGACTGACTGCTCCCAAGAACTCGCTGCATTCACTTTGGGCCCCAGCTTCTGCTGCTGCTGACAGATCCTGTGTCAGGAAATAACAAAGAGGACTGCAGCTTCATCGTCACTAGGCTCCTGGCCACAGTGACGAGCTGGTTCACCTGACTGACCAGGACCCTGCCCTGCCGAAGCACTTAGGCTCTCATGGCCTGGGCCCCACTGCTGGGGTCCCTGGCTGATAGGCCAGGATGTGACAGCCTCTTCTCAGTTTGCCCTTGGCTTTGGAATTCTCTTTCTTCAGCATCTCTACATGTGTTTTCTGTGTTCTCTTACGTGTTTTTTTTTTTTTTCTTCAAGGAAACACATCCTCGATTTTTCATGTGTCAGTGTTTCTGAGGCAGTGAGTGGTAGTGGGAATTGCACTAACGGGGATCCAGCTTGCTTGGGGTCTGGTCTTAGAATTAGACCTTGAATAAGGCACTTCACCTGCTGATCCCTAATTTCCTCATCTGTAAAATGAGGGGAGTTGAACTAAATGATCTCAAGTTTCAACTGGCCCAATAATTCCTTTTTTCTTTTTTTAAAAATTTATATATCTTCAGTGTTTTATTCTTTAATCTCTTTATTACACTAATACTAATCACTAGTATTTATTGAATTTTTACTATGTGCCAGGCACAGTGCCAGACAGTTTACATTTTTGTTTTCACAGCCTCCCTATGATGTGGGTACTCTTTTTTTAAAAACAAACAAACAAAATGGCTTTATTGAGGTATAATTAACATACCATAAAATTCACCTGTTTAAGTGTTCAGTTGAATGCTTTTTAATTTATGGAGTTGCACAACCATCAGTGATGTGGGTACTCTTACCCCAATTTGAAAGGTGAGGGGCAGGGGAGATGTCAAGTAACTTGCCCATGATCACGCAGCTGGTAAGTGCTAGAGCCAAGACTCCAGCCCTGAGCTGTGCTCCTAAGCACTGTGCTGTACTGTGAATAGGTGCATGCATTACTACTGCCTTATTCGAAATCCTTTGTACATTTTCTCTTCATTATTAATTACTACATGAATTTGAATATAATGGATTTAAATCATGTCCTTGGAAACATAATTGGTCATAGCCAAAAGCCATCAAGTGGGTTTATTCTGTACCCCAATATGTGCCCCACCCCCGGGCTCATGCCCTTGGCTTGAGAAAAGGGCTGTACAAGTAAAACAGTTGATGGGGACTTCCCTGGCGGTCCAGTGGTTAAGACTTTGCCTTCCAATGCAGGGGTGTGGGTTCGATCCCTGGGCAGGGAGCTAAGATCCCACATGCATCAAGGCCAAAAAACCAAAACATAAAGCAGAAGCAATATTGTAACAGATTCAATAAAGACAAAAAAAAAGTCCATATCAAAACAAACAGAAAACAGCTGATTACACAGTTTCCAAATCCTTCCAGGTACCTCTGTCTCTAGTAGTTAGACGTTGGCAGAAGTTCTTTAACTTATCTCTTTCCATAGGGTGTTTACAAGTGCAGTGTGCTCTCATTCCTTTTTCATCACTCAAGCTCAAATTGAATTATACCCGAACATATCTTTCTCACGTGAAACCTGGATGTTACCTATTCCCTTAACTTCTTATTCCTGTGTTTGAATATTTTATTTGCACATTCACCCCTTACCAGCCCTTAATATAGAACTCAGCACCTCTTCAAGCTCCCCAGAAAGGATCCCCTCACAGAAACATCCATGAGTAATACGGACTTTACTCAAGATTCTGGTGTGTAAGAGGTGGAGAAGGGGGTTCAGAGAGGGCTGCCACCTCAGCTCCTTTTTAGGCCCTTCAATAACAGACCACTCATTGGAACACTAGAAGGCAATTTAGTGACCAATTTTTGTTGTGCCTGATCATATTAAGGGAGGAAGTTCTCACCTCTCATTCTAAGAAGAATTTTCCAACATATATTAGTGCTTTCCCAAGAGAAATTCTGGTGAATGAAATTATTTCCACCTTGTTATATACACTATACACACATCCTGTAACCTCACTACCTGCCCTTATCCACCTTACACCCAGCTAGCTCAGAAATATTTCTCTCTTTTCCTTGTTTGCCCCCTGCCCCTCAATTTTCTTGGGAGCCAAAATCTGACCATAATATAATTGACTGGTAGTCATAATCTAGTGCAAGTAGAATTCTATCAAGGAAAGAAAAGATGTGAATTTTCTTAATTTTAGACCCATTAAAAATACCAGGCCTCACAGTCTCAAAAACCTACCAAAATACCCAGAAATACCCTTCAGAATTTTTGCAGACTTAACCATGTACATTTTCATCCTTCCCTAATTAAACAGTTTTACTGGTATATTAACACTTTATGTAAATAAAGTATTTCTTTACAATTTTACTGATTTGATGCCTTTCTAAGTATATTCCAAAGTACATTGTTTCATTATGGTCTTAATATGACTTTGTATGCCATTTTCCTGCCATCCTATAAATTTCACCTTAGTACCCCAACATGTGCTCTGGTAGCTTCCGGTTTTATGTAAGCTGTTCACTCTGTCCTTTTATTTATTTATTTATTTAAATTAATTTATTTTTTGGCTGTGTTGGGTTCTCATTGCTGCGTGAGGGCTTTCTCTAGTTGCGGTGAGCAGGGGCTACTCTTTGTTGCGATGCGTAGGCTTCATTGCAGTGGCTTCTCGTTGCGGAGCACGGGCTCTAGGCTCGTGGGCTTCAGTAGTTGTGGCACGCGGGCTCAGTAGTTGCGGCACACAGGCTTACTTGCTCCACGGCCTGTGGGATTTTCCCGGACCAGGGCTCGAACCCGTGTCCCCTGCATTGGCAGGCGGATTCTTAACCACTACACTGCCAGGGAAGTCCTGTTTACTCGGTCCTTGATCTTCTGCTTTGCTTGGTGAGGTCTTTTATCTTTCATAACAGGGCAAATGTTACTTACTTTGTTTATCTAGATACAGTTTTTCATGATTATCAACTTAATGTAAGGTATTCTGGATCTAGAATTTCTTGGTGATCCAGTGGTTAGGACTCCGTGCTTTCACTGCTGAGGGCCCGATCCCTGGTCAGGGAACTAAGTTCCCACAAGCCTTGCGGTGCAGGGGGGAAAAAAAAAAAGCTATTCTGGATTTTAAAAAAATGTTACTGAGATTTCTGTGCTGGTGTTTATTATTGTTTTGTTTTAACATGTTCTCCTGAGTGACTCCTGGTCTGAGGCAGTTTCCTTAGGTTGTTAGGTACGGGATCTTTGAGACTCAGGAAAGCTCTACCTAGAAAAATGTGCATGCAAATTCAGGGAATTCATGGACCATCTGAAACTCATCTTTGGACCCCTGTAGTCCTTTACACGGTCCTGAAATCAAACTTTTACCTATAAAACAAATTACCAAGTAACCCGCAATAACCTCTCCCTCATCACATCCCTCAGCTTTGGGGATGAAGCTATGACAGGACCATCCGCCTGGGTGAACCCCTGAAAGTGAACGGGAGTTGGAGCCTCAGTAAAATCCAGTGGGAAGCGGGGCGTGGTGATTCTGGTGATAACCTGAGGCAAGGAGCCTCAATAGCGGGGCCCCTGCACATTCATCAACCACCTGCTGAGCCCCTACGACGCGTTGGGACCTGTGCGAGGCGCGGGGGCTAAGCGCTACGAGGCTGGTGGGGACTTGAGCTATGCAGTAGAGGTCAGCGATGCGGAGGGGGGGAGTAGGCGAGAAGGCTTCGGTTCTCCCACGGAGCAGGAAGCCCGCCTCCTCCCTGAGAGCTGGGGAGCGGCGGCCGACGAGGCAGGCGCGGCCCCCTCTTCGAGCCCCAGGACGCGAGCTCACCCCTCTGCACCCGCTGGCCGTCCCTGCCACGTCCTTGTCTCCAGCCCGGGCCTCGCACTGGGACTCGGCCGCGACTCGCATCTCTCCTGCGGTGCCGCCGACGAGAATGCTGATGTTTTATTTATTTGTACTACGCTTTGCAGGCAGTGTTTTCATCGGTGGACCCAACTTTGCCGGCACCGACACCGACGAACCTCTAAGTCATCGAACGCGCTCGGCCGCCACTGCCTCCGGGACCAAGAGGTATTGATAGGAGCCTCACCGAGCCCTGAGGCTGGGGCCGCTCTCGGAAGCCTGGGGACCCTTGTCCGTGCGCCACCTGGCGGGCGGGGGCGGGCCGGGGCGGCGCGCGACGTGATTGGTCGAGGCCCGGGGTGCCTTTTTGCTGGTGACCGGTGGGGACAGGAGGCTGAGGCGGGAGGGCCCCGAGAGTGGGACGCTGCGCGCTGCTGACCCCGAAGTCAAGTCTTGGGGCGCCCGCCGGACGGGACCTGGGCTGGTGTCTCTCAGACCGCCGTGATTTGTCGTTTGTGAGGACGTTTCACATCCCAGGGTGGGATCTATTCCGCCGTTCCCAGATGTTCATGGAGTCCTTGCCGCGGCCCAGGTTCTTTCGAACTTCCAACCAGGCCTATTAAGATACTTATCTAATAACTAATTATTAAAATTTAATTTAGTGGCTGTGGGAAAGGACATACTCAAGGTACAGAAGGCAGGTTTGGCTTCAGAAAGAAGGAAGAAAGCACTGTCCTCTGAGGCTGCTGGAGGAACTAAGACGACAGATGTGGGGGGAATGAGCGCAGGGTGGCCAGCAGAGTTGATCATTTGAGGCCTTTTGCTAAGAAGGGTGATTATGCATTGGAGTGGGCAGATTACCCAAAACATCCTCTAGAAAGGAGAAAAATGCTTCTGTGCCCCTGATCTGCTGGTTATGTCGGCATTCTCTGAGCTGGGCTGTGCTGGGGCCAGGGCGGAACTTTAGTCACAGGAGGGCTATAATCCACACTCCACTCCACTGACTCCCAAGTGGGAGGAATCCCAGGAGTGCAGCGAATGTGGGGAAGAGCCGAGAGGTCTTCATGGGGTCGGGTGGAGCTGAGATTCTCTGCATCAGAGAGTTCACACTGGTGAGCAACGCTGCTAATGTAATGAATTCCACCTTCAGACAGAATTCCCACCTTGGAGTTCATCAGAAAACTTGTATTGGAGAGGCCCTTGGAATACCAATGTGGAAAAACCTCTGATCTGAACTCTCACCAATTTCAGCGTCAGAGCATCCTCAGTGCACAGCGATCTGGGGATTTACTCACTGTAGGACACTTTCATTCCAGCCTGAAACTTCGCTCTGACCTTTCCTCTTCTTTACTGATGTCACTAGACTGGAAATGCCCTTTGCGTCAGCTGATTTTATCCTGCTCCTTGAGGACAGGGCTACCTTGTTGTAGAAGAGCGTATCGCATTCAGCCCAGGGTTGCCACTCAAAAATTAACCAATGAATGACTTAAATAAATAAGAGGCCATAAATGATGAATTGGACATTTCAAATTTAATTAACTGAATGTAGAATCATAATGCCTTTGCTGTCCTTTATTCTTCCATGCAGATCCTTTATCCCCTAAAATGATGGCCATGGCATTAAAGGTCTATATCACCCATCTAATATAAATTGTATCTCTTTATGTGATATGGGGACACGTAAAATGTTAAACAGTTGAGCCAAAACCTTTCTTTAGCTGAGGGAATTGATCCACTATACGATTTACTCAAATGCAAGATAGCCACAGATTGCTTTAAACACACCTCTTTTCCTTGCAACTTTCAGCACTGAAACAAAACAAAACCCAAATCAGATACTTCACCTGTACCATCCTCAAAATCTTTCTTTCATAAGAGCCTTTGTTTACTTCTTGATCTCGTTTCTGTTTTTATACATTATTTCCATCCTTTTGGATATATTATATTGTTTTCTTCATGTGAGCTGTATCTTAAATGTATTTGCTGGGATTCAGTATTCTTATTTTTGCAGCTGCTTCAGCATCATCACAGGCTTATGTTTTCTTCATATGTAGTAGTATGCTCAGGATAATCTTGAAAATTAGTTGTTTTTGTGTGTTTTGTTTTGTTTTGTTTTTTTGGCTGAGCCACACAGCTTGCGGGACCTTAGTTCCCTGAGCAGGGGTTGAACCTGGGCCCTCAGCAGTGAAAGTGTGGCGTCCTAACCACTGGATGGCCAGGGAATTCCATGAAAATTAGTTTTTAAATGACTTGTTATTGAAAGGATTAGAATCTATTGCAGGACAAACCATATGTTGGGAGCCTCACTATCTACAGCAGAACCCTGTCAGGCTGGATGTTCTGTCCATTGAATACAGGCAATGCCTCTTTAACTCCTTTCCTTCTTTCTTCCTTTCTCCCTTCTTCCCTTCCTTCCTCCCTCCCTCCTTCCTCCTTCCTTCCTTCCTTTCTCTTTCTTTCCTTCTTCCTTCCTTCCTTCCTTCCTTTCTTTCCCTCCCTCCCTCCCTCTCTCTCTCTTCCTTCCTTCCTTTCTTCCTCTCTCCCTCCCTCACTGCCCCCCCCCCCTTTCTTTCTTTCCTTCCTTTCTACAGAAATTTATTTTCTCACAGTTCTGGAGGCTACAAATCCCAGATTGAGATGCCAGCCAATTTGGTTCCTACTGAGAGCTCTCTTCCTGGCTGTGGATGACCACCTTCTCACTATGTCCTCACATGGTGGAGGGAGAGGGAGGGAAAGAGGAAAGAAGGAAGAGAGGGAGAGCGGGAGAGCTTCTTTTTCTCTTAAAATGTTTGCTCAGGTACCTTGGGAAAAAGTGTCCCTTTTTTCTCTCTATGCCACATGGACCCATTCGTTAGCTAGAAATAAATTCCAATTAGGCAAAGAAACAGTAGTAATGCAGGAAATGCAAGTGAATCAAGGAAAAAGTAGCCATTTGGTTTTAAGGCAAACAACCAAATAACCAGTGCCACCAGCCTGTAAAGACCCCAAACACACCCAGAAGTCCCTTCAGAATTCATCATGGATTGTCTAATCTTGGTTATTCCCTGAATTTCAATTTCCTCATCCATAAAGTGGGGAAAATACCCACCCTTCAAGTTTGTGGGAGTATAGTACAAAATGGTATATCTGACAGTCCACTGCTTTGTGTATAGTAGGAACCCAATAAATGCAGTTTCTTTTTCTCCTTTACCCACTTTCTTTCTCCTCTGATTTACCCCAAGTTAAAGATGCTTTCTCAAAAGTGTTAGAATTCAAAGAGAATAAAAATTGCATCTTAACCACTACATTGTACTTATTTTTATTTCCTGTTTTTTTTTCTTTCTGTGTTTTATTTTAAATGTACATTATTTCATCTACCTTAGGGACACTAAGTAGCCCTTGTGAGTTGACATGGGAATCTAATTACCATTATAACACTGTTTCTTTGTCAGGGCCAATGTATTATGTTTGCAGGTCTATCACAGAAGATTTCTTCCTTTACAAGTGGGAATTCCATTGTGAAGTGCTTATAGGAAAAGTCAATACTTTCTACTGCTTATATGTTTTAGTTCTTGTTTCTAAAATGAAATTCCATATCTCAAGCAATTCTGCTGCCTATGTATTTATTACTGGCTTTAAGCAATTCGATTTTGATAGTACCTTGGTGTATCTGTCTTCACGTTTCTTCTGCTTTGTGTTTGTTGAACTTCTTGGATCTGTAGATTTATAGTTTACAGCAAATTTGGAAAGTTGTTAGCTGTTATTTCTTCAAATGTTTTTCTGCTTTCCTCTTTCTTTCCCTTGGGACTCTAATTACACATGTGTTAGGTTGATTAAAGCTATCTCACAACTTACTGATTGATGCTTTGTTCATCTATTTTTTTTTAAAAAAGTATTTTTTAATCTCTGTTTTTCATTTGGGATAGTTTCTATCCAGTACATTTTTCATCTCAGACATATCTTTCATCTCTAGAATTCAATTTGGGCCTTGTTAATATCCCTTCTCTGTCTTTCTCCGTGCTCATGTTTTCCTTTACCTTTTTGAACATACGGAGTATAATAGCAGCATTCAGTGTCCTTGTCTAATAATTATCATCTATGTCATTGCTGGATCTGCTTCTATCGATCTTTCCCCTCATTATGGATCATGTTTTCCTTTTTCTTGCATGCCTTTAATTTTTGATTGGGTGCCAGGCATTGTAAATTGTATGTTGTTGGGTACTTTTTTTTAAAAAATTTAATTCCTTTAAATATTTTTGAGCTTTGTACTGGGGCACAAGTAAGTTATTTAGAAACAGTTTGATTCTTTTGAGGCTTTGATTTTACGCCTTGTCAGCTAGGACAGAGCAGTGCTCTAGTGGTAATTTGGCCCATCACTGAAGCAATACCCTTTGGAGTGCTCTGCCTGATGCCCTGTGTATTACAAGTTTTCTCCACTCTGGTTCTTTAGAACATAGACTATTCCCAGACCTGTGTGAGCTCTAAGAATTCTACCAGCTTCTTACCAGAGGTTCTTTCCCTGGCTACAGGTGGTTGCCTCACACAAATGTGCTGATCAGTCCTTAGCTGAAGAACTGAGGGGAACTTCCTGCAGATCTCTGGAGCTCTGCTCTCCTCTCTGGTCCTGTGTTCTGCCTTGGCCTCTCTGAATTCTCAACTCTGTGCCTTCACCTCAGGGAGTCTGCCTGCCCTGTACTGCAGCCTGGAAACTCTCCAGACAGGAAGCTGGGCCAATCCCAGGACTCATCTCAATTGTTTTTCTTCTCTCCCTGTCCTGCACTGCCTGTTGTCCAGTGTATGTTTCATATGTTTTGCCTGGTTTTTTAGCTGTTTAAGAGGAGACGGTAAATCCAGTCCCCATGACTCCATCATGGCCAGAAGCAGAAGTCCTATCTATGTATTTAGGTTTGTTCATTTGATCTCTAAGGTTCTTGTTTATACTGATTGTGTGGGTGACAGACCTCTTTTGAGGTTGTTTTCATTTTTGCAATAAAGACCATCCTTTTTCATTGTTCCATTATACAATTAGGAAGATAGGATTAATTTGTAAACCAGAAATAATTTAATTTTGCCTTGGTCCCTGGAAGGCAGAGAAAGTCAGGTCTCAGATCAAGCACCCACCTATCTTGGCAGCAGTGCTGACCAGAACAGTGAGTGTGGCTCTTCCTGCCTCACATGTTAAGTTTGACGTGCAAAAATCCCCACTTATTCTTCCACTTCCTTGCAGTTTTGTTGAGTAAACAACCTGAGCTCTGTGAGCACAGGGTTTAAGAGTGCACTTAGGTTCCGATTTTCGCTCTGCCACTTGGAAGTTACGTGACTTGGGAAAATTATTAAATCTCTTTTAGTCTCTTTTTTCACCTGTAACATTGTATTATAAGGTTGGTAGTGAGATTGAGAAACTGCTTCATTAGTTTTCATTGCCTGGAGGAAGAGAAGAAGGCCCCTAGGCTGACTGACTCCCTAGGCCAGCCCTCTGCCATGGCCCCTTCTACTGCTCCCTGGTTTGCAGCTCTCCTCCGTGACCCCCAGATTCCAGCCCCCACTGCCCATAGGGCTGCCCCTCTGCCACCAGGACCCAAGAGGCTGGCCCAGGCAGCTGCTCAGGGTCCCCTCAAGTGTGTGCAGAGGCAGGTGTCTGGGAAAGGCTGCGGAGTGGAGCTCCTGGACAGAGTCTGAGGCTCTTGGGAGGAAACCTTGGAGCCATATGCACTACTTGGAGCGTAAGTAGAACTAGCGTCTAAGGGAGGAAGGAAAGTGGGCTGGTTTCCACCTGGCAAAGTCAGATCTACCCCCCAAAGTCCTACTGATTCTGCCCGCTTCATATCCTTGCAGTCCATCTCCTCTTCTTCATCCCTGTGCCACTACCTCAGTTTACGCAGCTGTGACGTCACTCTGGAGTTACCCCAGCAACCTCCTGAAAAATACGTTTCCAGTTTCCCACACTGTAGCTTAAATAATCTTTCAGAAGTGCACAGCCAAACCCCTGATGGTGTCACTCCCCATTACCGGCTTCCTGTCCTCTTAAAATCCTTCAGGTGGCGCACAAGGCCTGTGCCAGCTGCTAAACCTCAGTTCATTTTTCCAGCCTCTTTCTCTCTGTTCCTTGCACTCAGTTTAACAAGTATGCCAGAAAATCTTCCCTCACCCTTCCTGGCCTTTCCGCCCGGAGCCCCTTTCCCCCTCTTCTTTGCTAACCCTCCACATCACAGCTGCAGCACTGAGCTCCGGCTGCACCTTCTCTCCTCTGCGCTCCCACAGCAGCTGCCTGCCGGGACACACACCCCAACAACCCCAACCCCCTGTTTACTTGTTTCTCCACCTCCCCCACGGCTGTAAATTTCTTCCTGGTAAGGCACCTGGAATTTGACGAATGGATATGTAAATAAACGGATGCATTGATGCATGACACACAAAAGAGCAGGATAGGCAGGGATCTGTGGCTTCTCTAAGAATTAATGACTTAAAAGTCCAGGCAATTTTTACTTTTCCCCCAATTCACATCTCTCTTTTTTTAAAAAAAAAAAAATTTCTTTCTTTCTTTCTTTTGGGCTGCGTTGGGTCTTCGTTGCTACGCGCGGGCTTTCTCTAGCTGCGGCGAGCGGGGGCTACTCTTCGCTGATGTGTGCGGGCTTCTCATTGCGGTGGCTTCTCTTGTTGCGGAGCACGGGCTCAGTAGTTGTGGTGCACGGGCTTAGTGGCTCCACGGCATGTGGGATCTTCCCGGACCAGGGCTCGAACCCCTCTCCTCTGCACTGACAGGCAGATTCTTAACCACTGTGCCACCAGGGAAGTCCCAATTCACATGTTTTTACTCTGCTTATTTGATGCTGCCTAATTTTCACAGGTTGAGACCCCTGGGAAACAGGCCTGCAATGGAGAGTGTGCAGGAAGTCTGCCAGGGAATGCTCTTGGGAACACCTGTGAGAGAAAAGGGGCCATGGGCTGGGCAGAGGGAGAAGTTAAATGGTGATGCAGCTGCAACGAAAGCCTTCTCAACTCGAGAGAAGTATGGGAGGACCTTTCAGATATGTCTCCCATCAAGAAGGGTGGCCAGGTCTTTGAACCCGTCTCCTTTTCTCCAACCCCCAACCCCAAGCCCATGGAGTAGATGTGGGCTGCTCCTGGGAGGGGACAGACACTTGGGTGTGGCAGCTCCCTTTAGACGAGGGCAGTTCCTGGGCAGGGATAGCTGTCAGCAGGCAGCACTCGTGTCCGCTGCGAACAGAAGTGTGGGGGGGCACACCTTGGCATCCACTGCACTAATTAAGACTTCTTTTTCTCTTCTAACTGCTTGCATATGAACAGGAATATCAAGGTACATAAAAAGTGTTTATCAAATACTTTTTCCTTCTCTACTTAACTTATTCCCTGGGTGGTATTTTAGATTCTGGAATACTCAGACATAACTTAGGATACTGCTGCCTTTCAACAATTTCATATCACTAATATAAGCTAACATTTTTTAATGTTACCTGTTCTGGTCACTGGGCTAGGTGTTATTGAATTTAATCCCCATCACCACCTATGGATGGGTACTATTATTTCCCCCATTTTACAGAGGAGAAAGCTGAGACTAGGAGAGTGATTTACCCAAGGCTGAGTTGTGTCTCCCACAGAATTCATGTTGATGTCCTAATCCCTAGTACCTCAGAACGTGTCTGCATTTGGAGATAGGGTCTGTAAAGAGGTAGTTAAGTTAAAATGAGGTTATTAGGGTGGGCCCTAACCCAGGATGACTGGTGCTCTTATAAGAGGAATTTAGGCCACAGATATGCAGAGAGGGAAGACCATGTGAAGACACAGGGAGATGATGGTCATCTGCAAGCCAAGGAAAGAGACCTCAGAAGAAACCAACCCTACCAACACTTTGATCTTGGACTTCCAGCTTCCAGAATCTTAGGAAAATAAATTTCTATTGTTTCAGCCACCCAGTCTATTGTACTTTGTTAGGGCAGCCGTCATGAACTCACAGGATCACCACAGCTAGTGAGTCCTGAGCTTTGGGATCTGTACTGGCTGCCTGCCTCCAGAGCCCACCACCGCTGAACTGACCACTGCTGCTGAAAGGGTTCTCTCAACTACAGGCTGCCTGTCAGCTTCCTGAGACGGGGAACAATCTGTTTCTTCCTCTATCTCCTGCTGTGGACAAAAGACCACACTCGTTAGCAGGTACAAGTTCTTTTGTTTATTCAGCTGCACAGCTAGGGGAACTTTTTGCTATCAGTGAATTCCAAAATGCACATGTGAGCAGGGCACTCATACATAGAAACACAAACAGATTATGATTGGACCAGTATGGCACCTTTAACTCCCAGGAGCCCCTCTTGGATACGGAACTAGTTCCTGTAATACAACCAGACTAAGTATACAGAACCTCTGCTGTTGGAATAGCTTCTTTTGCACTAACGAAGTCAAAAGAGATGGCCTCAGGTCAACATTTTGCCTACGAAATATTCTGGTTTCAGCTCTTCTCAGTGACGAATACAGGGTGCTGCAGTCAAAATGATGGCTATTTCTGGAGTGACCACCACCAAGACCAAAGCTCTAATCCATACCCTTGACGTCTTGACCACATCCTCTGCTTCCCAGATCCTGCTCTGCCCTTTCAGGGACCAGGACTCTCCTTCCCCAGTCAGTCCTCAGCACCAGGCTGCAGAAGTGGGGAGATGTTCTGTGGGGTGGAGCACTGCTCATGGTCTTCCCAAATTTGTTCTCTCCTTCTCCAGTTTTAATTGGGCAAATTGTCACCCTGCTAGAGGTGTTTTCCAGCCTCCCTGGTAGGTAGATGTGGCTGTGTAGTTGAATCTTCACCAAAGGATTGGGGCACCTTCTGTGACACCTGCTGAAAAGGAAATTGCCTGTCCTTGAGACCATTACGTCACTCCTCCTGGGAGCTGGAATGTGGATACGGTAATGATCCAGCATCAACCATGCAGACAAACACATCCTAATCTAGGGGACAGAGGAGCAAGGTGGGTCCCTGACGTACCTGGTGAAATTAAACTGAGCTGTCCCTTAGACCAGGGCTTGAAAAAAATTTCCTGTAAGGGGCCAGAAGTAAATATTTTAGGCTTTGTGAGCCACAGTCTGTCACTCTTTTTTCCTGCTTTTTACACTTAAAAAAATGTAAAAACCATTCTTAGCTTGTGGGCTTTAAAAAACAGGCCGCAAGATGGATTTGGCCTGTGGGCTGTTTGCTGACCACCTGCTCATGTCTGGACATTTATGTGAGAGAGAAATAAAACTTGTATCTCAGAGTCAGGGAAGGCCTCTCTCAAGAGGTGACACTTAAGTGGAGATCTAGACAAAGTAAAATGTGACTTATGTAACTACCTGGGAGGAGAGCATGGAGTTAGGGAGTGGAGAATGAGGACAGAGGTCCTGAGGTGGAAAGGAGCTTATAACATGGGCCAGTTAGCAAGTAATCACCTCCTCACGCCAAGTCTGCCGTCCCCTGCCGTACTCTGTGAGACTGGAGCTGGACCTGTCGACATCTCCCCTTTGCCAGCTGGCACAGTGTCAGGCTTTGCCAGTGAAGGGCACTGGAGGGACAAAGCAAAGAGGAAGGGGCTTCTCCTTCTGGTAGTTTTCTTTCTTGTCCTTACAGCGCAGCACCCGTCCTCTGGTGTTTGCGGGCACCTCGACCAGTGGCTTCCTGCTCTGAAGCGCCTTGATGAACTTCACCAGCCAGTGTCAATATTTAACAACTAGTTAAAAAAGAAAAGCCCTGATTTGTAGCGTTTCCTGACTTCCATGGCATGAATACTCTCACCATGACCAATTTCAATGCAGGCTGGCGAAAAGAAGTGCAGAACTGGCTGTTGCAAGCCCGTACAGACCAGCTCGCACACACCCCTGGGGCAGCCACACCTGTCCAGTCAGGCCTGAATTTCACCTGTGCAGAGTCTTGGGCTGGGAGTGCAGGGGGTGGGGTGGGTGGGTGGGGGAGGGTTGGCTCTCCTAGGTCTGCTTCTTCCTCTGGTGCTCTCCCTCAGTCCTAGAGGTAGTAGCTGTTCCCCATGCTGCTATTCCTATACTAAGATCTCATTACCTCCTTTAACAGATAATCCCCCTTTACTAGCTAGCACTTCTTTGTATTAAACGTTCCCTGCTCAAAGAACACGTGTGGTTTCTGTCTCATGCCTGGACACTTGTAGATGTGACCCTGTCCCAAGAGGCAGCTCAGTATGCGGCTGAGGAAGGGCCAGGACCAAAGACCCATTCACAATAATACTAATACAGGATGGCCACTGCCTGCACAGCTGCTCTGTGCCAGGCCCGGAACCCTAATGAAGTCGGCATCTTGGCTGTTACTCGCAGCCAAAGGCATGCTAGTTGATACAGTCATCTCAAACAGAGGGCATGAAGCGATGAGCTGCAGGTGGGACTAGGTAAACATTTTTTCCTAAATCAAGAAAGACACAGGGAAAATCTTAAGGTGCTTATAACTTTTATGGAATATAGTCCTAAAACTGATTAGACAAAAGTACAATTCTGCCTGGAGACTTTCTCACCCACAGTCCATTGGGAAGGCTCTTTTCTGGCATGAACTCTCTGATGTCTGATAAGCTCAGAACTCCATCTGTAGGCCTTCCCACATTCTTTACATAGGAAAGGTTTCTCTCCACTGTGGATTCTCAGATGCTGACTTAGATATGAGCTTTGACTGAAGGCCTTCCCACACTCATTACACTCGTAGGGCTTCTCCCCTGAATGAACCCTCTGATGTTGAACAAGATGAGCACTCCACCTGAAGGACTTCCCACACACATGACATTCGTAGGGTTTCTCTCCTGTATGAATTCTCTGATGCTGAATGAGGTTTGAGCTCTGGTTGAAAGTTTTCCCACAGTCACTGCACTTATAGGGTTTCTCTCCAGAATGGATTCTCTGGTGGATTATAAGGTGTGAGTTATAAATGAAGGCTTTACCACATTCACTGCATTCATGGTCTTTCTTCCCTGTGGGAGTTGTCTTAAGGGTGACAACCATCTGCCTGAAGCTTTTCCCCTGAGCGGGGGACTGCTTCAGTCTTTCCCCTTTGAGATTTCTCTGCTGCTGCTCTAAAGGGGCCTCAACTTCAGAGGCAGCTTCAAATGTAGAGGTGCTGGTGGTGAGTTTTTCTCTGAGCACCTGTGATTCCACGTCAGTAATGGGTGGTTCTGGCAACGACCCTTTGTCCTTGGGCTCTGCATCATCTTCTGCAACAACTGATGGAAAATGTAAATATACCTGTTCTGGATGTATGGAGAAATGACACTTGGATTAGGATTTCTGGCATGAAAATAAAAGCTTAAAAAATATTCAATATACACACATGACAAAATTCAGAAGGGAAGTCATTTAAATATGAACACTGGTCATCTGTTGGTGATGGGATTGTGTAGGGGAGAAGGTTTCTCCTTTTTTCTCCCCCCTCCCCCTTATCTGTTTTTTTCTAAATTTTCTTTAATGGAACACTGCAAAAATGTTATTTGAAAAATAAATTTCAAGGCAGGACCTTCTTTTTTAGGATTTACTCTTAAAAAATATGAGCAAAAATAATATTTTCAAGAAACTGGGGAGTGATGTTGTGTGGGAAGGGAAAAATGAGAATCACAGGTTGAGGGAAAAGGGATGTTCCTAAACGCACAAAGACCCTGCTCCTCCTGACTCCGTGACCTTCACCTCTTCCCAGTCATTCCCTGCCCCACAAATCTCTAGCCACAGAAAAGGATCCCCAAGCAGCTGGCTCCTTTACTGAAGGGACGACTGCCTTCTTGGTGCTTTCTGCCTTTCCCTTTGAGCTGCTCCTTAAAAAATGAAGAGAAGAGTGCTTTGCGTTTTGGTTTTTAAAACGTCTCTAACGCTTTTTGTGTTTTAATTGTAACGCTTTCTGTAGTCTAAAGAGGACAAAAAGCAATTGCTATAAGGTAATGCAAGACTTTAAAAATACATTTTTTTTCAGGTTAAATGCTTGTGGTTAAAGAAATCTGAAACATGCTTGCTGAAAAAAAATGTCAAACAGTAGTTAGCTTTGTACAGAGACTTACAAAACAGAAGTAAAGAAAACAAGGAGAACTCTGCAAGAAAGTCAAGGAAGTGCTGGAAAATATAAACATACTTATGGAGCAGAAACTAAGATTAATCTCCATTTCTGGTTTTTCCCATTTTGTTGCTAACAAGAATTTGAATTTTTATATGCTTTTGTCTGGAGGTGGTGGGGTTGTGGTGTAAAACGAAGTTATTAAATAGAGTCTTCTTGATTAGCAACATATTCATGTCACGTTCCCGATGGTTCATGAGGTCATACAGCACTCAGCAAGGACAGTGCGTGGTCCTGAGGCTCTCATTCTAGAGTTTGCCGCAGGAGAGAGGAGAGCATGTTTGTGGGGATGAAGGCAGGCCGGGAAGGAAGTTTCTGTGGTGAATCTGAAGGGCAGAAGTGTAGACGGAAGAGAATATCAAATAGGGCTTTTAGGTGGGGGGTAGGTGGTAGATAAAGGTGATGACAGGCTGTGTCTCACGCGGAGTGTGTTATGGCTTAAAAAGTATGTTTTGGGAGTCATGAGAAAGTTAAAAGAGAAAAGACTTCCAGGCTGGCCTGTAGCCCAGGGCAGTGGAGATGATGAGGCAGGAAGTGAATGAAGTATTTTCTGGTCCTGTTGTAGGGCTCTCTAAAGCCCTAAAGGAGATGCTGGTGAGGCTTTACAGCCAGATATGATTGAAATTTAATCCTTACAGCTACTACATGAGGTAGGTTATCGTTATTCCTAATTTTGTGAGTGATGAAACAGGCTAAGTCTCTCACCTAAGAGGTAAGAATAGTAAGGCCAAGATGAGGAGAGCCAACTTCTGACCACCTACTCTGTGCCCTTTATCCTCTCTCCTCCTCCTCTCCTTCCCCACAGAATCCTGCTCCTCACCGCTCTCTGGGAAAGGCTGGGTCTCCTTAGGCTGGAGCTGGATGCTTGCTTTCTTCTGGGCAGCTCCCACAGCTTCCTTCTCCTCCCACGGCTCTTCCTGTGCAGGTCCGTGTGCCGGGCCTGGGACCTGGAGGTGATCAGGCACCACTCGGTTTCTGTGGAGCCAAAGCTTCCAAGGAGACTTTAGAGAGCCTCCTCAGAGTCAGCACAGGGGCAGGAAGAGGAGCTAGAGTCTTATTCAGGGCTTGAGGGCAGAAAAAACACACAGAAACACACACTCACTGCTCTACCTGGCTCAAAAGAGTTTTGAACTTGGCAACTCCCCCTACTGCTGCCCCTCTGTCCAGCCTGAAGGTCATTGATCTGGCTCCCACAACAGATCGTACGTTCCCCTTCCCACCTGCAGTCCTGGTTCATCAAGTCCTTTCTCTAAATCCTCCAGCACAGTCACAGCCTCCTCTCCACTCTTAGGGTGATGTCCCCGCACGCAGGACTGGAGCTTCTCCGGTAGGATGGTCAGGAATTGTTCCAGCACCAGTAGCTCCAGGATCTGCTCCTTGGTGTGCCTCTCGGGCCTTAGCCACTCACAGCAGAGTACCCTTAGTCGGCTCAGGGCCTCCCGGGGACCAGGAGTCTCCTGGTAGCAGAGCTGCCTGAAGCGTTGGCGGAAGATCTCCTGACTGGGAGAGTGGTTCCCATGTAGCCTGGTCTCATACTCCCAAGACTGTTCCTCTTCCTTTGGCTCCATCATCATAATCTTCTCTTGATCCCGTGTATCCTGAAGGGCCAGAGTTTCAGCTGCTGTTAGTGATCCAGCCATCCTAGCCTGGACTGGCTCTGTAGACGGCCCATACTAGCAGGAGTCTTTCAAGGGCACCCTGTAACATAAGTAGAAATCATTCTTTTTTTTTTTTTAATTCATTAACACACACTCAGCATCTACCAAGAGCCAAACCCTGTACTATACCCTTTAATACTTTTTTCTCCATTCCTCTCCAGATTCCTATTCCAGTAAGAGTCATTGCCTTTGAGATACTTACAATCTGGTAGACAGATATGTAAAGAGTTTGCTACACTAGATAATACAACTAGATAAATGCTATAGCAGGAGAAAACAGCAGGAAAAAAAAATGTGTTCCGGGATCCCACTGGAAGAAACAAGTCTTAAGCAAAACCCAAGTTTCCAGAGCTCAGAGCTGAGTAACTTTTCAGTGCAAGGTGACTTGCCTGTTTTCAATTACTCTCAGAGGTACTGAAGAGGCAGCTTCCTCCCAGATGGCCCCTCCACTCTTTCTCAAATTTCTGTAGTGGCCACAACAAAAGAAAAATTTAAATTTCCTATGAGGCAATCTTATTCAAACGCCCAGGATCTGTAGCAGGGTCCTGAGATGCGGCTGCTATGGGCAAGACGTGGTCTCGGGTAAGGTGTCCAGCGTCAGGAAAATCTAAAGGGAAGGAGGTGGGACGCACCGAAAGGCCATTAAAGGCACACAAACAGGGGCGCTGGCCGAGGACAAAGGAAGCGCGGAAGACGAGCGCAGAAGGCTGTTTCTCGGGGGTGATGCTCCGGCGGCGACAGCCCCCAGCTGAACTTCTGCGCACGGCACTGAGCAGGGGACCGCCCGATCGCCTGGGGAGGGGGCTGTCCTCCATACCAGTTACAATTCCCCACCCTTCACTTTAACCCCTGGGATCTCCAGAGAAGAGAAGAGGGGCACCGGGCCAGCCCCCGCCCTCCACAACGCGTGACGTAATCCGTGCAACCGGGCGCGGGAACCGTGGGGACCCAGACCCCGTTCCGCGCGGTCTGGCCTCGGTTCCTCACAGGGCTGCCTGAGGGATGTGCTCACTGCAGAAACCGCCGCTGCCTCCCGGGACTGGCCATAGCAGCGCGGGCCAAAGAGCGACACCCGGGGCGCCGCCGCTAAGACTCACCTCGCAGGACCCGGAGCTCCCATCTGACCACTTCTCCGCAGCGCGCTTCCAGCCCACCCGCGGGGCCAGCTGTGCGCCTGCGCACCCGCGGTCGCGGCCTCTCCGGTCGCGGAGGGCTCTGGGAATCGCAGTCCTCGGGCAGGGGAGCGGGGCCGGTGTGAGCGGGCCTTTTGGCTTAACGGCTGGAGTGCCTCGCTTTTCTGTTCAGTTGTAGGTCCAGGGGCCGTCCAAGCCGATTTAAACGGCAGGGAAATTCCAGCCTGTGCGTGGCCTCTTTGCAGCATTTCCTCCTCTACGTTCTGTTTTCTAGTTACATCTTCCCAGACCTGATTAGAGGGTCACAGCCGGGGAGGAAGTTAGCCCCAGGGAGAAAATATTCCCAACCACCAGCCTATGCGTGTCCGTTAGTAAATAAAATCAATTCCTGCGGAGGAGTAAAAAGAAATGTAAGGTTGCAGTTTACTGGGGTGGGGGAAAAAGGACTTGTTGATAGAGGAAATCACTGCCATCTTCTTTTCCAATGATGAGAGAAACAGGCGTCTGATTATGAGTTCTAGGGAAGGTAACCATTATGAGAATGGAAAAGTACAGTAGAACGTCCAAATTAACAAGGGAAAAAATAGGATGCACTAGAACTTGAGCAAACTAGTAAAAATCAGAAAGAAAATCCAACTGGATCAAGAGAGGAAATCAAAAGCGAAATTACAAACTCTTGAATTCTGCAGGGGGGATCAGGAAAGCCTGAGATAAGAATTTGGACAATTCATTAGCTGTTTAGGGACAGGCAATAAACAGAACACTTCGTGGTAAAATCTATGGGACCTAGCAACAGCCATGCTTGAAAATGTATAACCTTAACTACCTCACTTGTTAATGAAAACAGATATAAAACAATTTAAATCACCTTAAAAAACTTTTTTTTTAAAGCTGAATTTTCTTTTTTTTAATTGAAATTAATTAATTTATTTTTGGCTGTGTTGGGTCTTTGTAGCTACTCCCGGGCTTTCTCTGGTTGCTGTGAGCGGGGGCTACTCTTCGTTGCAGTGCATGGGCTTCTTATTGCGGTGGCTTCTCTTGTTGCAGAGCACGGGCTATAGGTGCGCGGGCTTCAGTAGTTCTGTCTCGCGGGCTCTAGAGTGCAGGCTCAGTAGTTGTGGCGCACGGGCTTAGTTGCTTCGCGGCATGTGGGATCTTCCCGGACCAGGGCTCGAACCCATGTCCCCCACATTGGCAGGCGGATTCTTAACCACTGTGCCCCCAGGGAAGTCCCAAGAAACTTTAAAATCATAGTAAAATAAACCCAAAGAAGCAAAGACGAGTGAATCAGTGAAGATAAAAACTAATTAATGGGGACTTCCCTGGTGGCATAGTGGCTAAGACTCCGTGCTCCCAATGCAGGGGGACTAGATCCCACATGCCGCAACCAAGAGTTCGCATGCTGCAACTAAAAATCCCATGTGCTGCAACTAAAAAAAAAAAAAGATCCCACATGCTGCAAAGAAGATCCTGCGTGCCGCAACTAAGACCCAGTGCAGCCAAGTAAATAAATAAATAAATACTTTTTTAAAAAAAGGAAAAATTAAAAAGAAGAGATAAATTCAAATGCTAATTTCTTTAAAATGAGCAATAAAGCCGATAAACTTGTTTAGAGCCTTATTAAGAAAAAGAAAGATTAACCAGAATGGGAATGAGAAATAGAACATAACCATAGAATCAGAAGAGATGAAAAGAATTACAGACCATTTCATTAGGGTAGGACTTTAGGGTAGGATATTGGAAGACCTAGATGAAATGGATGATCTTCTGGCAAAATATAAATTACCAAAATTGTGTGCACCAGCCAAATGTATATAAAACAACTCTGACTAGGGGTGGCAGGGGGTGGGTAAGAAGACCCCAAGAAAGTGCTAGAGAGCAATTACATTTAGATGTAACATGAAGCACCACTTTCTGGCAAACAACTGAATTTCAAATGGGAATCATTAAAATACTTAACTAGAGGGAATTCCCTGGAGGTCCAGTGGTTAGAACTCTGGCACTTTCACTTCCGAACCGGGGTTGGATCCTTGGTCAGGGAACTAAGATCCCACAAGCTGTGCGGCACAGCCAAAACAACAACAAAAACACTTAACTAGAAACCAGTCACCAAGTTTAATTTGAAATAAATGGATACTTTGACCAAGCAAGCAAAATATAATTTAACCTGAATTTTTTTCTGCAGTGACTAGTTTACGGTTATATCTGGAATGGAAAGAAAAAAAAGGAAATTACATATACTGTGCTCCTGTGATGACTATAGTTTTCAACAACTGCTACAAAACTAGAAAATTATAAACTCGGACATTCATTCAAACATTTATTGAACAAAAATATATATGTAAGTCTAGGTCTGGGTTGGAGGAGAGGGGATACAAAAATATAGTTCCCTGCTTTCAAAAAGCTAAATGTGTAGGGAGTGTGAAGAAAAAAGGAGAACATGCATAAAAGATTTACAATGTAATAATGGCTTCCTGTAAGCTGTGAGACTGGAGAAACAAAGGACTTTGGTTTGTTCATTCAAACAAGTCATGCTTCAGTGTTTGAATTTTTCTTACAATGAACAATGTAAAAAAAAAAAGCGACAAGGCATTTTCCTTTAAAGAATTGAGTGTGTGCCCGTCAGAACCTGTCAGACACGTTGCCTGTGTTTAAAGAAAAAGTTAGTTTAAGCGGTGGGGACTCTGAATGCCGCAGGGGATCAGGAGAGCCTGAGATAAGAGTCAGGACGATGCATTAGCTGTTTAGGGACAGTAATTAGACCAGACCTCAAACTAAACGCCAAGCCAAGAACTTTTACTTTAGGTAACGGGCAGCCACTGGCTACTTTTTTTTTTTAAAGGAATTCCCTTATTTTTATTTTTATTTATTTATTTATTTATTTATTTTTGGCTGTGTTGGGTCTTCGTTTCTGTGCGAGGGCTTTCTCTAGTTGCGGCAAGCGGGGCCACTCTTCATCGCGGTGCGTGGGCCTCTCACTATCGCGGCCTCTCTTGTTGCGGAGCACAGGCTCCAGACGCGCAGGCTCAGTAGTTGTGGCTCACGGGCCTAGTTGCTCCGCGGCATGTGGGATCTTCCCAGACCAGGGCTCGAACCCGTGTCCCCTGCATTGGCAGGCAGATTCTCAACCACTGCGCCACCAGGGAAGCCCCACTGGCTACTTTTTGAATGTGAGTTTGCATGTTTGTGTGTGAGATAATAAAAGCAGTATTTCAAGAGAATCAAATAGTGGTGTGTATGATGGATTAAAAAGGTGAACAGTTCTGAGGCAAGTAGAACAGCAATGGAAGACCACAGCTCAGAGAAGCCTAGTTCACTTTCACTCTCAGGATCTCAAGGTGCTGCCAGATCTGATCCAGAGATTCTTTATGCTAAGAGGAAAGAAAGCACATGGGGGTACAGTCTCCTTGATCACACATCCAAAAAATGGTCATGGATACCCTTCAGAGGTAATGAGGAAAAATCATTTTACCCAAGATTCTAATAAAACTCCAGAGACAGAGAAACCAGTCCTTCCAAACTCGTTCCCAGCTGTTCAAGGCCCTCTTCACCATAGGCTTAACTCATGCCCAACCATACAAAACATGGCCATAGCGTCACATGACTGACCAGAATTTTAGGTCGTCTAATCTCATAAACTTCAGAAGTAGGGAGAAAGTTCCTCCAAATCTTTATTTCATGAGAGATTCAGAAGCTGAAAGGAGAAATTATTTGTACTCTAGCTGCAGCCAAAGGACATCAACATATTTACCTGCTCTATTTTCAACATCCTCAGCTGCTACATTCAAACCCATCCTGCTTCAGGGAAGAAATGGTTTGGAGGAAAGGAGCCAGCTAAAGAGGAGATCTGGTGACCAATGTCACTGGTGTGCTTGGTAAAGACAGATTTGACAGTGTGTTGGGAGAGGGACCTCAATGGGTTGAGGAAGAGAGTTAAGAATTGGAGACAATGTGGGAATCCCCTGGTGGTCCAGTGGTTAGGACTCCGTGCTTTCACTGCCGAGGACCCGGTTTTGATCCCTGGTTGGGGAACTAAGATCCTGCAAAAACTGGCTACAAAGGGAGATGATATAGGGAAAAAATGGGTTGGGGTTGAATTTTGTTTGGTTTTTAGGATGCAAGATACTTGAACATATTTGTACACATCTGGGAAGGGGCAGTGGAGAAGAGAGGTGAAGATACAGGAAGGAGATGGGATAATGGGATGGAGTGAGGTCCCAGAGGGAGTGGGATAGGAAGCACAGACAGAAAGATGACCCCCTAGATATGAGAAAAGGCAGTTCTATTAAGAAGGGAGCAAAGTTGGGTACAGTATATGAGAGATGTGTGAGGGAAAGGAATGGAAGAAAAAAGTTGAAAATGTTTCTGTGCAAAGGTCTCTGCTTTCTTTGTGAAGAGATTGCGTGCTAAGAAGGGTGGTGGGTGGGTGGTTAGATGTGCAAAGAGAGGGGGAGGTGTTAAGTGGTATTACAGGTAATGGGAGAGAGTGCCGACTAGAGATTGCATTAGTGTTGAGTGCTCAAAGGCATAAGTCTCCCTAGGTTTGTGATTTTCTTCCTCAACCCAGGTGCAGGCTCAGGAAAGGACAATTAGGACTGTCCATGGTAGTTTTGTTTTGGCTAGGTACACGTGACTGAAGAATGAGGCAAAAAGGATATTGGTAAAAGAGTGGCTGAAGTGTTGGACAGAGGTATCTAATAGGAAAGCGTAAAAACCAGGGAGGGACAATGGATAGAAAGGTCACTGGACTGGAGACCTGATGAGTTATAAGAACACAAAGATTAAAGCATACAACAGTGACTTGACTCCTTTGAAATAGTTCAGATGGTCGAAAGAACCTTTCCAACTCACTACAATTTGCCTTTTATGATACGGCCTGTAATTTGCTCCCTTCCCTCTCTCTTTCTTCCTTCCCTTCCCTTTCTTCCTTTCCTTCTTTCTTTCTTTCTCTCTCTCTCTCTCTACCTCCCCCTTCCTTCCTTCCTTTCTTTCTTTGATATCTTTGTCTGGTTTTGGTATCAAGGTTTTGTTAACTCTGCTCTAAACGTTTGATAGAATTCGCCTGTGAAGCCATCTGGTCCTGGACTTTTGTTTGTTGCTTTCTATCATGTGAAAAAGTTGAGACCTCCTTATTTTCTCTGATTATTACTGTCTCAAAACCAGTTAAGCCACCTACAGGAATTAAAGTTCACTATCATATTTGCAGGATACTTATTGATTTGACCTCTTAATACTTTCAGCTTAACGCTAGCCTCTCCAAGAAAAATCTTAATTCAACTCTATAGTGCTATAGTAACTTTTCTCAGATTCACTGCTAACTTTATTATTCCAAGATACAGCATCCTACAGAAGGACAAATACTGCATGATTCCACTTATACGAAGTACCTAAAATAGTCAAAGTCACAGAAGCAAAGCATAGAAAGGTGGTTGCCAGGGGTTGGGGGGAGGGAGAAATAGGGAGTTGCTATTCGGCAGGTGCAGTTTCAGTTATGGAAGATGAGTAAGTTCTAGGGGTCTGCTGTACAACACTGTGCCTATAGTTAAAAGACTGTGTCATACACTTAAAAATTTGCTGAGGGTAAATCTCATGTTGAGTGTTCTTACCACAAAAAAAATAAAAGAAAAAAAAAGATACAGCATCCTTGAACATTTGTATAAATCCCCCCCACCCCCGCTTTCCCCAATCCTTACCATTTACTTACACTAAGCCAAGCCCCTTCTGACTTAAAGTAGGATCAGGAAATGCAGAATCATGTAATTTTCCAGAAGACTTTAGCCTGGGAGAATATGTTGTCTCCTTTCCTTCAAAATGCCTTAGATAATCACCGCCCATAGGAACTAGTGATAAAAACATCTATCATTTGTTGTGTACTATGTGTCTAGAACTTTGCTAAGTGCTTAACAAAATTGTCTCATTTAATCTTCAAGATAGCCCAAGGGAGGTATCGTTATCTTGATTTTACATATGAGAAAACCAAGGCTCAGAAACAAAAAAAAATTGCCTAAGATTACATAGATCAAAAGTGACAGAACCTGGATTTCAGTATGTCAGACTCCAAAGTGCCATTATACTTTTAAATCCTACAGAAGAGATTTCATCACAACTTCTACCCTTATATGAAAGAAGGTAACTGTCCTATGATTTACTAGTCACTTCCTTTTCCTAATTAAACTAGCTGCTTCTGTATCTGATTTTACTAGGAATGGAAGAACAAGCTCAAACTCCCTAATCTACTCTATATATTGACATTTATTCTAATGAGAAAACATCAGGACCATTTTCAGACTTTTGGATTAGACTCTGTCCCAGGAAGAACCATTCATTCTAGAGTTCAGGATATCACACCTATCTTATATTCCCTTGGTACAGTTCATATTATGGATAAAAAGATGGGAAAAGTTATTAGATTCCTGGTGCTGCTGAAGAGGACACACGAGGACACAATTTTGTGATGATGTAGGTGCTTTACAAGCAAGTTCTTCCATTTGCAAGATTCCCCTGTGGTGTGGAACCTCTGATGATAAAGTAAGGAGTGAAAATGTAATTAAAGGCTTACCCCATCAAGGTCTTTGTGGAAAGTGTTTAGGAAGGACAAATCTGCACACAGCCTGAGGCTGAACACTCAAAACTGAATCAGATGAAAATCGCTCTTAAGAAGCTTAGAATTTTCCAAGTATTATAGTTACGATGGCTAAAGGTAGACACAACAGTATTTAAAAACAAATATATATATATATATATAGACATTTTATCATTACTGTCTTCCTAGGATTCTGTGTGGTGTCTCTGATGCTAAGACCTGAGCTCTGACTGAAAGTTTCTCCATACTCATTACATTCATGAACTTTCTCTCCGGTGTGAATTTTCTGATGCCTAACAAGGTCTGAGCTCCACCTGAAGGCTTTTCCACATTCATTACATTCATAGGGCTTTTCTCCACTATGAACCCTGTGATGTCGAATAAGGTCTGAGCTCTGATTAAAAGTCTTGCAACATTCATTGCATTCATAGGGTTTCTTTCCACTGTGAATTCTTTGATGCTGAATAAGTTGAGAGCTCCCCCTAAAGGCTTTCCCACATTCACTGCATTTATAAGGCCTCTCACCAGTATGGATTCTCTGATGTTCTATAAGGACTGAGTTCCTGCTGAAGGCCTTTCCACATCCACTGCATTCAAAAGGTTTTTCTCCAGTGTGAATTGTTTGATATCTAATAAGATCTGAGCTGCCTAGGAAGGTTTTTCCACATTCATTACATTCATAAGATTTCTTTTCCTTGTGAATTGTCTCCTGTCCGTTAAGTTCTGAATCTGAACTGAAGGCTTTCTCATATTCAAGTTTTTCTCCAATATGAAGTCTCTGATGTTTAAGAGAAACTGTGCACCCACTGAAGGCTTTCCCACATTCAGGGCATTTGTAGGGTTTCTCTCCACTATGCTGAATAAGAAGGGAAATCTGCCTGAGGGCTATTCCACATTCGCTGCATTCATAGGGTTTCTCCCCAGTATGAATTCTCTGGAGGTTAACAAGATGGGAGCTCTGACTGAATGCTTTCCCACAGTCATTACGTTCATAGGGTTTCTCTCCACTGTGAATGCTGTGATGGATAATAAGATCTGAGCTTTGACTGAAGGCCTTCCCACATTCATTACATACATATGGCTTCCCTCCACTATGAATTCTCTGGTGCAGGATAAGGTTTGAGCTTCCCTTGAAAGCTCTTCCACACTGATTACATTCATACGGGTTCTCCTTGGTATGAATTCGCGGATGTCGCATGAGATTGGAGCTCAGCTAAAGTCTTTGCCACAGTCACCACAAACATAAGGTTTCCTTCCCGTGTGAATTCTCTGACGTATAAACAAGTTAGAGCTCCTGCTGAAGACCTTTCCGCATTTGTTGCACTTATAGATTCTCTTTATGGTATGGATTTTCTGATGCTGAGTAAGTCCTGACTTCTATTTGAAGCTCTGGCCACATGCCTTGCACCTATAGGTTCTTTCCTCTGTTGAAACTCTCTGATGTGTAACGGTTGGGGTCAGATCACAAATTCTCACTTTCTTATTAATGTCAAGCTTTCCCTCTCCTCTAAGGGTTTTCTTAAGGGTAATGCTCACTTGGCTGAACCCCTTTTCCTCAAAAGAAGAGTGTAGCAGTCCAGCCTCTGCTGAGTTTACCTGTTGCCTCTCCAAGCTGTTCTCACTTTCACTGGGTCCTAAGAATTTAGATCCATGGGGTATTTGTACAGGGTGTCCTGATCCTGTTTCTTCAGAAATTTCCTGCTTTAGCTTCCATTCCTCCTTCTCAGTTTTCTTTTCATTATCTGAAACATAAGTTAAAAGTATAAATGCTGTGATGGATAATCAGATCTGAGCTTTGATTTAAGGCCTTTCCCACATTCGTTACATATATATGGCTTCCCTCCACTATGCTAGGAGAAAAGAAATTCTTAGAAGGGGAAACAAATGTTCAAAGTAAAACATTTCTATGATTGGGTTGAGCTTCTAGATTCTCAAAAATGGTGTTATAATCTGGGAAAGAGAAAGGCTTCTAAACCTAACTTTGGTCTCTATGGTCTGTAAAAGCAGTTCCCAAACTCGGTGGATTGTCAGAAACACACGGGAGAGCTACTGAATCAGACTTTGAGTCCACATCATTCTCTCGGCAAACTGTCTTTTTCCTTTAGTACCTTAGCTCCTGGATCTTAAAGTTTCCTTTATGCAAAAGACCAGCCCTGTATTAACTAGATTTCTTTAGTTTCACTTCCAAAATCTTAGAAAAGAGAATCAGTTGTCCCAGTTTAGGTCAAGTGTTGACTTTGACTGTAATCGGTGGTGGTAGGGGCTAGGGGGTATCACACGGGATAAACTTGGTTGCTGGGAGCCCACCTCTGGAGGTGAGAAGGGCAGTCAGGTGGATCATGGTGAGCAGCCTTGATACTTCAAGAGTTGTTTATGACATATTTTTGCCTGAGAGGTGAGACCCTTAGTTACAGTTTCATCTTCTTGGCCATTTAGTGGATATACCCAATAAATAGGGAGAAGAATGGCAAGTAGTTTTATCTCAACTGTCAACCATGAAGGACTGAAAAGTAATTGCCTCAAAGCACCACTTTAAATGCAGAGGCTGCCTCTGGGCCCAGTAAGAACACAGCACTGTGCCTGATTACACAAGTCTGTGGGGAAGTATAGAGAGTAGTGGAGGTAAAGGAAGGATGGGTGGGCTTGCTATCCCTTCAAAGGAGCAAAGTAAAGATGCCAATAGAACTTGGAAGAGATTACTCTTTAATAATAAACCAGCAAGTATCAACATATAATGGCTGAAATTATCCACATGTAGAAATAACTCAAAGAGGTAAGGAAATCCTGGAATTCCTAAGTCCAATCACGGTTACCAGGACCTGGTTTCAGAGGAGCACTGGATAGAGTATGATTATAATAATCAAGACAGGGGAACTTAATCAATTGTTTTAAACCCGATATGAAGAAACACTAGGTTTCTACATCTAGAAAAGATGGACTCAGAGAGCAAAAATGTGCCTGTGCCTCCAGCACTGGTTCAGGGGAGGGTGCTCACTCCAGCTCATGGGGGTATTCTCTGTCCCCTTGGCAGACACCTGCCCTCCTCCCAAGAGCACGTAGATATACCAAGTGATCAGAGCAGGATGACATCTGCATTAATATTACCTGACAATGCCCTTGCTTTGCTTCCATGCCCACTAAGCAAACTTTCCTTTTTTTTTTTTTGGCTGCCTTGGGTCTTTGCTCCTGCACGCGGGCTTTTCTCTAGTTGCCGTGAGCGGGGGCTACTCTTCGTTGTGGCGTGTGGGCCTCTCATTGGGTGGCTTCTCTTGTTGCTGAGCACGGGTTCTAGGCATGTGGGCTTCAGCAGCTGTGGCGTTTGGGCTCAGTAGTTGTGGTTCGCGGGCTCTAGAGCGCAGGCTCAGTAGTTGTGGTGCATGGGCTTAGTTGCTCCATGGCATGTGGGATCTTCCTAGACCAGGGCTTGAACCCGCGTCCCCTGCTTTGGCAGGTGAACTCCCAACCACTGCACCACCAGGGAAGCCCTAAGCAAACTTCTGATTAGAATTTACCTTCCTCTATAGGTTTTCCTAGATAGAAAATGTGTTGACAGCCCACTCAATTTCTGATCAGGCAGTTGTATTTTCCCCTGTTTTTTATACCACTCTCTTGTGGTTTGGGTAAGTCTGTTTCCCTGGCCTGAATAATTCTGGATAGGTACACTGACAAAGTAAAATTTCTGGACCTGGAAAGTGTAGGACCAGACCCTGAAATCTGGTGATCAGAGCGTAAGGCCCAGCTAAAGAGCCAGCTGGACTTCCTGGACAAAATCTATACCTCACAACCAAATGAAATGGTGAAAATTTTCTCTTGGAAACCAGATTATTTCTAAATTTACAATTCTGCAACTGGCATGTTTTTCTAATATTCTTGTCTCTGGTAATGCCCTGCCCCAAGTTCCTAATCTTACATTATTCTTGAATAATTTTTCCCTACTGTGCTGCATTAAATGGTGTCCCCCTAAAATTCATGTCTACCTGGCACCTATGGACGTGACCTTATTTGGAAATAGGGTCTTTGCAGATGTAATCAAGTTAAGATGATGTCATTAGGGTGGGCCCTGAATCCAATATGACTGGTGTCATTATAAGAAGAGGGAAATTTGGACAGAGAACCAGAAGTAAGACAACCATATGAAGATGGAGTCAGATATTGGAATTATGCTGCCACAAACCAAGGAACCCCTAGGGCTACCAGAAGTTGGAAGAGGCATGAAAGGATCCTTCCCTAGAGGCTTCAGAGGGAGCATGGCCCAGCCAACAGTTTGATTTTGGACTTGTAGCCTCCATAACAGTGAGGGAATAAATTTCTGTTGTTTAAAGCCACTCAGTTTGTGGTAATTAGGAAACTAATACGCTTACTATGAAGTCCAGTTAATTTTTCAGAAAAAAATGTCATTCTTTCCATTCCTGTAATTTCCCCCTGGCACCACTCATGGCTTTCCGGATTTCAGTAGATTACCATAAAGACTGGAGCATAGTCATTAAGAACATGGGCTCTGGACATAGGCTGCCTTGTCTGCCTCTACCATTTATTTGCGGTGTGACCTTCAGTTACTTAACCTTTCTGTGCCTCTGTTTCCTCATCTGTCAAATGTGGACAGTAATAGCATTTAAAAGCGGTTTTGTGAGGATTAAATACATGTAAAGTGCTTAAAATGACACCTGGCAGAGTTAGCGCTCAATAAATAATGGATAGTTTAAATTTTGTTACTTGGTTAATGATCTTGACACCAAGATTTTCCCGCTTCAGTTCAGACTGGACAATGCTGTTAGTTATGCATCACTTTCGTCATGTTAATCACTGTTCAGAAACCTTTAATTCTGTGTATTACTGTACCAAATCTAACTTACTTTAGTTGAGTGCAGGAATAACTGCAAGGCATCAGGATGTCGCATTTTATTTGCTAGAGGCATTTTTTGGGGGTGGGGGTGGGGGTGGGAGGGACGAGCACTGGCGCAGTGAGCCTGACTTTTTAGATAATAGTTCAAAACGGAACAGAGACAGTTCTGTATCCCAGAGGGATTCAGAGGTCTGTGATGCTTGTTCCAAATCCAAGAAGCCAACACCCTGACCCTCATCCAACCCAGAAGAAACTTCGTTTTGCGAAGGTCACAAGGTCCCCATAAATAACTCTTGGAGTCACTGAAGAAGCTCCTTACCCAGCATGACCTGGTCCCCTTCACTCTCCTGCACTCGATTCTCTCGGAGACCGCCTTGTGCGTGGACTGGCAGCGCACCCGGCCTGGCCGCATCCCGTACGGGCTCTGCTCCCGTAGATAACAGCCCTGGAGGCGCTGAGCCAGGAAGGGCCATCCTGCCTACCCGGGCTGGGTGGGCCGCCCGGAGGACCTCAAAGCTGCAGGCTGGGGCTGCGAGCGGGAGACCACGGGATGGGACCGTGACTGACTGGGGCCCTGGCGGCTGGGCCAGACTGGCGGAGCCAGAGACCTGGGCCCAGTAGCCCAGCGCCGTACACACCGCCACTGCGGGGCCTCGCCGCCGGGCCACCCTCAGTGTCCGCATCACTTAGTGCTACCTCCGCCGCTTCGGCCATTGTGTTCCCCCCAGCAACTTGTCACGGGTGGAGTCGCGGCCAGCCAGGGGAGGTTCGGGGCCAGGCCAGCCCGCCCCTCGCCCCGCCCCACCCAGGGCGCCAGAACCGGATGGCCACCAAGTCCAGTCCTCCGGTCTTCCTAGACAAGCCCGGGGGGGGGGGGAGGGGGAGGGGCGCCACACTTCCGCCCACGTGAGCTGTAGTCTCCTCCCCAGTCGCTGAGCTTGCAAAGATGCGGACCGCGTCTTTGTCTAGGGTGGGCTCCGTCTAGTGGTGCGACTAGAAAATTAAAATTACTGTGTTGTGGTGGCTGTGGCCAGTGGGAACAGAGTGGAAGCGCTCAGCTCGACTGGGTGTGTGTCAGGGAAGGCGACTGGGGGGTAATGAGGCGAACGTGAAGGAGTTGGGAGACACAGTACTTAAGTGCCTAAGAAAATGGGCTTTGGAGTCAGGCAGTTCTGGGTTTGAATCCCAGTTTCTTCACGTACTAGTTTCGGGTCTCTGGGCAAATTACGTTGCCTTCTTGACCTTAATTTCCTGTTTAGAAAACGGGGATAACAGTAGTACCCACCAATTAAGACTGAGCCAAAGAATGCAAGAGGAAATAAGAATGCAAGAGGAAACTTACTTGGTGGTAAGTCCTTGTCACAGTACCCAACACATGGGAAATACTAAAAAAATAGTGGAGCTAGTAAGGAGGGAGAGAGCCCTTCTAGCAGAGGGAACAGCTCGTGGAAAGGCAGGAGGGTAGTGCCTAGGTCTTTGGGGAACTGCAGATAGTTCAGGGGTAAATGTTGGGTTTAGAAAGGTGAGCACTTTGCAGAAAGGTCCCCACTGCAGTATCATGCCTCTCCTTTGTGCCACTTGCAATGGTTGTAATTTAACTTAAGATTCTAATTAATCTCTCCTCTGCTATTATAAATAAGCTCCAGGACAGAGACTGTTGTCTGTTTTTGCTCTTCATACCCCCCAGTGCTTGTGGTATATTAGAAGCTCAATAAATATTTATCGAAGGAGTGGGTGAATGGGGCCAGATCAGAACACATGTGTCCCCGCTAAGGACTGGATTTCAGGCTCAGGTTAGTGGGAAACCACTGCAGAAGTCTGGAGAGGGTGGCACTATCAGATTTATTCTAAAGAACGATCATTCAGGCTGCTCTGTACAGAAATGGAAGCAGGGAGGCTGTGGTAATAACATGAGATGAAGATGGTGGCTTCTGTAAGTAAGGGCATCAAAAATTAAGAAAAGTGGACTAAATTGGCAGATTACTGGGTAACATTCCCTTCCTCTACTATATTCACACACTCTGTCCCCAGGTTGTAGCAGTCTTGTTTCCTATGAAATATTTACATGGAGCAAACGCTTAACCCACATTCCAATCACCCCTGTTCCTCAAAGAGATTTGACGCTCTCTCAGCTTTGGTCCTGAGTTTAGTTCTTTAGATTTTTAAGGTCTCATGAAGGTAAATTTTCATCCTTCAGGCTCTTTTCCCAAAGTTCCAGTGTAGGCTACTCCCTAACAGGTAGATCTTATTCTGTAGCACTCAGGTTTACAAATTGGACAGGAATTTTAATACTTAAGTCTGGTTATGTCATACCAATCAGAAGTATGATTAGTGGTTATACATGAATTTGAATAACAAAAAATAAAAGAATTATTCTTTAATAAATGCAGTTTGGCAAACAAAAGCTTTTGAGACACAGGGCACAAGGGACTAAAAAAGAGGGCTTTGGTGTTTAAAAGTTGGAAACCACTGCATTAGATTACCTTCAAGTCCATTTTCAATATCCTGCTTATCCTAAAAAACATCACTCTCACTGTACAGCACTATAAATACAGGTAAAGGAGACAGTGAAAGGCTTTTCAGAATAAATTCCTAATTCCTTTCTTTTATAAAAATAGAAGGCAAATATGTTCTGGTTAGCTAAAGGTTTTGAATAGTTAGAATCTGGGATAACTCAAAAAATTTAAGTATCTTTAATTTTTAATCCAAGTGTATCACTGAGGATAGCTATTTTGAATTCCTTTTGCATCTCAAATATATTTAAAGATATTCTGATATAAAAAGATTATTCAGTTTATGTCAAGTTGCTAAAGAGCTTAAACCTTTGAGGCAGGTGATGGGGGCAGGCAGACTCCTGGACCCCTTGTGCCATACTTCATCCACAGGCAGGCAGCCAGCTTTCTTTCTTTCTTTTTTTTTTTGGCTGCACCGCACGGCCTGCGGAGATCTTAGTTCCCCAACCAGGAATTGAACCTGGTCCCAGGGCAGTGAAAGCACCGAGTCTTAACCACTGGACCGCCAGGGAATTCCCCAGCAGCCAGCTTTCAGGGATGGTGTGGATAGGCTTCTCCACTTCAAGACATCCCACTACTGTTCAGGATGCCCCTCTGGGGAAGCCATAGCCCCCAGTGCTTTGAACTTTAAGGGGTCATATTCTTTTTTTTAAAATAAATTTATTTATTTATTCATTTATTTTAGGCTGCATTGGGTCTTTGTTGCTGTGCGCGGGCTTTCTCTAGTTGTGGCGAGCAGGGGTTACTCTTCATTGCGGTGCGCGGGCTTCTCATTGCGGTGGCTTCTCTTGTTGTGAAGCACAGGCTCCAGGCGCACAGGCTTCAGTAGTTGTGGCACGTGGGCTCAGTGATTGTGGCTCTCGGGCTCTAGAGCGCAGGTTCAGTAGTTGTGGCGCACAGGCTTAGTTGCTCCACGGCATGTGGGATCTTCCCGGACCAGGACTCGAACCTGTGTCCCCTGCATTGGCAGGCGGATTCTTAACCACTGTGCCACCAGGGAAATCCCAGGGGGTCATATTCTTTACACCAGCCATGGGACACCACTGTATCTTACACATTATATATTTTGCTTGTAAATACTTCATCTTCTGTTTTAAAATGATTGACGCTCTAGATGCCCTTCTATGTGTCAACAGTAATTTCAGTTTTCTCATTTAAACCTCACAATTACACCATGAGGTAGATAATTTTATCACCATTTTATTAAGAAAATAAGGATCAGAAGGGTTACATAATTTGTTCCAGGTCCTGAAGCCAATATGTCATACTGGGATTCAAACCCACGTCTGTGCTCCCTCTACTACACCACGTTGCTTCTCCTGAAACAGTTCATCAAACTACAGTTTTCTATCAGACTCTGGGTTCCCCTTGGGATGCACTGCCACCACCCACATCACACTGAAGTGCTTGCTTAAGTGGCCCCAGGTGACGTGTTCTAAATATCCAAGGGCAGGGTTTCTCAACCATGGCACTATTGACACTTAGGGCCAGATAATTCTTTGCTGGGGAGGACCTATGTATTGTAAGATATTTAGCAACATTTCCTGGTCTTAGATGCCAATATTTTCTTCTCAGTTGCGACAACCAAAATGTCTCTGGACATTGCCAAATGTCCTCTCGGAGGCAAAATCACCCCCCCTGAGAACCACTGATCACCTCTGTGCATCTCACAAGCCACTCCCACTGAGGAAAGATATGAGGTTGAAATTCTTGCCTTACACTGTCCCATTCAGTAACTTTCTTATCTGCTGATTTGTGTAAGTTCATATACAATCCACCAGTAGCTCAGGGTACAAGAAATATTTGACGATTGAGTTTGATTGCACAGATATGCAATGCACAGATATAAATGCAGGGCCTAATTACCAATATCAGTTATCAGATTAAAGATGACTGATCTCTTTTTTTTTTTTTACATTTTCACAAGCTTTTTATTGTTTTAATTTATTTTTTATTTTATTTTTTTTAGTTCTTGATTTTTTTTAACATCTTTATTGGAGTATAATTGCTTTACAATGGTGTGTTTCTGCTTTATAACAAAGTGAATCAGCTATAAATATAGATATATCCCCATATCTCCTCCCTCTTGCATCTCCCTCCCACCCTCCCTATCCCACCCCTCTAGGTGGTCACAGAGCACCAAGCTGATCTCCCTGTGCTATGTGGCTGCTTCCCACTAGCTATCTATTTTACATTTGGTAGTGTATATATGTCCATGCCACTCTCTTACTTCGTCCCAGCTTACACTTTCCCCTCCCTGTGTCCTCAAGTCCATTCTCTATGTCTGCATTTTTATTCCTGTCCTGCCCCTAGGTTCTTCAGAACCATTTTTTTAGATTCCATATATATGTGTTAGCATACGGTATTTGTTTTTTCTTTCTGACTGACTTCACTCTGTATGACAGTCTCTAGGTCTATCCACCTCACTACAAATAACTCAATTTCATTTCTTTTTATGGCTGAGTAATATTCCATTGTATATATGTGACACATCTTCTTTATCCATTCATCTGTTGATGGACACTTAGGTTGCTTCCACGTCCTGGCGATTGTAAATAGAGCTGCAGTGAACATTGTGGTATGTGACTCTTTTTGAATTATGGTTTTCTCAGGGTATATGCCCAGTAGTGGGATTGATGGGTCATATGGTAGTTCTATTTTTAGTTTTTTAAGGAACCTCCATACTGTTCTCCATAGTGGCTGTATCAATTTACATTCCCACCAACAGTGCAAGAGGGTTCCCTTTTCTCCACACCCTCTCCAGCATTTACTGTTTGTAGATTTTTTTATGACGGCCATTCTGACTGGTGTGAGGTGATATCTCATTGTAGTTTTGATTTGCATTTCTCTAATGATTAGTGATGTTCAGCATCCTTTCATGTGTTTGTTGGCAATCTGTATATCTTCTTTGGAGAAATGTCTATTTAGGTCTTCTGCCCATTTTTGGATTGGGTTTTTTTTTTTGATATTGAGCTGCATGAGCTGCTTGTATATTTTGGAGATTAATCCTTTGTCAGTTGCTTCATTTGCAAATATTTTCTCCCATTCTGAGGGTTGTCTTTTCGTCTTGTTTATGGTTTCCTTTGCTATGCAAAAGCTTTGAAGTTTCATTAGGTCCCATTTGTTTATTTTTGTTTTTATTTCCATTGCTCTAGGAGCTGGGTCAAAAAGGATCTTGCTGTGATTTATGTCATGGAGTGTTCTGCCTATGTTTTCCTCTAAGAGTTTTAGTGTCTGGCCTTACATTTAGGTAGGTCTTTAATCCATTTTGATTTTATTTTTATTTTTTTATTTTTTTTATTTTTTATTTTTTTTGATTTTATTTTTGTGTATGGTGTTAGGGAGTGTTCTAATTTCATTCTTTTACATGTAGCTGTCCAGTTTTCCCAGCACCACTTATTGAAGAGGCTGTCTTTTCTCCATTGTATATTCTTGCCTCCTTTATCAAAGATAAGGTGACCATATGTGGTTAGTTTATCTCTGGGCTTTCCATCCTGTTCCATTGATCTATATTTCTGTTTTTGTGCCAGTACCATACTGTCTTGATTTGTAGTATAGTCTGAAGTCAGGGAGCCTGATTCCTCCAGCTCCATTTTTCTTTCTCAAGATTGCTTTGGCTAGTCAGGGCCTTTTGTGTTTCCATACAAATTGTGAAATTTTTTGTTCTGGTTCTGTGAAAAATGCCATTGGTAGTTTGATAGGGATTGCACTGAATCTGTAGATTGCTTTGGGTAGTATACTCATTTTCACAATGTTGATTCTTCCAATCCAAGAACATGGTATATATCTCTCCATCTGTTTGTATCATCTTTAATTTCTTTCATCAGTGTCTTATGGTTTTCTGCATACAGGTCTTTTGTCTTCTTAGGTAGGTTTATTCCTAGGTATTTTATTCTTTTTGTTGCCGTGGTAAATGGGAGTGTTTCCTTAATTTCTCTTTCAGATTTTTCATCATTAGTGTATAGGAATGCAAGAGATTTCTGTGCATTAATTTTGTATCCTGCAACTTTACCAAATTCATTGATTACCTCTAGTAGTTTTCTGGTAGCATCTTTAAGATTCTCTATGTATAGTATCATGTCATCTGCAAACAGTGACAGTTTTACTTCTTCTTTTCCGATTTGGATTCCTTTTATTTCTTTTTCTTCTCTGATTGCTGTGGCTAAAACTTCCAAAACTATGTTGAATAATAGTGGTGAGAGTGGGCAACCTTATCTTGTTCCTGATCTTAGTGGAAATGGTTTCAGTTTTTCACCATTGAGAACGATGTTGGCTGTGGGTTTGTCATATATGGCCTTTATTATGTTGAGGTAAGTTCCCTCTATGCCTACTGTCTGGAGGGTTTCTTATCATAAATGGGTGTTGAACTTTGTCAAAAGCTTTTTCTGCATCTATTGAGATGATCACATGGTTTTTCTCCTTCAATTTGTTAATATGGTTTATCACATTGATTTGCGTATATTGAAGAATCCTTGCATTCCTGGGATAAACCCCACTTGATCATGGTGTATGATCCTTTTAATGTGCTGTTGGATTCTTTTTGCTAGTATTTTGTTGAGGATTTTTGCATCTATGTTCATCAGTGATATTGGCCTATAGTTTTCTTTTTTTGTGGCATCTTTGTCTGGTTTTGGTATCAGGGTGATGCTGGCCTCATAGAATGAGTTTGGGAGTGTTCCTCCTTCTGCTATATTTTGGAAGAGTTTGAGAAGGATAGGTGTTAGCTCTTCTCTAAATGTTTGATAGAATTCGCCTGTGAAGCCATGTGGTCCTGGGCTTTTGTTAGTTGGAAGATTTTTAATCCCAGTTTCAATTTCAGTGCTGGTGATTGGTCTGTTTATATTTTCTATTTCTTCCTGGTTCAGTCTCAGAAGGTTGTGCTTTTCTAAGAATTTGTCCATTTCTTCCAGGTTGTCCATTTTATTGGCATATAGTTGCTTGTAGTAATCTCTCATGATCCTTCATATTTCTGCAGGGTCAGTTGTTACTTCTCTTTTTTCATTTCTAATTCTATTGACTTGAGTCTTCTCCCTTTTTTCTTGATGAGTCTGGCTAATGGTTTATCAATTTTGTTTATCTTCTCAAAGAACCAGCTTTTAGTTTTATTGATCTTTGCTATCGTTTCCTTCATTTCTTTTTCATTTATTTCTGATCTGATCTTTATGATTTCTTTCCTTCTGCTAACTTTGGGGTTTTTTTGTTCTTCTTTCTCTAATTGCTTTAGATGTAAGGTTAGGTTGTTTGAGATGTTTCTTGTTTCTTGAGGTAGGACTGTATTGCTATAAACTTCCCTCTTAGAACTGCTTTTGCTGCATGCCATAGGTTTTGGGTCGTTGTGTTTTGTCATTTGTTTCTGGGTAGTTTTTGATTTCCTCTTTGATTGCTTCAGTGATCTCTTGGTTATTTAGTAGTGTATTGTTTAGCCTCCATGTGCTTGTATTTTTTACAGACTTTTTCCTGTAATTGATATCTAGTCTCATAGTGTTGTGGTCAGAAAAGATACTTGATATGATTTCAATTTTCTTAAATTTACCAAGGCTTGATTTGTGACCCAAGATATGATCTATCCAGGAGAATGTTCCTTGAGCACTTGAGAAGAAAGTATAATCTGCTGTTTTTGGATAGAATGTCCTATAAATATCAATTAAGTCCATCTTGTTTAATGTATCATTTAAAGCTTGTGTTTCCTTATTTATTTTCATTTTGGATGATCTGTCCTTGGTGAAAGTGGGATGTTAAAGTCCCCTACTATGACTGTGTTACTGTTGATTTCCCCTTTTATAGCTGTTAGCATTTGCCTTATGTATTGAGGTGCTCCTATGTTGGGTGCATAAATATTTACAATTGTTATGTCTTCTTCTTGGATTCCCTTGATCATTATGTAGTGTCCTTCTTTGTCTCTTGTAATACTCTTTATTTTAAAGTCTGTTTTGTCTGATATGAGAATTGCTACTCCAGCTTTCTTTCGATTTCCATTTGCATGGAATATCTTTTTCCATCCCCTCACTTTCAGTCTGTATGTGTCCCTAGGTCTGAAGTGGGTCTCTTGTAGACAGCATATGTACGGGTCTTGTTTTTGTATCCATTCAGCCAGTCTACGTCTTTTGGTTGGAGCATTTAATCCATTTACATTTAAGGTAGTTATCGATATGTATGTTCTTATTACCATTTTCTTAATTGTTTTGGGTTTGTTATTGTAGGTCTTTTCCTTCTCTTGTGTTTCCTGCCTAGAGTAGTTCCTTTAGCATTTGTTGTAAAGCTGGTTTGGTGGTGCTGAATTCTCTTAGCTTTTGCTTGTCTGTAAAGGTTTTAATTTCTCCGTCGAATCTGAATGAGATCCTTGCTGGGTAGAGTAATCTTGGTTGTAGGTTTTTCCCTTTCATCACTTTAAATATGTCCTGCCACTCCCTTCTGGCTTGCAGAGTTTCTGCTGAAAGATCAGCTGTTAACCTCATGGGGATTCCTTTGTATGTTAATTGTTGCTTTTCCCTTGCTGCTTTTAATACTTTTTCTTTGTATTTAATTTTTGATAGTTTGATTAATATGTGTCTTGGCGTGTTTCTCCTTGGATTTATCCTGTATGGGACTCTCTGTGCTTCCTGGACTTGACTGACTATTTCCTTACCCATAATAGGGAAGTTTTCAACTATAATCTCTTCAAATATTTTCTTAGTCCCCTTTTTTTTTCTCTTCTTCTCCTGGGACCCCTATAAGTCAAATGTTGGTGAGTTTTATGTTGTACCAGAGGTCTTTGAGATTGTCCTCATTTCTTTCATTCTTTTTTCTTTATTCTGCTCTGCATTCGTTATTTCCACTAGTTTATCTTCCAGGTCACTTATCCGTTCTTCTGCCTCAGTTATTCTCCTATTGATTCCTTCTAGGGAATTTTAAATTTCATTTATTGTGTTGTTCATCATTGTTTGTTTGCTCTTTAGTTCTTCTAGGTCCTTGTTAAACGTTTCTTGTATTTTCTCCATTCTATTTCCAAGATTTTGGATCATCTTTACTATCATTACTCTGAATTCTTTTTCAGGTAGACTGCCTATTTCCTCTTCATTTGTTTGGTCTGGTGGGTTTTTACCCTGCTCCTTCATCTGCTGTGTATTTCTCTGTCTTCTCATTTTGCTTAACTTGCTGTGCTTGGGGTCTCCGTTTCGCAGGCTGCAGGTTCGTAGTTCCCATTGTTTTTGGTTTCTGCTCCCAGTGGGTAAGGTTGGTTCAGTGGGTTGTGTAGGCTTCCTGGTGGAGGGGACTGGTGCCTGTGTTCTGGTGGATGAGGCTGGATCTTGTCTTTCTGGTGGGCAGGACCACGTCCAGTGGTGTGTTTTGGGGTGTCTGTGAACTTATTATGATTTTAGGCAGCCTCTCTGCTAATGGGTGGGGCTGTGTTCCTGTCTTGCTGGTTGTTTGGCATAGGGTGTCCAGCACTGTAGCTTGCTGGTCGTTGAGTGGAGCTGGGTCTTAGCATTGAGATGGAGATCTCTGGGACAGCTTTCGCCGTTTGCTATTACGTGGGGGCTGGAGGTCTCTGGTGGACCAATGTCCTGAACTTGACTTTCCCACCTCAGAGGCTCAAGCCTGACACCCGGCCAGAGCACCAAGACCCTGTCAGCCACACAACTCAGAAGAAAAGGGAGAAAAAGAAAGAAAGGAAGGAAGGAAGGATAAAAGAAAGTTATTAAAATAGAAAAAATTATTAAAAATAAAAAAATTAAAAAGTAATAAAAAAAAGAGAAGGAAAGAAGAGAGCAACCAAACCAAAAAACAAATCCACCAATGATAAAAGTGCTAAAAACTATACAAAAAAACAAAACAAAACAAATAAAAATACCGGACAGTCAGAACCCTAGGACAAATGGCAAAAGCAAAGCTATACAGACAAAATCACACAAAGAAGCATACACATATACACTCACAAGAAGAGAAAAAGGAAAAAAAAATATATATATATATAAAATAAAAAAAGGAAGAGGGCAACCAAATCAATAAATCTACCAATGATAATAAGCTCTAAATACCAAACTAAGATTAACATAAAACCAGAAGCATATTAGATGCAGAAAGCAAACCCCAAGTCTACAGTTGCTCCCAAAGTCTGCCACCTCAATTTTGGGATGATTTGTTGTCTATTCAGGTATTCCAGAGATGCAGCGTACATCAATTTGATTGTGGAGATTTAATCCGCTGCTCCTGAGGCTGCTGGGAGGGATTTCCCTTTCTCTTCTTTGTTTGCACAGCTCCTGGGGTTCAGCTTTGGATTTGGCCCCACTTCTGTGTATAGGTCGCCTGAGGGCGTCTTTTGGGAAGTCTGAGGTCTTCTGCCAGTGTTCGGTAGGTGTTCTGTAGGAGTTGTTCCACATGTAGATGTAGTTTTGATGTATTTGTGGGGAGGAAGGTGATCTCCACGTCTTACTTCTCTGCCATCTTGAAGGCACCCCCCACTGATCTCTTTCAGAGTTCTACTTAGACCCTCCAGTTCTCAAATAATTACAAAGCCCTGGTTCAAGATAAAACCACTCTACTCTAATCACCTGACCTTTCACAGTTGTTGCTTTCTTCTAATTCCCAGTAACTCAGGTCACCTAAATGCTCTTCCCTGGCACTCAGTCTATTCCTATTCCCAACACCCACTGTCCTTTCTTTGCTCTTTCATTTCCTGATACTCCTAATCATCACCATTCTTTCTCTGGGGAATACCTCACTTGGCTCTTGTGTCCTGGCCTTCAGCTCTCCTGTTGTCAAGTCATTTCTATTATTTTTTGTTTCCTCTCAATTAATGCGGTGGTCCCCAACCTTCTTGGCACCAGGGACCGGTTTCGTGGAAGACAATTTTTCCACGGATCAGGGGTGGAGGGGGAGGAGGATGGTTCAGGAGGTAATGCGAGCGATGGGGAGCGGGAGATGAAGCTTCAGTCGCTCGCCCGATGCTCACCTCCTGCTGTGCGGTCTGGTTCCTTACAGGCCTCGGCCCAGTACCCATCCGCAGCCCAGAGGTTGGGGACCCCTGAATTAATGGATCATTCTAATTAGTATTATCACATATGCATAAGCATATTTTTATAAGGAGATAAAAGGGGAATATGTATAAAATATATATCTAACGGGAAGAACTCATCCCAGAGAAAGATTTAATCACTCTAAAGTACCTAAAACAGATTTATACTTGTCACTGGACTAGGTAGTTGAGATTGAAATGGCTCCTTCCATGAAGAATTTAGTTTGGGGGTTGCTGACAAAGTGATTTCTAATGATTTTATTAACAATGGAAGTACCGTAAAACATTCTCAATTAATTTTATCCTGGGAACCATACTCCAGTGTCAACTCTGAGGCAGAAAAAAGGTGATTATGTCCAAGAGCTTTCCCACATTACACTTACATGTTTTCCATCCAGTAGGGCTCTTCTAATGTTTTCCTACCTTCAAAGAGTTTTCAGCAATAAAAACCTTCTATTGTGCAATATGATGTGGTCTCCATCCGGTTTTTCCTATGTTCATTAGATCTCTGTTACCTATTAGAATAAGTCCTGTTTGTGGACACTCTTGTGTTCCCCAAGCTCCTTTCCAGTATGAAGTTTCTGATGTTTAAGAAAAGCTGTGTGCCCACTGAAGGCCTTCCCACAGTTGCTACATTCAAAGGGTTTCTCTCCAGTGTGAATTCTCTGGTGACTAACAAGGTGTGAGTTCTGACTGAAGGCCTTCCCACATTCAGGGCATTCATAGGGTTTCTCTCCAGTATGAACACGGTGGTGTTTAATGAGATCTGAGCTGCCCCTGAAAGATTTCCCACATTTATTGCACATATAAGGTTTTTCTCCACTATGAATTCTGTGATGTCTCATAAGGTCTGAGCTCTGATTGAAAGTTTTCCCACATTCTTTACATTCATAGGGTTTCTCTCCTGAATGAGTTACCTGATGTCGGATGAGGTCTGAGCTGCCTCGGAAAGTTCTACCACACTGATTGCACTGATAAGCTTTCACTTCTTGGCAAATTCTCCGCTCTTCTCTAAGCAACTCTTCCTTGCTGAATGTTTTCTCACCTTTCTCAAGTTTCTCTCCAGTATGAAGTCTCTGATGTTTGAGAAAAGCTGTGCGCCAGATGAAGGCTTTTCCGCATTCCTTACATTCATAGGGTTTCTCACCACTGTGGATTCTGTGATGCTGGACAAGGAGTGAACGCTGCCGGAAGGCTTTCCCACATTCATTGCACTGATAGGGTTTCTCTCCAGTGTGAATTTTCTGATGTGTAACAAGGTGCGACCTCTGGCTAAAGGCTTTCCCACATTCACTACATTCATAGGGTTTCTCTCCAGTGTGAGTTACCCAATGCCGAATTAGATCTGAACTTCCCCGGAAAGTTTTTCCACACTCAGTACATTCATAAGGTTTTTCTTCCCTGTGAATTTTCTGTTGTTGGATAAGAGCTAAGTCAGAAGTGCAGGCTTTTTCACATTCAAGTTCCTTTACAGTATGTAGTCTCTGATGTTTAAGAAAGGCTGTGCGCCCACTGAAGGATTTCCCACATTTGCGACATTCATGGGGTCTCTCCCCACTGTGGAGTCTCTGGTGTTCTGTGAGGCGTGAACGCTGCCTGAAGGCCTTTTCACAGGTGTTGCACTTGAAGGGTTTCTCTCCAGTATGAATTCTCTGATGTGTGACAAGGTGTGAACTCTGACTGAAGGTTTGTCCACATTCATAACATTCATAGGGTTTCTCTCCAGTGTGAATTCTGTTATGGATAATAAGATCTGAGCTTTGATTGAAGGCCTTCCCGCACTCATTACATACATATGGCTTCCCTCCACTGTGAATTCTCTGGTGCAGGACAAGGTTTGAGCTTCCCTTGAAGGCCTTTCCACACTCTTTACATTCATAGGGATTCTCGTCGTTATGAATTCTCTTATGTCGGACCAGGTTAGATCTCTGATTGAAGTCTTTTCCACATTCATGACATATATAAGGTTTCTTTCCTGTATGAATTCTCTGATGTATAATAAGATTTGAACTTTGATTAAAGTCTTTTCCACATTCACTACATACATATGGTTTCTTTCCTGTATGAATTCTCTGATGTACAATCAGGTTTGAGCTCCGATTAAAAGTTTTTCCACATTCCTTACATTCATAGGTTTTCTTTATATTACCAGTTTTCTGATGTTCAGTTATTTCTGACTTCTGTTTGAAGCTCTGGCCACAGACTTCGTATCTGTGGGATCTTTCTCCTGCAGAAAGTATTTTTTCTCTTTCCTTACATCCATGGACTCTCTCTCCTGCAATGGCTTTCTTGGGGATCAGATTCACTTCCCTGATACCTCTCTCTTGGGAAGGGGGATGTCCCACTGCATCCTCTAAGGGGCTTACCCAATACCTCAATAACCTCTCCTCAGGATCACCAGTTTCAACTAACCCACATTCCTGGGAGATCTGTCTTTGGAGTCTTTCTGATACAGCCCTTGCTGAATCTTTTTCTTCAGAAATTTCCATCTTTGTCTTTCAATCTTTCATCTTATTTTTGGTCTCAGAATCTGAAATAATAAGTAGACCATTCTATAATTCCTAAAATACAAAATTTCACCTCTTTCCTACACTGGGAAGTCTCAGAGGGAGGAACAAGGAACTTGGAAGAAGACTCTTCCCTGCTGGAGCTGAGATTCAGACGTTTTTCAGAGGGATTGTGGCTACCACAGGAACACACACCCTATTGGTGGAGAAGAAACTTGCCGGGGTGCAGGCTGGAGCTGGTGTGTGTGGGTGGCCTGCAGGGTGGTGGAAGAATTCACTGGAGGTGGGCAGTCTGGAGCTGGAAGTGGCCTGTTTGATGGAGTAGGAACCTGCTGGGCCCTGAGGCCAGGCCAGAATGGGTTCACAGGAAGCAACTCACTAGGGTGATTGCCACCAGGCCTCCCACAAGTTGATCTGCTGGGAGCCACACCAATAAATAAAATAAAATAGCACACCAGCACCAGGAAAAGAAGTTCCTTCCTTTTCCTATGGCCTTGCATTTCCCTCCAGCATCCTCTATTGACAAAATCTAAATCTTGTACCAGCTGGCAAAGGAGAAATGGTCCATATCCCGTAACTTAAGCAAAGCCAAGAAGGGTAGATTTGGAGTTGAGATATGATAAATTAATAACTGATCCACTAACCATTCCTCCCAATATATCATGACATATTTAAACAAATATGAAACTATGCCTCAGAATAAAAATGCTTGGCTGCCATTTTAATAGAAATCAATTCTCCCTTTCTCAGACCTGGCATTTTTCTTTCTGGTATTCTGGTGGAACTGCCTCCTTTGTATGGCAATTTTGTATCCTCCTGCAACTGGAAGACAGATGAGTTTATTGCCTTTGAGTGTTCATATCATCAAATCCCTGACCTTGCCCAGTCACAAAAACACATTTCTGAGCTCCTTGAGAGAGCCATTTCACCTTGGCCCGGGGGATTGGAACACTCTAGTCAGTAATCTTTTTGCAATGAATAAGAGGCAACACAGCATAGAGATTAAGAGTGTGGATTCTTAACTGACTGTCGGGCAAACTGCCTGGGTTTGAATCCTATCTCCATCACTTACTGACTGTGTGATGTTAGGCAAGTTGCTGCAGCTCTCTGTGCCTGTTTCCTCATCTCTAAAATGGAGATAATAATAGTATTTACCTCATAGAGTTGTTATGAGAATTAAATATATGTAAAACATTTAGAACCATGCTTGGCATATAGAAAGCACTATGTAAGTGTCAGCTGCTGTTACTATTACTACTACTATCATTAATCATTACTCTTTATGCCTAAGAATTATCATTAAGTAATGTGTCCCTAGCACAAACCTCCATATCTAGGCTGGATTTTATTTATTTAACATTCAAATAAAATACTGGAAAGAATTGGCTTTGTCATAATTTTCCCTTAAAGTGATTTTTTTGGGGGTTTGTTTGATATATAGTGTTCAAAATTTAGAAACAGTTTAAAAGATGGAAAAGGCATTTCTCAAAACCCACTGAAAACAGTTAAAAGAATGACAAATGAGGTGAACTCCATCTTCAAAAAAAGGGTCATATAAAGATGTCTCCCAAAGTATCATATCCTGAAAGGCATGGTCAGTGATCTTCTAATTAGAGTGAAGAGATCTAGAGCCATGGCGTGGAGGCGGGTGACAGAAGCAGGGACTGTCCCATAGAGATCTAGTCTGACATATCAGAGTGGCAGGGGAAGATGCTAAAGAAGAAACAGTGCCGGCAGATCATTTAGGTTGTCTTCCACCTGGTACCTGGCTGAGGAACACTGGCAGCTGTGGAGCAAGATGAAGAAAGGAGATGAATGTGACTGTCAGACTGTGCTATGAAAGTCCAGTGATCTACAGGGCTTTTTCTGTGCCATGTTGATCTCCTGGAAACCAAAAGCTGAAGGGAGATAATGCCTGTAGATTTGATGAGAAGGTGTTTGTGGCAGCAGATCTGTATGAAGGCTTTGAGATGCCCTTGCTCAATTCCCTCTGCCTCTTCCCTCTTTCATAGAGAACCTGCTTCATGCACTGTTGAGTAGTAATCATTCAGGTAACTTTGTGGGATGTGTGCTTGAAAACAGGTGGTTGTTGCTTTAGGAAAGAAAGCAACATGGGTAACAGAGGGATTAGGAACATACACCCAAGAGGAACAGCAAAGGAATTAATAGGACGCATTCAGCAGAGCTCTCCACTATCTCAAAGAAATTATAGACAAAACCACTGTTTAAATGAAAACTCAAAGAAGACATATAAGAGCTCAAAATAGATTGTAGATTATAAAAGAATAAAAAGAAGTGAGACGTAATCTGGCAGAGCTGAAGGAAAAAAGTGGAAGGGAAAACTAAATGCATTACGTAGATGAAACTCATCAAAGAAAAAAGAAAAATAACCACTACAGGGACATGATGAGGCCTGGAGAGATGACACAGAATGCAGTGGATATAAATATGATTATAGAGGAAACAAGTTGCTACAGAAAGATATTCAAATATATATATAATTAGTGTTTCTAAAGAAGAGAAAAGAACAAACAGAAGGAAAAAAAAAACATTCAAACATAACAGAAGGAAATATGGCTGAAATAAAGACTTGAGTCTATTGGAAGGATACAGTGTAGGCCATAGAAAGTTGACATAGAACAGTCCACACCAAGGCATAGCCTGGTGAAGTAACTAAATTTCAGGAATAAATGAACAAATGAAGATCTGAGGCAGAGGAGCAAGTAATGGGCAAGAGGGAATTTCAGGCTGAGTTTATACTCCTCCATGTTACACTCATGCCAGAGTATAGTAATGCCTGTAAAGTTCTGAAGAGACACAAAGTGTGACTTGATCATTTTTTACTTGGCAAACTGTTCCCTCATATTAAAATAGGCAAACGTTCTCAAGTAGGTAAAAACTCAGGGAGTATGACAGGCAGCCCTTTTTGAAAAGACCTGCTGGGCAATGAGATATAGCCAATGAAGAAATGAGTGAAAATAAACATTCAGGACCTCAGAGAACATTGTAAAACAATGGATGAGGAGTGTTGAATCAATTTAAATATGGAACTGACATTAAACAATTGGAAATTATTTTTGTAGAATAGAGGAGGAGAGGTAGTGGGAGTTAAGTATAAATTGTGTTAATTTGCCTATCTGTCATGACAGGGATCAACAGATAGCATCTCAAGTAGAAATACATAATTTTAAAAGAAGATCCAAACCTTAATATGTTTCATGATCGGTCTTTCCCCATAATTTTAGAGGAGTGATCTTTCAAAATTACAGAGAAACAGACTTCCCTGCTGGTCCCGTGGTTAAGACTCTGAGCAGTGGTTAAGACTCTGCGCTTCCACTGCAGTGGGCGCGGGTTTGATCCCTGGTTGGGGAACTAAGATCCCGCATGCCACACATAGTGCAGCGAAAAATAAAATAAAATTACAGAGAAACACTTTTTTTTTTTGGCTGCGCCTCGTGGCATGCAGGATCCTAATTCCCCGACCAGGGATCGAAACTGTGCCCCCTGCAAACCGCGCCCCCTGCACTGGAAGTGCAGAGTCAACCACTGGACTGCCAGGGGAGTTACGACTTTTTCCATTTTTGATCATAAAAATACTACATGCTCATTATAGGAAAAATCAAGAGTAGAGAAGAGCACAGAGAAGAAACTAAAGATAACCAATATTTTGTTGTATATTCTCCCAGTCTTATTTCTGGGCATCAATTTTTTTCTGATACAAAAATGGGATCACAGTATACATGCCCTTATTGTCCTCTTTGCCCTGCTTGTGATACTGGAGCTGGACCCTGGAAACAGTTCCCTTTTGTTGGCTGGCTTTGTCAATAGAGGGTGCTGGAGGAACACTGTAAGCCACCCAAAGAGAAAGGGGTTTCTCTTGGTACTTTTGAGCTGCTTTGTCGTTTGGTGGGGCCCCCAAATCAATATAAGGGAGGCTTGATGGGGTAGACCAACCAGCTCTGGCCTACCCAACCCTCCAGTGAGTTTTTCCACTACCCAGCAGGCCTTTCCTACGGATTACCTCTAGCCTGCCTGCACCCTTCAGTGAATTTCTCTGTCATTTGGCAGGCCATGCTGACAGACATGCCCTCTGACAAATTTCTTTACACCAGCAGGCTGTGTTTCTTTGGCAACCACAACCCATCCAAAAAAAAGTCTGAATCCCTGCTTTGGGGTAGGGGGGAGCCCTCTTCTAAATTTGTGGTTCCTTCCTTATTTACTCCTCCTTAGTCCTAGAGGTAAGACGGCTTCCTGCGTTATCTATTTCTATACTCCTTAGAGTTTTCTTTAGATCCTTTTAGTAGTTAGCTACCTTTACCGGTTAAATATTCTTTATATTAAATGTCCCTTGCTTAAACTACTGGTATAGTTTTTGTCTCCTGACTGGATCCTGACTGATACAGGTACATATTATCATTTCATTTTAGTTCTAGAACAAAGTGAAGATGATACAAGAAGAATAGGAAGGGGGCTAAGAAAGAGGAAACAAAAATTTGTTTAGAAATAGTGCTAAAAGGACTCCTCTCCGTAAGAATCATTAGGGTCAACCTTTACCACAGGCATAGGTATGGCAAAGTACCCAGTCCTTAGTCCCACACAGCATTCCCTGCAGAGATGAATGGCATTCTCTGCTCAACATTTTCATCCAATTCCATAGGTGAAAGGAATAGGGAGTAATTTAAGGAACTCTTCGCCTCAGAGGATGTCTGGAGAAGGGTACAGTATCTGAAACATAGGCTTGATCAGAGATGAGTCCTCCTCTACAATCCAATCCAGCTGAACTCAGAGCTTCTGGGAAAAGGGCATTGTTATTTCATATCATTCACTGATGTGTTCACCTAACTTACATTAACTAAGCACCCACCATATTCCAGACACTGTACTAGGTACTGGCAATACAAAGGTGAACATCCCTGTCCTCAAGGAACTTACAGTTCAATGAAGGGAGATATATGTGTAAATGGACAAGAAGATAGTGTGGCCAGTGCTGGAATAAGGCGAGCACTGTCCAGTATGGGAGAACCTGAATCAACGAAACATGGTAACTGCAAGTGGGGGAAGAAAGGATTCAAGAATGACTTTCAGTTTTCTGGCTTAGGCAATGGGTGGGATATGGTGCTGTTTATGAAGACAGGGGTCAGAGAAGGAAGAGTAGGTTTGGAGGGTGGGAGAATAGGTCCAAAGATCTGAAGATGAGTTGAGTTTTTCGTCATCTCTTGGTTTCTAACAGGAACCAAGCTCAGGGAAAGGCAAGGAGTTGTCAACTCCACAGATTAGGCTAGGTGCCCTTCAACAAAGAGCAGAAGCATCTTATCTTGTCTCCAAGAGTCAAAGCCATTGGGAATCCTTAATCCTCCAATTCCACTGAGCTCTTTAAAACCTTTTCTTGTTTTTTGCTTTTCAACTGAAACTCAGAGAATTCGGGGTGCATAGAGTCTAAGTTAGAGGACAGAGCCCCTACTCGGTGAGACCAGCTCTGTCTCTTCCTCTAGTATCTCTGCCATGCAGGGATTCCACTGAGTGTGGACCTGAGGCCCAGCATCCTTCTGCGATTCATTCACAGCCACATCCTGCAACATCTTGAATTCCTGAAACAGAAGTTCCTGTTCTGCAACTACCCAGTAGGGAGTTGGCAGCAGATACTCCATAGCTTCCCTTTCCTTTTTAAATCTCTACTACTTCCTGCATTCCCTTGGTCTCAGTAGATAATCTTGCCCCTCGCTTTAAAAATATGTGAGACCATGTGGTAAAAATCACCTCACGTTACTCTCTCTTTGCAATGACTCCTCATCTTTACTGTATTTTGTCTCTTCCATTCTCTAGTATTTATTGCTCTTTAACTGAGCCCCTATGATGGGCCAAGCACCATGCTAGGTGGTTAGAATACAATAATGAGGACAAAGTCCCTGCCCTTGACTAGCGTGTGGTGTTAATTAAATGTGTTAAATGCACAATAAGGGTAAGTGTGGGTGCCGTGGGACCTCATGAGAAGAGCACAACCTGAGGGGGGTGGGATGGGTGAGGAAACTTCCTGAAGGAAGCAGCTTCTAAGGTGAGGCCTGAAAGACAATTTGAGATAACTAGACTAAAAGAAGAAGGAAGCGCTTTTCAGATTGAGGCTGAAGCATGTACAAAGGCCAGGAGGTGAGAGAAGCTACGATGTGTTCATGGATGCACAATATGACTGAAGCCCAGAATACAGACAGAAAACGATGAAGCTGGGGAAGCGGCGGTCAAACCACGGAGGACCGTGTATCCCAGGCTAAGAAGCTTGGCCTTTCTCCTGAAGGCAGTGGGGAACCCCGGAAGAGATTAAAGCAGGAGAATGACACAATTAGATTTATCTTTTTAAAAGACTGCTCTGACAGCTTATGGAGAACAGACTAGAGGGTGCAAGGCTGAAAGCTGGGATATTGCTTAGGAAACTACAGCAGAATCTATGATGGAGACAGTGAGGGCCTCATCACTGACAGTGAGTTACTGGGACTGGAGACATTTTAAAGTATATTAAAGAAGCAAAAACAGGGAGAATCGGTGCTGTCCTGAATGGAAGGTGTGAGGGAAAAGAGAAGGCATTAAAGATGACACCCAAGTTTCTAGCTCGGACAACTGCCTAAGCTGGGTAGTGGGACTGAAAGAGTGGCGGTGAGGGGGAGGAGGTGGTGAATTCCACTTCAGACATGTTATATTTGACGTACCTGTGTGGCATCCAGGAGAAAACTTCTGAGAAGCCAATGAATCAGTGGGTCAGGAACGCAGGAGGAAAATCTAGAATGGACACACAGATTTTGGAATCATCAGCATATAAGTAGTATCTAAAGCAGAAAAGTGACACTGGCGATTACAGCTCGGAGGCAGCTTAGGGTTCTGAACACAACAGGGGTTTGGAAGCAAGCAGAACCAAATTAGAATCCCAGCTTCTTAATCTCCCCCAACTATCATTTCTGCAAATGTAAAGCAGAAATACCACTTACTCCGAAGTGTTATTGTACACATTTTAAAAAACCCACCCCAGGAATTCCCTGGTGGTCCAGTGGTTAGCACTCGGCACTTTCACTGCCGTGGCCTGGGTTGGGGAACTAAGATCCGCAAGCCACGTGGCACAGCAAAACAAACACCACCAACAAAAAACAACCCCCCCCCAATGTATGTAAAGCCACACACCTCTACAGTGTAAGCCTCCCAAGAGTGTAAGTTCTGTGGGGATGGGGGTCTTTGTTTTGTGCAGTGTTGCAACAGTACCTGGACCATAGTGGGTGCTCAATTAAAAATCATTGAATAGGGGCTTTCCTGGTGGCACAGTGGTTAAGAATCCGCCTGCCAGTGCAGGGGACATGGGTTCGAGTCCTGGTGCGGGAAGATCCCACATGCGGCGGAGCAACTAAGCCCGTGCGCCACAACTACTGAAGCCCACGCGCCTAGAGCCCGTGCTCCGCAACAAGAGAAGCCACCGCAATGAGAAGCCTGCGCACCGCAACAGAGAGTAGCCCCTGCTCACCGCAACTAGAGAAAGCCTGCGCGTAGCAACAAAGACCCAACTCAGCCATAAGTAAATAAATAAATTTATTTTAAAAAATCATTAAGTAAATGAATAGTAGGTTAACTCTCGTCCCTCTTTCCCTTGACTAATCCCTGAAATTCTTTTCTCCCTTGGCTTCCATAATGCATGATACTCCACCCACTCTACTTTTTTGTATTGTCTTTACCCTTTCAGCTTTTCCTTCCTTCTAGTCCTCTCCTTTTATATTCAGTATCTCAATGACCATATCACCTCTGGCTTCAGTGATCACTTTTGTCCAGAATGAATCATAAATCTAAAACTCCTATCCCTCACCTACATTGTAGTCTATATTCACAATGCATCTCCAGTCCCATGTCTTACTGACAGTCAAGAAGAATCAAATGCATAAAAATGAACTCAACATTTTGCTTCTAAATGTATTGCCCCTTCTTACTATCTATTTCTGCCCAAATGACCAGTTTTCACTGAACAAATATTTAACATGAGCCTATAGTGTCCAGGCACTGTTCTAGGCCCTGGGATACTCTGGTGAAGAAGCCCCTAATGGGGCTTGTATTCTAGGGGTTCCTAAGCCAGAAACACAGTAGTTTTTTTTTTTTTAATTAAAAATACTTTATTGCTAAAAAATTCTAACCATCATCTGAGTCTTTAGTTAGTCATTATCTTTTTTCAACAGTAACATCAAAGATCACCAGTCACCATAACAAATATAATCATAATGAAATAGCTTGAAATATTGCAAGAATTGCCAAAATGTGACACAGACATGAAGTGAGCAAGTGGTGGTGGAAAAATGACACTGATAGACATGCTTAACGCAGGCTTGCCGCAAACCTTCAATCTGTAAAAAATGCAATATCCATGAAGCACAATAAAGCAAAACACAATAAATTGAGGTATGTCTGTACTATTGTAGAATTATCTATTTCTCCTTTCAGTTCTGTCAATTTTTGCTTCATATACTTTGCAGTTCTGTTGTTAGATGTGTATACATTTATAAGTCTTACATTTTCTGGTTACTGCCACCTAAAATGTGACCCACGCACCAGCCACAGTAGCCTCACTGAGGAGCTTGGTGAAATGCCAATTCTCAAGCACCACCCAGACCTACTGAGTTCGTCTCTGGGGGAGGGGCCCAGCAATCTGTGCTTACCCAGCTCACGCTCCAGGTGATTCTCAGCTTGCTACAATCTGAGAAGCACCGCTCTGGGAGGCAAGTCATCTTGGACTCCTCTCTCTCTATCCCTTCTATCCGTACCTACTAACTAACTCTGAAAACTGTTCCAACTCCATCTTAACCCAGAACCTTCTCACCTCATGCTTGGATTCTCGTAAAATCTCTAAACGTTTTCTGGCTCCAATCAATGCTGATAACACTGTCGGATGAAATAATTTTCTAAAGCACTGCTGACACCAATGATCAAAAATCTACCATGACTTTTCTATCACCCATTAAAGGAAATAATAGCTTCTTTTTGACTCACAGAACTGTAATATACCCTAGGGCTGCCATGACAAAATACCACAAACTGGGTGACTTAAAACAACAGGAATTTATTCTCTCACAGTTCTGGAGGTTAGAAGTCTGAAATGAAGGTGTTGGCTGGGTGGCTTCCTTCTGCAGGCTCCTAGGGATAACTGTTCCATGCCTCTCTCCTACCTTCTGGTGACATCTGGCAATCCTTGTGTCCCTTGCTTTGTAGATGCAGTACTTCAGCCTCTGCCTCCACCTTCACATGGCATTCTCGCTGTCTCTGTCTCTTCACCTGGCCATCTTCTTATAAGGACACCAGTCATATTGAATTAGGGGCCCATTCTACTCCAGTATGACCTCATCTTACCTAGTTACATCTGCAATGACCCTATTTCCAAATAAGGTCACATTCTGAGGCACTGGGGGCTAAGACCTCAACATATCCTTGTTGGGGGACAAATTCAACCCATAACAATAGCCCCATTCTATGATTCACGAAAGAGCAAACCTATGCTCTCGTATTCTCCCTAAATTCCCATATACTAGGCTTCTTCCCATTCTGTCCCTGTGCCCATGACTCTCCTATTTGTGATGTCCTTCCTACTCTTCTTCATCTACATCAATATCAAATGCAGCAAGAGGCCAGGCAGTTAATCAGAAATGGGTGAAGCAAATAAGGTGATAAATGACAACTGATACTTTGCTGCAGTGTCCGGGAGGCAATGATTACTGGGGACTGGGGATCTGCAAATTTTGTACTGAGTCGAAAGGAGGGAGCTGCTACTCAGTTCCTCCTAATTGCACCATGCAGACATGTGTGCCCTATTTGGCCACATCTTCTGATTGTCCAAGAGATGCTGAAAATCCAGATTTTTGAGTGAATGGACGTGAAAGAAATTTTCTGATTTTAAAATGTTGGCCACTAATTCAAGTAAAAACAAACAGCATGAGTCAGGAAAATGTGTCTACAGGGAATTCCCTGGCGGTCCAGTGGTTAGTTAGGACTCGGCGCTTTCACTGCAGTGGCGGGGTTCCATCCCTGGTCAGGGAACTAAGATCCCCGGAAGCTGCAGGGAACGGCCAAAAAAAAAAAAAAAGTGTCTACAGTCTAATCTGGCCCAGGGGCCATACTTTTACAACCTCTGACTTACACAAATTCCTCCCACTGTTTCAGGCTCACCTTAGTTAGTACCTTCTAACTATTTCAATCCTTTTAATTCATATTCATGTGCATGCATTAGGTGATGCTACACAACATGGAGTCCCTGCCTAGGGACCTGGAAGACTTAGATAAACAGACACACACGGAACCAGGTAGTAAGCGTTTGTGAAATAGACGCCAAACAAGCTAAAAAAAGATGAAAAGCTTAAAGAGGGAGGGAGGGAGGTGGCAATCCTGGAAGGCTTCCCAAAGAAAATGACTTTAGGAGCTACCCCTAAAAGAATATGCAGACGTTTACAAAGAAGAGACCAGCCCAAATCCCTCCCTCCTCCGAACTCCCAACAGTACGAACATTTTAGATCAGGTATTACAACATGTCTGAACCGTACAGTTCATTCCTGTGGTTCAGTCAGTCTAGTCTTCCCAAGGGGTCTGTCAGTTACTCCTGGAGCGTTCTACGCGCCTGACGGCACTGTGCAAGGAACAGGGTCAATTCATGCCTGGGGTTTGATTCTGGGCCTGGGGGAGATGCGGTTTGCAGTACTCACAGGAGGGAACTGGAACAGACTGGAAAAGGGGAACGCGGCGCGGGGGTGGGGGTGGGGGTAGGGGTGTGTGGTGTGTGTGGAGATGGGCGAGGTACGCCGAGACCCAGGAGAGGGCCAAGGGCATAGAAGGCCTGGCCGCGCACACCCTGCGCCTAAGTCCCAGAGGCCGCAGCCTCTCCCGGTTCGGAGAAATGAGGGGTCAGCGCCCACCTCCGAAGATCTGCTCTCCACCCCGCTTCCCCAGGGGACCCAGGCGCTGGGGCCCCCAGTTCTGCGATCGCAGCGGGGTCTCACCTCCAGGCCACCCCTAGCCTCCCGCTCGACCGTGGCCACCTGCACGGCCGCCAGCGATCAGCCCCAGCTCCTCCCTCCGGCGCGGCGCCACCACCCTGGACATCGTGACCGCGGCGGCCGGCCACTTCCGGCGTGCTCCCCCAGGCGGCCGTCCTTCGCCCCGACGCCGGACCAGGCTGTGCCCGCCAATCCGCGGGCGCGCCCCCAAGCCGCCTCCCACCCGCTCAAGGGTCTTTCCTGCGCAGGTTCGGCGTCGTTCGCTCGGTCTCGCGCGAGCAGAGTCCTGAGGGTCCAGCGCCGCGCAGGTTGGTGCACCTGCAGGCGCCAAGTAACGTATGCGAGGCCACCACCGAGACGCAAGTCCTCCGGGGGTCCTAGACTCGCCCACGGCTGGCCTCTGGCCAGTCGGTCTGGGTGGGGGACCCTGTCAGATAACCACGCTTTTGTTCTAATTTTTAATTTTTTTTGTTTCCCTGCGTGCTTTTGTGGTCTCATTCATTGATGCCTTCTGTTTGCAGTGCCCTCTCAAAGGCTTGGTAGTACAGAGATAAACAAGGATAGCAAAATGTTTAAAAGGGCAAGTTCTGAAGTGAGAACATAAAGACACTCAAAGTCAGACAGAATCGCTGACCCACCATTTGTGGGCTGTGTGACTTTGGGCAAATTACCTAACCTCTCTGTGTCCAATTTAATGGATTATCCTACTTTTCCTCACTGATTTTTGTTTATTTTAACTTTATCTATTTATTTTTGGCTGCACTGTGTGTTTTTTGCTGCCTGTGGGCTTTCTCTAGTTGCTGGAAGCGGGAGCTACTCTTCCTTGCGGTGCACGGGCTTCTCATTGAGGTGGCTTTGGCTTCTCATTGCGGTGGCTTCTCTTGTTGCAGAGCACAGGCTGTAGGCACGCAGGCTCAGTAGTTGTGGCTCGTAGGCTCTAGAGCGCAGGCTCAGTAGTTGTGGCACAAGGGCTTAGTTGCTCCGCGGCGTGTGGGATCTTCCCAGGCCAGGGCTCGAACCTGTGTCCCCTGCGTTGGCAGGCGGATTCTTAACCACCGTGCCACCAGGAGAGCCCTCCTCACTGATTTTTAAATGCTGTTGTTTTTTTAAAAAATATTTATTTATTTATTTATTTATGGCTGTGTTGGGTCTTCGTTTCTGTGCGAGGGCTTTCTCTAGTTGCGGCAAGTGGGGGCCACGCTTTATCGCGGTGCGCGGGCCTCTCATTATCGCGGCCTCTCTTGTTGTGGAGCACAGGGTCCAGACGCGCAGGCTCAGCAACTGTGGCTCACGGGCCTAGTTTCTCCGCGGCATGTGGGATCTTCCCAGACCAGGGCTCGAACCCGTGTCCCCTGCATTGGCAGGCAGATTCTCAACCACTGCGCCACCAGGGAAGCCCATGTGGACTTCTTAATGCACCAGTAGGTGGCAGTAGTTTGCAGCCCGTGGTTATTAACAGATTAAAACACCTTAAATACACTTTTATTTTTAGACAATAGACTCCTTCTATTGTCTATTGTCTTGAGACAATAGACTCTAGGAGACTCCTAGTCTCCTACAAGAATCATATGGCTTTTGGCTATTCCTACCCTGTGAACTAAAAGTCTACATCGGTGAAAAATGTCCACGAAATACAGTACAGTTAAATTTTAAAGCAAGTCCAGTGGTTAGGACTCAGTGCTTTCACTGAGGAGGGCACAGATAATGTTTGCACTTTCTCCCTCAGTATCTCTGTCACTTCCTTCACTCCTTACACAAATACTTACTGAGCACCCACCATGTGGGTCACTGGAAATATGGGGGTGAGCAAAGCAGCAATAGTGCAGCCCCCATGGACCTTGTAGTCCCCTGCAGATGAACAGATATGTAAGTTCCACTTTCGTATTACAACGAACAATACTAGAAAGGACATTTTTATACACGTTCTTGAGTTTCTCTTGGGCAGTGGTTCTCAAAGTGTGGTCTGAGCCATGAGAGCGAAACTATCTTTATAAATAATATTAAGATGTTATTTGCCCTTACTCATGCTTGCTCTCTCATGAATGTACCATGGAGCCTTCCAGAGGATACATGATGTTGATTTGCAACACACTGACTGAAGAATCAGATATGAGAATCTGGGTATTTTTTATTAAGCCAGGCATTAAAGAGATTCACAAAAAACATAACACAATGCCACTCTTCTCACTAATTTTTTTTTGGTTTGGGAAAATGTAATTATTTTAATTAAATTTTATTTACATTAATATGAAAGAATTGTTATTTTAAATGAATTTATAAGTATCTTAAGTCTTTCTCGCTTTTACTTTCCAATAAGGTAAATATCAATAGGTATCTTCTGCATAAATGGAATCTCTTTGGTGTTCTCAGTCATTTTTAGAGTATGAGGGAGACCTGGTACCAAAAAGTTCAAAAGCCACCGTTCTAGGGTGTGTATTCTGAAGTAGGGTTGCTGGGTCATATAGGATGTCCACAATTTTAATTTTGCTAGATGTTGCCAAATTGCTCTCCGAAGTGGCTAAAGCTGACCTTTTTAATAGGAATTTTTTTAAAAAATTTATTTATTTATTTATTTTTGGCTGTGTTGGGTCTTCGTTTCTGTGCGAGGGCTTTCTCTAGTTGCGGCAAGCAGGGGCCACTCTTCATCGCGGTGCACGGGCCTCTCACTATCGCAGCCTCTCTTGTGGTGGAGCACAGGCTCCAGACGTGCAGGCTCAGTAGTTGTGGCTCACGGGCCCAGTCGCTCTGCGGCATGTGGGATCCTCCCAGACCAGGGCTCGAACCCGTGTCCCCTGCATTAGCAGGCAGACTCCCAACCACTGCACCACCAGGGAAGCCCTGACCTTTTTAAAAAATCCGTATACCGTTGTTGTTTTTGTTTTCAGGCAAATATGAAACTGTAAAGAATCATAGAATTGTTATTAAGCTAGGCTAATGATACAATAGAGATTTAATATATGAAATATTGAATATTTTTTCTAAACAACAGTGAGAAATTCAGGGTAATTTTATTTTTAGTGTACTTAGAGGAAGAAATTTTTCTTAGCCACTGAGAATAGTGTTGTAGAGTGTCAACATTAAAAGTATCGGAAAATTTATTTTTGTTTGGCACGTCATGGGAGGTAGATGTGTACAAGTTATGCAAATAAACTTTTTTTTTTTTTTTTTTTTTTACCATCAGGGGAATTTCATTTTTCTTAAATACTACCTTCTGCAGTTTTAGTTAAAACCTAAGCCATATTCCACTGACACTCAATTTGTAAAAAAGTGCTGAGGCATCTAATATTAGAAAAGTAATAATTCAAAAGCTGTTAGTTCATAGGTCATTTTGTGAGAGTTTATTTTAAGCAATTCAGGGTGCTTTTTTGATTGTAGAATATTCAAATTGTACAAGCGTAGTTGATCTAATACTTTAACTGCCTTAAATTTTGGCAATGAGATGTGGGTAAATATACAAACTGACTTTTACAGTTGAAGGACCAAGATGCAACAATATTAATTGGCTGTTTCTTACAATGGTTTTGCAGATAGTGATTTGTACACTCCACTCTAGTAAAATGCAGTGTGACCACAGTCAACTGCTACCTGTCTATTTATGGTGGAAGGTTTTCAGCAACCAAGAGTTAACCTAGGTGGGATTTCATTCTGCCACACGGCCATGACAGAGCGTACAGAGAAGGTGGATGGGCTAGGTTAGAAACTGAAGCACAATTCAGGAGACATGTCTGAGCAGTAATAATACTGTTGATGCAATGCACATCACAAGAGCAAATGGAAATTGGTTTTTTGTCTGTTGTTAGGAGATTATCCAGCTACTAGTGGGGCTACCTGAGGGAACTGTGTCTTCAGCTGAGAAGAAGATCTGCTGTATCTATTTGTGTCAATAGCCAGACTCCCAGCAGGTAATGGTCTCTAGAGTTGTTGATCCAGGTGTGAATATGTTTGAAGGTGTAATTCTATATGGCGTGTCCTTTCGAGGGGAAGATAAACTAAATCTGCTGGTTTTAGCCTTTTGGATTACTGACTTTATTTGAATGACTGCAAGCAGTAAAGAACTTAGAAATCATCTAATTCAGCTATTTTTCTGATAGAAGAAAATGAGACCCAGGGAGGGTTGCACATTCATGCATTCATTTGAAAGATATCTTTTTAACACTCACTCTGTTGAGGGCAGACACTGACCTGATCATGATTAAGTAGAGTGAACGTATAATTTATCATCCAAGCCAGGACACTTTTGAGAGTGAAATGGGGTGCTATTAATAATTATGGCGAGGCATTAAACAAAAGCCAACACTCCTGGGCAGGGTCTTCCCTGGTAGCGCAGTGGTTAAGAATCCGCCTGCCAATGCAGGGGACATGGGTTCGAGCCCTGGGTCGGGAAGATCCCACATGCCACGGAGCAACTAAGCCCGTGCGCTGCAACTACCGAGCCTACGCTCTAGAGCCCGCGAGCCACAACTACTGAGCCCGTGTGCCACAACTACTGAAGCCCACGCGCCTAGAGCCCGTGCTCCGAAGCAAGAGAAGCCACCACAATTAGAAGCCTGTGCACCGCAATGAAGAGTAGCTCCTGCTCGCCGCAACTAGAGAAAGCCCACGCACAGCAACGAAGACCCAACGTGGCCAAAAATAAAAATAAATAAATTTATTTAAAAAAAAAAAAACGTGTTCGATCCCTAGTCAGGGAACTAGATCCCACATGCATGCCGCAACTAAGAACATGCCACAACGAAGGAGCCGGCGAGCCACAAATAAGGAGCCCTGGAGCCGCAACTAAGGAGCCCGTGTGATGCAACTAAGACCTGGTGCAACCAAATAAATAACTAAATAAATATTAAAAAAGAAAGATCCTGTGAAATCCTGATATAGCTAATTATATCATCCAAACTGGAAACAACTCTGTTGGCAGAAAACATGGTTTTATTACAGGTGCCCTGTATAAAATCTCAACCAAGTTACACACACCCAGAGAAAAATAATTTGTTTTTGTCAAATTGGTAGGTTTTCCATTAATGATAAACATTCAATAAGTATTTATTAAGTGCCTACTATGTACCAGGGTTTGAGATGGACACTGGGAATATAGCAGTGAGCCAGATAGCTTTCACCCCAAAGAACCCCCAGATTAGGAAGGAGGATGGAAAAGTAACTAGGCAATTATAATGCAGAGCTAGAAGTGTTTCTTTAGGGCCAAGTACAGGGGGAGCAGTGGGATCCCAGAGGAGTTCATTCATTCATTCATTCCTTCAGTTGATCATCATTCAGCATATTTACTGAGCGTCTACAATGTTCCTGGGCACTGTGCTAGGAACAGAGAAACAGTGGGGAAGAGAGAGACACAGTCCCTGTCCTCATGTTGCTTTCAGTCTGGTGGAGAGAAAAGACAGGTAAACAGGTAGCTACAGCTAATGCTATGAGAGGGGAGCCTCTAAGAGGGCACTAAACCCAAATTCGGGGTGGTGAGGTAAGGATCTAAGCAGAGATGGGAAGGATCGTAAGGTGGGGAAGAATGTTCCAGACCAAAGGGACAGTACTGTGCATAGTCACAGGGGCAAGAGAGGCCACGGATAAAGTCATTTGAAGTGGATGGAGCAAAAAGCTGGTGGAGTGCAGCCGCAAGGTGGTGGGAAAGGAGAGCGTTGGCAGGAGATAACCAGTGACCAGAGCCTGACAAATCTTGTAACCCAAGAGTTAAGGAGTTTGGGCTTTTTCTGATGATAATGGGTAAAGAAGAGATTTAAGCAGGGGAATGAAGTGGTCAGATGTTCATTTAAGAAAGTCACTGGCTGCCATGTAGAAAGGGGATTGGAGGATGAGATGCCAGGGGCAGGAGACCAATTGGGAGGCTGTTGAAGTTCCATTGGCAAGTGCTGGCAATGACCTAGGAACATCCAAGGAGAACATGGACTGATCAGAGAGCTACTTGAGAGGCACAATCAACAGAAAGTGGGGAACCCTGGAGAAGGACTCCAGACATATGCTAGTTTCTGACTTCAGCAATGAAGAAGATAGAAGAGCACCAGAAGTTTGGAAGTGGGGATAGGTAATCAGTTCTTTTCAACGTATGTTGACTGTGAGGGGCCTATGGGAGAGGCATCTGGAGATGTCCTGGGGGCGACTTGGTCTGGAACTGAGGAGAGAGCGCAGCTGGAGTCTGCGATTGGAAGTCTTCATAATAGAGGGGGAACTGAGCCCCTGGGTGTAGGTGAGGTCACTCATGAATGTGTGGAGCGAGATGAGGGTGGGGACAGGGACAGGACCCTGAGAAAGACTGGCATTGAAGAGAGGCTTCAGAAGGAGGCAGGCTCACAAATAAGGCGGAGACAGGCCAGTCAGGCAGGAGGAGAACCAGGTGATGGCGGTGGCCAGAAACCAAGAAGGAATTAACACGTATCTGGTATTTACTTTTAACTTTTGGCGTAGATGTGGATGGTTTACAGACAATTTATAAGGGAAAAGCATACATGTGAAACCCTTCTATCCTTTAGCCTTCTTTTCTTTTTTTTTCTGTAATTTAAGAAACGAGTCCTCTCTTAGGCTCACGGAATACCAGAGTTCCCTAAGGCCGTAGTTAGAGAACCACTGGCCTAAAAGGAGGTATTATAAGACGCTGGAAGTTTCCTTGGAGTCTAGAAAGAGAGAACCGGGAAGGAAGGACACGTCCCCACTGCTCCTGCAGTGGTTGAGGGCGGAAGCTTAAATATGGCAGGAACATATTTTCAATCTCTTGAGGAGGAGCTCAGTCCAAGGGTCACCTTTCCACCATTCATGGTGCTCTCCCTGCAAGCCTGTTAGTTGGATTTCCCAGGGGTCGCTTAGAAGTCAGCATCTTGTGAGTTTGGTTAGAAAGTGTCAAGTCCTCGGGCTCTAGCAGATCAACCTGAAGGAACCGATGATGTTCAGGGGCCTCCAAAGCTGACGTGGGCCTCGGCGACCCCTTAGGACACTTGTTTAACAGGACAGCAGCCCAGCTCCCCGGGCATGTCATTAGCTGCAGCATATTGTATTGGAGTTTCTGCCTCCCAGCTTGGGGACAGGGATCTGGCAGGGAGGGGCTTGACGCTGTTTGCCTTGAACTCTACACAAGGGAGGAAACAGTAATGAAAATATCGGAGGAGGGTATTTAGCCCCCTGAACTCTCATCTAATCACGTAATCACCCCTTTCTTTCCTGTTCCGCATGATTTTTCCTGGGGAAACCTACTTTCCCTGTAGCTCCCCCAATATACAAAATGAACACCTCTGTGGGTAACTTCTGTTCTGTGGTCCGGAAGGTGACTTCTGTTCTTTGTTGATTGTTATGGTGCAGCTGGCAAGCAGTGGAAAAACCCTGGCTGGGAACTTGGGTCTCTGTGGTCAGTTTGGCTGACATCATAGAGAGGCCCTGGGGTTTGGGATCGTGTATTTGGGGAGGGTCCACAAGAACAAAAACACTCCCCTACCCTTGAAGGACACACAAGGCATGACGGGTGGCTTGCACACAAGAGCGCTTAGCTGTAACTACCACCCATAGCCGCTCAGTGTGGGAGATGGGGTGTGGGGGGGCAAGACATGTGCTTGGTGAGGGCTGTGCTGAGGATAGGAGCCTGGGAGGCTCTGTACAATCAAACGCCAAGTTTTAAGATCACTTAGAACCACACAAACAGGGGAAGAGTGCCGGGAACTGAGCGTTTCCTCGGGTGGGGACTGCGGAACCCAGTGGTCCCCTGCCTGGAACCTCGCTCAGCAGAAGCTCAAGGCCTGACTCCTCAGAGCTGAGCACGGGCGTCTTTCCTCTGGCTGCAATTATCTGATCACTGACGCTTCTTCATCTACAATTCAGGAGGTGCTTATCTTACAGAGCTCTGTACCATTACCACTGCCTTTCGGACCCGGATACCCACTGAAGTTCGACCATTCTTGACTGTTTAAAATAAGCTGTGTGAACGAACCCTCTTCTGCTTGTCAAAAAGAAGAAACGGTTGTTTCAAGATGATGGTTTCCCGTATGTACAGGGTTATCAACATCATCATAGTCATCTTCAGGCTCAATATAGCTTGGGACGGCCATTGTCTTCTTATTTCTAACTTTATTTACTGATGAGTATGCAGCTGGTGGCCAACTTGGGGTTTCCTGTGGGGCTAGAATACACAAAAAGGTATTAAATGCAAAGCTATCGTGTGTTTATATATTTTTGACCAAGTGGCTCTGCATGATTTTCATGGGTTTCGGTGATCCTCCCACTTCCTGGTGGACCAGATCCCCATTTTACAGAGAAAACTAAAGCCCAGACATGACACAGTCTCAGGCTCACCCAGGTGAATAAGTGGCAAATATTGGTCAGACATCTTGACTGGCGTGTTTCTTTGCCTCACTGCACTGCAGTAGGAACCATGAAACAGAAGTTTAGACAAGAAGCTGACCAGAGCTAGTAGCCAAATGAATAGTGTTGTGTTTATAGATACTAATTCTCATAAGGAAGTGATACAAACTGTATTTCCTTTTGGGCACGTCCCTCACAGTGACTTACACTGCTTTCCAGAACTATCTATAATTGCTCATGTCCACCATCCCTCTGCTAAGAAGGAGGTGGGCAGTGGTGTTTTCAAAAGGTGGAATTAGTGGAGGATGGGTACATAGCAAATGGACTAAAGTGGTAGGAAAAAGATAGTGAAACAGCTCAGCTCCACCTGTGGTGGGGCCTGGAACTGCCTCACCGCAATCTCATCTTTTCCTAAGAGAACCTGAAAAACAACCACCATTTCATTTCACACAAATTAGATCTGCAGTTAGATCCAAGTTCATCTTCAGGGTCCAGCAGTCACTAGCTGTGTGGCCATGAGTAGGTTGCTTAACTTCTCTGTGCCTCAGTGTCCTCTTCTGTCAGAGGGACATAATAATGTACCTGCCTCATAGAGGTGTTGAGAGGATTAAATGAGATAGTACCTATAAAGTGCCTAGCATGGGACCTGACACACAGTGCCTGCTCAATAAATGTTAGCTAATATTATTATTTATCCATTCAGTTAAAACATTTTCATCCATTACCTACTAAGCTCCAGGCACTGTTCTTAGTGGTGGGTAAACAGTGGTGAACAAGACAAGAAAGTCACCTATTTCCTAGAGTTTATATTATAATGGAGGAGATAGATAATGAACAAATGAAGGATAACTAAATAAGCCCATTTAGGATTATTGCCATAAGCCTCATAAGGAAAATTAGCAGGATTTCTTTATATAGGATGGTCAGGAATGGCCTCTCTGAGGTGGTGACATTTGAACTGACACCTGAAAGGTGCGGTAAAGCCAGCTCTGTATACAGCTTAAGGAAGAACACTCCAGTCAAGGGAACCAGGCAGATTTTTTCTGATAGGATGTCTGAGAGACCCAGTGTTCCTTTATACCCATGCTGCAAGCTGGAATTTGAATATGAATTCACACATTGAATATTGGAAGCATTGGTACTTATTCTACCCCCTTAAAACTTAGTTCATCTCTTTAAAACAGGTTGCTGCCATCTGCAAATTCCAGTGTTATAGACTGAATGTGTGTGTCCCCACAAAATTCATATGGTGAAGCTCTAACCACCAGTGTGGTTGTATTTAGAGATGGGGCCTCTAAGGAAGTAATTAAGGTTAAATAAGGTCATAAGGGTGTGGCCCTGATCCAATAGTATTAGTGTCCTTATAAGAAGAGACACCAGAGAGCTCTCTCCCCTCCATGTGAGGACACAGGGAGAAGGCAGCCATCTGCAAGCCTGGAAGAGTCCTCACCAGAAACCAGATTGGCTGGCACCTTGATCTTGGACTTCTAGCCTCCAGAACTGTGAGAAAATTACTGTTGTTTAAGCCACATTGTCCATGTTATTGTTTTATGGGCAGCCCAAGCTGACTAAACACCAAGATAAATTTATTATTCTACCCTGAATGAGACTGTTATCAACAAAATACACTCACAGGCAACTTCTGGAGAAAGCACACCCCTGGGTGGCAGAGGGGGTAATGGAACTGAGAGATGATTGGTAACATTCCTGGAAGAGAGGAAGAAGAGGAGTCAGTGTTTGGTTTTGATCACGCCTACTGATTTAAAAGAAAACATCAAGGAAAGTGGATAGAGTTGAACATTCAAATCTTGATCCCTGAAAACTGGAAGCATTTCCTTCCCTTTCTAGGTCTTGTATCCCATTTGTAACTGGCACTCTAAAGAAACCATTTCCTTTAGCCCAGGGACCAGCTAGATTTGAGGGAAGGGAGTTGAAGCACTATAACTTAGAGCTCATCTTCCTGTGTTCATCTGAGCTGGATTAGAAGGGGGAGGTAAGCACCAGGTGTATTTTGATTTGAAAAACAGATGTACTCCTAACGCTAAATGTACACATACCATGTGACAGCAACACTGGGTATATATCCTGCTGATCACCAAAAGATACGTTATAGAACGTTCATAGCAGCGTCGTTCATAACAGCCCCAAACTGGACGCTACCCAAATGCCCATCAGCAGTAGAATGGATAAATTCATCATGGTTCACTCCCACAGTGGAATACTCTATGGCAATAAGAATGAACAATCTATGACCACACACAATGAATCTCACAAAAAAAGGCTGAGCAGAAGAAGCTAAACACCAATAACACATACTGTCTAATTCCATGTATATGAAGCATAAAAAACAAGGAAAAACGAGCCTATACTATTTCAGGTAGTGGTTATCCTTGGGGTTTAATGGCTGAAAGGGAATATATGGGGCTGAGGAGCTGGTAATTTTGTTTCTTGATCTGGGTGTCACCTACCAGCTCTGTTCAGTTTGTGGAAATTCATTGAGTTGTACTCTTACCATGTGTACTTTTCTGTTTATATTATACTTCAGTAAGAAGTTTTAATAAAAAGATAGACTCCAAGAAAGCTTCCTTACCCAGACACCCCATCCCCTCTGTGTACTCTGATTTCCAAACTGGTACTAGATTCTTCTGAGCTGAGTTTTGGCCTCCTGCATGTGCTTAAGTCCCCTGGAATGCAGAAGCGTTTCTGGGGTGAGTGGAGAAGGGGACATGTGGCTAGAGCGCCATCAGTGACCTCACTCCACCCCTCCATGGCTCTTCCCGGGAGAGGAGGGACATTTACCTGACTTGGGGAAAAATCTAGCTTCTCTCACTTTCTCCTCCAGAGCCGGCCTGAATGCCTAAAGCATATGTTCTGCTTGAGTCTTCGCTGTTCAGAGAAAGGGCCCTGCCCTGTAGGGGAGACCTGAGGCTGTCCAGGGCTGCCTATGTACCATGCAGGAAAGTTTGCCTGGTTTTGAATTAGGAAGCAAACTTGGCCATGGAGAAGAGCCACATTCTGCAATGCTGGTTTTATCCTCAATAAAGGCAATATTTTGGTTACCTAACTGCAGGATACATTTGTCTGACTCCTCAAGGGGATCAGAATTGGTGGGGAAGAGATCTGTTATTTGCTGAATCCCTTGAGCCCCAACGAAAGTCACTTTAGAATGACTTTATATTTTTGTTTTTTAATTTATTTGTATTTTTAAGAAACATTATTTATTTATTTTAATTTTTACTTAAAAATTTTTTTGGCCACACCATGTGGCTTGCAGGATCTTAGTTCCCTGACCAGAGATTGAATCCAGGCCCTCGGCAGTGAAAGCGCAGAGTCCCAACCACTGGACCGCCATGGAATTCCCTGTGCATACGTTTTAAAGAAAGGACTGGCCCTGGACCAGCTTCTGGGAGATAATCTCTAAACCCTTGGAATATCCTGCTTGATAAGAGTGTCTTTGTATTAAGGGGCCTTGGGCTAGCCAGATAGTTTATGCTAACAATGTGACTGATGGTGAATGCCTACTGTGTTTGCCAGGGGCCCTGGGTCTTTCTGTATCAGTTTGGCCACAGGAGACTGAATTACCTAAAGTAGGTCATGCAGGCGCTCCTTGCCTTTGTGACTTGCCCTGATAAAAACCCTAGAAACCAAGGTTTGGGTGAGCTTCTCTGGTTGGCAATGCTTCACACATGCTGTCACACATCAGTGTTGGGAGAATTAAGTGCGGTCTGTGTGATTCCCCTGGAAGAGGACAACTGCCCTGGACTCCACCTTATGTGCCTTTTCCTTTGCTGAGTTTAATCAGTATCCTTTCGCTGTGATAACCTATATAACCTTTTCTGGGTCCTGTGAGTCCTTCTAGCAAATAATCCAGCCTAAATGTGGTCTTGGGGACCCCCGACAGAGATAGCAATCACAAAGCCTCAAAGATATCAGAAAATACAAAAGTAACGCGAATGGCATATTTTTATTCAGCACAATAGCTTTTAGAAGACTCTACTTGTAATCCAGCTAAAGAAAAGAAGGGTAAACCTAACCCTGAGTGGTGGGCCCAGAACACAGCGCCCGACCCGTGACCTCTATCAAACTAGACGAGACTTGGGAGGACTTGGAGAGCAGAGAGAGCCAGGTGGTGCCCTGCACCCCCAAAGCCCTGAGGTCTCTCCCCTTACAGTGGGGAGAGTTGGCAGACACGATATTTCCCTGGAATTTAAGGCACACATTCTTAGCGCGGGCGCAAGAATGGAAGTGAACAGGTGGTTCTTGAAATTAAAAAGCAGAAGTGTTCCCCCCCACTTACTCATACATTGTTTCTTCATCTCTCTGCTTTTGTTTCAAGGGCTTGGTAATTTCCCATTTCTTGCCTAAGGAAACAAATAAGCGTATTCATTTAGGAAGAATTATCAAAATTTGTGATTTTTAGAGTTTAGAAGAGATCAGAGACCCGGCAGGTTCAGGACATGTGGGAGAAGAACCATCCAGAGGAAACAGACTTAGGGACACAGAGCTCACAAGTGATAGAGCCAGAATTTTTTTTTATAGATGTAGTTACATTTTGTTTTATTTTATTTTATTTTGGCTGCGCTGGGTCTTCGTTGCTGCATGCGGGCTTTCTCTAGTTGCGACAAGGGGGAGCTACTCTTTGTTGTGGTGCGTGGGCTTCTCCTCATGGTGGCTTCTCTTTTTGCGGAGCACAGGCTCTAGGTGCGCAGGCTTCAGTAGTTGCAGCATGCGGGCTCAGTAGTTGTGGCTCGTGGGCTTAGTTGCCCACGGCATGTGGGATCTTCCCGGAGCAGGGATCAAACCCGTGTCCCCTGCATTGGCAGGTGGATTCTTAACCACTGGACCACCAGGGAAGTCCTAGAGCCAGAGTTTTACCCAGGCCGTCTGACCACAGAGCCTAGGCACTATCCAATGTAGGCTGTGCCTGTTTCCTCATTGCCTAGTACTATATCTACCTAGCACGTAGCTGGCATTCAGAAATGCTGGTCGAGTGAATAGCCAAAAGTATGGTTGGGAGGAAATGAGATAAAGAATGGGAAAAGCAGTTTGTAAACTGTGATATGCTGGACATGTAAGTTATTATTAATTATAACCTGCTTGTTAATAGGAGTGGGTCAAGTTAAAAGAGAATAGGTAAAGATTTTGTTCAGGATCATATTTTTGTCCATATCTAAAAATGAAATGTTTTAAAAATGTATAGAGAACACTAGGGGCTAGAATACACCTTTTGTATTAAAAAAGACTAATTACCATCAAGGGGTGGAGGGGAAAGAACATTGAACAGGCAGCCCAGTGAACCTGCGTTCTGGTTCCAACTCTGCTACCAATTCCTAGGAGACCTCAACCAAGGATCTGCCTGTCTCTGAACCTTAATTTTCTTATCTCTAAAAAGAGATTGAGAAGAATGACAAAAGTTTTCACTTCTTGAACAGCCCTGACCTTTCAGCACTGGTTCAGCAGGATTCTGAGGCTGTGTCCAGATGCAATGGGAGGACAGTGCCTTGATCATGGAGGGATGCCTGCCCAGGTTACCCCAGGGCAAGATGGCTGTACCTCTCAGTGTATTTACCATCCCCAGGTGTACTCCAGGCCTAGGTCATTATGTAAAGGGATAGGATCTCAAGAAAACACACCATTGAATCAAGGGTTTCATGTTTCTGGAGATGAATGGTAAAGTAGAAACCCACTTGTAGATCATCTAAAGTTACATTTATCCTCCAGGAAGCTGCTTATTTATGTCTGAGAATGCTAAGAACCTCTATCTGAGGCAGATGTAATACCAGAAAATTCAGAGTATGGTCTTAGAGTAGGCAATCATAGTGGTCAAACTTGTTGATCATGGAATGAATCCATTTTTCATGCCTCAAGACATTTTTTTAGACCACTTTATTGGGGAATGATTGCCATACAAAAAGCTGTACGTATTTCATGTATACAACATGCATACAACTTGACGTGTTTGGAATCAAGACAGCTTTTGACATTCCATGGACTTGTACTCTCTTTCAAGCTCCAGAGGTAGGATGCTGTGATTGGCAACCACACTGAAGAGAGATAGCATTAGTGCACAGTGTGCCCTGAAACAGATTCTGCTTTCACCCAAACCATTGGAGCTGGAAGAGTTCTTGGAGATTAGGTAACCTCCCTCCCTTCACTATGCAGAGGGGGAAACTGAGGCCCAGAGACACAGATTAGTGGCAGGGCTAGGACTCAAACCCAGAATGCATGATGCTAAATCCAGAGTTCAGCCTATACAGGCCCAGAACTAATCTTTTGCCCTAAAGAAACCCTAATACACTGATAACCACCTCTCCCCTCCCCTACCTCCACCTGCCCAAATGAGATGGTCATTACCTTGTCTAAACAGATGCCTACAGACACAGAACAAGAAGATGCTCAGGCCCACGGAGACAAAGATGATGGCCACAGCCAAGATGATCCAGAAATTGTCCCTCCACCAATCCATTGCCATGGGATCCTGAGAAGAATGGAGAGAGAGGAATGAGGCATGAGTGAAAGGCTTCCTGGGGCGGTGGGGGCAGTTATCTACCATGTTGTGCAGCTGCATCTGCTTAGGGACCAGGCAGGCACTGGTTCACAGTCAAACCCTGCTGATTAGCAGCTGGGAGACCTCAGGCAAGTGACTTAACCTTCTCCAAGCCTCAGTGTCCTCATCTGCAATATGGGAATGATACTGTCTACTACCTCACAGGGAATTTACGAAGATTAGAGGTAAGACATGTACTTATTAGTTACTCTAGAAACTGTAGACATATTCACTGTTCTTTCTTATACTGTTAAACATGCAGCAGGAAGGGAAAATGCCATTTAAAGCAATAACTCTCTGCAGTTGTTTTTTTAATTAATTAATTAATTAATTTATGGCTGTGTTGGTTCTTTGTTTCTGTGCGAGGGCTTTCTCCAGTTGCGGCAAGTGGGGGCCACTCTTCATTGCGGTGCGTGGGCCTCTCACAATTGCGGCCTCTCTTGTTGCGGAGCACAGGCTCCAGACGCGCAGGCTCAGTAGTTGTGGCTCACGGGCCTAGTTGCTCCGTGGCATGTGGGATCTTCCCAGACTAGGGCTTGAACCCGTGTCCCCTGCACCGGCAGGCAGACTCTCAACCACCGCGCCACCAGGGAAGCCCCTCTGCAGTTGTTTTTATATCAAAGGGGCAACATAGACTTAATTCATAAAAGGCGAGATAGAATTTTGAGAACTTTTTTGTTTTTTGAGGTGGGGGTTAGAAAAATATCTTGCTGGGTCTCTGAGTGAGGCACGGTCAGAGGGAGAAGGTAAAGATGCAAAGCAAACTGAATTAGTAACAGGAACTTGGGGGCTAAAGCCTGGCTGACTAGAGAGGAGGAGAGTCTGGGAAGAGGGTCAAAGCAGAGGGAGAGGTCACGAAGAGAGTAGGTCTTAAATGTTCTCCCCACAAGAAAGAAAGAGTAATTGTGTGACGTGATGGAGGTGTTAGCTATAACACTATGGGGGTAATCATTATACAATATGTAAGTGTATCAAATCAACAGGTAGTACACCTTCAAGTTATGCAATGTTATGTGTCAATTGGAGGTGTTAGCTAACACTATGGGGGTAATCATTATACAGTATGTAAGTGTATCAAATCAACAGGTAGTACACCTTTAAGTTATGCAATGTTATGTGTCAATTACATCTCAGTAAAGCTAGGGAAAAAAAAAAAGAAGAGAGCAGAAAGTTGGAGCATCAGTAGAAAGTCCCCTTGGTGGAAAATGACCAATGCGTTTGTAGGAAAGTTACATCTAATATTCAGTCTTCAATTGTTGCCTGTAAAATGCTGTGCTGTGATTGTCTTTTCCCATCAAATCTTCAATAAAATTAGACAACAGAAGCTTGTATGAACAGAACCTGGGGAGAAATGACATGTGTGCAGTGGTTTTTCAAGCCAGGGATGACACACAGGCAAGTAGAACAGCAGCTGCCAGGCTCCAAGTGACGGTGGGGAGCAGGCTGCAGGATGGACTCGTAGGAGTAAACTCCAGGAATTCAGGGAGATCTTGGGGAGGGGCTGGGCTCCCCTCATCTGTGGAATGGACACTTTACTAGTTCATTTGGATGTTAAAATAAAAATGATTCTTCGGGCTTCCCTGGTAGTGCAGTGGTTAAGAATCCACCTGCCAATGCAGGGGACATGGGTTCGAGCCCTGGCCCGGGAGTATCCCACATGCCGTGGAGCAACTAAGCCCATGAGCCACAACTACTGAGCCTGCACTCTGGAGCCCGCGAGCCACAACTACTGAAGCCCGGGCACCTAGAAGCCGTGCTCTGCACCAAGAGAAGCCACTGCAATGAGAAGCCCGCGCACCACAACAAAGAGCAGCCCCCACTCGCCGCAACTCGAGAAAGCCTGTGCATAGCAACGAAGACCCAACACAGACAAAAAAAAAAAAAAAAGATTCTTGAGGCCTGGGAGATATCCAGACATGTTCTGGTTAAATGAGAATCACCTTCCTGTGTCACCATTTAGCCAATGGAAACTCACCCATGCATGTTCATGTACTGCCATTTCTGATTCATGCTTTTGAGCTATTATTAACAACATCAGTGGGGACCCAAGCAGGGGGCCAAGGAACAGGGGCCAAATTAGGCTGCTGCTAAAGCCATTATTACTACAAAGACCTAATGACTTGGCTTACTATTTAAACATGTGTTTGTATTCCTGGCATAGTGTCTTCATTTATTAAGTTGTTATATAACGATTTGGAGTTTTAGTTGCAAACATCATTTCTTTTGTGAAGGTTTGGCTTGATCAATATAATGTTCTTTGGCTATTCAGAAAGTTATATGTGGTAAACCAATCACGTGTAACTAGTACTCTTCTATAAACGTGATTCTGCAGCTTACTTTTTTGTTCAACATTATGTTTTTGTCATTTATTGATGTTGGTAGATGTGCTGGGGATTCACTCTTAAGGGAGTGAAGTGTCATCTACCGGGGATATCACCCCCACAAAGCATGCACTCAGCAGATGTTTTCTTGTAGATCACCTTCTCAGGGTGCACAAAAGAAAGCAAGAGAGGAAGAAGACCAAAGGGAAAAAGGAAGACCGTGGAGAATGGAAACTTGGCTCTCAGCAGGGGGCCTGTGAAATTTGGTTGTGCAGAGCCCAGTGCGGTTAAAGGGCACTGGACTTAAGAAGATGCCACATATCAGAAGGCAGCCTCTTTGTTCTACAAACCTAAATTGGAATCTTACCTTCTTTAGCTCTAGGGAACCAGTTAGATAAATAGATACATAGATACATGGAATGATGGATGAATGGATGGATGGATGGATGGATAGATAGACAGATGGACAGAAATTTCTTCCCTCCATTTTCTCATTATCTTATTTATTTATTTTTATTGAACTATAGTTGACTTACAATACTTTGTTAGTTTCAGGTATACAGCAAAGTGATTCAGTTTTATATATATACATATATATATAAAATATTCTTTTTCAGATTCTTTTCCATTATAGGCTATTACAAGATGTTGAATATAGTTCCCTGTGCTATACAGTAAATCCTTGCTGTTTATCTACTTCATATTTAGTAGTATGTATCTGTTAATCCCATACTTCTAATTTATCCCTCTCCTCCTTCCCCTTTGGTAGCCATAAGTTTGTTTTCTATGTCTGTGAGTTTGTTTCTGTTTTGTAAATAAGTTCATTTGTATTATTTTTTTAGATTCCACATATAAGTGATATCACATAATATTTGTCTTTCTCTGTATGACTTCCTTCACTTAGTATGATAATCTCTAGGTCCATTCATGTTGCTGCAAATGGTGATATTTCATTCATTTTTATGGCTGAGTAATATTCCATTGTGTATATGTACCACATCTTCTTTATCCATTCATCTGTTGATGGACACTCATTCTCTTTTCTCTTATTTAAATGTCTCCTGGTTCTTAGTCTAATTTTCCCCTCATATTTTCTATCTCTTCGTCTTTTTCTTTTACTCTTGAAGGATTTCTCCAACAAGAAACATAAACATACTCTTTAGAGCTATAGAAACACATACCAGACATAGAGTTAAAAGCTGTGCATCTGAAGAGTATGACTGGACAGGAGGAGGGAAGTGGGGGACCAGGCAGCTGTGACTTTTCACTGTAAACCCTCTGAATTCCTTGATTTTTTAACTTTTGCATTTACTTTGATAACATTGAAAAAAGGGCCAGTTAACCATATAGCATAGCTTCCCATTGTTCAGATTTCAAGTTCAAAGAAATTTTATTCTCATCAGATTCTTGGGGAAGAAAGAGGAAGTAGGATGATGTCAAAAAGTGAAACTATGGGTCACTTTTCAGAACTATGCAGAATGGTAAGCATTCTGCAGTTTTTTTCTTACAAATCGAATGGATTTGAATTGCCATCAGGTGTTTCGCATGTGTTCGGTGCGCCAAGCATTCTGCAAGAGCTTTCTCATTGCTCACCTCATTTCATGCTCACCACCATAGCCTTTTCTAGACAGGGGCCTGAGACAGAGGTGAAATGACCTGCCCCAGGTAGGAGGGAGGGCGGAACGCTTTCTCTCTGTGTCACAGGGCCTTCCTCTGTTGATGTTAGTCATGATGCCTCCAAATCATCAAGGAAAGGCCAAATGGGGGTCAAGATACCTTACTTTGAAAGGAGCACTGATGTGGTAGTGATATGGTGGTGTGAGGGCCCAAGGGGTTCCCTAGAATGAATGATCAGGGCCCACAGCTGAGAATGAAAGTCCCAAGTTCCCCACAATCTAAGATCAGAGAAATAGCACTCTTCCCCATGGACTGCTGACAGAGGCCTTTTCAACAGAACCAAGAAGAGCTTGTCTTCTTGGAAGAATGCAGCTGAGAGAGGGGGCCCACGAGAACCACATCCCATTCCCAGTTAGATGTTCTCTGGACTACCAGGCTAGTTTAATAGCCAGGGTGTCCCCAGAGAGGGGACAGGAGCTCTGGGGAGAGATGGCAGGGAGTACAGCCAGTGGGGAGTGTGTCACGGCTGCATGGTCAAGTTCAGGTCCTGGAAAGGTATGGAAGCTGAATCCCACCTGTGTTGCCAGGCCTGGAGTAGATAAGGTTGTGGGGCGCAGACCTCCTGAGAGCTACTGAAGTGTGGGGCAAAGAGGTGTTTGCATGAGAGGATGCTGGCAGCCAGCCCAAAGATGCAGCTGAGTCTCTCAAGGGACCTCAAGGGACCTCTCAAGGGCCAGGGGTTGAGTCTCCACCCAACAGCACAAACTTGATCAGCAGCAATGGCCCAGTGAGGGGAGACTTCCTGGGGAAAACTGTCTGTCCCTGTCTTTCCTCCTCAATCTCATACCAGGGAAGTAAATGCAGGGAAGTTAAGGAGCTGAGACAGCCCTCACTCCTCTCTTTACTCCCCTCATTGGGCAAAGGGGTGGAGCTTTGAGTCAAAGATAAGAAGGAAGTTTTCATTTTTATTTATTTGGCTGCACCGGGTCTTAGTTGTGGCACATGGGCACTTAGCTGCAGCATGTGGGATCTAGTTCCCTGACCGGGGATCGAACCTGGGCCCCCTGCATTGGGAGCGTGGAGTCTTAACCTCTGGACCATCGGGAAGTCCCAAGACGGAAGTTTTTAAATGAGCATGACTAAATTTTTAAAACTGAAATGAATCTGCTTAGTAATCAAAAGTAACTTAAAAGTTTCGGAATTGGACTGAAATGTCACTGGGGGAGGCGGGAGCCCAGGCAGCAGCGGTCATTAGAAACAAAGTGTACTTGTTTGCTATGGCTGCTCCAACAAATTACCACAGATGCAGTGGCTTAAAACAACACAAGAGTATTATCTTATAGTTCTGAAGGACAGAAGGCCAGCATGATGCCACTGGGCTAAAATCAAACTATGGGCTGGGTTGGGTCCCTTCTGGAGGCTCCACTAGAGAAGCCATTTCCTTGCTCTTTTCAGCTTCTGGAGGCCACTTGTGTTCCTTGGCTCATGGCCCCTTCCTCCATATTCAAAGCCAGCAATGTTGCATCTCTCTGACAGTTCTTCCCTGGCCACATGTGACCTCCTCTTGCCTCCCTCTCCCACTTACAAGAACTCTTGTGATTACATTAGGCTCACCTGGATAATCCAGGATCATCACCCCATCTCCAGGTCAGCTGATTAGCAACCTCAATTGCACCTACAACCTTAGTTCCCCTTTGCCATGTAATCTGACATATTCACAGGTTGCAGGAATTGGGACGTGGACATCTTGGGGTGAGTGGGGCACCACACGAACTGCTTCATGCTCACACGGCAATAAGATTCTAGTTAAAGTTGTTCCATGGGTTTACACATTTTAAAATTTCATTTTTTTTGCCTTCTATTGATGTCTCCAGAAGGAAAAAAAGTCAGTGATAATTCTGCCATCTTTGACCAGAAGCCCACCACAGAGTGCTCGATGTTGCTGACCCAGTGAAGAAGCAGTGGAGACCTGCCACAAGGCTGGGGACAGACACGGGTCTCTTATGAAAAGAAACATTTATCAGCTTGGTGTCAGCCTGGCAGAGTAAAAAGAGCACAGACTTTGGCATCAGACAGAGCTGAGCTGCAATCTTAGCTTAGTCAATCTAGACTTAGACTAGTCTAGTTAACTAGACTAGTTAAATCTAGTCTTAGACTAGCTGTGTTGCCTTTAGCAAATTGCTTAATCTCTGAATTCTCTCTTTTTATCTGTAAAATGGGGGTAATAAGAACACCCCCAATACCAGGTTATAATAAGGATTAAGTGATAACATGTATATCACTGGTTCTCAGCATTGGCCTCCCATTAGAATCATCTGGAGAACTTTACTAAAACAAACAAACAAAACCCCAGTGGCCAGGCCGCAGGTTGGGAACTTCAGCTATTCCTCAAGCTCTTGCCCTGAGGTCTGACACACCAAGGCCCTTGATAGCTAACAACTAAAAGCAGCTCCCATAGTTCTCTTACTCTTCCTTCCTCCATTTATGGTGTCCACCAGATGCTCCCCCAGTTGGCAAGACTGAGGTCAGGCCCTGCAGCTCCCTGACCTCCTCCCAGCAGCCAGGACACCTCACCTGTACTGTGGACTCAGCTCCTCACCCTCCCATGGCCTGGGACCTGCTGACCTATGGTTCAGGGTTGGACCAGCTCTGGCCACGCCCAAAAAACAAAAAGTCTGAGGTCACATGAAGGTTCTCAAGGCCGGACTTGGACTCAGAGATAAGGCAGGGCCCTGTGAGCCAGAGTGGGGGCCCATGGTACAGTATAGACCAGAAGAGGGTAGGATCCAGTGTGGCCCCAGAGCTGGGGCAAGAACTTGAGGAATATCGGAAGTTCGCAACCTGCGGTCTGGCCACTGGGGTTTTGTTTGTTTGTTTTAGTAAAGTTCTCCAGATGATTCTAATGGGAGGCCAATGTTGAGAACCAGTGATATTCATGTTATCATTTAATCCTTATTATAACCTAGTGTTGGGGGGTGTTCTTATCACCCCCATTTTACCGTAACAGAACTGAAAGCAGAACCCTCGGTCAAGAAATTCCAATATTGGCAAGACCTCAGCTTTTAGCTGTGACTTGTTCCAAATCATAAGAACCTCAATATGAGAATGCATTTTAGAAAAGTAACATACATTATGTGCTACTTTACCATGAGCTCAACCACTCTATAAGGCAGGTCATAATTATAATCCCATTTTACAGATAAGAGAATAGAAGCTTAGAAGAGCTCAATTAACTTGCCTAAGGTCGCAGATCTAGTAAGTGGAAAAATCCGAAGCTGAACCCAGGGCCCTAAATTGTGACCATCAAGCCAGAGCTTTGGGAAATGTATGAAAATGCAGATACCAGAGTCCTATGTCCCTACTCTACTCCCAGTTCTGATTTGTAGGTCTGTTGTGGGGCTCGGGAGTCAGCATTGTTAACAAGCACTCCAGTTGGCTCTCAGACCTCGGGGAGGAACACTGCATCCAGCCAGCCTGCAGAGCCCCCAGCTGGGGCAGGTGAGGAAGCTGGAGGCTTGTTCCCTGCGACATTCATAGGCAGTAGCAACGGCAGTTGAGTAGAATGAAAGCACTGAAAAAGACTCCTTGGGCTTCCCTGGTGGTGCAGTGGTTAAGAATCTGCCTGCCAACGTAGGGGACTCGGGCTCGATCCCTGGTCTGGGAAGATCCCACATGCCGCGGAGCAACTAAGCCCGTGCGCCACAACTACCGAGCCTGAGCTCTATAGCCCGCGAGCCACAACTACTGAGCCCCCATGCCACAACTACTGAAGCCCACGCGCCTAGAGCCCGTGCTCCGCAACAAGAGAAGCCACCACAATGAGAAGCCCGTGCACCACAACAAAGAGTAGCCCCCGCTCGCCGCAACCAGAGAAGAGCCCGCAGGTAGCAACGAAGACCCAACGCAGCCAAAAATAAAATAAATTAATTTAAAAAAAAAAAAGACTCCTTGAACCCAAAGACCTCTCCTGTTTGCTTGTCACAGTGATGATGGAATCCCATCATCAAGTCACTCTCTTCAGAGCAAAGTTCCACGCTCCCTCCTCTCCCCACTTCCCATTTGCCTGGGTGTGCAGACACTGAGGAAGAGGAGCTGATTTTTACTAGGATGTGAATGACTTCAGTGGAGCCTCAGGATTCCTTCTCCAGGGCGCTGGCAGGAGCAGGGGCATCCTAGAACCCTATCCAGAGTCCTTAGAGGATAGTCATAACCGAAAATGACATAGGAATGAAGTTCCCGCAGGACTAACAAGACCCAGGAAGACCCTGTGGTCTGGCCATAGTCCTCCCTGCTTGTCGGGCCCCTCCCTGCTTCACAGATGCTCCCCGCTCCAGAGCTTAGTGTCCTGCACTCTCTCCCCCGCTTTCTCCTCAATCATCCTGTCCTCAGGACAGACTCTGCATCTCATTCACTCCTCCGCTAACAGCTTAAAGGGAGCTCTGGTCAGCCTGATGAAAGCCCAGAAGGCGAGGGAAGCCTGAATTTCAAGAAGGGAGGAAAGTGAGCTTGTTTGTTTCAAATACAGAGAGTCAGCGTGTTTATATACTGTGAAGGTGTCAGGAAAGAGGACAAAATGAAATACAGGGATAGAAGAGAGAGCAGGAGCTACCTTCAGGGGCCCAGATGGAAGGATCCACTTTTAAAAGGGAACAAGGGTGGAGAGAGGGCTGTGCTGCTCAGGGGAACCAGACTGGGGTGGAGGCCGGAAGCTGAGAGCTCATACCGAAAGCTCCCATTCTCTCGGAATTAGGAAGAGTCAACAGGCGGGGTTCCGGGTTGGGGGAGGGGCAGACATCCCTGCCTCCCCGCAACATGTTATGATCAATATGCTAAATGCATTTTTCCTCCATCTGAGCCTGCCTACTCTTACTGTAACAGCTGTCTGTTGGCTTATTTGATGTTCATTGTCTGTCTCCCACACTGGCCTGTGAGCTTGCCTAGGACATGGCCTGGAGCGCAGTAGGCGCACCATACGTATCTGAGAATATACGACTGAACGACCGATGCCCCGGCCTTTTCCCCTCTTTCCTCCGCCATTGGCAGACTTCCCCTCTAATGCAGAGCAGTAGGCGGTTTGGATCCAGGGTCTGAAATTGGAGTACTGGGCGTTCTACTTCTAAAGCACCTCACCTGGACACGCGACCTTGGGCAGGCTCGCTGCTCTCCTCCTGCCTTTGGCCGTGGGCGTCAAGCAGCTGGCTGGGAAGCAGAGGCCACGCAGACGTTGCAGGGTGGAGTGGCAGCTTCTTTCTTCTTACTCAGTCCTCCAGTAGCCTAAGGCACTCGATTCTGAGTAGTGTCAGGGTAGGAGAGCAGTCTAAAAGCAACCACCACCCCAGCTCTGACTCTCACTTCCCCAAAACGCATTTCCGGGGACTCGGTGACAGAAATTACATTCACTGTCCGTCACAGGGAATTCTGGAGACTTTGGGTTTATTCAGGAATCTGCTTTTTTTTTTTTTTTTTCCCCTTTAACCAAGTTCCTCTAAGACGTAGAATTTACAGTGCGACAGCTACGCATATATTCACATAAATAAAACACATTTCAGGGCTTCCCTGGTGGCGCAGTGGTTATGAATCCACCTGCCAATGCAGGGGACATGGGTTCAATCCCTGGCCCCGGAAGATCCCACATGCTGCAGAGCAACTAAGCCCGTGCACCACAACTACTGAGCCCACGTGCCACAACTACTGAGGCTGCATGCCACAACTACTGAAGCCCGCGTGCCTAGAGCCCGTGCTCTGCAACAAGAGAAGCCACTGCAATGAGAAGCCCGCTCACTGTCGCGAAGAGTAGCCCCCGCTCGCCACAACTAGAGAAAGCCTGCGCACAGCAACGAAGACCCAACACAGCCAAAAAAATCAAAAACAAAAACAGGTTTCACAAAATGTCTTTAGGACACGTGATGCACTCCAACTAACATTTTCTCACCTATACTAGCCCATTTCATGAGAAAAGTCCTGAGTGTAAACCCCTCAATTTATTTCAAAATGGTCATGCCCTGTGTATTAAAAAACTCGAGTTTTTCTCATGAAAAAGAAATGATCTGAAATAGCCATGAGTCCCAAAAGGTGTGGGTAGAATGCACGTGTTGGGGAGGAATTAGAATTTCAGAAAGTTGGAGTTGGAAGAAGTCTCTGTGGGAAGAGGCAGACTTGTAAACAGCTTAGCAGGAAGACGGGGAGACCTGAATATGAATCCAGCTCCTCACTCTCTGCCATTAAGGGCTTCGTGGACTTGGACACAAATCCCTCTAACCGAGGCCTGCACTGTCCAAGACAGCAGCCACTGGCCCTGTGAGGCCATTCCACTGAGCACTGGCTAGATGGCTAGTCGAGGCCGGGATGTGCTATAAGTGTGAAATACACACTGGATTTCAAATATTTGGTACAGAAAGAAGAACATAACAGATCTTATTAATAAAGAACCTGCTGTATAAAAAAATAAATAAAATTCCTAAAAAAATCTCATTAATAAATATTTATCTCGATTACATGTTGAATTGATAATATTTTGGATATAGTGGGTTAAGCAAAATGTATTATTAAAATTAATTTCAGCTTCCCCCCCCTTTCTAATTTTTCCCCCCAGTTGAAAATCCCCCCCTTGACCCTCCTGCTCACACTCAAATTCTTAGGATTACCATCTGGGCATTACTATACTTACTGGTATCAGCTCAAACATTGTAACACTGTGTAAAAACAGAATGGAATTCAACAGCAGAATGGATAAATAAGCTGGTATAGTCATACAATGAAATGCTACCCAGAAATTTTAAAAAATGAATTCCTGATACACACAGCAGCATAGATGAATCCTGACAACATTACAGTAAGTGAAAGAAGCCACATTTGAAAGAGTACAATCTGTATGAGTCTCTGTGTATGAAGTTCAAGAACAGACTAAACTATTGTGATAGAAATCAGAATAGTGGTTTCAATGGGGGCAGAAAGGATCTGGTTGGAAAGGGCACAAGGGGATGGAAATGTTTACATCTTGTTATGCAATTGTCAAATGTACTGAACGGTACATTTAAGACCTAGGCACTTTATTGATAATTATACATCATCAAAAAATAAAAATAAAAAATAGAATGAGCTGCCTTTCAAGCACTTAGCTGGCTGGGCAGGGAATGAAGTTTGCTGGTAGGAACTGGATGGAGACTGTTGAATTCCTCTGGGTATTGGGGCAGGGGTGGGGGTCTGGAGTTCTGGGGGAGAATGGGAGGAGGAGAGGAAGGGGAGCCAGCTGGATGGTTGGAAAGTGGGAGAAGCATCTGGTCGAAGATGATCAGGGATGGAGTGGCCAAAGGGCCAATGGCATTTTAAGAACAGGGCTGTATTATGTCAGTTTGCAGTGGTTTGCATTGCTGCATTAGAAACTTCCCCTATGGCCCCATTCAATCTTTCGTAAAGTCTACTGCATCTGCCAATGCGTTGGTGCACAGTTTTGTTTTGGTGATGTGGGGAGTGAGGTAATGACTGAGTTTCATCCCTGGGTCAGTGCAGTATGGAACAGAGGCTCACCCACAGGGGCTCGGAGCTGGGCTGGCCATGGGAAGGTGGAGGCCTCCTGGGGAGCCCACAGAAATCTGTAGGAGGGCTTTGGACTTCGCAGGGCATGGAATGAGGGTTTGAGCTGCTCTCCACCTAGATCTCAAGTGTCTGGGAGATTGTAGACAATATTGAGGCTACACTTGCAAGTCAGCATGAGCAGTGCTTGCCCGAATTCGCCTCTTGTTCCCAGACTGTCACTGCCCAGGCTCAGTGAGGCCAAGTTCCCACCTGACCACCTCACTGTTGTCAGCACCAGAAATGGCCATGTGGATAGTTGATGGCCACTTAAAATCCAACTGTGGCTGCGGAAGGGCGGGGCAGTGTAGTAAAAGGAGTTCAGCCTCTCTTCTCCCTCTCTCTATCCTTCCATTTCTGTGAAAGGCTAAATATAAGGCCTAGAGAACTAAGAAGGAGAAGGCAAGCCAAACATATACTTTTTTGCACATGCTGCCTTCAGTATGACAGCTTATCACACCAGCTCTCAGATTAATCTTGTCATCTGGTTTATTTCATTATAGGGCTTGACTCTGTTTCACATTGAAATATTGACACATTCACCCATCATAGTTTATTGCTCCCCTGGCCACAGTTAGAAACTACATCTATTTGCTAGCAAAAAATGAAAGATGATCGCAAAATCCTATCCTGGCAAAGTTATAGTGAAACGGACCCTCCCACAGGGCCAGTGGTAGTATACATTGATTTCATTTTTTAAAAAATTTATTTATTTAATTTATTTATTTTCGGCTGCGTTGGGTCTTCGTTGCTGTGCGCGGGCTTTCTCTAATTGCGGAGAGCAGGGGCTACTGTTTGTTGCAGTGCACAGGCTTCTCATTACGGGGGCTTCTCTTGTTGTGGAGCATGGGCTCTAGAGCTCAGGCTCAGTAGTTGTGGCACACGGGCTTAGTTGATCCGTGGCATGTGGGATCTTCCCGGACCAGGGCTCGAACCCGTGTCCCCTGCATTGGCAGGCGGATTCTTAACCACTGCGCCACCAGAGAAGTCCCTACATTGATTTTTTTTAAAATTTTTTGGAAAGAAATTAGTAGTACATTTGAAAATGGGCTTCCCTCCATCTTATAACATTACTGGAGGATGTAGCTGGAGATGGCTGGGAGAAAGCACGAAGAGTGAATTTTGATTGTTTAGTGTGTGAGAGTAGGGTCTGTCTTTCTTTCCCTGCCACCCAGCCTTGCTGTGAGGCATAAAGCAAACACGGTTTCAAAAATTTAGGTATCACATTTTATAAGAGCTTCTGCTCCCTGCTCCCAAATAGGTTGATATTCTAGTATCTTTGAGATGTTCTGGGTGATGTGAGCCTTTCAGAGCTGCAGATCATTCAGGCTTCTTAGTAAGTTTATCCCAGAATTTCTACAACCCAAGATTCCTTCCCTGGGTCCAACCAAATCGCCTCTTGCTGTTGCTTACTTTCTTATTTGTTTGGCTCTAAGAAGGCGGAGGGAAACTTGAACCTGTCGCTCAGGGGCTCTTTGGCAGGAATGCTTGTGTCATGTTAAGTAGATGGAGGGGGTCAGGGATGCTGCTGCCTGATGACAGCTATGACGTCTGTATTTCTATGTCTAGAATGTCCTTACATCAAAACAAAACATAGATAACTTTCCAAAACAGCTACACCTGAGAAGAAAAAAGACTGGCAGGCAAGACAGCAAACTCTTTACTGTGATTATTGTGAGGTGGTGGGATTTGGGGTCATTGTTTCCCTTATTGCTCGGCAGTTTTCTAATTTTCAGAAAGGGAAAAAAAGATGCTAAAAAAAAAAATTAACAAGAAGCTCCCAGTCTTTGTCTTCTCCAGGCTCAACAATCCCCACTTTTGATGCTTCCTCAGAGGTCCACCCATGCAAAGGCACCAGGAAAGGGAGTGGCTTTAGGGACAACTGATGCATGAAAAGGTGGAAGTGAAAAGGACAAAGCCGAACCCAGGTCTCCTCCACAGTCATTTTTTCCAGGGGTCAAGAGCAGACTGCTCAATTGAGATCTGACCCCAGCCCAACACACCTTGACCTTGAGGCCTCTGGAAGGCAAGATGCCTGAAAGATAAATCCCTGAATGCCAAAGACACAGTGACAAAGACACCAAAGCTGGTGGTGTTCATCCACGGGTTTCAAGATGTAGCCCAAAGTTCACATAGTCAATGCCTCAACTCCCACCCCGCCTCCAGCACAGACCAGTTAGGGTCCTCTCACAGGTCAGTTACCCAAACTCGCCGTCAGAATCCAGAGAACGATAACAACCCTCTAGCGGTACACACCTCTCACTCTCGGTCATTACGTCATTGCAACCTGAGAAGTAGGCCTCTTCATGGCCCCACCATACACACAAGGAGATGGAGGCCCAAGGAGGTGAAGTGATCCCGAGGTCACCCAGCCAGCCAGCCAGCAGCAGGGTGAGCTCTTCAAGACCAGTGTTTCTCCAGCCCCACCCAGCGGTCGTACCAAGGCCCTAGGCTACAATCCCCCAGCCCAAGCCCAGGTGGTCACTCGCACTGACACAGGCCCAGGTGCTTACTAAGCTGCAGGAGGTCCAGCTGTGAGCGGCTGAGGGACCAGCAGTGCTCTGAGAGTCACGGCTCAGCGCAGCTGGGGAGGAGTGGTTCCTCACCCACAGGCTTTCCACCCACCCGAGCCATGAGTGTCCGCCTGACCACACTTCCCCTTTCTGCTCAGCCCACCAGGGAGAGGCCCAGGCGCCGTCACCAGGCAACCAATCCCTCTTCCAAGAAAGCTGACTCCTGAGGCCTTCCAGGAGCCAGAATCTTCTTGCTGCCCCTGTGCTCCTGCAAGTCCCACTGGCAGACCGTCCTGGGGTGGAGGGATCAGGCCCCAGGGCGGAGGGGGTTAGGGTGGGGTGGGGTCCCCACACATGAGCCTGCCCTGAGCAGCCCGGAGCTCCAGAAAAGCTAAAGGAGCCTGACTCCCACCCAGGCTCAGAGACAGACCTGGGTGAGAAACCAGTTCACGGGTACCAATGCCGTCCCACAAGGAAAACAGCTCTCACAAGCCCCGGGAGCCCTGGCACTGCTGACCCAGCTTCTGCTCGGGGAGGCGAGGGGAGCCTCCTGTTTCTCAGGGTGTGTGACAGGCTGCGTCAAGAAATGGGTCCAGCGGACCCCTGGACTCAGTTGCCTTCCCACAGCACCACCTCTGAAATGGGGGCCGGGGGTGGGGAAGCCAACCCACCGTTTGGTGGACTTGACTGTGCTGACTGAAATGAATGGTCACGTCAGTAAAAAGAGCCAAACTGGCGTGCCTTGTGTCTGCCCGGGGTGAACAAGTTATGATTATTCTCAGCCATGATGATGATACCCTGGGATGTCTGGTAAACGTTTAACAACAGGCTCTCGGGAGACAGAAAGATTCCTGGTTTGTAGTGTTTGCTCATTTCTGTGATGTAAATATCCCCACGGCGGCCGCTTTCAAGCTACCAACAGGAGTCGCTGGACTTGGCATTGGGAGGGGACGCACACAATTGGCTGCTCACCACAGAACTGATAAATCCCATTAGGGAGCAGCTGCTGGGGACTAGGGCCCGAAACCGGTGCCCTTATCTCACCCCATCTTCACTTACCTGGAAGATTATTGTCTCCATTTTACAGGTGAAAATATCGAGGCTCTGGGAGGTTACATCATGAATCAACACTGCACAGCCCGGGAAGGACCTTCAACCCAGGTCTGTCCATTTGCAAAGTCTAAGTTCTCTCTTATTAGGGTCGATCCAAAACTTTGCGGCTCAAAAACGTCTCTTAGAGCAAATCGTAAATGATCTTTTGAGAAGTGAATAAATGCTTCTGTGGGTAGAACTCATCTTCTGCTACCAAGGTGGTGACTCCTTGGTTTGTGTTTCATTGACTCATCCAATAAGCGATTTTGCTAAGGCTTCGGGACGGCGTGTTCAGCTGTGATGCAGTGAACTTGATAAACCTACTGCTTCGCACAATGCACTTGTCACAGCACGTCCGAGTGGGGCTGTTAGGAGATCCAAGTGCCAGACTCAGTCTGCCAACACCTTCCTATGTGAACCCCTCCCCTCCCTGAGCCTCAGTTTCCTCATTTGTAAAATAAAAGAGTTTGATAAACATGAAGGTGCTTCAGAGATTGTACCATAAATCACTCTTCCGTTATTGTCTGTTCTCCGCAGCTGGGACAGGGCACCTCCTCAACTATCCTCCACAACCCGGGCACCCAGCACGGTCCTGGGCACAACAGAAAATGCCTGATAGATACATGTCGACTGAAAAAAGAAGCCAAGTAGTCTACAGGGAAAAGAAGTGAGTTACATACTCCAAAGGAGGCAACTTCATTCTAGCAAACTTGAGGGCCTACTTTGCCAGGTCCTGTGCTGGGTGGTATGAGGGCCAGAGAGAAGAATCAGACCTAGTGCCTGTCCTCAGGGAAGCCTCTCAAGGTGTAGGAAGAAGGTGGAAACATAATATAATGCTGGCGAGGTTCAATGCCCTTTGCTTTGTGCCAGGCCCTATGCTCACATGTCTCTGCTCAGAGCTGAGCAAGTTGTCCCTGGGAGAACCCATGTTCTTCAGGACAGAAGGGCATGTAACTAATTACTATTGAAAGCAATGAATACTGGTGCCATGGAAGCACAAAATGGGAGGGCTGAGAGGGCATTCGAACTGGGCCTTGAAGGATGTGTAGGAGCTCACCAAGTGGAGATAATATGGAGAGACCAACCCAGAGTGTTTGGACAGCAGCAGGTGGTTGTATGTCTGGTGGAGAGTGAACGTGTTGGCAGAGGGAGGCTGAAAGCAAAGTTTAGGGCCCCCACCAGGTCATTTGGACCTACCCACTTCCTTGCCGTCCACACTCTTCCCCTGGCTCCACCACCGTCTTCCTACAACAGGAGGAGGACAGGAAGTCGGGGTGGTCTGTTTGGCCTTCCTTGTGCACATCTGAAATGCTGCCCGCTGGCCTGGGTAGCTAAAGACGCCCCTGCAGGGGTCAAGGCACCCTCTGGTGGTCATCTGTGGAGCTTTCCTCTCCTCAGGATTCAACTTCACCCTGTGGTTCAAAGTATCAAACTACCTTAAACTGAAAGAAAGGAAAAAGAAAAAAGCAACAGTTCTTTTTTTTTAAAAATTTATTTATCTATTTATTTTTGGCTGTGTTGGGCCTTTGTTGCTGTGCGCAGGCTTTCTCTAGCTGCGGTGAGCGGGGGCTACTCTTCGTTGCGGTGCGCGGGCTTCTCATTGCGGTGGCTTCTCTTGTTGCAGCACGGGCTCTAGGCGCGCGGGCTTCAGTAGTTGTGGCGCACGGGCTTAGTTGCTCCCAGACATGTGGGGTCTTCTTGGACCAGGGATCGAACCCGTGTCCCCTGCACTGGCAGGTGGATTCTTATCCACTGCACCACCAGGGAAGTCCCTCAAACTACCTTAAACTGAGAGAATGGGGGAAAAAAAAAAAGCAACAGTTCTTATTTTGGACTAGACTCTAGTGTTTTCCCATGAAGAGTTATAATCATTGCCCAGTCCATGAAATGACTAAACAATCTGCCCAAGGCCTTGCTGCATGTACCCTGCCTCTCGGGTAGCTTTCTTGGGAACTCACCCAGCCTGAAATGCAAACAAGTGTTGGTCACTGGAGCAGGAACCTCCCTTGAATTGTCTAACGGCCTCTGAAGTTGCACCTTGGTGCGCACATCCTCCATGTGAGATGAGAGGTGATTGTGCCTCTGCACTCGGGGGTGGGGGAGAGGACCTCCGGAGAAAAGCAGCAATGATGTTGCATGACACCATGTGTTAGTGCTCATTGATTTGACCAAATATTTACTGAGCGTCTCCTATGTGCCGGGCACTGAGTACAATGGTGAACAGACCTAGTTCCCATCTTCTGGTGACTCACAATCCAGTGGGGATAAAGACAAGTGAGTAGATTATTACAGTCCGGATAACTGTGCCCGTGACACACACTCTCACAATGGAGAGTCCTGACGCTTGGGAATTTAGGATATGACGGTGGCATTTCAAATCATCATGGGAAAGAAGCGTTATTCATTTCATGGTACTGGCTAGCCACTTTGAAAAACTACCTAGCTAGATTCCAATCTCACCTCTCCCAGGAGAACACATTCCAGGGTGTTCCAGCAAAGATTTAACTTTAAAACATGAACTTATAGGAGCGCCAGAAGAAAATATGGATCATTTTCTTTTTAAAATTATCAAGAGTGGGGAAAGACTTTCTAAGTTTGCTACAAAACCAGAAGCCATAAAAGAAAACAGTGATAAATTGGATTATATTTTTAAAAGGTTTCTGAAGGATAAGAGAAACCAGAGAGATGACTGAACAGGAAAAAATATTTGTTACATACATAGGGAAGGATCGATGTTTCTAATTTAAAAATGTCTTTTATAAGCTCATAAGATGTAAAATAAACATGTCAATAGAAACATGGGCAAAAGGCAGTTCATGGAAGAAATACAAATAGTTGGCAAACATATGAAAAATGATTACATCTCACCAATAATAAAAGAAATGTATATAACCATAGTTTATTATGATGAGAATTTAAACCAATACAGCCTTTCTGAAGGGCAGCTTGGCAGCATGCATCTGTATTAGTTTCCAAGGGCTGCTGTAACAAAGTATCACAAACTGGGTGGCTTAAAATGAAATTTATTGTCTCATAGTTCTGGAGGCTAGAAGTCCAAAATCGAGGTGTCAGCAGGACCATGCTCCCTCTGAGATTCTGGGTAGAACACTTCCTTGCCTCTTCCAGCTTCTGGTGATGCCTGGCAATCCTTGGCTTACAGCTGCATCCATCCAATCTCTGCCTTTGTCATCCCATGGCCGTCTTCACATTGTCTTCTCTTTCTGTGTGTCAGTGTCTGTGTCCAAATTTCTCCTTTATATCAGGACACCAGTCATATTGGTTTAGGATCCAACCTAATGACCTCATCTTAACTTGATCATCTGCAAAGACCCTACTTCCAAATAAGGTCATTCACAGATGTTAGGGGTTAGGAAATGGACATACTTTTTTGCAGGGGGCCTCGCCACGCGGTTTGTGGGATTCTTAGTCCCTGACCAGGGATTGAACCTGCGCCCTCGGCAGTGAAAGGGTGGAGTCCTAACCACTGCACCGCCAGGGAACTCCCTGGCATACCTTTCTGAGGAACACAGTTTAACCCATAATAGTATCCAAATGTAAAATGGACATACCTGTGACTCAGTAATCCCATATTAGGAAATTTACTCTCAAGAGATACCTAGACGAAAAGCAAAGAGGTTCAGGATAGTATTGTTTATAATAGTGAAAAATTAGAAGCAATCTCCTAGTCAGTTGTGTATTGGTTAAAAATGTTATTCTATACAATACTATGAAACCAATAGAAATGGAGATGTAATTCTATATTTATGGCCATAGATAGGCAATCACAACACGTTGCATGAATGAAGCAGATTATAAAACAGCACGTGTATTGACTTTGTAAACTTGTACACTTAAATCTAAGTCAAGAGAGATGTACCCCAGTATAACAGTGGCTCCCTCTGAGTTGGTGGGATTCTTAGAGATTGAAATTGCCTTCTTTCCATTGTCTGAGGATGTTTGGGTACGTTTATAAGTCACAAAAACAAGAACGCCTCTTTAAAGGGCTCTGACCGGGGTATGGGAGGCCAGAGCACGTGGGTGGAACTGGGAATCGTCTTGAAGTCCACCGTGTTCCTCTGTTCTCCCCCAACAGCAACTGCCATGCGGGCCTTGCACCTTCTCCCCGGCCCCCATGCCTTCCCTGAGGTCACTGAGGGGAGATCTTCCCGGCCCAGATGGAAGGTCAGCGTGTAGATATTTGGGGGGTGTGGTGGGCAGGGGACAAATGAAAGGGGTCCCTGCCCACTTCTCCCCATTTCTGGAGGCGAAGAGCCCCATGAGAGAACCCGTGAATATGTTGCCTTATACGGGCAAAGGAACTTTGCAGATGTGGTTAAGTTAAGGACTTGGAGGTGGCGAGAGTACCCTGGATGATCTAGGTGGGCCCCAGGTAATCACCAGGGTCCTCCCAAGAGGGAGGCAGGGGGCCAGAGTCAACAGTAGGAGATATGACCATGCAAGGAAGAGGTTGGAGTGACGGAGGAAGGGCCTGAGCCCAGGAAGGCAGGTGGCCTCTAGGAGCTGAAAGAGGCAAGGGAATGGATGCCCCCCTGGGACAGCTATGTGGAGACAGCAGTGATTTCAGTTCTCACCCGTGAACTTTACTCCTTCTCCTGACTCCCAAATGCTAGTTCACGAGCCCTGCTACCACTCAGCTCTGACTGGGCTCAAGTTGGGCCTGCTCTGTTCAGAATGCCTAGAAATTGTATGTGTCCTGTCGGTTCAACGTGGCTGTCTCTCCGCTGGGCATCCTTCCCTAGATACACTTTGCAGTGGTTGTAAAACACGACCACAGATTCTTTGACACTCCTCCCACTGAGGAGGGGTCTCTGTCCCCTCTACTTGAAACTGGGTGGCCTTAGTGACTCATGTGTCACCCACAGCATGTAGTGAAAGTGAGGTTGCGTAACTTAAGAGGCCAGGTCAGAATAGGTTTGCAGCTTCTGCCCAGTCGTTTCCGGACACTCACTCTGGGGAAAGCCAGCTCCCCACCCACCCCCGCCGCCGCCCCCATGCCTCCAGGGGGAAAAGATAACTCCCCACTTTGTGCAAACATTGTACCTGTCCATCTCTCTATCACGGCTGTAGTGGATGCCTGTTATTTTGTCTTCCCAGGCCTTCACCCCTTCTTTTGTGACTAACAACCCTTTCTTTTGGAAAGTGTCCCCCTCTGCCCCTGCCCCCCATATCAACCATGTTTTTCCAGTCAGAGCTGCTCTTGTTTCCTGCTCCAACTGTTGGTTCCTGCACCAACTGCCATGATTGTTTGGTCCAGGGATGAGCACCTGGCACAAGGTGTCTTAGATTAAGATGCCCCAGAAGCAGACCCTGAGTAAGGATTTGAGTGCAAGTAGTTTATCTGGTGGCACCAGTAGGGGCATGGGAAAGTGAGATGGGGGGAGGGAAGGAAGTCAACACAGGGAGCAGCAAAGAGCGGGTTTCCACTGTGAGTAACTGGGACTCAGTCCTGCTGGGAACTGTGTGGGGAGCACTGTAGACATTTCCTACCCAGGGGGCGAGGGAGCTCAGGTGTCTACCAAGTCCAGTCAGCCATTGGTTGAGAGCTGCTCTCCTAGACTTGAACTATCCAAGGTTAACTTCCCAGCATTTCCAGCCTGAGGCAGAGCTCACTCTGGTGGCCAGAGAAAGGCCAGGCCAAGAGTCACAACCTGTGGGCAGGAAGCTTGTTGGGTCTACAGGGGAACTGTGAGTGCCAAGCAGAGGGGTGAGGGCGGGGCACCAACAGCATCTGCCGTACAAGGCGAGCCAATCACAGCACTTCCCTGGGACTTTGGAAACTGGACCAGAGAGAGAGAAGCAATCTTCCTCCACTGGAATGTGAGGTTCAGGAGTTGTAGGTGGATCTGCAACTAGAGAGGAATAAGCAATCACACACAGAGAAACAGAGTTGTGGCTGTCACACATCTGTCTTTCCATTTCTTCATCCATTCTTTTATGGCCTGGTGGCATTTGCATCCCTGGCTCAGTTGTCCCTAAGGCCCAGTGGCCTTCCTTCCCTTCTCAAGGCATGGTCCTTTAACTCTTCAAAGATCTAATTGCATGAGATCCTCCACATATTCCCCAGTCCTTGGGTTACACATCAGCACATGAAGATGAATGGTTTACTTAGTTTCAAGGATATGGACATAGAGATGTATCAAAAGGGCACAGAAAGGGCATAATAATGACTAGAAAGACCTTTGTCACAACATCCCAAAGAGCAAGCATGAAAGGGTTGTACAAAGCACACAGGAAGCCCAGAAGGAGCCAGAGACACCCCTCCCCAGGCAGGATGTGCGGAGGAATATGGGGTGTGAGTATGTTTAGCAATGTGACAGGCACATCTGAGTACATCCAGTTCAGGATCACTGAGCATCCCTGCCCTGATGGGGATGTCCAGGCACGTCCACATGAGCCTCACTAAGCCATCTACAGTAAGCTGAATGAAGACGTCCCAATCCCCAGAACCTGTGAATATGTTCTTTACACGGTAAGAAGACTAAGTTAAGGATTTTGAGATTGAGAGATGATCCTGGGTTATCCAGGTGGGCCCAGTGCAATCACAGAGGTCTTCCCAAGAGAGAAGCAGGAAGGTCAGTCAGTGGTAGGTGAAAGGACCATGGAAGCAAGAGGTTGGAGTGACAGAAGAAGGGTCACGAGCCAAGGAAGGCCAGCAACCCCTAGGAGCAAAAAAAGGCAAGGAAAAAATTCTCCCTGAGAGTGTCCAGAAGGAACCAGCCCTGCCAACCCATTCTATACACCTGATGTCCAGAACTATAAGAGATTAAATTTATGTTGTTTTAAGCTACTAAATTTGTGGTAATTTGGTACAGCAGCAACAGGAAACTAATACTCCTCCAGCATCTCCAGAATCCTACCAAGCCTTCTTGTTTATGTCTAAGCCAGTTCAAGGATGGTTTCAAGGTCATTTGCTACCCAAACAATCCTGTCAGAACAGCAGCAAGCATCACACGGACAGATGTCTCCCCCTCACACTGTCAGCTCCTTCTTCTTACCTCCTCCATTCTGTTCCACGGAACCTTCTAGATGGTGGCTCACAGCTGTTGTTCATTATTTGTTTGAGAACTAAGGGGGTTTGGTGGGAGGAGGAAGGTTTATTTTTAAAAATCACATATGCACATACACCGAAGTTCAGTCTCTGAGAAGCTGTGAAATCATGTCCAATTTCAGCTTTACCCACAGGAACCCACCCAGAAAAGTATTCAAATTAGCAACTCTTTCTTTTTTTATATTTAGATAAAATGTAAATAACATAAAATTTACCATCTTAACCAGTTTTAAGTGTACAGTTCAGTGACATTTACACTGTCATGCAACCATCACCACCATCCTGCTCCAGAACTTTTTCATCAACTCAAAGTGAAACTCTGTCCCTGTTAAACATGAACTTGATGCCGAAAACTCAGCCTCTGTGCGTGCACTGGTGCCGAACCAAATCTCGGAGACAGTTTTGCGTGAAGTAGAAAAGAATAGCTTTATTGCTTTGCCAGGCAAAGGGAGACACAGTGGCTGGTGCCCTGAAAAACTGTACATCCCAACCCGGGAGGATTTGGTGAGGAGTTTTAAGTTTTATAGCAATGGTTCAAGGGTGGGTTTGCTGATAAGCATCAGGGTGTGTGCAGGGCCTGCATTCCTTTAATCTGTTCTCAGGTAGTTCTCTTGATGAGCTTCTCTGGTTCTTTTAATCTGGCCTTGGGTGGTCCTCTCTGGAATGAAGAATGCTAACATCTTCCATTTGTTGGGGGTTTTAGTTCTGTGAAGAGCTCAAAGATATTGTTAAGGGTATCCCCTGGGGAGGACCCAGGACCCTGCCCCAAGGCTGCACCATTGTTTCTTGGCTGCTCCTCCCTTGTCTCTGCATCCCCTCCCTTCCCTGATTAGCAACTGTTTGAAAGGCTTTTGTGCCCGGGAGCCCCATAGGGTCCTGCTCCGTTTCAAACTCCCCATTCCCCCTCCCACCAGCCCCTGGTAGCAACTTTTTCTTGAAAAAGGCTAAAGAATGTTAAAACCGTCAAAAGCCAACCATTTTACCTCCTGGCTAGCCAGGCTCTGGAACTGTTTTAGGGCAAAACTACACAGAAAGCTTCAAGGCAAGCCTCCTCCCACGACTCCAGAAACTTTGCCTTCAAGACAAGATCACCAACCACTTGTGCTGCTCCACGTGGGGAGCAGGACAGGACACAGAAGTGAGATCTCCACCAGAGGCCAGAGGGCAATTGAAGGGGAAACAGGTCACCCTGGTTGTTCCCCCTGAAAGGGTACCCCTCCAGGTGTCAATGCCAGAGATCTGGGCTTTTCTGGGTGCAGGGCCTACCCATTTTAGTGTTAAAAGATAATTTTCAATGAAAGATAAAATCATGAATCTCATACAGATATAAAAATGAGCACCTGTTCAAGTTTTTATTCTACTAATTAATCAATGAGGCAACCAGGCAGATGTTAGAGTAAGTTTAAAAGAAAATCCAAAGGACAGATTTATAGGTTAGGAGTATTGAAATAAATGTGCAAATGTGAGCCAAACTGGTTTTTCCGTAGAGAGGGTCTGGTGGGAGGAAAGTCATTCCAACCTCTACAGGATAGGACAGAATTTCCATATCCATAGATAAGAATTATTTTTGTCTTGCTATCAATTATCTCTACACTTTACAGAGAACCAGAATCAGAAAACTCACAGGGATGACCTCTAGAGTTTAGACAATGCATAGTTTCCCACTGGAACAATTTTTTTCTCTACTTGAGAGGTGAAGGAATTAAAAAGAAGAGCAGATCAGTGGAGCTTCTGAGAGAAGAAGGGCCTCAGGAGTAGAGAAAAGAGTCCACGTATTTCTGGAAGATACTAGAGCTTCAGTTGTTAAGTTGTTACCCATTGCCTGGGACACCGCTGAATTTTGCAGTGAAACTCTGGTGTCAAAGAGCTGAGGGTTTGCTTCAGCGACAGCCAGGAAGGGGAAACCACAAAGCAAGGCTGGACCCCAGAGCCTTCATGGGCAGGAGACCCGCAGTGTTGAAATGAAGGCAAAGCTGCAGGGGAATGGCACTAGGGTCACACAGGCAGTCTGACCAAGGCTGGACCTCTCAGACCAGGTGCAGCCTTGGGTGTTCTCCACGCCTGACTGGCCCTGAGGCCCGGGCCTGAATGGAGGGGTGTGCATTCCAGAAGTGGGAAGGGCAAGGTTACCCCTAAAGGTAGAATTTTGAGAATGTGAGGGAATTCCTGCCTGTGGGCATGGAACAGTCTGGAGTCCCTATGAACACAACATAGGGAACTCTGCTTGTGATTGCTGCCCTGGCACCCCCAAAGCTGAGTGGAGGGAAGGAACCACGTCAGCACCCACTGAACTGAAGAGATTCTCAAGAAATTAAATCCTGGCTGGTGTGGCTAAACCCTTCCTCTTCCTCCATCCAGCCTCTTTCTGGGATTCTCAGTGGAAATGATAAATTGCTGAAAGTCTGGAAACATTCTCATCTCTACCACCAGATGGCGCCACTCACCACCACACTGGCTAATTGTTAGACCAGATAAGAGGTTCTCACACTTACAGAGGAGCCTGGAAGAACCCAACCCAATCTGCTCCCCTGGCGCGGCACAGAAACCATGGGAATTTCTAGTCTTTGGGCTCAGGGGAGGAGCAGAGGAAAGCAGGTACTGCCTGGAGAGCTGAGAACCCAGACAGGAAAAGAAGATCCTGATCAGAACTCTCTCTCCAATCCTCCTCACCACACACTGCTCTTATTTTTTCTATTGTTTCACTTCACTTTCCACAAAGTTTGAAATTCCACCCATTAAAAATTCATTGGTTCAACAACAAAAAACTAACAACTGGATTAAAAAATTGAAAAAGTACTTGAATAGACATATCTCCAAAGAAAGTATACAAATGACCAACATCACATGAAAAGATGCTCAGCATCATTAATCATTTAGGGAAATGCAAATCAAGAACCTCACACCCATTAGGATGGCTACTATAAAAAACAAAACAAAACAAAAAACAGAGAATAACAAGTGTTGGTGAAGGTATGGAGAAATGTGCACTGATGGTGGGCATGTAAAATGGTGCAGCTGCTATGGAAAACAGCATGGCGGATCCTCAAAAAATTCAAAATAGGGCTTCCCTGGTGGCGTAGTGGTTAAGAATCTGCCTTCCAATGCAGGGGACGTGGGTTTGATCCCTGGTCAGGGAACTAAGATACCACATGCCTCAGGGCAACTAAGCCCACGTGCCACAACTACTGACCTCACGCGCCTCAACTAGAGAGCCTGCGTGCTGCAAACTACAGAGCCCACGTGCCCTGGAGCCTGAGCGCCACAACTAGAGATGAGAAAACCCACACGCCACAACCAGAGAGAAGCCTGTGTGCCACAACGAAAGATCCCACATGCCACAACTAAGACCTGACGCAGCCAAAAATAAATTAATTAAAAATAAATCTTCAAAAAAAAAGAAGAGATACATGGACCCCTATGTTCATAGCAGCACCAATCACAATAGCCAAGACGTGGAAACAACCTAAATGTCCATGAACAGAAGAATGGGTAAAGAAGATGTGGTATAGGACTTCCCTGGTGATCCAGTGGTTAAGACTCTGCACTTCCAATGCAGGGAGTGTGGGTTCAATCCCTGGTCAGGGAGCTAAGCTCCCACATGCTGTGCAGCGCTGCCAAAAAATCCCCAAACAAACAAACAAAAAAAAAGAAGATGTGGGGGGCTTCCCTGGTAGCACAGTGGTTAAGAATCCGCCTGCCAGTGCAGGGGACACGGGTTTGAGCCCTGGACCGGGAAGATCCCACGCGCCGCAGAGCAACTAAGCCCACATGCCACAACTGCTGAGTCTGCGCTCTAGAGCCTGTGCTCTGCAACAAGAGAAGCCACTGCGATGAGAAGCCCGTGCACCGCAACAAAGAGTAGTCCCCACTCGCCACAACTAGAGAAAGCCCGCGTGCAGCAACGAAGACCCAACGCAGCCAAAAATGAAGAAATTAATTAATGAAAAAATAAAGATGTGGTGTATATATATACAATGGAATACTACTCAGCCATAAAAAAGTATTAAATAATGCCTTTTGGAGCAACATGGATGGACCTAGAGATTATCCTGCTAAGGGAAGTAAGTCAGAAAGAGAAAGGCAAATTTCATATGATATCACTTACATTTGGAATCTAAAATATGACACAAATGAACTTATCCACAAAACAGAAACAGACTCACAGACATAGAGAACAGACTTGTAGTTGCCAAGGGAGAGGGGGGGATGGAGGAGGGATGGATTGGAATTTTGGAATTAGCAGATTCAAACTGTTACGTATAGAACAGATAAATGACAAGGTCCTACTGTATAGCACAGGGAAATATATTCAATATCCTGTAATAAACCATAATGGAAAATAAAATAACATCCCTTGATGAAAAATTACCAAGCATTCAATGAATCAGGAAACTACAACTCATAATGGGAAGAAGCATCAATCAATCAAAACAGACCCAGAAATGACAGAGATGATGGAATTAGTGGACAAGAGCATGTTAAGTAGAAATGTAGAAGATATATATGATTCAAATCAAACTTCTTGAGATGAAGAATACACTGAATGGCATTTACAGCAGATTAGACACTGCAGAAGACAAGATTAGTGAACTTGTTACAGTAAGAGAAACTATCCACAAAGAAACAAGGAGGAAAAAAGGCTAAAAGTAAAGGAACATCGAGTGTGAGATAACTTCAAGAAGGCTAATATACATGAGTCCTAAAAGGAGGAGGTGCAGAAGAAGTATTCAAAGAAATAATAGGCACCATTTTTTTCAAATTTGATGAAAACTATAAACCCACAGATCCAAGAAGCTCAATGAACCAAAAACACAAGAAACATGAAGAAAAAGACACCAAAGTACATCACAATTTAAATTAGCAATAAAGAGAAAATCTAAAAGCAGCCAGAGGAAAAAAGGGCACAATACGGCTAGAGAAACACATATTTCAGCAATCTTCTTGTTGGAATCAAGGTGATCTAAAAGATAGGGGAGAAACATTTCAAAAATACTAAAAGTAAACAAAACAAAACAAAACAACAAAAAAACCCCTATCAATCTAGAATTCTATAGAATGACAAAACAAATGCTAGAATTAATAAGTGAGTTTAATAATGTTGTAGGATACAATACAAAACTAAATTGTATTTTTATATTATAGCAATGATCAATTGGATATTGAAAATTTTCAAAACACCATAAAAATATTAAATACTTGAGGAGACATCTGACAAGGACCAAGGACATGTAAGACCTGCACATTGAAGACTACAGAAAAATTAAAAGAAATCCTAAATAGAGACCTATATTATATTCATGGGTCAAAAGACTCAATATTGGTAAGTGTCAATTCTCCACAAATTGATCTACAAAATCAACATGGTTCCAATCAAAATCTCAGTGGGCTTTTTTAGTAGAACAAGGTGATTCTAAAATTTATATGGCAATGCAAAGGATGTAGAATGGCCAAAATAACACAGAAGAAGAAAAACAAAGTTGGAATACTTAATACTACCTGATTCAAGATGTTATAAATCTCGAGTAATAAAAACAATGTGTTACCAGTACAAATACGTCAAATATACAAACAGATCTGTGGAACAGAATACAGAGTCAAGAAATAGACTTGCATGTATATGGTCAGTTGTTTTTTAACAAGATGCAAAGGCAATTCACTGGAGAAAGGGTAGTTTTTCAATTCCTTAAATAGGTCATGGAACAGAATAGAGTGTTCAGAAATAGATGTACACATATACGGTCAATTGATTTTCAACAAAGGTACAAAGGCAATTCAGCGGAGAAAGAAAGAATAGTCTTTTCAAAAAATAGTGCTGAAACCATGGGACATCCATAGGCAAACAAAACAAAACAAAACGACCTAAAACCAAAACAAACAAAGCAAAACCAAAACACTCAAAATGAATCATAGAACTAAATGTAAAACTTAAAATTATACAACTTCTAGAGGAAACACAGGAGAAAAATCTCTCTGACCTTAGGTTTAGCAAAGATCTCTTAGATACTACATCAAAAGCACTATCCAAAAAAGAAAAAAAAAATCAATAAATTGGGCTTCATCAAAATTAGAAACTTCTCTTCAAAGGATAGTGTTGAGATAATAAAAAGATAAGCCAGAGACTGGAAGACAATATTTGAAAATCATATATCTCGTAAAGACTTGAATACAGAATATATAAAGGACTCTCAAGACTTAATGATAAGAAAACAAACAATCCAATTTAAAAATGGGGGACTTCCTTGGTGGTGCAGTGGTTAAGAATCTGCCTGCCAATGCACGGGACACGGGTTCGGGCCCTGGTCTGGGAAGATCCCGCATGCCGTGGAGAAACTAAGCCCATGCGCCACAACTACCGAGCCCACGTGCTGCAATTACTGAAGCCCGAGCGCCTAGAGCCCGTGCTCCGCAACAAGAGAAGCTACCGCAATGAGAAGCCCGCACACCACAACGAAGAGTGGTCCCCCCTTGCCGCAACTAGAGGAAGCTCGTGCACAGCAACGAAGACCCAACGCAGCCAAAATTAAATAAATAAAAAATAAATAAATTTATAAAAATGGGGAAAATAATATTTGAACAGACGCTTCACCAAAGAAGATATACACATGGCAACTAAACAATTGAAAACATCTCCAACATCTTTAGTGGTTAGGGAAATGCAAATTAAAATCTCAGTGAGGTACCTACACACCTATCAGAATGACAGCAATGAAAAAGACTCACCATTCAAGTCTTGGTGAGGACGTGGACGATCTGGAACTCTCGTACACTGCTGGTGGGAACGTAAAATGAAGCAACCACTTTGGAAAATAGTTTGGTAGTTTCTGAAAAAGTTAAACATGCACTTACCCTATGACACCCCCTCCCTGCATGAATCCCCTAGGTATTTACCTGAGAGGAATGAAAGTATATGTCCAGGCGAAGATTTGTACACAAGCGCTCAATGCTGCTTTATTTGAGAGTCAAAAACTGCGGGCAATCTAAATGTTTGTCCACAGGTAAATGGGTAAACAAATTGCAGTACATTCATACTATGGAAGATATTAAACTCAGCAATAAAGAGAAATGCCCTGTCGATCCGTGCTACGGCAGGGATGACTCTCAGGATAATTGTGCTGAGTGAAAGACTCCAGACAAGAAGGATTGCGTACTATCTGAGTCCATTTATGCATAAGACACCCACAATCGCAAGCTAATCTACAGTGACAGAAAGTGTATCAGCGGTTGTTGTGTGGGGATGGGGGGAGAAGTGGGAAGAAGGGATGAAAAAGGACACGAGAAATTTTGGGGGGTGATAAATATATTCATTATTTTGACTCTGCTGTTGGTTTCTGGGATATATATTTGTGTCTATGTCAAAACTGAACCAAAGGGCTTCCCTGGTGGCGCAGTGGTTGAGAATCCGCCTGCCAATGCAGGGGACACGGGTTCGAGCCCTGCTCTGGGAAGATCCCACATGCCGCGGAGCAACTAGGCCCGTGAGCCACAACTACTGAGCCTGCGCGTCTGGAGCCTGTGCTCCGCAACAAGAGAGGCCGCGACAGTGAAAGGCCTGCGCACCGCGATGAAGAGTGGCCCCCGCTTGCCGCAACTAGAGAAAGCCCTCGCACAGAAACGAAGACCCAATACAGCAAAAATAAACAAATAAACTTGAAAAAAGGCCACAAGCAAAATTAAAAAAAAAAAAAAAAAAAAAATTAAAAAAAAAAAAAAAAAAAAAAAAAAAACTGAACCAAATTGTACACTTGTTTTTTTGGCCGCGCTGTGAGGCTTGTGGGATCTTAGTTCCCCCACCAGCGACTGAAGCCGGGCCCTCAGCAGTGAAAGCGCCGAGTCCTAACCACTGGACTGCCTGGGAATTCCCAAAATTGTACACTTCAAATATGCAGTCTCTTTTATGTCACTAATACCTCAGGAAAGCTGTTGCAAAAAAAAAATCTGGAGGGAAGGCTGAGTGTCAGAACATGGTGGACTTTGAAAGCCAGACTGAGGAGTGTGGGTGACCCTGAGGTGATGGGCAGCATTGGGTGTTTCAGATGGACTTTGGTTGTGGGAAGCCAACCCTTGTGGGCAGGGTCTGGAATAGCCCGGAGGGGGCAAAGCCAGGGCAGGAGATCCTTGTACAGTAAAGGCCCCACCGGAGGGGTGGGGACGGATTCTAAGGATAAAAGGAAGGAGAAGCAACTGGATCAATGATGATTTAGGGCTCATTCCCTGGCTCCCAGGGCAGTCATTTAATAAACCAAATCTGGGCAAGAAAGGCCTTTGGGGCTTGAAAAAAAAAAAATCCTGCATGCCTGCTTCTTTCCGGTTTCTCCCTTATGGATGGCTTCTGGTGACCGCAGCTCTCTCTGCTGACCGCAGCTGGGTGTTACGGCCTGTCAGCCACTCACTCAGCCACAGCTCACCCGGCAGGCAGGGGCCCGAGATCCTGCCCTCCAGGGCAGTGAAGGGGCCCATCAACTGAGCCACTCTTCCTACTGATCTCCCAGGCGCTGCCTTTCCCCTGCCCAAGCCAGGCACTGATTTCTCCCTCAAGTCCTGGTCCCTCTTGGGTCTGACCTCCATCTTTCCAGCTTTCATGTGAACCACACATTTTCATCTCTGCCCTACGTCTTGCTTGAATGAATCCGGAGTCAGTGCCCAGACTTCCTGCCCCCTTCCTCACTGCCCCCCGTCCCACCTCAGTTTACTCCCAAAATGCCACAGCTGCCACTGTGCCCTGATTAATGGATGACTCCATCAGGTGACAGAAATCTAAATATAACTGTGGCTGGCTGCCTGGTTGGTTCACTTCCTGTGTGTGTTCAGGGCAAAAGACCAAGACGTGAGCCTTCCCCGAGCCTGCAGATCCAGACTCTTGCTGCAGGGAGAGCGCTTAGGGCACAAGTTTGCAATCCGATGACAGGGAGGGAAAGAGCAGGTGTGCGTGTAGAAGATAGCATGGTCCAGAGAAAGGTGGGGGCCGAACTCAAACCTCGAGGCAAGGTGAAGAGCCTTGAAGAGTGACTAACATCCCTAAGGGATGGATTCCTGCCAGGTTCATCCTCCCCAGTGGGGAACCTGCAGGAAGCCTTTGACTGACATCCTAATAGTAAACGCCTGTCTGAACACCCTCCCCAAACCGAGTGTTTCATTCTTTCATCTAGTTATACTTGCAGCAAATATTCATTGAAGCCTCTTCATCGAAGCTCTGGTTGTGGACCTACATCCTGCTTTCAAGAAGTGGAGACCAAAAAACAAACCCAGAAATAACAAACACTATGATAAGGGCCCTAAGAGGCCTGGTCTTCAGCCCAGATCTAGGAGGGGATGAGTCAGGGAAAGTTTGCTGGAAGAGATCCTATTTAGACTCAATCCAAAGGGTTAGAAGGAATAAACGGAGAGAAATGTGTGAGGTGGGACCGATGACCTTGGAGACACCTTCAAGGAACTATATGTACTGATAGTTTGGCTATTGGGCGCTTGGTGAGATGGGATGAGGTGTTGGGACGAGGTGAGGTGAGGTGAGGCAAAGCTGGGATCCTGTTCTTGGAGGCCTTGTATACCTGGCTAAGAAATGTGGGTTGTATCCAGCTAGCAGCAGGGAACCACCCAAGGTTTTAGGCATGTTGGAAGGATCATTCAGAGTCAGAGTGGAATGGAGGTAAGCAAGCTGGGGGAAGGTGGAGAAATCAACAAGGAGGTGATGCAGGCATCCCAGGTGTCAGAGGTGAGGCCTGAGCTGGGCACTTGCGGTGAGAATAAGAGGAGAGACACGAAATGGGTAGAATTTGATCTGGACATCAGCCCCAGGGCCCTAGGAAGGGCAGGTATGATCATCCCCATCTTATAGGCAGGAAACTGATTCTCCTCCATCAAATATCTTTGAACACATATTTTTTTGGGGCACGTATTTTGGGTCAGACATTGTGCTGAGGGATTAAGAACAGTCCCGGATCTACTGAGAAATTTGTTCTCATGAAATGATCTCCAGATTTAGGTGATTCTACCATTAACAACAACACATCTTTGAGCACATGCTACCAATTATTCCAGTTATTTATAATTATTCAAAATACTGTTATTATTTTCTCAAAACTGACCATACACTCAGGGTCAAAGGCATTAATTATCATGGATATAAACATGTATTTCAAATATTCTTTTTGATAATTTCTCTCTCTCTTGCTCATTTGCCAGATTTTTGTCAGATCTGGTTAGTTGATCATTGTTTTCCCTTCATAACATGGCTGTAGAAGGACTTCTGCAAGGAGTAGGAGAGGCGTTGGGTCTGCTGTTTCCTTGTTTGGGGCTTGTACTGGTTTTATTGGTTTATCTCCAATCTGTGTATCTTTGCAAGGCACGTGTCCAGTCTTGGAGAGCTGGTTTAGTGCAAAGTGGATAATATCAGAAAACCTGTTTCACTGGGCCCTCTTAAGCTGCAACACATCACAATAAGCTGGAAGCAAAGAGTGTAGTTGCCACTGTGCTCCCCCTCCCCCCGGCCCCCAGGAGCTGCAGGTGGGCCTCCCCACTTCTTTTATTTTTTTTAATATTTTATTCGAGTATAGTTTATTTATTTCTAAAGTTTTTATTTATTTATTTATTTATTTTGGGCTGTGTTGGGTCTTCATTGCTGCGCGCGGGCTTTCTCTAGTTGCGGCGAGCGGGGGGCTACTCTTCATTGCGGTGCGTGGGCTTCTTATTGCAGTGGCTTCTCTTGTTGTGGAGCATGGGCTCCAGGCGCGTGGGCTTCAGTAGTTGTGCAGCTTGCGGGCTTGCGGGCTCAATAGTTGTGGCTCTGGGCTCTAGAGCGCAGGCTCAGTAGTTGTGGCGCATGAGCTTGGGTGCTCCGGCATGTGGGAGCTTCCCAGACCAGGGATGGAACCCGTGTGCCCTGCATTGACAGGCAGAGTCTTAACCACTGCGCCATCGGGGAAGTCCCCTCCCCCCTTCTACCAGGACACCTGGTGCATCCTGCCGGACTTGTGGGGATCTTATCTATGCACCAAGAAGCCAGGGCCAAGTTGCATATGTTAGCCATGTGTGATGTATTTCAAACTTTTTAGGTTTGATACAAAGTCACACTCAGATCAGTTTGTAGATCCCTGGAAATAAAAGCCAGGTCCATAGCAGCTGTTCTTTCTTGTTTCAAAAGAGGAGAAAGCTCTGATGTAGCCTACAGGAAGCATCCAATCCCTAAAGGGGTCCTTGATACTCCTGTGGAAAACCCTCCGATGGCTTCTCACTGCATTGAGAAAATATCCAAATCCTTCACTGTGGCCCTCAAGTAAGGGCAACTGTATTATTTGTTGTCCAAACCCAAACACTGTTGAGAGTGAAAAAGGCAGGACAAACTTTAAAGGGGCCAGGCAATAGGAAAACTGGGATGAAAGGCCTCTCTGGAACATGACCCCAAGCTCTCCAACCGCATGTCCTGCAGCTCCCCGTCCTTTATGAAGCTCCAGTCACTCTGGTTTTCTTTCTGGTCCTGTGCCAAGGTTTTCTTCTTTTCCAGGTCTACATACTTGCTGGTCCCTCCAGCGTTTTACATGGCTGAGTCCCTCTCATCGTTCTTTTCATTTGTTTATTTATTTATTTATTTATTTTTGGCTGCGTTGGGTCTTTGTTGCTGCGCTGGGGCTTTCTCTACTTGTGGTGAGTGGGGGCTACTCTTCGTTGCGGTGCTGGGGCTTCTCATTGCAGTGGCTTCTCTTGTTGCGGAGCACAGGCTCCAGAGCGCAGGCTCGGTAGTTGTGGCGCACGGGCCTAGTTGCTCCGCGGCATGTGGGATCTTCCTGGACCAGGGCTCGAACCTGTGTCCCCTGCATTGGCAGGCAGATTCTTAACCCCTGCGCCACCAGCGAAGCCCGTCATTCCTTTCTTACTTCAAATATCACCTCCTCAGAGAAATTTTCCCCAACCACCCTAAGTAGCATCCTCACACTGTTCCAGCCTCCCACCGTGCCACACGTTCCCACTGTATCCTCATGCTGTTTTTAAAAATAGCACTTGTCATTGTGTGAAATTACCTTTTAGTTTATTTGCATATATATCATATCTTCTCTGCTAGACAGTAAGCTCTGTGAGAGGAGGAACATTGTCTCTTTCATCAGGGTATCCTCAGTACCTAAAACAGAGCTTGGTAGGTAGTAGTCACTCTTTAAATATTGGATGGATGATGGATGGATGGATGGATTAATGAATGGATATGTGACATAAAAACATTCTGGTATGTCTTGGTGACTTGGCCAAGGTAATCCACCCAGTGAGGGCAGATCTAAGACTCAAACTAAGTCATTTTCCTTCTGTTTCTCTGCCCTGCAGTTCCACAGCAGGGTACTTGGAGCCCAGCACTGACAGTCACATGGCCCTGAGGCAGAAATGAAGCAATCTGGAAGGAAGCCAGCCTAGGGAAGTGAGCCAACTGCTCCTTTCTGTGGGCTTGCCTTTCTGGTCTCTCCATCTGGAATGCTCTTCCTTGCCTTCACTTGCCTAACTTCTACTCACGATTTAAGACTGAGCTCAATTTAATTGAACTGCAGAATACAGCACAAATTTATAAAGACTAGAAGCCATACGGGAAATATTTACCAGTTTGACTCTCTATATATTAAGAAACAAAATCTTCCATACAGGGATAGACATTTTAAAGTTAAAAGATAAGCGTGAGGGCTTCCCTGGTGGCGCAGTGGTTGAGAATCTGCCTGCTAATGCAGGGGACACGGGTTCGAACCCTGGTCTGGGAAGATCCCACATGCCGCAGAGCAGCTGGGCCCGTGAGCCACAATTACTGAGCCTGCGCGTCTGGAGCCTGTGCTCCGCAACAAGAGAGGCCGCGATAGTGAGAGGCCCGCGCACCGCGATGAAGAGTGGCCTCCGCTTGCCACAAGTAGAGAAAGCCCTCGCACAGAAACGAAGACCCAACACAGCCATAAATTAATTAATAAAAAAAAAAAAAAAGATAAGCGTGAGTCTGGGAAAAAATATTTGTAACACATAAAAAGAGACACAGGATTACTAGCTATAATATATGGAGAGCTCCTATTAATAAATAAAAAGACAAACCAATTAAAGAAACTCAGGCAGAATGTATAAACAAACTGTGGTACATCCATTCAATAAACTATTATTCAGTGATAAAGATAGGTAAAAGGATATGAATAGGCAATTGCAGAATAGAAATAAAAATGGGCAGTTAACTTCCGAATAAACCAGTAACAAGAGAAATGCAAAATAAAACTTCGTATCCATTTTTACTTATCAGATTGCCAAGAATTTAAAAGACTGATAATAAACAGTGGTGATGAGGGTGTAGGGAAATGGGTACTCGTATACACTGTTGGTGGAAATGTAAGTTGGCAAAATATTTTTGGAGAAAAAATTGGCAATTTGTATGAAAAATATTTTAAAAAACACCCCCGCTTTTTAAGTACACCTCACTTACAGGGATCTAGTTTATTGCAATTCACTGGCCAAAGCTCTATTTATGAAGCTACTATTCATTACTGCAGCATTGCTTTAAATTGAAGCAAGTCAAATATTCATCAACGGGGTAATGGATAAAAAAATTATTATTTATATATTAAAATGTTACAAAAATGAGTTAGACCCATAACTACTGAAATGAAAAAATGTCCAATATATGTTAAATTTAAAAATTTATTTATTTATTTATTTAGGTTATGCTGGGTCTTAGCTGCAGCAGGCGGGATCTTCATTGCGGCATGTTTAATTGCAGCATATGTATATGGGCTTCTCAGTTGCGGCATGCATGTGGGATTTAGTTCCCCAACCAAGGATCGAACCCGGGCCCCCTGCATTGGGAGCTCAGAGTCTTACCCACTGTGCCACCAGGGAAGTTCCCAATATATGTTAAATTAAAAGCAATTTGCTGAGCAGCGTGTAAAGCATATTCCCATTTCTCTGGAAGATATGATGATTTTAGAGCATTCTTACAGTCTTAGCTGTTCATTTTTATGATATTTGAATCTTTTACCAAAATAAACATTTTTGTATAAGTGAGAAAAAGTTATTCTACAAAACATCAGTGTTTTTAAAAACTCAGTGAAAAACTTTTTCTTAACTAATTTTATTATTGAATTTAATTGAAGGTCTGTCCTCATTGGCTAAGTGATTTACATTATATAAACATAGAAAAATACAATTACTATCTTCTAGGAACTTAAATTAGAACAAAAACCAAACTCACAGAATTCAGCAGCTGTGGATTACCCAGAAAAGGGATTGGACTTGTTGTCACAAAAATCTGAGCATAAACTTGGCAGTCACTAATTAACTTTGTGTCTTCAGACTCAAACTCTTGGAGGCTCCCATTCCTCATTTGCAAAATGAGGATTAACAGAAAAACTGATGTAGGAGATCTGAGAAGCAAACGTGGGACTACCGGGACTTCCCTGGTGGTCCAGTGGTAAAGAATTCACCTTCCAATGCAGAGGACGCGGGTTCGATCCCTGGTCTGGGACTAAGATCCCACATGCCGCAGGACAACTAAGCCCGCGTGCCGCAAACTACAGAGCCCACGAGCTCTGGAGCCCATGCGCCACAACTAGAGAGAGAAAACCTGCAGGCCACAACTGGAGAGAAGCCTGCGCACCACAACGGAAGATCCCACATGCTGCAACTAAGACCCAGTGCAGCCAAAAAAATAGAGGGAAAAAAAAAAGTGGAATTACCGTAGGCAGAAGGAAAAATAAACAGCCACGAAAAGTAAAATGAGAGATTAGACGGAGATATACACATCAGATCCCCATCTTACCCCCTCCCAAAGTCTGGAGTTATAGCTACGCTGGAGAATTGATTTACGCTGGTCACCTGCATGATTGAAAAAATAACCACACTCATCTCACCTCTACTACTTAATAATGATTTGAGAGTTTTAGCCAATGTAACGAGACCAAAATAAGACACAAAAGGTACAATTGCTAGAAACATATAGTCAAAATTATAAAACAGAAAACTTGAATCTAGCCTTAGTTAAAATCAAAAGAAACAATTGGTCACAAGGGTATTTGAGGCGAGGCTGAAAAGGAAATATATTTTTGCCAAAATTATTTGAGAATGCAGATGCTTTGCTGGTTATTGTCATCTTAGCAAGAGAAGGAAGAAAAAGTTAGCACTGTTGGGGACCAGCCAGGTGTCATCAAAGATCTAATTTATGATTAAACTGTACATGCTTGCTTCCTTGTCATCGTCATAACAGTTCTTTGCAATGTGCTTACTGGTATTTAAAAAGGAGGAACTAAAGACTTTCCATGAGATAGTCATCTATTAGAGTATAAGAGGTTTTTTTTGTTTCTGTTTAATCTCACAGGAATGTAACCTTTAACCACAAGGCTTGGGATAACGATAAAACTTGTAAAGTATATTTATTATGACAGATTGTATTTGTTCATTTAGGCCACAGAATATGCTTGCTATAGGAAGCTGAATTTGCTCCCTTAATCCGCAAATGAACTTAATGGTTTTATGATAATTAATGTACTATTTTATAAATGAAGTAATTTGTGTTGCATACACGTTGATTGGCTCAAAGTGTTGCTGGGAGGGCTGGAGAACCAGGTTTGAGGTTATGTGCTAAGACCCACAACCAAAATTTTGGCATAGAACCAGTCTGGAGAGGGCACCTCTGCTGCCATCCCAGAGGGGTAAACGTGCAGTGACATTGCTGATGGCACTGGGAACTGGAGGCTACCACTGGTATTGTTGCCACTGCTGATGCCAGAAGCTGGATGTTGCTGCCACCATCTCTATTACTGTCAGTGACGATGCTCCACTGTCTCTATTTATTCCTTAGCTCCCAATTTGGAATTCAGGACAGGGCATTTGATTGGCTGTACCTAGGTCATGTGCTCAGTCCCATCTGCAAAGGAGACTGGGAAACTAAGTATCTGGCAGTTTCAGCTTCTATGCTGGGAGAAGGGTATACCATTCACCAAGACCGTTAAGATGGGGAAAAGGGTTCCAAATATAGGAATGGGATTCCCATATAGGAAAGGGGTTCAGATTCTAAGCAGTCATTAAAAAATATATAATCACATGATTTAAAAAATTAATTAATTAATTAATTTATTATTTTGGGCTGAGTTGGGTCTTTGTTGCTGTGCAGGGGCTTTTTCTAGTTGTGGCGAGCGGGGGCTACTCTTTGTTGTGGTGCACCGGCTTCTCATTGTGGTGGCTTCTCTTGTTGTGGAGAACGGGCTCTAGGTGCGCGGGCTTCAATAGTTGTGGCACACGGGCTTCGTTGCTCCACCGCATGTGGGATCTTCCAAGACCAGGTCTTGAACCCGTGTCCCCTGCATTGGCAGGTGGGTTCTTAACCACTGCGCCACCAGGGAAGTCCCCACTAAAAAATATAAAGTCCATCATAACTGGTTAACTTCAACTCTCCTCTTACTTTGCACCTGTGCCCACACAAGTGCATGTTGTGAGAACATCACCTCCCCATATTGATTGAATTCACTTTCGACGTATGGCCACTGGATCAAATGAATTTGCAACACTGCCAGACTATTCTGCTTTAGTTTCTTAACACATTCATTTTTCTGCTTTCTGACACACTATCTCATATTTCTCTCCTCAAATCTGCGGCATCTCTCCCTCAGCCCAGCAGTGTCTCTGCTTAGTGATCCCTCGAGAAAACAGACACGTTAGAGGAGCGCTATCTTCTCTTCCCACAAACCAAAACCCTTCCCCTTTGTCCTCTGGCTCCTACCCCCTCTCACCTACTCAACTCCTTTGCTCCTGAACTCTCCCCTTTTTCACAGTCTACTGGATCGTTCCCACTGGCATGGAAACATGTATTCACATGCCCTATCTTCAAAATCATGCTGTCTAAGCAAAACAAAAACCTGCTCCAACCCCATGTCCCCTTCCAACTTCTGCCTTGTGTCTCTGTCCTTTTTCTTAAACAAACCTCATCATCAGAATTGTCTATCCTTGCTCTCACTCTTCCTCAAATCCAGTTTTTCCACAAACTACTTCAGTCAGGCTCTGTCCTCACTGTTTTATCAAGGTCACCAATGACCTACTTCTTGCCAAAGCCCATGTTTGTTTGTTGGATTTTTCTGTTGGCATCTTATTGAACTTCTCAGCAGCATGTGATACTGTTGAACACTCTGTCCTTTTTAAAACACTTTCTTCTTGAGCTTCCAGGACTTCACACTGGTTTTTCTCCTCCTTCTCAACCTACTTTGTTTCCCCAGGACTCCTGTCCTTTGTAGTCTCTTCTCCTCCATCTAATTCTCTCCCTCAGTGATTTCTCCAGTCTCTTTACCTAATTTTTTTTAAAGCTCAAGAGTATTTATGGGAATTCAAAAATATACAGCATCCAACAAGATAAAATTAATAAAGTCTAATAAAAAATTATCAGCATGCAAAAAAGGAAGATATTATGATCCATAAAAGGGAGAAAATAATCAATTAATCAAAACCAGTCCAGATGGGACACACAAGATAGAATTTTGTAAACCAGGAAAGTTAACAATTACTGTAACTATATTACCTAAGTTTAAGAAGCTAGAGTGGGCTTCCCTGGTGACGCAGTGGTTAAGAATCCGCCTGCCAACGCAGGGGAGACGGGTTTGAGCCCTGGTCTGGGAAGATCCCACATGCCACAGAGCAACTAAGCCTGTGCGCCACAACTACTGAGCCTGCACCCTAGAGCCCTTGAGCCACGACTACTGAGCCCATGTGCCACAACTACTGAAGCCCACACATCTAGAACCTGTGCTCTGCAACGAGAGAAGCCACCTTAATGAGAGGCCTGTGCACTGCAACAAAGACTAGTCCCCGCTCGTGGCAACTAGAAAGAAAGCCCATGTGCAATGAAGACCTAACGCAGTCAAAAATAAATAAATAAATAAATTTATTTAAAAAAAAAAGCTAGAGTAAATATTGCACATGTTAAGACAGAAAATGTTTAAAAAGACCCAAATTGGACTTCCAGGGATGAAAACTGCAATGTGTGAAATGAAAAACATACTGGGTAGGATTAATGATGGATTAGACATTGGAGAAGAAATGATTATTGAACTTGAAGTCATAGTAATCGAAACTATACAAATGAAACACAGAAAAATGACTGGAAAAAACCACGAAGCATTCATGAGTATTTAATATTTCTTTTTTAAAAAATAAATTTATTTATGTAATTTTTGTCTGCATTGGGTCTTTGTTGCTGCGTGCAGGCTTTCTTTAGTTGCAGCGAGCGGGGGCTACTCTTTGTTGCAGTACGTGTGTTTCTCATTGCAGTGGCTTCTCTTGTTGCAGAGCACAGGCCCTAGAGTGCACGGGCTTCAGTAGTTGTGGCACACGGGCTTAGTTGCTCCACCACGTGTGGGATCTTCCAAGACCAGGGCTTGAACTCGTGTTCCCTGCATTGGCAGGCGGATTCTTAACCACTGCACCATCAGGGAAGTCCCTTAATATTTCTTACAGTGCAGGTCTACCAGAGATGAGATGAATCCTTTCAGTTTTTTCCTGAACCTATTTTATTTCTCCACGAATTTTACCATATTTCCACTCAACTTGTTATTTTGAAAAATTTCAAGCTTAATTAAAAGTTAGGGGACTTCCCTCATGGTCCAGTAGTTAGGAATCCACCTTCCAATGCAGGGGACGTGGGTTCAAGCCCTGGTCCGGGAAGATCCCACATGCCGTGGAGCAACTAAGCCTGTGCACCACAACTACTGAGCCTGCGTGCCACAACTAACGAAGAGCCTGTGTGGCAACTAAGACTGGATGCAGCCGAAAATAAATAAATTAAAAATAAATAAATAAATAAATAAAAGTTGAAAGAATAGTAACTATGAACTCTTCCATGAAGCCCATCAGTTGCTAACATTTTGCCCACATTTATGTGTGAACTTTCTCTCTTCCTCTCTCCCTCACCTCTCCCCCTGCCCCACACACTTTATTTTTTTGCTGGACCATTTAGAAGCAAGTTTCAATCAGCATGATACTTCTCCCTTAAATATTTTAGCATGTATACTCCTAGACTGGAATAAAGATTTTCCTAAGTAACTATAGTACTATTATTACATCTAAGAAAATTAAGAATAAATTAGTATCACCTAATATGCAGTGCATATTCAAAGTTCCCCCAAATCTCTGATATATAACTTTTATAGAAGTTTTTCCTTTAAGTCCAAGATCCAATCAAGATTTACCTATTACATGTGGTCATTAATATTGTAACCGAAAGTGGGGTCCGGCTGCTCGCTGCTCAAAAGCCATTAAAGAGGTCAGGTTGGTGGAAAGGAAAGTTTGCTTTATTTCAGATGCTGGCAACTGAGGGGGTGGGAGGGTGGAGGGCAGACACCTGTCCAAAGGCCAACCCACCCGCCCCCCCGCCACCAGCCGCAACAATCAGGGGGCAAGAGCTTTTATAGACAGAGGGAGGGGTCTGCATGCAGAAACAGCACAGTCAGCTCTGACAGTCATCTTGAAATTGATCATCGGTGGTCTGACCAGCGTCATCTTGATAGTTTTAGGTACAGCTAATCTTCAGTTCCATGATCAGTTTGTTCCCATTTCCTTGAGCCCAATTCTTGGAATTGTGGGAGCTTATGTCATAGCTACAGTCTGGTCATCGTGTAGTTAACTTTTTCCACCTGCTGGGGGTTTCAGAATCTGTAAGACAGCTCACAGGATACAGTTCAGAATATTATCTATAGCCCTTGAGTAGGAACTAAAGAACCTTGACTATGCTTAATGACTAAACTATTATTATTTAGTCTTGTTGGACTGCTTTCTTTGCTTCTGCATTTTCTCACTTCTCTGATTAAACTTATTCTTTGGCTAAAGTTTTTCCACAGACAAAAGGCAGGCTGAGGACATGGTGGGGCATAGACCATAGGGCCCTGCTCCATTTCAATATCTCTAGTCTCTTTTATAGTAAAACAGACACCCCCTTCCCTGCCTCTCCCCTACCCCCCTGCCATTGTTGACTTTTTGGAAGAGCCCTCTCCTGCAGAATGCATTCTAGATCAGTGTTTCTCAGCTTGGGTGATTTTTACCCCCATGGGTAAATTGGCAATGTCTGGAGATGTTTTTGACTGTCACAACTTGGGAGGTGTATCTTAATCCTTTTGGGCTGCTATAACAAAATAACATAGATTGGGTGGTTTATAAACAACAGACATTTATTTATCACAGTTCTAGAGGCTGGGAAGTCCAAGGTCAAGGTGCCAGCAAGTTCAGTGTCTGGTGAAGGCCCACTTCCTGGTTCATAGACTTTTTTTTTGCTATAATCTCAAATGGTGAAAGGAGGAAGGGAGATTTCTTGGGCTTCTTTTTTCTAAATCCGTGTGGCTTGTGGGATTTTAGTTCCCTGACCAGGGGTTGCACCCGGGTTGGGCCTCTTTTATAAGGATACTAATTCCATTCATGAGGGCTCTACCTTCACAACCTAATCACCTCCCAAAGGTCCCACCTCCTAATGCTATCATCTTGGGGATTAGGATATCAACGTATGAACTTTGTGGTGGGGGGCATGAACATTCAATCTATAGCAAGGTGCTACTGGAATGTAGTGGGTAGGGGACAGGGATGCGTCTAAACATCCTGCAATGCACAGAGCAGTTCCCACAAGAAAGAATTACCATCCTAAAATGTCAGTAGTGCCAAGGTTGAGAAACCCTGGTCCAGATTTATCTGATTGTTTACTTATGATTGGGTTCAGGTTTGACACTTTTTTTGGTGAGAAACCTACACAGATGATTTTGTGGCTTTTTAGTAAATCTCATCAGGAGGCTCTTCCTGTCAAATTGTCCCTCTTGGTGGTCCCTAAGTCTGATCATTTGGTTAGAGTGGAGACTGCTGAATCTCTCAACTGAAAAGCTACCTTTCCTGCTTTGTACTTAGTAAAAACTACAAAGGGATAGTTTGTAGTTTGGGGTGATACTTGGAGATCTTGTGAATATTCTATTGCCTCCAAATATTTTACCCAATAATTTAGCATCCATTGATAATCCTTGCCGGAACCAACTATTACACGGGGGATTTCAGAATGGTTGTTTTCTTTTATTCTATCATTCCTTCTATGATTTTTAGCTGGGATCCTTCTGTAAAGAAGAGCTTTTCATTTCTATTTTTCTTTTTCATTTTACTATTACTATGGACTAATGGAAATTTTAATTTAACATATTATAAACCATTATCATTGTTAACGCATTTCGATGCTCAAATTGCCACTAATTTGGCCAATGGGAGTCACTTTAAGCTGTCTCCTATGTCCTTTTGACATTTCCCTTAGTCTCTGAGCTTTCTTTAGTCTTCCTTTCTTTTTAAAATGATGCTTTATTATTTTTATTTTTTATTTATTTATTTTTATTTTTTTATTTTTTATTTTTATTTTTACTTTTCCTAGTTATTGACCACATTCTCCACACTGTACATCTCATACCCATGACTCATTTACTTTGCAATTGGAAGTTTGTACCTCTTAGTCTCTCTCACTTATTTCTTTCCTCCCCCACCCTTTTTTTTTAGCCTTCTTAGTCTTCTTTGCTTTCTGGCACAAAATACGTCCCAGGCTCACCTTCTACTTTCCCAGCCCCTGCCCTGGAATCATCTATTTCTCCAAATATTCCTTTTTTAAAAAAATTTTTTTATGGAGCATAGTGTTTAGAACCAAGAACTGGGTGTCAGATATGTTCATTGCTACTAGAGTATCATTGCTTCTAAGCCCTTTCAGTTGACAGAGCAAAAATCATGATCTCTTGAAAAACATATGCATTTGAAAAAATTCTAATACCACCAACTCAAATTCAACAAATACCACTAGATCTCTGTCCTTCTATATTTGTATCTTCCTTCTCGCACAGTGAGAATCCTGGTTCTCAATGAAAGCAATATATATTTGTGCATTTGTTCTACCCTATAATATATCCAAAATGGTTTGCGGATTACTCCCCAATAATGATTTTTATTAGCCTGTGGTTTATCCCTTCCTTTTGTGAAAAAAATGAATACAGATAGAAGCACTTCCAGAAAGGCGTAATAAAGGTCTCTGCAAATCTGGTCCTCCATGAAAGCAACAAAAACACAGGCAAAAAGGTCAAAATCAACTTTTTCAGAACTCTGGAAATTAACCAAAGGCTTGCTGAAATTCGAGAAGGATTTATTAAAAAAAAACAGCTAAAACTAGGTAAGAACAGAAAGCTTTCTGGCATTTTAACTTACTCTATTCTCCTCCCCTTCTCCTTAGCTTTGCAGTAGACATGAAACTAGTAGCTATGAAAACAAGCAGCCTAGAAGCCCCTGGAGGGGACAGAGTAGGTTTGAATCTCCCTGCAAAATCCCCAAGTCAGAGAACTATCACTATCTGATCTGTCTGGTAGCTCTCTAAGAATCTCCACTCTTAGGACTTGTTTTTATTTGAACTGACTCAGAGCTCACTCCATGCAAACAGCCCTATCACCAGGGGATTTGTTGAAAAAAAAAATCAGCAGTAATTGTTTAACATCACAGCTGCCAGAGGTGGTAATGCCAGTTGGGGCTAACAAGGGGCTGACCAAAGAACTTGAAAGGAAAAACTGGGGAATGAGATGTCCATAGAGGGCTTTGATAATATCTGACTTATTCTTGGAACTCTAGAAGGACACCTGCATGTGCAGGGCTGTGCACATGTCCAGGAAAGACCTGAGAGGCCGCAACCTCTCGCTTCTGGCCAATCTTGAGGCTCTGCACAAGCAGGAAGTGAAGGATAAGGCAGAGTTGTAAACTACCTGCTGAAGCACTGACGTCATGACCAAACACACATACAGAGCCCCTTGGCAAAGGCTGGGAATCTCTCTCCAATTATTAGCTGATTGTTAAACTAATTGAGTAGAGACTTCAGTGGCTGCATAGACCAGAAATACAGACTTTACAGAATTATTCCAGGGGAGTCATTAAGCAACAAATAGCAACAGCATTAACAACAAACTGGAACAACAATAAAGTCTGGGGAGTTGGGAATCTGATTTCCAGAGTTGCCACATTATATTATTTAATATGTTCAGTTTTCAAGAAAAAAATTATGATTCATAATGAGGCATTATTCATGTCTGGACATAAAAGAATGACCCATACATAGGAAAAAAAAGCAGTCAATAAGACCTGTCCCTGTGAAAGTCCAGACATTGGACTTAGTAGATAAAGGTTTTAAATCAGCTATTATAAATGTGTTCAAAGAACTAAAGGAAACCATATCTAAAAAACTAAATTAAAGTATGAGAACAATGCTGTACCAAATAGAGAATATCAGTAAAGAAATGGAAATTATAAAAGGGGACCAAGTAGAAATTCAGGAGTTGAAAAGTATAATAACTGAAATGAAAAATTCACTAGAGGGGCTAAACAGAAGATCTGAGCTGGAAGAAAGAATCAGCAAACTTGAAAATAGGTCATTTGAGATCATCCAGTCTGAGAAACAGAAAGACAAAAGAATGAAGAAAAATGAACAGAGCCTAAGAGACTGTGGGACACACATGGTCAAGCATACTAACTTATGAATAATGGGAGTCACAGAAGGAGAGGAGAGAGAAAAAGAATAAAGAAATAATAGCAGAAAAATTCCCAAATTTGATAAAAAACATTCATTTGCACATTCAGGAAACTCAACTAATTCCAAGTATGATATGCTCAAGTGATGCATACCTAGCTGCATCAGAGTCAAAGTGTTGAAAACAAAAACCAACGAGCATATCTTGAAAGCAGCAAGAGGAAAGTGACTCATCACATAAAAGAAAATAATAACATTAACAGCTGACTTCTCATCAGAAACCATGGAGACCAGAAGGCAGTGGGATGACATATTCAAAGTGCTGAAGGAAAAAGATTGTCAACAAGCATTTCCATATCCAGCAAAATTATCCTTCAAAATGAAGGAGAAATTAAGACCTTCCCATATAAATAAAAACCAAGAGAATTCATTGCTAGCAGACTTGCCCTAAAAACAATACTAAAGGGAGTCTTTCAGGCTGAAATGAAAGACTCAAATCAACACAAAGAAATAAAGAATAGCAATAAGTACATGAAAAGATATTCAACGTTATTAGCTGTCAGGGAAATACAATTCCAAACCTCTATGAGGTACCACTTCACACTCACTAGGATAACTAAAATAAAAAATGTAGACAATCAACAAGTGTTGGCAAAGATGTAGGGAATTTGGAACCCTCATACAGTGCTGGTAGAACTATAAAATGGTGCGGCCACTTTGGAAGACAGCTTGACAGTTCCTCAAAATTCTAGAGATAGAGTGGCCATATGAGCCAGCAATTCAGTTACACAAGTGAAATGAAAACATGTGTCCACACAATTTGTACATGTATATTACAGCAGTGTTGTATGGAAATAACCCACATGTCTCTCAACTGATAAATGGATAAACAAAATGTGGTGTATGCATACAGTGGAATATTATTTGGCCACAAAAGGAAACCAAATATTGATACATGTTACAAGATGGATGAATCTTGGAAATGTTATGCTTAGTGAACAAAGCCAGAACCAAAAGATAACATGCTGTATGTACGATTCCATTTATATGAAATGTCCATAAATCCATATTCATGGAAAATAGATAAATGTTTGCCAGGAGCTGCAGGAAAAGGGGGATAGGGAGTGACTGTAATGAGCAAAGGGTTTCTTTTGGTGTTAATGAAAATGTTCTAAAATTGATTGTGGTGATGATTGCATATCTTCATGAATATACTAAAAACCAGGAAATGTGTACTTTAAAAGGGTGAATTTTACATTATATGAATTATTTCTCAATAATTCTGTAATAAAAATTAGGAAATATAGACAATATAGGCTTATTTACCCACTTTTTTCTTAACAAAATGTACCATACTATACTTTTGAACTCTGCTTTTTTTTTCACTTAACACTATATCTTGGCATTCTCTTCATACTAGTACTTAGAACTCTTCATTCTCTTTTATGGCTATGTAGTACTCAATTGTGTAGCTGTACTATCTTTAATTCAACAAGTTTCTTATGTAGCTGGCATTTGGGTTGTTTTTAATGTTTTGATATTAAAAATAATGCCACAATTAATAACCTTGTGCATTTGTTGTTTTATTTTTTGCAGATGTATCCCCTGGGTAAATTCCTTTAAAAGGGATTACTGAGTCAAGAGGTAAATGCCTATGAATATACAGTTTTGTTAAATATTGCCAAATTTTCCTTCCATAGCGTTTGTTCTATTTTGTTCCTCCAACAGCAGTGTAAGACAGTGCCTATTTTCCTCACAGCCTCACTAAAAGGGTAAGTTGTCAACCTCTTGAATTTTTGTCAATCAATGAGTGATAAACAGTATCTCTATAGTTTCATTTTGAATTCTACTTTGAGTGAAGTTGAACATCTTTTGATATGTTTAAAGAACTTTCTATGTCTTTTTTAATGAACTGCCATGTCCTTTGCCCATTTTTTTCTACCAGGTTTTTGGGCTTGTTTTTCTAGATTTTTACAGAGCTCTTTATATATTCTAGCTATTGACTATGAATATCATGTAAACTGGTGACTCCTAAACCATATGCCCATGCCTGAGCTCCAAATTTGCATATCCAACTATCTACTTTTTTTTTTCCAACTGTCTACTTCACACTTCCACTCAGATACCCAATAGGCATCTTACATGTACCATGGCAAAAACAGAACTCTATATTTTCCCCCTCAGTAAATTCTCACTTCAATAAATAAATATATCTCAATACCCAACATCTGACCATTTTTCTGTATCTTCTCTGATATAACCCCGACCAAGCCACCATCATTTATCTCTCTGACTATGGCAGCACTTCCTAACAGTCCTCCCCACTTCCATCTTTACCTCTCCCCTCCCCCATAATCCATTTTCCCAAATAGTGAGCAGGATGATCTCTTTTTTTTTTTTAAACTTTTCCATTTAAAAAAAAATATTAATTAATTAATTAATTAATTTTGGCTGTGCCGGGTCTTAGTTGTGGCATGCGGGATCTTTGTTGTGGCACGCAGGATCTTTTAGTTGCAGCATGTGGACTTCTTAGTTGTGGCATGTGGACTTCTTAGTTGTGGCATGCAGACTCTTAGTTGTGGCATGTGGGATCTAGTTCCCTGACCAGGTATTAAACCCGGGCCCCCTGCACTGGGAGCGCAGAATCTTACCCACTGGACCACCAGGGAAGTCCCCAGGATGATCTCTTTTAAGAGTGTAAATCAAATCCTGTAGCTCTTCTCTTTAAAACTCTCCAGTGGATTCCCACAGTAGAAGGAATAAAATAGAATAGAATTCAATCCTTGTTGTGGCTTCAGTGTCTTACAGGATTTGACCCTTGCCTACCTCTCCAGGTGTTTCCCACCACTCTGGCCTTCATTCACCTTGCTCCACTCATCATGGCTTTCTTTTGTCTCTTGAATGTTACAAGTTTATTATACTCTTAAGACTTTTCTACTTTTCTACTCTTTTTGCAAGAATATTCTTCCTCTCCACGTCTTCCTATGGCTGCCTCCATCTTTGCACTCAGGTCTCCTCCAAAGTAGCCTCATCCTCTATTGCTCTAGTTAGTTTTATTTGAAACTTCTTTCAAAACCAGTTGCTGCTCTGGACATTTCAGTTATATAAGCAATCAAATTCCCTGTCTTTTATAAAACCTATTTGAAGTTTTTTTTCCCTCTTGCAACAAAAATAAGTCTAGCTAATATATTTATAGAAATTTATCAACAATAAAAGTAGGGAAATAATGATTTGGGTACAGTTGCCTATTTATCTGAAAAAATTAAGCCAGATCCCCTATCTCTTGTGATATAAAAAGCTATTCCTAGTAGATTAAAAAACTAAACATGAAAAACCGAAACTAGGGACTTCCCTGGCAGTCCAGTGCTTAAAATCTTGCCTTCCAATGCAGGAGGTGCGGGTTCGATCCCTGGTTGGGGAGCTAAGATCCCACACGCCTTGCAGCCAAAACACCAAAACATAAAACAGAAGCAATATTGTAACAAATTCAATAAAGACTTTAAAAAAAGAAAAAAAAAAGAAAAACCAAAACCATAAAAATATTAGGGAAATATTGGAAAACTATTGAGAATACATTTATGAATTTGGAGGTGAGAAAGGCCTTCTTGGGCAAGATAAAAAATCCAGAAGCTCTGAAAAGATATATAGGTTGACAATTAAAATGTAAAACTTCTGTAAGTAAATAACACTATTAGTGTTATTAAAATTAAAAGACAAATAAATATCAAACTGGAAGAAAATACACCATATATAACATATGAAAAATTACTATCCAGAACACTTAAGAGCACCTGCAAATCAATAAAAAAAGACAAACAGCCAATACAAATGGGCAAAAGATATATAAAATTCATTGTAGATGAAATACAAACAGCTAATAAAAATATGAAAAGATTCCTAACCTCACTGATATTCAGGGAAATGCTTATTAAAATGACATTAGGGACTTCCCTCGTGGTGCAGTGGTTAAGAATCTGACTGCCAATGCAGGAGACACGGGTTCAAGCCCTGGTCCGGGAAGATCCCACATGCCGTGGAGTAACTAAGCCCGTGAGCCACAACTACTGAGCCCATGTGCCACAACTACTGAAGCCTGCGTGCCTAGAGCCTGTGCTCTGCAGCAAGAGAAGCCACCACAATGAGAAGCCTGCGAGCTGCAACCAGAGAAAGCCCGCACGCAACAACAAAGACCCAATGCTGCCAAACTAACTAAATAAATTTATTTAAAAAAATAAAAAATAAAATGACATTAATATACTATAATCTTTTGTCCATCAGATTAGCAGACATAAAGAAGATTGATAAAAACCAGTGTTGGCACAGATGTACAGAAACAAATGTGTTCATACACTGTTGGTATATCATTGGTGTGATACTTTTTTCTTTTTTTAAATTATTTATTTATTACTTATTTATTATTTTTATTTTTGGTTGTGTTGGGTCTTCGTTTCTGTGCGAGGGCTTTCTCCAGTTGCTGCAAGTGGGGGCCACTCTTCATCGCGGCGCGCGGGCCTCTCACTATCGCGGCCTCTCTTGTTGTGGAGCACAGGCTCCAGATGCTCAGGCTCGGTAGTTGTGGCTCACGGGCCCAGTTGCTCCGTGGCATGTGGGATCTTCCAAGACCAGGGCTCGAACCCATGTCCCCTGCACTGGCAGGCAGATTCTCAACCACTGCGCCACCAGGGAAGCCCTGGTGTGATACTTTTTGAGAGTAATTTGTCAATATCTATTAAATGAAAAAGTGTTCATGACTTTTGATCTAGTAGTTCTAAGGGGGTAGGTAAGTCTCCTGAAAAATCACTCATATAAGTGCCTAGATAGGTATGCATGCTCCTTGCAGCATTGCTTGTAAGTAATGAAAAACTTTAATTGACCTAACCATTGACCAAAATGGAAAACTATGCGGGAGTTAAAAAGAATGAAGTAAAGCCATAGATATTGACTATACTATTAAGGAAAAAGGCAAGTTCAGAATAAATGTACAATATGATCATATCTATGTGAGGAAGATAAAACAGAGGTACATGCTTCTGCATGTTCATAGATGCATAAAAAAATGTCTGAAAAAAAAAAATGTCTGAAAGGATTCATACAAAACTGGTAACAGTAGTTTGCCCTGGAGAGGGGTGTGGGATTGCGTGAGTGTTGGGAGGAGGAGAGGTTGAGGGAGTACCTTTGCTTTATCTGCATCTTTGAAAAATTATAACTAGAATTTTAATCCACTAATCTTAAAAATATAAACAAGAAATAAAAAGAAGCATAACTTTTGGAGATATCATTGAAAATTCTAAAAATGCATTCAGTTGATAATGACATAGAAGTGTAGGGGTATTTGCAGATATTTGATAGACATGGTTAGCCAGCAGTGACAGCAAAAAAGCATACACTTTGGAGTGAGACAGACTTGGATGTGAATTCTAGTTCTTCCATTTACTGTGTGACATGGACACGTCATTTAACCTCTCTGAGCTCTAGGATAATAAATGAAACCTACTGCAAAGGGCTGTTATGAGGATCGAGGAGAGAACACAGGTAGAATCTCTAGCACATAGTAGGTGCTCAGTTAAGTGGTGGGTATTATTATTATTATTATTGATGGTTAAAATTATGGTCTGTAAGCCAACGAGAAGTGAGAAGAAGATGAATGGTGATAAAATAGAATTGAATCACACAGATTTAATCTGCAGACTAGATCATCTCACCATCAAGGATTCTTCATTATTTGCTCCATATATTCCTATTGTTATTCATTTGTTCATCCATCCATTCACTCATTCATCCAATAGGTATTTATTGAGCACTTCTTTTGTTAGGCTCTAGACATACATTAGAAATAAATGACTGTCCCTATTTTCTGGGAGTTGACATCTTCCCTCAACGGGAGGAAGAGACACATAGCTAGTTGGCAACAGAGCTTGGGAGTTACCCACCTGGGCATTGGACCAGACAATCTGGGTCTGATTTCCAGCTCTATCACTTACTGCTCTATGACTTTAGACGAATTATTTAACCTGTTTGGTCCCACCATCTATAAAATGACTTGACAACTGTTCCTGCGAGTTTAGAGGATTAAACGAGTTGATCCAAAGTAAAGCACTTTGTCCAGTGCCTGGCACATGGTATACACTAGTAACTGTCAGCCATTTTTATTTCCAGGCAATTATGCCGCTGTGCAGTCAATGTTATCACAGGTGAATTCTGAGAGAAGGGAGTAACTACCAGATCTAAACATACTTGTCTATCTAGCAAAATACATACATTAAATAATAATGGATCCCTCTGTATTATTAAAATTTTTTTTTTGGTATTTATTTGGCTGCGTCAGGTCTTAGTTGCGGCACACGGGATCTTCGTTGTGGCATGCAGAATCTTTTGTTGCTGTGTGCGGGCTTCTCTCTAGTTGTGGCGCTCAGGCTCCAGAGCGCGTGGGCTCAAGTTGCCCTGCTGCCCGTGGGATCTTAGTTCCCTGACCAGGGATCGAACCCGTGTCCCCTGTATTGGAAGGCGGATTCTTAACCACTGGACCACTAGGGAAGTCCCAATCCCTCTACATTATTAATCACCAGTTAATATAGAACTGGAATAAGAACTTCTAGTCAGCATGAGATAAGCAATGTGATATAATTTCTGTGCAAAGCAAAGAAACTTCATATTTTAGTCTTGGGACGTTATCTAGTGTGAATGGGACAGTTCTGTTAGGCTTTGAAAATATTGGAAATTTCTGCCCTGGATCTCTAGGAATAGCTTCATGGACTGAATTCTAAGTTCCAGGGACCCGTCTTCCCCAGGATGGAAACTACTGATCTAGGAAAAAAAGGAAGGAAAGGAGAGAAGGAGAAGAGGAAGCAGACATTTACAGAGCAACTACCATATATATATGTTAGGGGTTAGGTGCTTTATCTCTTTAGCCTTGCTGATGTGCCATAAGGCTGGTCTACTATCCCCATTTTAGAGATAAGTGAACAAGGGCTCGAAGAGGTTAAATAATGTGTTCCCTGGTGGTCCAGTGGTTAAGACTTCACCTTCCAGTGCAGGGGGTGTGGGTTCGATCCCTAGTTGGGGAGCTAAGATCCCACATGCCTCATGGCCAAAACATAAAACAGAAGCAATATTGTAACAAATTCAATAAAGACTTTAAAAATGGTCCACATCAAAAAAAAAAAAAAAAAAAAAAAGAAGTTGTTCTGGGTCAACAGCTAATCTGTGCCAGAATTCCAGGTCTTCTGATTCTATGCCTAGACCTCTTCCCTGGACATCAACCTGCATCTCACGAGAGTATGAGAGAGAAGTCATCCTTCTGTTTGTGGCACTCTCCCATATGTTTCTCAGTTGGGAGAGGGATTGGGGCAAGGACCAATTGCAGCGATGATCACTGATCACCGTCTTCCCACTCCAGATCCCAGAAGGGGAGCTTGGCTTTTTTTTTTTTTTTTTGCCACGCTGCGTGGCTGTGGGATCTTAGTTCCCCAACTAGGGATTGAACCTGGGCCCTCGGCAGTGAGAGTGTGGAGTCCTAACCTTTGGACTGCCAGGGAATTCCCTCATTGTCTGCTTTCTACGTCAGCTAAAATTTCATTTTACATCTAATCACCACTTTGGGTTCAAAGCTACTGCCTGACACTGACATGCTGTAGACGTAGTATGACTATTCCTGTATGTCTCTATCTATTGATGAGGATCCTATTCTTGCAGTATTACAAGCTAGTACCAAAAGGGGATAATCAGTGAGAGAGGGACCAGGCTGGGGGATTGTGGCTGAGGACATAATGGTGTCTGTCCCTGGTGGACTCTTCCTGGGGAACTCTTAGTGAGGAAGCCAGCACCCAGGTTGGGACTTTCCAAGTCTCCATGTGCCTGTGGGGAGACAGGGCCCCTGGGGTAGAGGCCCCTTGAGTCTTGTCCTTCCCCCACCACCTGCACTGAAGTTATCTCTTATTGAAAGTCAGAGAAGTATGGTGCCATAACCCTACTCTTTGGTCCCTTTCTGCCCTTGAGGATCTGGGTCCTAGAGAGAGAGAACCCCAACACTCCTGTGTACTGTCAGCTGATTGCCAAGTTGGGACACCTGGTCTGATAGCTATGCCTGTACTAGCTAGAAACCACAGGATAGAATTTTGACATGGAATTTATCCAGGAAAATTTGGTTTATCTACTCTGTGCCTACTGTCCACCTTCTGGGTTCTTGTGAGGAGTAAAATGAAATAATAAATGAGAAAGTGCCTAGTAAACTTTAAAATGCAGCAAACTTATTATTGTCATTAGTATTATTATCATTATAGTATTATTGTCATTAGTATTATTATTGTCATTAGTATTCTATAATGCTGTAGCATTATAGAACCGTGAGGCTGAAAATGACTGTAAAGATGGTCTAGACTAGTCCCCCAAATGTAGCAGGAATCCTTCTATAGCACCTCTGACCAATTGTTAGCCAGCTTTAATTGTACACTTGCAGTGACAGGGAACTCATTCCCTGAAAGGTAGCCCCTTCTCTCTGGTCAACTCTGAGAAAAAGTTCTTCTTTAGTACCCACTGACCTCCAGGATTTGAGGAGAGTCTTCACAGCCCAAGTCATCTTTTTTTTTTTTTTAACCCCCAGAGTACTTTTGCCTGATATTTCCATCAGAGAATAATTTTCAGATTCTTCATTCCCTGGGACTCTGCCCACGCCAGCCGGCAGCGTATAATGGTGCCCAGAACAAACACAGCTGGCACTGCTGATGTGACCTAATCAGGGCAAAGTGCAGGACAGGCATCACCTCCTGTAATTTACACACTGTGACTCTTTCTTTTTTTTTTCCAATGGTGAACTCTACCAAGAGTCTCTGTGGAGCTATTAATGAAGCACGGAATGAGTAGTTCTCAGCAGTTGCATCGAATTTGCTCGTTTTAAGCTTGTAAGTGGCAAATACTCCCAAATCTTTCTCACCTAAACGACATCAGCTTCCCAGATTTACAATTAGTTTAAATGGACCCAGGTTAAGAAACATCACATTGTCAGCACCACAGAAGATAGGCTTTTAGGTACTATCCTTAATCCCATGCACTTCCCTCCCTGGTTCAGGGATCACTGTCATGACTTCTGTGATAGTGGTTCTCTTTCCATCTTTACAGTTTACCAACTATGTGTGCATGAGGTTTAGTTTTGCCTGTTTTGGAACTTTATATAAATGGAGTCATGCTGTATGTATTATTTTATAATTTACTTCTTTTTCTCAAAATTATGTTTCTGAGGTTCATCTCCATTGAATATGTAGCTGTAGTTTGCTCATTATTATTGCTGTAGCATATTCCATTGTATGGATATTTTAAAATTTATTTATCTATTCTGTTGATGAACACTTGGTGTATTTATTTATTGTATTATAAACTATGCCACCTTAGATATTCTTGTGTCTCCTGTGGCACATGTACAACGTAATTGATAAGCAATTATTACATGTTTAAATCTTATCTCCCAATTTCTTTCAAAATATAAGAATCATGTCTTTTACGCTTAATAAAGGCTTTGAGCACACACTAGTTTTCTTTAAAACATACGCCTAGGGGGTGGAATTCCTGGGTCTTAGGGTTTACCTAAAAATATGAAAATGTACATACCCCTGCGTGCTCCTATGTGATTTCCAAATTGCTTTTTCAACCACCTCCTTTGCATGGGGAGCTCTATGTGTTTAGATCAGCAGTCTGATCCTTTCTGAGTGACCTTGATCTTGAGGGCCTGGCTTCAAGTCCCAGATTATCAATGGCAATAAACATGCCTCTTACTCACTAGAAGGAGCCCCTTTTGTAGAAGGCATCAGCATCTGCTATCTTTATGGTCCCTGCCTTGTGCTGGTCATCACCAGAGAGAGGGTGCACTGGGCTGTCCTATCCTGGACAAAGGTCTCCATGTTCAGCATGGATCTGCTTATCCAGGAAAGTCATTTAATGGGGGATTGGGGAAGCCACCCTGCTTGCTCTATCAAAGGCATACCAGCCATTCGAATTTATTAACTGCTTAAAAAACTCAAGTCTGTATATAGGTCCTTCCCTAATGTTAGCAGGGTTTGGGGCAAAAGTACAAACAGATGCAAGATGTCTACCTAAGTTATTTAAAATTATAAATCACTCCAACTGTTAATCTTAATATATTCTATTCTATCTTGACAAACATGCATCTTTAATGACATGGAAGACCAGGTTCAAATTTAGAATTCCTGGACTCCTCAGATTTATGCACTTGAATGAGGTGCTGGTGGGAGCCCTGGCCCTGGCCCACCTGCCATCTTTTTCCATCTCTCTCTCCTGCACTAGGGATCTGTGTACACAGAAGCTCAAATGTCCATGTGATGTGCCCCCTGCCCCAAACACAGCTGCCCCTTAGCCACTTCTAGGGATCCCCAGACTCTGCCTTAGAGAAGATGGACCTGGGAAGAGCCCAGCCATTTGGGGAGGGAATTCTGGGGTCATAAGTTCCCAGAACTTGGTCCTGAAGGAGAGACACAGACACCATGTGGGCATGTCCCCTAGAACCTGTGGAAGAAATGTGGACAGAGCTGGGGTAGAGGTGCGCCTCTAATGTATGGTGCCTATGCACAGGTGTAAGGGCGGTATTTGTCTGCCTATCTCCCCTCTCCCCTCATGGGTGCAAGAACTGTCTGGCAGTATCCCCAGCACCTATCACGGTACCTGGCACTTAAAAGTCACATCCTATATAGGTGCTTAATGGAAAGTACGTCAGACACAGTTCCACACACTTCACTTCATTTAAACTTTTAATAGCCATTATACAGACGAAGGCTGTGAGGTTCAAAGAGGTTAAGTGACTCGCCCAAGGTCCCACAGCTGAAACAGGCAGAGGCTGGATTTGCGCTCACTTCACCATCTAGCCTCCTCTCTCGCCCTTCTTTTTATTATTATTCTTTCTTTGCCTCTGTGCTGGGGCGGAGGGCCCGGAGCGGCCCCTGCAAAAGGCCGGGCCTTCGCCGCCGCCACTCTCCTCCTCTTCACTCTCCCCTCCTCCCCTATTCAGCCTCCCTCTCCCCCACCCCACCCTACCCTACCGGCCGCGCTCCCGCAGCCGGCTCCGCTCCTCCTTCAGCCTCCCCCTCGCGCTGCGCTCCCCAACCCCTCGCGAAGCCCCGCCCCTCCCCTCAGGGGGACGTCACGTGCCGCCCCATCCCCCCGCGCCTGCGCGCTGCTTATTTCCCGCTGTCAGGATGAGGAGGCGGAGGTCGGCGCTCGGGTCCGTCTCTGCCCGCGGCTGTGGCGGCGCCGGCGGCTCCAGCCTTAGCGGTTCCTCCCTGGGCGGCGGCGGCGGCGGCGGCTCGGTCGACGCCTCCTCCGCCAGCTGAGCCTGTGGGAGCCCGGGACGCCGCTTCGCCGCCCATCCCCGCTCCCCGAGGCCGGCCGCCCGGCCATGGCGCAGCCGGGCCCGGCTCCTCAGCCTGACGGTGAGTCGCCCACCATGGCAGGCGCGGCGGGCGCGGCCTGCCCAGCGCCGGCGTCGCGGGTAGACCTCCGGGCGGCGGGAAGGGCGCGCGCAGGCCCCGGGGGTGACCGTGCCGGGCGGAGGCGGGAGCGCGCGGGTTCCGGCGCCGGCTGCGCGCGAGGGCGGTGCGGGGGCCTGGGCGGCCGTCGCTGGGGAGGGGGCGGGAGGTGCCGGCTTTAGCCCTGGCTTGGGTGGGGGTGGAGGGAGGGGCGTGAGGGGGCTGCGGGGGACCAGGCAGAAGCTGGGGAGCGTGGAGAGGGAGCTGCTGTGGGTAGCGGTGGGGCCGGCACGTGGGTTCTGCCCGTGGGGAGGATGGAAATCAGGAACATGTGCTATATTCGTTAAAGAAAAAAAAAAATTGCTTAGGTAGTGGTGATGTGCCCTCCCCACGCCCCGCCCCCCATCCATGCCACTGAGCGCTTTGAGCTCAGTTTTGCGGCGTGAAACTGGTTGGGATCAGTAGCTGGATTTAGTAGCGTTCCTTGAGAGGCATTGTGGCTTAATGGTAAGTGCTGGGGCCTGCGTGTCTGCAGAACCTGGAGCCTTCACTAACAAGCACTATGCAGATTTCTTAGCCTCTTTGAACTTGAGTATTCTCATGAAAAGAGGTAAATTCGTGCCTAATTCGTGCCTTTATATTTTATAAAGGAGTCAACATGTATTATGTAAAGCGGTTAGTATTATTAAGGCGGTTTTTGGGAATAATGAGAATGGTGAAGTCGAGGAAGCGTGTCTTTTATAGCAGTTATATCCAAGGAAGGAAAAAGAGCCCCATCCTAATTAGTCCCAGGTGATTGTCAGTCCTTCATGACCTTCTGGGAAATTGGCTTAAGCTCTGCTTCGGAGATTGGCCACGTGGTTCCAGGTTTTACTACCTGGAGTTATGTTTGGAAAGACTGTGCCTGGTCCTTGGCAAGGTACTGCTGTATCTGGGCGAGAGAGTTCTTTCAGGTGAATTTCTGTAATCAGCGTGTGTGCTTAGAATCTTTTAAGTGTGAATGGAATGTCGGGATTTGGTGCTGGGCCCACGGTAGGTGGTTAAAAACCTGCCTTTGCCTAGGGTTGTCTCTTAAAATAATCTTTCATGAAGACCTTACTCTCTTTTGTTGCCTTTGAGGAACCTGAAACAATGTTATCAGATTTTAATGCTAGCTGCTTTCTTGGAAGTGTGTTCCAAAGCCTGTTCGCCTCTAGTTTTAGGTTTTGTTAGTTGCCTAAGGAGACATGTCTAGTACCCACATCTGGAGTTGTGTAAGAATCTGGTTGCTGTTTCTGTTTCAGTAGGAAACTGGAGAGGGAGGCATTCAGTAGGAGAAGGGAGGCATTTCTGGTGGACTGTTAGAGGAAATGGGGATGTTTTCAGGCTACATTTTAATCCTCACCTTTTGCATTTGGTGTCAGGGAAGATAACTTCCCTTTTCCACAAACACCTCTTTGTTTTTGCAGACAGAGGCAGAATAGAGAGAGCCCCAGTGGCTTCTGGTTCTGATCTGGAGTGGTAGGTATGCTTAGCTGGCAGCTGCCTTCTCTTGAGTTGCATGGAAACAAACGTCTAGGACGGCTCAGGTGACATGACAGTCTCGAAGCAAAATTCCCTGCCTCTTTCTAGATGTGAAATGGTCTTCCTTGTAAATAGGCAGAAGTGACTAAGCACTTGAAAGAGGCTAGGAAAAATTAGCTTTAGGAAATCTTGTATTCTTAGTACAGGTTTATTCCCTATTTTTCAAATCCTGTGACCGTGGGATGAGATTTAGTTTGCATAGATTGCAGTATTTATTTTCAGTTAGTGTAGTAAATGAGCAGCCACAGCTACTGTTTACAAAAGGAGAGAGAATTCGGTGTATTTGAACGCTTTGTATCAGTGTCTTCTTAGAAGTTCATCTTGGAGATTTAATTTTTCTCTTTGGCTGAACTGAACATAGATCACTTCTTGACACTTTAGCTTTAAGCACGCTTGAATTTCCTAGCCCTGCTGATATTAAAAAAAACAAAAACGACCAAACAATTGCAGAATTCTTTTGAGTTAAACTGGCAGTAAAAGATAACTTTTACTTTTTGACTTTAATCTAGCTTTTATCCCATTTTATTTATTTATTTGGCCACGCTGCGTGGCTTGTGTGATCTTAGTTCCCTGAGAACCCAGGCCCTCAGCAGTTAGAGCGCAGAGTCCTAACCATTGGACCTCCAGGGAATTCCCAGGTATCCCATTTTAGAGGCAGTTTTATTTTACGTTGACATTGTTTTCTTTTCCTTCTTTGACATAGGTTTATTTTTCATGGAGATATCGTAGATTAAGAAAAAAATTCATTTGTGTGTAAATTGACAGGGTAAAATGTAATAATTTTCTTTTAATTCTTCTTAATTTCTTCTTTTGTAAGTTTTTCAAAAACTATTTTTTTGATCATGCATCTTAGTTTACTCGTTTAGAACAAAGGTAACTTTAATAGTCCAACAAATTTCAGCTTATTATTTCATTTTACCTTGATAATTCAAAGACTATATAGAATATAAAATTTTTTAAATTTTAATATTTTAAAATCTAAGTTAAACTCTATCTTAGAGGCATTTGCTCTGATTTTACTTCATTTCTTTTTTATTTAAAAACACTGTATTCTAAAATCCTTCCATTAAAAAAGTGTGGCTATTAAGAAGTATATCTCCTCCCATCTCCCAAAGGAAACCAATATTAAGTTTTCTATCCTTGACTTTTTTCTATAGTTACACAGACATGCTACCTTTTCCCTCTGAAATGGACATGCTTTACATACATAGGTCTGCAACTTGTCTATTTTGCTTATAAATGTTAGCTATAATTATCATATACTTGTAAATGGTTATGTGGCCATATAATGTACTCTAGACACTGCATGCATTATCTCAGGAAATCTTCTTATCAGTGAGGTGGGTACTATTATAATATTGTTCCTGTTTTATTGATGAGGAAACTGAAGCACAGAGAAGTTAAAAGTGCCTGGAGTTACGTGGCTAGAAGTGAGGGGAGCCAGGATTCAATCCAGGTCACCTGATGCCAGAGCCCTCGATCTGTTTACTAGATTGTGGACTACTTTCCAGTTCAATGTTATAGATCTACCTCATTCTTGTTAAAGAATGTTCTGTCACATGCATGTACCACACGATTTATTTGCCTGTATCTTTATTGATGCTTTAATTTTTTCATTATAAGCAGTTCTGTAATAAATATTCTTGTACATATTTTTCAGGTACTTTGGCTTTTACTTCTGTAAGACTATGAATTAAAAGGCATGAGCTCTGAGTGAATTAAATTTTAATAGCTATTGCTAGCTTACTCTCAAAAAGTATCAATTTACATACCTGCCAATAGTATATGAGAGGGTGGATTTCCTCTACACTCTTAAAAACCCTGGATAATGTCAGTTGTTTTAAATTTGTATCTTCTGATAGACCAAAAAAAAAAAAAAAAGGTATTCTTCAGTTAACAAATGTTTGTGTGCCTAGTCTAGGCCAAGCCTTATGCTAGACCCTAGGAAATAAAATGACAAAGAAACCCAAACCCAGTCCCTGTTCCTAGGTAGTGAATCAGAAGGCCATTAATTAGATAATCCCACAGACAAGTACAAAACTGCTCAACAAATGTAAGTGTGTACTACTTGCCAGGCACAATTCTTGGTATTTGGCATACATCAGTGGGCAACACAGATAATAAATAACCCTGCCCTAGTGTGGGAGAAACAGATATTAAACAAAAAACATAAGCAAATCATATGGATTGTTAGGTGATAAGTGCTATGGAAAAAAGAAAAAATAGAGCAGGGTAAAAGGAAGGGGGATAGGCTGGTTTTAAATAGGGTGGTCAGAGTAGTCTTATTGCATAGATGACATTTGACCAGAGACTTGAAGGTGATAGAAGAGGTAATATGAGGATATCTGGAGGAAGAGTGTTCCAGACATAGGGATCAATTCTTGCAAATGCTTTAGGGAAGGAATGTGTCTGGCATGTTTGAGGGATGGCATGGAGGTCAGTGTGGCTAGAATGAAATTATTGGGGCAGTGGGTGGAAGGAGGTGGGAGAGGAAGGGAGAAGAGAGTAGTAGAATATGAGGTGAAAGGTAATGGGGTGGTGGTAGGTCTTCTGGGCTCTAGAAGCATTGCAAAGATTGGCTTTCACTATGGGGAATCATTAAAAATGTTTTGAGCAGAGGAGTGATGTGATCTGACTTACATTAAAAAAAAAAAAAACCAAACCACTCTGGTTGGTAGATTGGCAGTAGAGTAAAGGAAGGCAAGGGAGGCATTAATCCAGGAAAAAGATGATGAGGCTGAGACCAAGGTGCATTGGTGGAGGTTATATTTCGAAGGCATGGCCAACAGGATTTGGATTAGATATGGGATGCAAAAGAGAGAGGAGTCAGGGATCATTCAGAGGTTTTTGGGCTGAGCAGCTGTGAGAGGTACACAATGCTATAATTGAGGGATTTGACCCAGTTAGTTAGTCCAGGAAAGGTTTCTGAGGAAGTGGTCCTAGAGCTGAGATCCAGTGGATGAGCAGGAGTCCCTTTTTTGGAAGAAGCAGGATGAGTAAGATGACTAAAGAAAGGTCAGTGTGCCTGGGTAGAGATAATGAGAGGGTCAAATAGGTATAGGCTGGCCTGAGTGGGCTTTAGCCTTAGAGCTCTAAGGGAAGCCATTGAAGGGTTTTAAGCAAGTAGGTAAAATGATGGCTTTTTAATTTGTACTTTCCTGATAGTAATTATATATATTTTTTCTTTTGTTGTGCAGAAAGCTTTAATTTTTATGTAGACCTGACCACTTTTTAAAAAAATATTTATTTTTATTTGGTTGTGCCAGGTCTTAGTTGTGGCATGTGGGCTCCTTAGTTGCGGCATGCATGTGGGATCTAGTTCCTCAGCCAGGGATCGAACCCGGGCCCCCTGCATTGGGAACGTGGAGTCTTAACCACTGCGCCACCAGGGAAGTCCCTTGACCATTTTAAAAAATTTATGGTTTCTGGGTTTCTTAGGAAGACCTCTTTTTATTAAAAAAACAAAAAACAAAAAAACCCCCAACAACAAAGAAAACATCTCATTTTCAACACTTTTATAGTTTCGTCTCTTATATTTAGTACTTTAGACCATCTGGAATTTATTTATTTTTAAATTTAACAGGTAAAGTTTAATATAAAGAATTATTAACTAAACAGGAGATTACCCAAGAGAAAAAGAAAACCCTAAAGAATACAGGAATAGTAGATATAGGGAGCAGCTACTGCCTCTAGGGCTAAGGCAGAGCACCTAGGGAAGGAACAAATCTTCAAGAGGCTGCTCCCATACTGAAATCCAGACTTTGTTGGAGAGGGTACAGCTGTGGCCCTCTGAAGGGCAGTGATCATTGAGGGACCATGTCTGTAGAACTTCCTGGAAAGCTGCTTTCTGGCTTGCTGGGGGAAGCTGCCTGCATCTGGAATTTATTTTTGTTGTGATATAGTGTTCTAACTTTATTTTTCTTCCAAGTGGATAAAGCCAATTTTTAAAAAAAAAAAATTTATCTTATTTATTTATTTTTGGCTGCGTTGGGTCTTTGTTGCTGCTTTCGGGCTTTCTCTAGTTGTGGCGAGAGGGGGCTACTCTTCGTTGCAGTGCGTGGGCTCCTCATTGCGGTGGCTTCTCTTGTTGCTGAGCATGGGCTCTAGGCACACAGGCTTCAGTAGTTGTGGCTCGCGGGCTCTAGAGCGCAGGCTCAGTAGTTGTGGCGCACGGGCTTAGTTGCTTCGCGGCATGTGGAATCTTCCCGGATCAGAGCTCGAACCCGTGTCCCCTGCATTGGCAGGTGGATTCTTAACCACTGTGCCACCAGGGAAGCCCAAGCCAATTGTTTTAACACCATTTATTCAATAATCCATATATTTGGTTTGTTTATTATTACTTGATAAATCTCCCAACTACTAAACTTGATCAGAAACACAAAAGCCCTGAGCTTACCCCACAGTCTGACTAACGCAGTCTCACTAACACAGACTAACACAGTCTGTCCCAACACACGGTAGCCTGGGATTGTGTAATAATCCTTTAATTTGTATGTTTTACCTGACTGCCTGTGGATGGAACTGCCTTTGACTCTTAAGGGCTCTGATTTCTAAAACATCTTGAGTACATCATATACTAGGTTTTTATTCAGTGAAATTTCATGTGCTCTTTTTGTATAATCAGTCATTACATTGGGTTTAGTCTTCATAGGAATATTTAGTAAACAATTGTTCTGTTTATTTTTGTGTAGGACAGCTGTGCCAGGTAATGCGGAAGGGCTGTAGAAATGAACGAGATATAGTTCTGATCGCAGGAATTTTATGATCTAGTGGAGGGAATGGGCCTTAGGCACACTAATGTGAAATGAGGAGGTGCCTAGTGATAGTAGATAGTTCTCTGTTGGATCACAGGGGAAACTTACTACAGGTAGAACAGGGAGAGCTATGAAGGAACGTGCCTTTGTTCAGTTTTCTTATTAGATACTTGAATCTCTTCCAAGTGGTAGACTGATTTCTGTTTGAATGCCTCTGGAGAGAGAAGGAACTCACTACATCCTAGTTTTGACTAGTTTTAATGTTTTGGTTATCCTTTAATTAAGTGGAAATTTGCCTCACCATTACTTTTACCCACTGCAGATGTATTTAACCTATAGAGAGTAGTAGATATAGAGACATATCCCTGAAAAGAATCCTAAAGACTATCTTCCCTCATTTTAGAGATCAGGAAATTAAGGACTAAAGAAGCAGAAGTGACTTGCATTGTAGCAGAGCCAACACTAGAATTTAGGAGTAGAGTGGGGTTGTTGCCTGTCTTCTGGTCACTGCTTCTGTTTATGTAGAATGAACTTTCTCTAGGTGCGTCATTATGACATTGCTAGAAAGGAATCATAGAAAGGATGTAACTTGATTACAGTCAGAACGCATGAGACTTTTAAAAAAATATATTTATTTATTTATTTGGCTGCGCTGGGTGTTAGTTGCGGCACGTGGGATCTTGGTTGCCGCATGCGGGATCTTTTAGTTGTGGCATGTGGGCTCTTAGTTGCGGCATGCAGGATCCAGTTCCGTGACCAGTGATCGAACCCTGGCCCCCTGCATTGGGAACCTGGAGTCTTAACCACTGGACCACCAGGGGAGTCCTGAGACTTTCTTGATAATTATTTATTTTTCAATAATTGTAGATGCTGGAGGAACTGCCCCTGAGAAGGGAGAACCTGAAGTTATCAAGGAGAAAATAAATATGGACTAGATCTCTGAGGAATTAAGAGCAGATAAGATGCATCAACAGCTTGAGTGTCAGGAGGAGAGACAGGGATCTCATCCTGCAAAACAGAAGGGAAAAAGGAAAGGATGTGTGAGAAAGAAAGGTAGAGAAAACTCTTGAGGTAGAAGAGAAACTGACTAAATGTAAGTGTAGTCTCCATTCTTTTATTCATTTATTCAACATATGTGATTTGAGTATGAACTACGAACAAGGTAGACAAGGTGCCTGTCCTCATGGAAGTTGTTGTTTTACAACCTTTATTACAGATAAGATTGTTTATACTTGGCTGGGTTCCTCATCTTAAGCACAGAACACAGAAAATAATTTGGCTATGTTCCCAGTTATCCTAAAGGTGATATAACCAGTACCATTTTAGATGCACAGGAGAGAAGTTAATTCATTATGTACATTGAATACCTTAGGCATTAGGATTTAACTGTCATGGAACCTGGGTTGAGAAAGGCTGTTAGAATATTAAGTACAGGGTATGATAGGGTCCTTATTGTGGGAAATCCAGTGGGGTGGGGGTGGGGGAACCATGATGTGGGTTACTATTCCATCGGTTAAGTGTATGAAAAATCAATACAAACTTGATAGTTACCATTTAGTCCCAAATTGATGTCTACTTGATTGCTTTCTCTAAGCTCCTGCTGTATTTATTATTTATAAATAAACTGCTGCTGCCCACCTGGCCTCCCCCCGCCCCCATCTAGATCTTATATCCCCAGCTTTCTTAGCTACTATGGAATAGAGTCTGCCTGACACTACTTCTGTCTTTCATTTTATTGTGAACCTAGTAAGCCTCAGTAGACAGTTACAGAAGGGCCAATAACCGGTTAGATCCATCTCTATTGCAAAAATTTGTTCTGCATTCACTCCTAACAGATGAAATCCAGTCTTCCTAGAACATGGCCACTTTTTGTGGTAACTGTATTAGTAAATTCTTAATTTTGTTGGGCTGAAATCACTTCCCTACAACTTCTACACTATGGTTCTGGCCTCGTGAATGAGTCAAAATTAGTCTATTTTCTCTTCCACACAAGGGGTCTTCAGATATTTAAAGAGCTTGCTTCCATCTTGGCAGTTCCTCATGTGAGGATTTTATACCCTCTCCATTCTTTGCAGCTTCCTTTGCTTGGCTAGCCAGATGTTCTAATACCATGTGGTTTGCTAGTGCTTTTCCTAAAATGGTGTCCCTAATGTTAGTGGAATATTACAGATACGGAATCTATGTGACTCGTGCAACAAACAGCAAAGATGTTCTTTTTTGATCAAAACTCTCAACTCTTTTTAATGTATGCTAACATTCCCTCAAATTTGTTTTATTTCTCTGTATCATATGAGTTCATAATAAAATGGAAGCTGTGATTTATTGAGGTGTTATATGCCTTGCACTGTGTTGTGTATTTTTTTAAATTAGAGTAGTTTTATTTTCATAGCAAAATGGAACAGAAAGTACAGAGAGTTTCCTTATACCCCCTCCCTGTCAGACTCCCCGACCATCAACATTCCACACCAGTGTGGTACATTTTTAAACAATCGATGAACCTGCACATCATTATCAACCAAAGTCCATCATTTACATTAGTGTTCACTCTTGGTGTTGTACATTCTGTGGGTTTGGACAAACATGCAATGCATCTATCCATTGACCATTGTAACATCATACAGAACAGTTTCACTGCCTTAGAAATGCCGTGTTCTACCTCCTCATCCCTCTTTTCCCCTGAATGCTTGGTAAACACTGATCTTTTTACTGTCTCCATGGTTTCTGCCTTTTCCAGAATGTTACATAGTTGGAATCATACAGTTACGTAGCCTTTTCAGATTGGCTTCTTTCACTTAGTAATATACACTTAAGGTTTCTTCATGTCTTTTTGTGGCTTGGTAGCCCATTTCTTTTTTTAGCACTGATTAATATTTCATTGTCTAGATGTACCAGTTATTCAGTTATTGAAGAACATCATGATTGCTTCCAAGTTTTAGCAGTTATGAATAAATTACTATAATGCAGATTTTTGTGTGGATCTAAGTTTTCCACTCATTTGGCTAAATATTAAGGAGTGTGATTGCTGGATCATATGGTAAGAGTATGTTGAAGTGGCTGTACCATTTTGCATTCCCACCAGCCACAAATGAGCATTCCTGTTCCACTTTTTCCAGCATTTGGCAAGTGTCTGTGTTTTGGATTTTAGCCATTCTAGTAGATTTGTAGTGGTATCTCATTGTTTTAATTAGCAATTCCCTAAAGACAGATGATGTTGAGGTTATTCATTATCTGCATATTTTCTTTTGTGAGGTGTCTGTTCAGAATTTTTGCTTAACTTTTAATGAGGTTGTTAATTTTCTTATTGTTTAGTTTTAAAAGTGCATTGTATATTTTGGATAACTGGACTTTATCAGATATGTCTTTTGCAAGTATTTTCTCCAAATCTGTGGCTTGTCTTTGCCCTTGACAGTGTTTTTCACAAACAGAAGTTTTAAATTTAATGAAATCCAACTTATAATTATTTCTTTCATAGATCGTACCTTTGGTGCAATATCTAAAAAGTCATTGCCATAACCCAAGATCATCTAGATTTTCTACTATGTTTCGCTCTAGGAGTTTCATAGTTTTGCATTTTACATTTAGGTCTGTAACTCATTTTGAGTTTTTTTTTGTAAAGGGTGTAAGGTCTGTAGCTAGATTTTTTTCTTTATTTTTGCATGTGGATATCCAGTTGTTCCAGCACCATCATTTGTTGAAAAGACTGTCCTTTCTCCATTGAATTGCCTGTCCTTCTTTGTCATAGATCAGTTGACTATATTCGTGTGGATCTATTCCTAGGCTCACCGTTCTGTTCCATTTATGTATTTGTTTATTCTTTCATGGATGTGATTTTAAATTTCTTAATTAAAATTTTTTGCATCAAAAGTAACAAATGTTTGTTAAAAATTTATAAATGTATAATATGAAAGGAAAAGTCCATATAAGCTCATAAGCTCACCCCTCAGAGATAAACACTGACAAAGGTCTGGTAGATATTTTTCTAGTTTTTTAAAAAGAAATGTGTATTCTGATGGTTTAAAAGTGGAATCATGCTATATACGCTCTTCTCAACCTTCCTTTTTCTTTACTTTGTTTTTGATATAGATAATGTCATCATTTTTGAAATAGATCATTTTTGTGGCTGCATAATATAGGTACACTATAATTTTTTAAAGTCCCCATTGATGAATATTTGTGCCGTTATTATAAAACTTCAGCTAATATCCTTGCACCTGTCTTCACGTGCTCATGTGAGTGTTTTTGTGTTATAAATTCCTTGAACCAAAATTACTGAGTCAAAGAATATGAACGTTTAAAAATTTAATGGCGGGACTTCTCTGGTGGTCCAGTGGGTAAGGCTCCACTCTCCCAATGTAGGGGGTCTGGCTTCGATCCCTGCTCAGGGAACTAGATCCTGCGTGCATGCCTCAACCAAGAGTCCGAATGCCGTAACTAAAGATCTCGCGTGCTGCAACTAAGACCCGGCTCAGCCAAAATAAATAAGTAAACATTTAAAAATTTAATGGAAAATGTCAAATTCTTTTTCAGAAAGGTTGGACAATTTACAGGCTCACCATCAGGGTATAAGAGAGCTTATAGCTCCTTAATTTAAGAAATTGTTTGCATATGGGGAAGTTGACCTCTTTATCATGTGTGTAGCACATGTAGCAAAAATTTCCCCCATTTTGTTTTTAAATTTTGAGATGTGTTGGCGTATGGGTTTATCAGTTTTTTCCTTAATGGCTTCTAGGTTTCCTTCTACCTCTTTGTCTATGTTACCTTCTAGTATTTACTTTTAAATGTTTGATCACTTTGGAATTTATTTTGATGTAAGGACTGAGATAGGAATCTAGCTTTTACTACTATTTATTTTCAAATGGCTAGCCAGATATTATTGCACCATGTAGTGATTAATCCATTTTTCTCCATTGATTTTGAAATGCCACCATTTATTATATGCTAAATATCCAGGAATACCTGAGTCCGTTTCTGAATAGTATTGTGTTAGATAGATTTATCTGTTCTGGTGTTATACCCATAGTTAAAATGACTTTTTTCCCTACTTTCTAATGTTTTAATATTTTAAAGAGCCAGGAAACCTTCATTATTTATTTTCTAGAATTTCCTGAACTATTCTTAGGTATTTACTCATTCAGATAAAATTTGGAATGATCACATTAAGTCTGCCCACCATGCTCCCCTCTCCTGCCCCCTTCCCACCCCTCAACCCCCAGAAAAAAAGACCTTAAAAAAAACCCTCATTGATTTAGTTATAAACTAAGGAGAAAGGTGTATCTTTAACAAGCATCTTTAAAGTGCCGTAAAGCACTTTAAGTGCATTAATTATTTAATCCTCTGAATTCTTTAAGGTTGGTATTATCCCTATTTCACAATGAGGAAATGAAAGTTTAGTAAATTGCTCAGGATCCAGGTTCCCATGACTATTTTCATTCCACCCACTATCTCTCAGGTCAGTTTTATTTAAGTAAACTCTCAGATCATTAAAAAAGGGGCAAAGTTAAAACAAAACCCCAAGTTGTGTGTGTGTGTGTGTTTTTTTTAAACCATTAAGTACAAAGAAGGTATAAAGAAAACTGGACTTACTCATAATTCTATCCTTTGGAATATTTTGTCATTTTAGTGTATTTTTGGCCATGTTTTATATCAACAAATAAAATTTTTAACCAGTTGATCATATTGCACATGTGATTTTATATTCTGCTATTTTTATTTTAATTATGATGTAAAATTTTTCTGTGTTGTAAGTTTTTCAGAAAACGTTGGTTTTAAAAGTCTAATTTATCATATATTTGTTATACATTAAGTTATAAAAATAACTTAATTATTTTTCTATTACTACCTATTTGATTATTTGTAAGATCTTGCTATTAGTAAATAATTCTACAGGAGACATCTTTGGACATTAGTCTTTGATGTCATCTTTGATTATTTCCCAGAGAGTTCTGGATCAAAAAGTATGAGGTTTTGATATATTTATATATTGCTGAATTGCTTTCCAGATATCTCGTTCTACTTTACATTTCTGCCATTAGTGCTGATGTCTTTTAGTGTTACCTCCCCCTTGTTAACATTAAGTATAGACTTAATTATTACCAATAGCATAGACAAAGTGGTATCTTATTGCTGTTTTAAGTTTCTAAATGCAACCTATAACAGCAATAAGATACCATTTTGGTGGGTGTGATTAGGCTTTAAAAAATGTATTGACCATCTGTTTTCTTTGTGCATTGCCTCTTCATGTCCTTTGCCATTTTCTTATTAATTTATAAATATCTTTATTTCATGGACATTGGCCTTTGTCTTTTATTTGTTACAGATATTGTCCAAGTTTATTCTTTCTCTTATTGCTAATGTATGGTATAGAGAAGCCTAAGAATTCTTTTGAACAAACTTGATAATGCTTTGATACCTTTAAAGACCTGCTTTATCTCAATATCAATTAGATATCCACTTATACTTTCTTCGTTTTTTGTTTTTTTCTGAAATTGTTGGCCTTTTTTTTTTTTTTCATTATCATTTGAATTTTTAAGTTGTTTCTGTATGAGCTGTTTGTCAAGTTAGGACTTCCATATCTTTTATTAAGTCATTCATTTTCTTTCTGTAAGCAATTATTTTATAATTTTAGATAAAATTAATACTACCTATTGCAAACAATTTAGAAAATGTAGAAAAGCATAAAAAAATTACCCAAAGATAATATCCATTCACTTATTGATATGTTATCTTTCCAGGGTTTTTATATATATGTTAATTATTTATTTTTTATTTTTTGGGCTGCATTGGGTCTTAGCTGCAGCATGCAGGATCTTCGTTGAGGTATGCGGGATCTTTCATTGCAGCATGCAGGCTTCTCTAGTTGTGGCGTGCGGGTTTTCTCTTCTCTAGTTGTGGTGCGCGGCCTCCAGAGCACGTGGGCTCTGTAGTTTGTGGCACGTGGGCTCTCTAGTGGAGGTGTGTGAGCTAAGTAGTTGTGGCACGCGAGCTTAGTTGCCCCATGGTGTGTGGGATCCTAGTTCCGCGACCAGGGATTGAACCCACGTCCCCTGCATTGGAAGGTGGATTCTTTACCACTGGGCCACCAGGGAAGTCCCTATATGTATATTAAAATATATGAAAAAAGCTCTTAAAAGTTCAATGAAAATTCTAATATTTTTATAGGATGTTGTTCCTGCTTAAATTAAGTAATAAATGTTATTTTTAATGACTGCATAGTAATCCATTGTATGGATTCCATAACATGATTAACTAGGTCTCTCTTGGTATATATTTAAATTTTTTTTCCTATTGCAGTTAACACTGTAGTAAACATCCTGCTACATATATCTCTAAATATTTGTGCAAATACTTACCTTAATAACCTTTGAAACAACTAATAAGGATTTATGTACATTTAAATTTTGATACTTCTGATATATATACATTTTGATGTATTCTTTCATATCAGGAATACCTCTCATAGCAATTGGAAATGCAATCCCTAGTGGCTTAAACAAGTAAAGGGTTTTTTTGTGTGTAACAAGTTTAGAAGTAAAGCGTTCCAAGGTTGGTTCAGTTGTTCAAGGATGTCCAAGATCCAAGTTCCTTCTATTTTTTTTCTTTCTTTTTAAAAAATATTTATTTATTTGGCTGCACTGGGTCTTAGTTGCAGCATGTGGGATCTTTAGTTGTGGCACGCGGGATCTAGTTCCCTGACCAGGGATCAAACCTGGGTGCCCTGCATTGGGAGCACAGAATCTTAACTGCTGGACCACCAGGGAAGTCCTCCTTCTATTTTCTATTTTCCTCCAATGTGAGCCTGTTTGCACACATCTTTATTATTTTTTACTTGCAGATTCACTTCTGATTTCCTCTTGGGAGTATTTATTCCCTTAAATCTTTTAGTATTTTCTTTCTTTTTTCTTTTAGTATTTTCTTAGTTCTCTTTGTTGGGTTTTCTGTTTTAGGCACATAGATCATCCATATATTGGGCATTCTTTGTTTCTCATAGCTGTTTCCTCTTTCATTGCTTTACTTTTTTCCCTTTTCTTTGTAATGCATTGAGATTATTTCAGGTCTTTTTGATCTCTAACAGAATTGATCAATGGATTTCCTAATGTTGGGACAGATTTTGTATACTTGAGGTAAACTCAGCTTGTTTGTGATGGATTGTTCTAGTATGTATCTAGATTAGGTTTGCTAATGTTTTAACTTTTTTTTTTTTGCAAAATTACATTCATAACTGAGATTGGCCTATAGTTTTACATTTTGGTACTACCTTGGGTTTTGGTACCTTGATTATACTAGCCTAGTAAAATAAATTCAGAAACATTCCATCTTTTATTATGCTGAAGGCATTTTAAACAGCATAGGACATATTTATTCCTTGTAGATTTGATAGAATTTGTTACGGTTTCTTTCGAAAAAGTTTCATCTTGAAACTTGTATAGATACCTCATAATTTGGGGGGTCATTTTTCTATTGTTAGACATTTGCTTGTTTCTAACATTTTGGAATTCTGATACTTTAAAGAAGTCAACATTCTTGCAATTAAATCTTTTTTTTTTTTGGTTGCATTGGGTCTTTGTTGCTGCACGTGGGCTTTCTCTAATTGTGGTGAGCAGGGGCTACTCTTTCACTGAGGTGCACAGGCTTCTCATTTGCGGTGCTTTCTCTTGTTGCGGAGCATGGGCTCTGGGGGCGTGAGGTTCAGTAGTTGCAGCACGTGGGCTCAGTAGTTGTGGCATGTAGGCTTAGTTGCTCTGCAGCATGTGGGATCTTCCTGGACCAGGGATCAATCCCGTGTCCCCTGCATTGGCAGGTGGATTCTTAACCACAGCGCCACCAGGGAGGTCCTGCAATTAAATCTTCATGCATACTCATCATTATTACTTCTTTAGGATATATTCTTGGCAGTGGAATTGCTGGGTTGAAAAGTATACAGAATTTTAAGACTTTTGCTGTTGATTACTACATAGTTATCTGTCTTGAAATATATCCTGGGTATGTTTTAATCAGGTATGGTAAGGTGACAGAATTTTAGGATTAGAAGGGACTTTTTTTTTTAATTGAAGTATAGTTGATTTACAGTGTTGTGTCAATTTCTGCTGTACAGCAAAGTGATTCATGTATATATATTCTTTTTCATATTCTTTCCCATTATGGTTTTTAAAAAAATATTTATTTATTTGGTTACACTGGGTCTTAGTTGTGGTAGGCGGGCTCTTTAGTTGTGGCTCGCCAGCTCCTTAGTTGCCACATGTGGGCTCCTTAGTTGTGGCTCACAGGCCCCTTAGCTGTGGCATGCGAACTCTTAGTTGTGGCATGCGTGTGGGATCTAGTTCCCTGACCAGGGATCAAACCCGGACCCCTGCATTGGGAGCACAGAGTCCTAACCATTGTGCCATCAGGGAAGTCCCCCCATTATGGTTTATCACAGGATATTGAATATAGTTCCTTGTACTCTACAGTGGGAACTTGTTGTTTATCAATTCTATATATAATAGTTTGCATCTGCTAACCCCAAACTCCCAATCCGTGCATCTCCCACCCTGCTCCCTCTTGGCAACCGCAAGTCTGTTCTCTATGTCTGTGAGTCTGTTTCTGTTTCATAGGTAAGTTCATTTGTGTCATTTTTTTTTTTTAATTTTTATTTATTTATTTATTTTTGGCTGCATTGGGTTTTCGTTGCTGCACACAGGCTTTCTCTAGTTGCGGCGAGCGGGGGCTACTCTTCAATGCGGTGCGTGGGCTTCTCATTGTGTTGGTTTCTCTTTGTTGCAGAGCATGGGCTCTAGGCATGCGGGCTTCAGTAGTTGTGGCATGCGGGCTCAGTAGTTGTAGCTCACAGGCTCTAGAGCACAGGCTCAGTAGTTGTGGCGCATGGGCTTAGTTGCTCCACGGCATGTGGGATCTTCCCGGACCAGGGCTCGAACCCATGACCCCTGCATTGGCAGGCGGATTCTTAACCACTGTGCCACCAGGGAAGCCCCTAATGTTTTTAGTTTTTTGAGGAACCTCCATACTATTTTCCATAGTGGCCGCACCAACTTACATTCCCACCAACAGTGTAGGAGGGTTCCCTTTTCTCCACACCCTCTCCAGCATTTGTTATTTGTGGACTTTTTTTTTTTTTTTTTTTTTTTAAAGAAGCCATCCGTGCTTGACTTTTTTTTTTAAATTATTATTTATTTATTTATTTATTTTTGGCTGTGTTGGGTCTTCGTTTCTGTGCGAGGGCTCTCTCCAGTTGTGGCAAGCAGGGGCCACTCTTCATCGCGGTGTGCGGGCCTCTCACTATCGTGGCCTCCCTTGCTGCGGAGCACAGGCTCCAGACGCGCAGGCTCAGCAGTTGTGGCTCACAGGCCCAGCTTTTCCGCGACATGTGGGATCTTCCCAGACCAGGGCTCGAACCTGTGTCCCCTGCATCGGCAGGCAGATTCTCAACCACTGTGCCACCAGGGAAGCCCCTTGTGGACTTTTTAATGATGGCTATGCTGACCAGTATGAGGTGGTACCTCATTGTAGGTTTGATTTGTGTTTCTCTAATAATTAGTGATGTTGAGCATCTTTTCATGTGCCTTTTGGCCATCTGTATGTCTTCTTTGGAGAAGTATCTATTTAGTTCTTCTGCCCATTTTTCGATTGGGTTGTTCGTTTTTTGTTGTTGAGTTGTATGAGCTGTTTGTATATTTTGGAAATTAAGCCCTTGTCAGTTGTATCGTTTGCAAATATTTACTCCCATTCCATAGGTTGCCTTTTCGTTTTGTTTATAGTTTCCTTTTGGAAGGGACTTTTTACCTGTCTTCTGGTGTGTCACTTTGTATCTGAAGTTCTCAACCCTCCCTATCAGTTTATAACAGATTTCTTACCTTTGTCACTATTGACATTTTGCGCTGGATTATTCTTTGTTGTGTATGACTGTCCTGTACATTGTAGGATGTTAAATAAGCAGCATCTTTGGCCCCTACCCACTAGATGCCAGTGCTCTTACCTACCCCCCCCACCCCCAGTTGTGACAACCAAAAATGTCTCCAGACATTGCCAAATATCCTCTGGGGAGCAAAATCACCTCCAGTTGAGAACCACTGGTTTATAACAAAATGCTTTAGAATGCACCTTTACCATTCTGATAAAGTTATACAAATGACTTAGAAAAAACAAACCCTAACAGTATAATGCCTTCAGTGTGAAGGAAAATAACTTATAATTAAGTATATATATTTCAACATGTAAATTAACATGTGACTAAATAAAAGAGCCACCCCTAGAAGGTGGTATTACACTTGTTTATAAGTCCTATATTAATCACTATTAAATACTTATAGTCACAGGGAAATCTTTCTAGGCCATGGCAGGTCAGTGTTTGAACCCAGCTGTGCCACTTCCTAGCGGTGCAACAATAGGCATTTTACTTAATTTCTCAGAATGTTTTTTTCTCACCTATAACTGGGGATGGTATGCCTACTTTATGGTTTGTTTTGAAAATTTCATGAGCCAGTGTATAAAATAACTTGCCTAAGAGCTATATGTAAATTATTTAATTCTTGCTACAACCCTAGAAGGTAGTACTATTCTAGTCCCCATTTTTACAGGTAGAGAGAAGGAACCAGTTTGTAAGTGGCAGAACTGGGATTCAGACATTAATTCCAGAGCCTGTGCTTTCAACTATTATGCTGTACGGCTTCCCATATAATACCTGATGAATAGGGGATACTTAACTGTTAGCTCCTGTTATTTAATTCTTTTTTCTAGCTTTGAGAGACATCCCCCCCACTGCCCCCCTCCCCGTGTCATTAACATCAGTGCTCTCTCCTGGAAATTTTTTTACCTACTGGTTTCTCATTTCCCCTTCAGGGACATATAATTAATCTTATTTATCCACACTTAGGATAACTATTTATCAAAATTCTGATGCCTTTCTATGTATGACTTTGATATTTCTGAAAAGCTCATAAATAATGCATTCAACTTTCCTTATAAATAAAATATAATGCTTGTCTTTTTATTATTTATGAAGAACTTTTTTTCTGATAAATAACTTCTAATATCAGCTGTGTAGTTATATTGTAGTCTTTTTATAACACAAGTGTAGGGAGATAAGAAATTACATCTACATTTTAGGTTTTCCATGTTACAATGAAGGACAGTGTGTACATAGGGAATTTGATTTGTTTTACAGTATAATCAAACATGGTTCTAAGAGGTATCATATGTTGTGTTAGGCTTGACTTTTTCCTATGTAAACGATAAAAAAAAATCTTCAGAATATTCTGAGCAAATTTTCATTTTATATTAAAGGAATTGGTAACCAGAAATAATTAAATTTTTAATTAATAGTTCTCCACTGTGAATTGTATGTGTGAATATGTATAATGCCCCTTTATATGGAATGGTGGAGGGTTGGTTTTACAGGTACATTATTTTTTAAGATTTATTTATTTATTTTTATTGATTGATTGCTATGTTGGGTCTTCGTTTCTGTGCTAGGGCTTTCTCTAGTTGCGGCAAGCGGGGGCCACTCTTCATCGCAGTGCACGGGCCTCTCACTATCGTGGCCTCTCTTGTTGCAGAGCACAGGCTCCAGACACACAGGCTCAGTAGTTGTGGCTCACGGGCCTAGTTGCTCCGTGGCATGTGGAATCCTCCCAGACCAGGGCTCGAACCCGTGTCCCCTGCATTAGCAGGCAGATTCTCAACCACTGCGCCACCAGGGAAGCCCAGGTACACTATTTTTCAGCTGATTTAGACTTAAGCCCTCAAACACAGAAATGGTAAGACTTAAAGAAAAAAAAAAAAAAAAGAACAAACTTAGTCTTTTATATGGAATTTTTTAAACACTTGAAAAGTAAAGAGATTAGTATGTAGATCCACCACCCTCTCTCTATGTATCATGATTATCAATGCATGGCCGGTCTTGTTTCACCTATAGCCCTCTCCTCATCTCCCCTCCTGGATTTTTTTTGTTGTTGTTGTTTTGTTTTTTGTTTTGTTTTTTTTTGTTTTTTAATTAATTTATTTACTTATGGCTGCATTGGGTCTTCGTTGCTGCACGTTGCTTTCTCTAGTTGGTTGAGCAGGGGCTACTCTTTGTTGCGGTGCGCGGGCTTCTCATTGCGGTGACTTCTCTTGTTGCGGAGCACAGGCTCTAGGCGTGCGGGCTTCAGTAGTTGTGGCTTGCGGGCTCCAGTAATTGTGGCCCACAGGCTTAGTTGCTCTGTGGCATGTGGGATCTTCCCGGACCAGGGATTGAACACGGGTCCCCTCCATTGGCAGGCAGATTCTTAACCACTGCACCACCAGGGAGGTTCCTCCTCCTGGATTTTTAATAGCAAAACTCAGACACTAGATGATTTCATTTGGAAACATTTTAGTATGTATGTAAACATAAGATGCAGTACTACTATATCACCTAAAAACAGTAACAGTAATTCTTTAGTGTTTCTAAATATCTAGTCAGTGTTGAAATTTCCTCAGTTGTCTCAACTTAAAAAAAAATTGTTTGTTCAAATCAGGATCCAAAATAAAAGCCATCCTTAAGATTGGTTGGTGTGTCCTGTCTGTTTTTTTCCCTTACAATTTGTCTGTTGAAGAAATCCACCCTGTAGATTGTTCACACCTGGAATTTCCTAATTGCATCCATGTGGTGTTGGTCTCCATATTCTTCTGCCTCCTTCTGTGTTTCCTCTAAATTGGTAGTTTGATCTAAAGTAGTGATTAGGTCCAGGTTTTTGTTTGTTTGAAATATGGTTTTATGTGTTATATTTTTTTGTGGTGGTTTTGTTTTGCTTTTTAAAAGAATATTTCAAAGTGGTAGAGTGTACCTCTATCAGGAGGCTCATAATGTCTGGTTGTCTCTTTTTGAGATGTTAGGACTGTTGATCATTGCCTAGATTTCTCCATTCATTAGGGTTTGTAAAATAGCAAGTTACTAGCTGGAATAGTTCTGTAAAGAAAAATTCTCCTTGTATATTTTGCTACCTTAAGGTGTAGGAAATGGAGAATAAATGCTTACTAGTTTTCTCTTTGGTTACCAGTTTTCAAAATAATGACTTGGTTGCCTAGAACCCTTCAAAGGTAACCAGTCAGGTTTTTTTTCCTTCGTGTGTCATCAAGAACACATGGATTTAAGTAATGTGTATGTTTTACTTCATTGTAGTTACTGAGTATATTAGTTTACTATGGCTGCTCCAACAAATTACCATAACTGGATGGCTTAAGACAACAGGAGTTTATTCTCTCACAGTTGAGGAGGCCAGACGTCCAGAATCAGTATCACTGGGCTGAAATCAGGTGTCAGCAGGTCTGTGCTCCTTCCAGAAGTTCTAGGGGAGCATCTGTTCCTTGCCTCTTCCCGCTTCTGGTGGCTGCTGGCATTCCTTGGCTTCCTCACTCCAATTTCTGCTTCTGTTATCACATTGCATAGTCCTCTTTGTGTCTGCTGAGGAACTCCTCTGTTTCTTGTAAGGGTAGATGCGATTGCATTTATGGCCCACTGGATAGTCCAGGATAAACTACTGTTTTCAAGATCCTTAACTTAATTATATCTTTTACCATATAAGGTAATGTTTATACGTTTGGTGATTAGGAAATTAATACATCTGAGGGGAGGGTTGGTTCAACCTACCACACTGATGCTCAGATTATCTCATCTTTGCCCATTAAATCCTTGTAAGTTGACTCCTTTGTTACAAAGGGAAGTCCTTTGATAAAACCCCAATAGGTGCGAAGATGTTCCAGGTTTATCTTGTATACTTCCTGCCCCAGGCTGGGAATCAGAGTTTTTTCCAAGGAACCCTGGTTACTTTTTGTGGGAAACAGTATTTAGAGACCACGTTCTAGGTGCTAGGAGCATAGCATGTATTTTTCTTAGCAATTTTTCTGAAATAAATTACACTTTTACCCTGTTTTCTTAAACAGAGTACACTGGATATCACTGAATCTTTTATCAATGGCTTATTATGAACATTAGTTTTGGGACCAAGCTATATACTGGTGACTTCCCCAGTGCTGCTGAATTTTTAAAAATTAGGTTTGTTTGCTTTTACTTTTTATTTTATTTTTTTAAAATTTATTTATTTATTTATGGCTGTGTTGGGTCTTCGTTTCTGTGCGAGGGCTTTCTCTAGTTGTGGCAAGTGGGGGGCCACTCTTCATCGCGGTGCGCGGGCCTCTCACTATCGCAGCCTCTCTTGTTGCGGAGCACAGGCTCCAGACGCGCAGGCTCAGTAATTGTGGCTCACGGGCCCAGTTGCTCCGTGGCATGTGGGATCTTCCCAAACCAGGGTTCGAACCCGTGTCCCCTGCATTAGCAGGCAGATTCTCAACCACTGCGCCACCAGGGAAGCCCCTGCTTTTACTTTAAATGTAACCAAATTCCAGTTCAGTTCTAGTCATTGTTTTATTTCATTTTTTCTCTGTGACCCAGTCATCCAGTCAGTGGGATCTGTTCCTCACTTATGGGGCTTTTCAACAAACTGCACTAATCTCTAAATTCTGCTTTTTCTATATCCTTTGTTCTCTGACTCTAAGCAAAACTAAGTTTGTTAGGAGATAAAATTGGATCTTATAGAGTATAATAGTAAGTCAGATGGGAAGGGAAGTCTACTCAGCTAAGCATTCAAATGCATGAGGTTTTCATTTCTATTAAGCTTAAAGGCTCTTTTGGAGGCGGAGCAGTGTGGTGGGGATGGTGTGTGGAGGGCTAGTTGCTCTTTGCTGCGTGGTGAACAGTGCCAGACCTCTGGTAACAGCTTTAGTAAAGGTATTCATTTATTTGAATTTGAAAACCATTCAGTTTAGCCAATAGCTTAAAAAAAAACAAATTTTATTTTAAAATGGTTTTAGACTTATGGAAAAGTTGGAAAGATAGGACAGAGTTTTCATATACTGCACATCCAGGTTCCCTTGTTAAAAACATGATATATTAGTATAGTACATTTGTCAAAATTAATGAACTAATATTGACACATTTCTCCTAACTAAAGTCCCTGCTTTATTCAGATTTCCTTAGCTTTTTCTTTCTTTTTTTTTTTTTTGGCAGGAAAGTAGAATTTATTGGTGGGCGTGAGTAAGGAGGGGACAGTGTCAAGGCTGTCATGAGTGCAGGGCCCGCTGTTTGTCCAGGGGCCACGGTTAGGGGTGTACTTGACCCCACAGCCATCTGGGATGAGCCGCTTTTCTGCCACCATATTTTCAAATTCATCTGTATTAAACTTAGTAAATCCCCACTTCTTGGAGACGTGGATCTTCTGGCAGCCAGAGAACTTCAGCTTGGGCCTGCAGAGGGCCTCAATCACATGCTCCTTGTTCTGCAGCTTGGTGCGGATGGACATTATGACTTGGCCTATGTGGACCCTGGCCACTGTGCCCTGGGGCTTTCCAAAGGCACCATGCATACCTGTCTGGAGCCTAGATTGGGGACAGCGCGCCAGTCACGAATGTCCACTGGAAAGGGCTGTTCCCAGGGTCTCTTAGGACAACCCATACAGGCAACAGGCTGCATACACTACGGAGGAGGCTGCTGTTTGCAGCCATTGCACACCGGGCCCCCGCGGGGAAAAGAGCATGGTTGGCTTAATTGGCTGCAAAGCCTTAGCTTTTTCTTAATAAACTTTTTCTGTTTCTAGATACTATCTAGACACCACATTACATTTAGTCACCATGTGTACTTTGGCTCCTCTGGACTGTGACAGTTTCTCTGACTTTTTGATGACCTAGTCAGTTTTAAGAAGCACTGATCCGGTATTTTGTAGACTGTCCGTCGGTTGGGATCTGGCTGATGTTTTTCTCATGAATAGACTGGGATTGTGGGTTGTGGGGAGAAGACCACACAGGTAAAGTGCCATTTTCATTGCATCATATCAAGGATGCATACTATCAGCGTGGCTTATCAGTGTTATCTATGTTCATGCTAGCCTTGATCACCCCTGCTGGGTAGTGTTTGTTACAGTTTCAAGAAACTGAAGTTTCTCTCCCTCCCTCCCTCGCCTTTCCGTACTGTACTCCTGTACTCTTCGGAAGGAAGTCAGTATGTGCCTCCACATACTGTCATGAAATAAATCAACTGGGTTGATTATAAGCAGAGTTTCCAGAGTTTTTTCTATTTTCTAACCAATGTTAACCTTTGTGGATTTTTTCTTTTTTTCTTTTAATCAGTGTCTAGCATTCTATGAGCAGTTTTTAAGAGAATGGTGATGGGAATGACAATATGGTATGTTTCATTCAGTGTTTTTTGTTGCAAACAAAACGTTTTGTCTGGTTTAAGCATAAAAGGAATTTTTGAGAAGATGTGAAGTAGTTTACAGAGTCATTGGGAAAGCAGGGAGAAATAGATTCTAGGCCATTGGTTCTCAAACTGTAGCATGCATCTCAAGAGCTTATTACAGCACATTTCTGGGCCCCACACCCAGAATTTCTGAATCAAGATGGTCTGGGATGGGGTCTGAGAATTTCCACTTTTAACATGTTCCCAGGTGATAGTGATTCTGTGGTCTCAGAAGCACACTTTGAGAATCACTGCTGTCTATGGCTAAAAGCTGCCACAGAACTGGCCTGACAGGAAAGACTGTTTCCTCTGGTGCCGAGGAGCATATGAAGCTCCATTTTAATACAGTTGCTATTGCTGCTTTTACTGATGCCGTTTCTGCTTCAGGAACTGGACTAACCACTGGGAAGCTACTGAAAGCCTTCCAGCAGCAAGAATGGAACCTTGTTTCTTTACACTGCTCAGTTCTGAATTGAAGTTGCATTTGTGTGTGTCTGATTGGAGAGCCTTAGGTGACATGCCTGCATTCTGGTTTCAAGGGAGACTGGGAATTTGTGTTTGAATTCTGTTTTGGAGAGCTGAAACTCATAAAATGGAATGTCTTTAAATGTAGAAAGACTAAAAAATGATGGGCAGCCATGGATATGACAGTTGTCTACTACAGCAGTGCTCTGCAAGGGGAGAAAGAACTTGCACCAGAATGTAAATTAGTGTACTGCTTCCTTCATCAGAAAATGTCCGATGAACTGAGCAATGTGCTTAGGGTCTTAGCTGATTTTATGTTCTTACACAAACTCCTTATCTTATTAGACCAGTAACAGTCTGCATACTATAGTAGAGTAACACTGTGTTAACTGTAAAAGCACAGGGGAGAAGGGAATCTAGCGTTTTAAGATGACTGATCTTAGTGTCTAAGTTGGCCCTGAAGTATGGTGATACTTGAAGCAGGCTGGCAAATTGGGAAAAATGGAGAGTGTAAGAAAAATAGAGGTAAAACTGAGAGCTCAAAATATCCAGGGTATCACCCCCCACCATAAGCTCTCTAGAACAGTGTTGTCCAGTAGAGGTGTAATGTGAGCCAAAGGGTATAACTTTAAGTTTTTTCTAGCAGCCGCATTAAAAAAGTAAAAAAAATCAAAACAAACACTTCCAAATAGAGAAACAAGTGAAATAAATTTAAAAAAAAAACAGCTTTATTGAGATTTAATTCATATAGCAAAATAATTTTAATTAAAACCATTAAAACCATTTAATTTAATTAAAACCATTAATTAATTAGTGGTTTTAACTCAAAACCACTAATTTTTTAGTTGCTATGGATTTTCCCTTTCTGGACATTACATATAAATGGAATCCTACAATATGTAGCCTTTGGTGTCTGGCTTCTTTCACTTAACATAATGTTTTCAAGGCTCTTGTAACTTTTCAGTACTTCATTCCTTTTTTGGACATATAATAGTCCGTTGTCTGAATATACCAAATTTTGTTTATCCATTCATCAGTTGATTGACATTTGGGTTTCCTTTTTTTAGCTATTATGAATAATGCTTCTCTGAACATTTGTATATAACTTTCTGTGGTAATTAATAATGTATTTTATTTACCCAGTATATTCCAGATGTTACAATTTCTACATGTGATCACTATAGAAAGTATTAATGAGATAGTAAAAATTTTTTTGTACTAAAGTCTTCAAAATTCCATATATATTTCATACTTAACACATACCTTAATTCAGATAGCCATATTTCAGGTGTTCAGTAGCCTCATGTGGCTAGTGGCTACCATATTGGAAAGCCAAGAAGTAACTCATTGGGACTTAACGTGCAAAGTGGGGAAAGTCGCAGTTTTCCCCATGTCAGAGATGTTTGCTTGCTGGCTCCTAGACAGATATGCATTACTGTCTTGCTCCCTTTGCCTTTGATTGTTCCCAGTTGAATACTCTTCTCTCCTTTGCTTCTTTAGATCCTTGCTATCTTTTAAAATCCTGACTTATGTTCCTCTTCATCAGTGGGTTTTAGTTATTCCAGCTCACTTTTTCGTTTACTTATTTATTTAGTAAATGTTTATTGAACACCTTCCATGTGCTAGCCACAGTTCTAGACGTTGGAAATGTAGCAACGAGCAGAATACGTAAAGTCTCAGTTTTCACTGAGGGTCTGCTTGAGTATGGAGCAATATTTAAACAGTCAGATATTTAGAGAAATAATTTCAGATAGTGATAAGTGCTATGAGGATAATAAAATTGGCTATGAGGATAGCACTTAGGCTGTTACCAAGCACTAATTTATTCTTGTAATTGTAAACACATACCACAATAAAGCTGATTTAAAAATAATTTATGCTAAAATTTACTAGTTTTAAGTATATAGATTCATGAGTTTTCAAAAACCTATATAGTTTGTAACCATCACCGTAATTGTTTTATAGAACGTTTTACCCCAAAAAGTTCTTTCATGACACTTTGTGGTTAAATTCCTCCCCCCACTTCTGGGCAAATGCTGATCTGCTTTCTGTCATTATCCTTTTGCCTTTTCTAGAATTTCATGTAAGTGGGATCATACTTTTTGTATCTGATTTCTTTCACTGAGCATGATGTTATTGAGATTTAGCCATGTTGTGTGATTAGTAATGCATTCCTTTTTGTTGCTGTCTAATATTCCATTGTATGGATACACTGTTATTTGTCCATTTATAGTGGGCATTTGGGTTATTTCCAATTTTTGGCTATTATAAGTAAAGCTGCTGCGAGCATTTGTATACAAATCTTTGTGTGGAAATATGTTTTCATTTGTAGGATTTCTGTATCATATGGTAGGTGTGTGTTTGTAAGGAACAGCCAAACTGTTTTCCAAAGTGGTTGTACTATTTTGCATTCCCACCAGCAACCTTACTGACACTTGGTTAATTCAAGCACAAAGTAAGGATTAAATGCACCTTCACTGATAGTGAATTCTCAGAGTTCGAAGCCAGGTCCTGAAGTGGCATGATGTAGTTCTACTTGTGAATGCCAGTAGAGTTAATAGGCATTCAGTTATTCAGAAAACTGAATTCTTTTGGCTGTTTCCTTAAGTAAGCCTTCTTTAAGTTTTAAACTTAAGGTATTTAAGTTTTGAATAGCTTTCTTTGTCTTGTAAAATATTAAAATATTTTAAAATATCTAAATATCCAATATTATCTGTTAATAATATAAGCAGACTGATATCTGCTTATCAGTCCAGTGAGAGTCATGCTTTTTCTTTTTTTTTTCCAGTTTTTTTTTTTTTTTTTTAATTTTTATTGGAGTATAGTTGCTTTACAATGTTTTGTTAGTTTCTGCTGTGCAGAAAGTGAATCAGCTATATGTATACATATATCCCCTTTTTTGGATTTTCTTCCCATTTAGGTCACCACAGAGCATTGAGTAGAATTCCCTGTGCTATACAGTAGGTTCTCATTAGTTATCTATTTTATACATAGTATCAATAGTGTATATATGTCAATCCCAGTCTCCCAATTCATCCCACACCCCCCCGCCCTTCCCCTTTGTATGCATATGTTTATTCTCTACCTCTGTGTCTCTATTTCTGCTTTGCAAATCAGATCATCTATACCATTTTTCTACATACCACATATATGTGTTAGCATACGATATTTGTTTTTCTCTTTGTGACTGACTTCACTCTGTATGACAGTCTCTAGGTCCATCCATGCCTCTGCAAATGACACAATCATGCTTTTTCATCTGGCTTGGCATTTGGTATTTGATATACTTGAGAAGTAGAATAATACCAGTTTGTACAAATTGAATAGGTAACTATCCATTTTTATCCATGCATATTTATATCAGCTGTTGAACACAGGCTTTTGACAGTTATGGTAATTGGGCTAAATGTAATCAGAAATTAAGGTGATTGAAAAATTATCTGGTGAAATGAATGTAATGGTGGTTGAACTGTATTGTATATCTTGACCAGTATTCAAAAATGTCCATAGTTTATTTCAACCATATAGTTAGCTTTTTTTAAAAATTGAAGTACTGTTGATTTACAATGTCATGTTAGTTTCAGGTATACAGCACAGTGATTCAGTTATATGTGTGTGTGTGTGCATATATTCTTTTTCAGATTCTTTTCCTTTATAGGTTATTACAAAATATTGAGTATAGGTCACTGTGCTATACAGTAGGTCTTTGTTGGTTATCTATTTAATATATAGTAGTGTGTATAGTTTATTTTTCAAGTTATCTTTATTTGTTTCAGACTTTGCATGGTTCACATTGTCAATATATATTCCATATGGGAGTATATGGTGGAATATAGCTTTATAGCCTTTAAAAATATAGGAATAGAGCCTGGAATATAGTTTATACTGCATTGTTTATCTACTGAACATTCCTTGAAATCCCCATTCTTTTGTTCACAGTTGCTTCTTTTCTCTGTTTTTGACTTTTTTCAAAACTTCGTTTACCTGCTTGTCTTAATTGATAACTTTGCTTAAATACAATTTCTGGAACACTTAAAAAGGAATTGATTATTAAGTAAGTGATTTATGAACATTTTAGAAAATAAAATGATTTTGTAGTTATCACTAGGAAGAATCTCTAGAACAAGTTGAGCCTAATGTACATCTCCTTTTTTTTTTAAGGATAGTTATCAACCTGAAATTATTTAAATTCTGAAGTTGTTAATAGTAACATTTAAGTGCCTATTATATGTGAGTTGCTTTTATATGATGGTATATTTAATCCTCATTGCATGTGATACTCTGCAAAATGGGTATCATCTTTATTTTAATGAAATCTTGGAAAGGTTAAACTGATTTCCCCAGTTCATGTAATGGAAGTGCTTGGGTTTGGGTTGAAGCACAAGCCTCTCTGACTCTGAAATTGTAGATGGCTTATTTTTGAATTTTAATAAGGCATTTGACTATACTGGTATGAAATCATGGATAAGATGAAATGTGATCTGATACTGAGGATAGTTGGAATGAATTTGTAACTAATAGAGCAATCTAATATATCAATATCAACCTCTCCTGAGATCTCGGGTGATGCACCAAAGGGCTCTATCTCTAGCTTTAACTTAAAACTTTGTTTTCAAACAAAACTCTGCAGTATGGCTGAACCACACTAGTATAGGTTGGAGGAAGCCTTGGCTTAAGTTTAAGTGAAAAGGATTTAAGGAGTGTTAGATTAACATTAATCTTACGGGCTAACAATGACAATGTGAGGTCATGGCCAAAAAAAGCTAGGGTAAATTTACAGTACATTAGCCCCCAGATATAATGTTTCTACTAAGCTGTTATTGTGTTAGGATCAGTGTGTCCTATTTTATGTAGAATTTTGACTAACTGTAGTGTGCAGAGAGAGCAACTGAGATAATGAATTTAGAAGTTATTAAAGGGTTAGGAGATGTTTCATCTGGAGAAGAAAGGAGAGGGCAAGTATAGATGTTAGATATTAGAAATTTTCCTTGCTAATTCTGTAGGCCAGAACTAAGATCTCTCAGGAAGATGATTTAGGGTCCTGTTACTAAAAACAGATATTTCTAACAGATGACCAATTGTCCAAGTAAAGGGGGAAAGATAATCTAAAATCTCTTAATGGTGGAATTGGCTACCCCATGAAGCAGTGAACTGAGTTATTAGATTTATGTTCATGTGTAAGCCATATGATCACACGTCTGTGTTGTTATAGAAATGGATTCCTGCATGAGTTAGGAATTGGTGGTTTTCAAACTATTTTAACCTCTCTCCACAGTAAGAAACACTTTTTTCATTGCAACCCAGTTATGAAATAACACATACCCATATTAAATGTGTTGCTGATATTTCCTATTATATTTTATTAACTTTAAAAAGCAGACTGCTGGGGCTTCCCTGGTGGCACAGTGGTTAAGAATCCGCCTGCCAATGCAGGGGACACAGGTTCGAGCCCTGGCCCAGGAAGATCCCACATGCCGCGGAGCAGCTAAGCCTGTGTGCCACAACTACTGAGCCTGCGCTCTAGAGCCCGCGAGCCACAACTACTGAGCCTGCGTGCCGCAACTACTGAAGCCCGGGCGCCTAGAGCCCGTGCTCCGCGACAAGAGAAGCCCCCACAATGAGAAGCCTGCACACCGCAACGAAAAGTAGCCACCGCTCGCCGCAACCAGAGAAAGCCCGCGCGCAGCAACAAAGACCCAATGCAGCCAAAAAAAAATAAAATAAATAAAATAAATAAATTAAAAATAAATAAATAAATAAAAGGCAGATTGCTAATCACTAAATTGATGTAACAACTCACTAATGGATTGACATTTAGTTTGAAATACACTGGACTAGAATAATCTCTAAAATCCTTGCAACACTGTGATCCTAATTATTCCCACTCAATTATGTAAACTAAAAATTAGACCCAGAAAATTCCACACTGCAAATGGCTAGAGGTTATTAGTTAATTTTGATCATTAACATCTCTAGGGAGGCTGAAAATTAGAAAATATTCTTGTGTCTTTTGATTCTTCCCACCTTTATCCTTGCCACCCCTGCTACCTCTCCCCCAAATCAGTCTTTTCCATCCTTAATTCTGCTTTTGCCCTTTTGAAGACTCTTCTTAATTAGTTTTTCATTATCTCATTTTCCACCTGAATTAAAATTTGGTGCCAGTTTGTTCTTTCATTTAATATTTTTCCTGGATTTATAACAACATTTTCAAGTCATTTACATAAACACCTAATCTTTACATGAGAAATAATTGACTTTCTTATTTGAAACCCATCATTTTAAAAGTATTATTATCTTTTATCTGAAATATTATGACGGGTAATTAAGAGAGTTGCAAAAAAGAATAAAGAAAATAAGGATTTTCACTTTGGTTCACATAAGGAAGGCTAAGAAGACGTTCTGTGTAAACTTCATCACCAGATGTTTTTTTGTTTTAGAATGGTTCATCTGAGTAAATGGACAAGGTAAAAGGATGCAGTTTCTTAAAGTTGCTAAGGTCAGAGTTTGGAGGATTATATGAAGTGAAATGACAACTTTCTATTATACTAAAGAATTTATGATTATCTTTAGTATTATGGAAAAAGTGATTCCCAAATGCCATATCTGTTTCCTCTAATATTGTAAAGTGATTGGTAATGTTAACCTGCTTGTGGACTGCTTTACTTTACTTTCTCTTTTCCCCTTCCTTTTTGAGGCATGCTAAGTAATTGTGGATTTACTTAATATTCTCTAAACAAAGCACAATTCAGTGGGTAGATTTACTGCAAATTATAATCATTTTTAGTAATTCCTCAAAGAGGCTGGACATGATTAGTTTTCAGAGTACAGGGAGAAGGTAGTTTGCTAGCTGGAAGGCCACTTCTGAAACAGAAGAGATTATTTATTTATTTATTTTTTGGCCACACCATGTGGCATGTGGGATCTTAGCTCCCTGACCAGGGATCGAACCCATGCTCCCTGTAGTGGAAGCTTGGAGTCTTAACCACCGGACCACCAGGGAAGTCCCGAGATTATTTTTTTAGAAAATTTATCTGTTTTAGCACATTGTTTGTCCTGGGAAAATATAAGTGTAGTTTTAAAAAATGACTATTTAGTGTGTTAAAATATTTTAAGACCACTGAAGTAAGTTATGTGCACTTTTTATGAGCAGAGAGATTGAGATGGAGCAATAAGATAAAATTATAATCAGTAAAACTAAAAAAAAAGATGAAGCACCTTATTATCTTTTAATTTAAACGCAATCAATGTAATTTATCCCTTTTTAAAAAAAATTACTTATTTTTGACTGCATTGGGTCTTCGTTGCTGCTTGCGGGCTTTTTCTCTAGTTGCGGCGAACGGGGGCTACTCTTCGTTGCAGTGCACGGGCTTCTCACTGCGGTGGCTTTTCTCATAGCGGGCCACGGGCTCTAGGTGCACGGGCTTCAGTAGTTGTGGCTCATGGGCTCTAGAGGGCAGGCTCAGTAGTTGTGGAGCATGGGCTTAAGTTGCTGTGTGGCATGTGGGATCTTCCTGGAGCAGGGGTGGAACCCGTGTCCCCTGCATTGGCAGGCAGATTCTTAACCACTGCATCACCAGGGAAGTCCCTAATTTATCCTTTTAATTATGCTTTGATTCAGAGTGGTTGCCTCTCTGAATATAATTTGGCATATTCTTGCCAGTCTTTTTTTAATACATATATTTTCCAAAGATCATATTATGTTATATCTAATTTTGTCTTAATCTTTTAATGTAATTTTTCTGACTTGATATTATTCCATTGGATGGGTGTACGTACCTACCATACTTAACAGTTTCATTTTAAAAGCCAGTGATACACAGGTTAAGACTTCTGAGTTTCAGGAACTGTTCAGATTCTTTTGTTCCACTGGAGTTATGCTTTTTTCTTTTTTCCTTGAAATAGGTGTTTTCTTGGATCTTGAACATTTTTAAACAGAAAGATTCTGATTGTAGTAATATTTGACCTAGACTGTATTTTTTTTCTTTTCCCATTGATAATGTCTCATCAAATTTAGTACACTTAGAGGAATGTAATAGTAGGATGCAGCTTGAGGCTTAAAGATATTTTTAAGTTATTACATATTTTCCCATTCATATCAAAATTAGGGAAGGAGATATACCTAAGAATTATTGAATATTTCCTTCATTTATTTGCCATATTATTCTTTTCTTTCTGTATTGTTGCTTAATTCAGACATTTTGGAAGGCAGCTATGCTCACCCCTGTACCACCAATGCAGACATTTTGAATAAACGATGTAATAATTTTTCCCTTTGTATGTCAAGCATTAAAAGAAGCCATTGCATAACATAGTGTTCCCCCTTTTTTTATTACTCAAACGAAGGTAGCAATATACAGAATGTGTGGAATGTTTAACAAAGGCTGAATACTAATAGCTCTCAGCTGTGAGTTACAGCAGGCTTAATATTGTTGAAGTTGGTGTTAACAGTTTGTCCGTGTTGATACATGGTAGTAGGGAAGGATATGAGCTGGAAGTCTAAATAAGCATGGAACTGAGTCAGAATCATGAGGCTGGAAGTGACTTCTGGTCTTTTGTCAAAGCCAGTTGATCACTCTGCTGTTTTCCCTTATTCATTAAAAAAAATTTTTATTTATTTATTTGGCTGCGCCAGGTCTTAGTTGTGGCACACGGGATCTTTAGCTGTGGCACGTGGGATCTAGTTCCCTGACCAGGGATTGAATCCTGGCCCCCTGCATTGGGAGTGTGGAGTCTTAACCTCTGGACCACCAGGGAAGTCTCTCCTTATTCATTTAGTATCAGTAAATCTCACTAGTTTACAGCTAACATCCTTTTTTTTCTATATGCCAGGCTAAGTGGTTTTTACATGAACTATTAGCTAGTTATTGTGAACTGCTCGTCACCACGTTAGAAAAATAATAAAGTATTTTGTGTGATGAGATCTGTTTTCAGTTTGATTTGTGGTTGGTTGCTCATGCATTATGATATAGGATATGCCTGTTTGTAAACTTTCTTACTGTCTTATGCAAGGTGAATTGGTTTTTCTACATATAGCAGTAGAGGCATTCTTGTAAAAAGCAGTTGTTTTGGCCTTTGTGTTGTAGAATTGCAGTATGTTAGAAGTACTTGAGGTGGAGTTAAAAAAAATTTGGGGGGGATTTTAAATTTTTTTATTAAGAAAACAAATAAGGGAGTTATTTGGTGTATCCTCAATGGGATCATGACTCCTGGAATTGAAATTTGTTCTGAATCGTGGAGAGAGGCAGCCAGACCTGTGGGTGTGGATGGCGTCTGAACTGTGGGTCAGAGCCAGGACAGCGTTGGGAGTATTGGAAACACACTTAATCTTTCTTGGCTGTAATTTTAAAGGCTGCATTTTAGTTTTTTATTGATTCATTAGCCTTCGCTCCTAAATATAAATATAATGTTGAAAGGTATGGACATTTTGTGTGTGTGTGTGTGTGTGTGTGTATGTATGTGAGTGTGTTTTAGTAGAAGGTAGTAGTGGGTGGGAGTGTAGTTGTTAGGGAAAAGTAAGAACAGAGGGATCCTGCTTTTTCTTCTTTCTTTATTTTCCAGTGCCCTTCCTTAACCCATGTATTGATCAGTAGGTACCAGTAACTTTAAAATATTAAGTGGAAAATTTGCTTAATTTATTTAACAATTGGAATTGGACAATAAAAATACCAAGACAAGGAAATAGCACAGAGAACCCATTTCCTTCATGATTTCAAATGGTAAATATGAAATAACTGCACGTTTCCTCCTTCCAGTGGATTCTCCATCCTTGTCTTTCTCCGAAGGTTAGCACATGTTCAGATGACCAGATGTCATTCTTTGCTTTGACCTAAAGATCCTAGATGTTTGCTCCTCAAAATGACTCCTTACCTTTAATGACATGGAACTCAAAGCAACTGTCATTTCCTTTTTTTGCCATGGATTGCATCGATGCTGTTAGATCTGTAGCGGAGCTAGTCTGAAGATGTCATGGGAATGAACAAATAGTGGTTTTAGTTAATTGTTTATTATCAAAGGAGTTGTAGAGAACTTTGAAAAGCACATGGAAGAAATTAATGAGCCATAATTCTATTTCTCATAGACAAATCATTGGTGCATTTTTTCCAGTCTTTTTTCTGTGTGTTATAAAATTATAATCTCGATTAAATTGAATAATAGGTTGTGGGGGGAAGACCTTCAGAGATAATCTCAGACCATGGTTAAAATTTTAGTAAATCATCATTATCTGGGGGTGGCTCGTTGTAGGGAACTGAGACCTCTGCTGATCTAGGTAATCAGGCAGAGGTGTTAGTACTGATAAGTATCCCCTGGAGCGATTAGGGTCATAGCTTTGTGGCTAGGTTGCTGTTGGGGAAAAGGAGGAGGTCAGGGGTTTGGACTCCTGAATTTCCCTCTCCTTTCTTGAACCAAAAGACCCTCTGGGTTTGGTCAGGAAAGGTGTTTATATATTTAGCTGTGGCCAAATTATAGAGCCCCTAAAGTAAAAATGTGTCCCAATCCCTGCCATACCACAATCAAATTAATCTAAAAACCAGATAATCTCCCAGTCATTGAGAGTTCATACAGAATGTACGATTCTGTATCCTTTCTATATGAAAGGTTTCTTGATTATGATTTCAGTATAATGGTAATGAATCATCTTGAAATTGGGAGAGTGGTTCAGGCTGATATGGCTGTCCTAATCAGGGTGCCCTTTAGATTTTGCTCATAACACTTGAGAGAGACAGAAGCTAGCAAGATTGGTAGTGGGTTCATTTGTGGGGTAAATAGCCCAAATAATCCAATATTTAACGATTCTGTAAGTGGATTGACATTCTGTCAGTTATACAAAGGAACTTAGAAGCCTTCTTTTGGGAAATTTGCCTTATGCGATTCTCCATATACGTGCTGTTTCACTTTACATGATTCATTCACAATATGTGTATTAAGTCTAGGAGAAGTGTCTTTTTTGAAAAAGTAGAATTTCCTAGAATATATTAGATCTTTGGAAGAAGGTTGACCACTTGTTTCAGTATAGAAATGTGTAGCCGCAATACTAATTTATTCTTGTAACTTAATTTATGAATAAAAGTTACTACTTGTTAACTAGTATTTTTCTTTCCAGTTTCTCTTCAGCAACGGGTAGCAGAATTGGAAAAAATTAATGCAGAATTTTTACGTGCAAAGCAGCAGCTTGAGCAAGAATTTAATCAAAAGAGAGCAAAATTTAAAGAGTTGTATTTGGCTAAAGAGGGTAAGTTTATAAGTCTTCCCCTAACCCCCATACTAAAACTGCCTTAAAATGTCAAGTTTCTTGGTAGTACAATGTTAATTTTATCATTGAATAAATCTTGATTTTATTTCTACTTGCATAGTATAATAGAAGCCTATTTAGAGGCTCGGGTTAATAATGAAATTGAAAAACAAGTTGAATAATGCATTATTCAGATATTCCTTTGTCTTTTGCCCTTGATGATATTTAAGATGGTAGGCTAGATAGTCCTGGGACACAGGACTTTCAGTCCCCTTAGCACTTGGGAGATAGCCCCGGGCAAATCAGGACTGTTGGCATTCTAATAATAGCCTTAGTCGTGTTATAGTAAAACTGACATTTCATGTAATTTATTCAACAAATGTTAATTATCAGTTAATATGTTTAATACCTACTTTGAGGTGGGCATTGTGCCTAGGTGCTGGGTATACAGAAGGGGCAAGATTCATGTGGCTCTTTTACTCATAGGAGTTGAACTCTACTGAGGAAAACAGATTAAGTAATAGTGAGTTGTTTAAAAAAAAAAAGCAAAGTGTATAAGGCAAATGTATGGGAGCATATCACGAGGGAGATCTACTCTGAAGGATGAGGGAAAGGGTTTACATTTTGGGTATTGACATAGGAAAGTATAGATAGGATTTCCACAGCCCTCTAGACCAGTGAGTGATTCTCAAAGTGTGATTGTGGAATAGCAGCATCAGCATTATTATCTCCTGGGAAACTTGTTAGAAATGCAAAATTTTGGATCCTACCCCAGACTTATTGAGCCAGACACTCTGGGATTAGGGTCTAGCAGTCAGTGTTTTAAGAAGCTCACCAGGTAATTCCGATGCACACCAAATTTTGGGAACCACTGTTCTAGTATAGACCACCAGCTCTCAAACTTTAAAGTGGATGAAAATCACCTGGAGAACTTGTTGGAACATGGTATGTTGGGCTGGAGCCTGAGAATTTGCATTTCTAATAAACTTGTAGGCGATTGCAGTATGGCCAGTCCAAGGGCCACAGTTTGAGAACCACTACTATCGACCAGTGATCCTTCAACTTTTCAGTTTATATACTCTGTAAAATGATTATATAAACATCTCTCACACCTTAAAAGTTTTTTAATTTTAAACGTAAAAAATTCGAAGGATGTAAATTCTATCGTATTGTTAATACTGACAATTTAAATTAAAACTTAATGCTTTTAAACATATCCAGTGGAATCAATCATAGTGATTTAATATCCATCACCATCCATTTAATAAAAAATACATGAATAAATTCTTAAGGAATTTTACATTTTTCTCCTCCTTGTGTTAGGTGTTTGTTTTTTTTTTAACATCTCCCTCAGAATTTTATTCTAAAAAGTGTTTTTTAGCACACAGACCTGAGTGTGCATCAGAATTTTACCTATAGGGTTTGTTAAAACAAAGATTGCTGGGCCGCACCCCCAGAGTTTCTGATTCACTAGGTCTGTGGGATCCTAGAATTTGCATTTCTAGAAAGTTACCAGGTGATGCTGATATTGTTGGTTCAGGGGCCACACTTTGAGAACCACCGGCCTAAAGTAATATTTTGTGCTTGAAAGCCATTAAAAAAAATTGGTCAGACATCTCTGCAATAAAAATATGCATGTAAATTCTTCTGTATTGAGATATCATTACAGTTAAAATACACAATTGATTACATAAATATTGTACACACTTAAAAAATAATTACTAAGTTGTAAAAATTATTGGAAATGCAGGTCTTATGAGATATATTGGTTCTCCCTCCCAATTAAGTCATTAACATCTGGTGAATATTATTAATGTCTAGAAAAAGGTATGTTTCATTTTTTTTTTTTTAATAGATATAAGTTGGGAGTTCCCTGGTGGCCTAATGGTTAGGATTCTGGGCTTTCACTGCTATGGTCCAGGTTCAGTCACTGGTCAGGGAACTGAGATCCCACAAGCCGCACAGCGTGGCAAAAAAACAAAAAAAAGATATAAGTTAAGCCCTTGATCTCATAAATAAGTAGACAGAAATAGAAGTGGTATTTTTTTTTTAAAATAGTGACTTTTATTCTCTTAACTCTTTCTGAATTACTTGTTAAATCACATAGTGCTCTAGCTTCAAAAATATTTTTATTCTATAGGCTGACAACTCAAATAGATCTTCTTTCAGTTTTGTTGAAATAGACTTTGCAATCCACATGACCTGCCAAAAGATTTGTTACCCAGTTATTAGTCATTCACTTTTTAAAAATAAGTTTATTTATTCATTTATTTCTGGCTGTGTTGGGTCTTCATTGCTGCACGCGGGCTTTCTCTAGTTGTGGCGAGCGGGGGCTACTCTTCATTGCGGTGTGCAGGCTTCTCATTGCGGTGGCTTCTCTTGTTGCGGAGCACGGGTTCTAGGCGCGTGGGCCTCAGTAGTTGTGGCATGTGGGCTCAGTAATTGTGGCACATGGGCTTAGTTGCTCCGCGGCATGTGGGATCTTCCCAGAGCACGGCTTGAACCCGTGTCCCCTGCATTGGCAGGTGGATTCTTAACCACTGAGGCACCGGGGAAGCCCAGTCATTCACTTTTTTGTTACTGACATTGATATTTTAAATTGTTCCTCTGGTTTGATATCACAGAGAAGTTTTTACACAGTAAGGTAGTGAACCATAGTAAAACTCAGGATGGGTGAAAGCCTTTCATTTGTTAAGTAGGGAGAAGGGTGTTAAGAAAAGGAAGGTGGGCAAAGAGACTCTACACATAAATACCCCTCTGTTTTAGGAAAGATTATTTATGGAAGTTGAGGATCTAGAGTTTGATTCCTTTAAAACAACATGTGCCTATGAATCCCTTGGAAAGTCTTTATGTACCCCCTCGGGTACATGTACCCCACTTTGAAGACCACTGTCCCGGAGTGGTGTTATTCAGACTGTATGTTGTAACTCACTGATGGATAGCAAAATTGAGTGCGTTGTGACCAGCAAGTTTTAAAAAGAAATGCAGTGGAAAATAACAGAGCACATTATTTACTTGGTAAGGTTAAGTAAATATAATTGAACAAAATTTTTTGTTTCAGTTACATATACACACGTATGTATAGAGTTGTGTGATAAAATATATTTTTTGCTGTGAATTGTGGTAAAAGCAGTTTGAAAGCCACTGTTCAATAGGATGGAAGATGCCTAGGCCTCACAGAATTCAGCCCGTGGCTTAGAAAGGTTTACTGACTGTAGTGTGGGATGGGATTCTGTTTTCTCGTGGGTTGCAGGAGGGCTGGCTGTTCCCTGTTAATTTTGTTCCTTCATAGGATGACAAGGAGCTGGGAAAGCTGGTGTTCCTGTCTAGGCATGGTGGCAGTCTGCAAGGCACTGTGGAGGTTGGGATGAATGAAATATGGTTTTCATCTTCAAGAAAGTATAGTCTACTGGGGTAGATAACACATTTTGCACGCTATCATTGTTATTTGAATATATGTTGTTGTCCTGAGAAATGAGTTCTGTCCAGTTCTTCAGTATGTTCATGTGAATTTGTTAACATCTCCCTTTTAAATTTCGTTTTAACCTTGAATTGATGAAATACTACTTTAAACTCTGTGCAATGGTATGTTCTTGTCAGGGTGAGTGTAATACATTTTAGTGTGTATGTATGAGGTCGTGGCAGTATTTCCTGTGATGACCAATTCAAACTCACTGTGATACTAGCTAGTGGCATTCTCTTTTCTCTTCACTTTTCACAACCAATAATTCTGACGCTTGATCATCCTCTCTATACTTTTTTCTTTCAGTCTTTGCTTATCCAATAAATTCAAGTTTATCTTGTCCAAAGTTTGTTCATTTTGCTTTCTGTTTTTCTCTGTCCCCAAATAAAGATGCTAGGGTTTCCTTTGTTTCCTTATCTTCTTTGAAATTATAAAATTGACTTTTCTGTGAAATTCTGAAGAAATAAAAATGACTAAGAACCTCTCATTTCTGAAATACATTATCAATTGCAGTTTTATATCTCTAAGCAGCTTGTAATATGGGTTTGTTCAAAAACATGCCTGGTATGTTAAATTGCTTTGACTACATCTAGACCCAATGAATAATCTGTATGTGTACTATTGTATCTTTACTATCTGATGTTTTCAATGAACTTAAACTGGCCATAAAGAACAGGTGAGGTAACTTATTACAAAATTTCAAAGGGAATACTGTGATCCTTTTTAAGAGTTTTTGGTGTCATTTCTAAAGAAATTGCACAGTGTCTAAAAGGTAAATGTTGATTTAGTTTATGGCTTGGCTGTTGCCTGTATCATAATAAAAAACAAATTGAAAGATGTCCTCTAAAGCAGCAGCTCATATTATTGCATGCAGTATAAATCTAGTCTTCTATGATTGTCACAGGTGATAACAGTATAAGCCATGGTTTTGATGTGTTCAGTAGTCTTTGTTTTATCTTTCAGCAAACCAGGTCACAGTAACCCCAGAAGTCCAAACATTGGTGTTTTTCCCAATAAGAATAGCTTTTGCTTTGGCGTTGTAATAGCTGTGCTTTCATTTATTTGGAGAGTGGCTGAAATATAAGTGCAAATAGTAATGAGGAGTGCTAATAAAAGGGATTATTACCTCTTGACTCCTCTTACTGTCTGTTCCTGCCTTAGTACCCATTCTTTTCCCAGCTGTCTTCAACTGGGAATGTTATAAATATTTCTGAAAGTTTTGTTGCTTTTCTGTTGAACTTGAAAAAGGGATTTAGCTTTCAAAAAAAAGTTTTTGATTTAGCTCTCTGCTTTAACCAATTTCAGTACAAAGATTGGCACTGCAACAGTGTTTGTGTCTTGGAAATCCTCAATCTTGGGCAATGAGTAAGAGCCTGTTACACGAGGGAGCAAACAAAAGGCCATAGAGTTCTCAATTTGAAGGAGAATAGTAGAAATAGAGCTCATGTTAGTCACCAGAAGACAGTGGAATTTTCAAGTGGTGTTCAAAAGGATTTTGTGCATGGTTATAACATATATAAAGCTCTGATGCTAACTAACCAGAGCGATAGTTAAAAGCTAGGTTTAGGAAGATACTTATGGTTCAGATGCCTTAAGTTGGTACTTAAATATGGAAATAAAACTAGAGTATATTTTAAAAATTAAAAACCATTAGAAATCTTGGAAACAATAAATAAATTGAAATAAGGTAAGTAGATGGTTTAAATGGTAGACACAGATTTTAAAAATTAGAAAATGGTATTGAGGAGTTCTCCCTCCCAGTGAGACAAAGAGAGAAATATCAAAGAGCAATTGACACAGAAGATGAGTTGAGTCTCCAACACACATCAAAAAGAATTCCAGGAGAAGAGAATGGAGGGAGTAGTAGAGAATATTTGAGGAGATAATAACTGAGATTTTTTTAAGCATTAAGAAACAGAAGTGAGTCCTCAACATAAATACTGAGCACCAAGTAGGGTAAATAATAGTAAATTCATACTTTGACACATCTTAAACTGTGGAACCTCAAGAATGAAAAGAAAATATTGAAAACTACCAGAGGGAAGTAATAATTATGCTGACAGGAGATACCACATAAGCAGAATAGATGCCTGGAGACAATGAAATAAGATCTTCAGAGTGCAGAGAAAAAGCAGTTGTCAACCTAAAATTTTATGTACAGCTAAATTATTTAAGAGGGAGAGCAAATAAGATATTTCAGGCATACAAAACCTGAGAGCATTTATCGCCCACATAAATCACCAGAAGAACTAGTAAAGATAACATTTACAAGAAAAGTAAACATAGAGGGAACATATAGGATATAAGAAACAGTACCAACCATAGAAACTAATAAATCTGACTATAAAAAACAAAACCAAGAAACTTCTGAGTTCATTTCAATTTTTTAAAAGAAGAAAATAAAACAAACGAGGCAATAATAACAAAATTGGAACTTATGGCAAACAGCATTGCAGGGATATAGAAGGGTATTTCACAATGAATGAAACAGTCTACAAAGAGAATGTAATAATCATGAACTTGTCTGTACCTAACAAAATAGCCATGGCATGTCATAAAAATACAAAAGGTAATAGAATTACAAGAAGTTGATAACTGCACACATATGAGATGTTTAACATTATATCAATTGCTAGATCAAGCAGTAGGTAGATATAACAACTTTGAGCAACGGAATTTTAAAAAGTTTGATCCCCTAGGAATGATGCACCCAAGAAACTGAAAATATACATCCTTTTATATTCATAAGGAGCACTTAAAATATTGTGTATATCTCAAAGGAATACTCAACATATTTTAAAAGTCAAGCTACTACCATGTTTTGTTACCTATCACAGAAAGATTCTAAGCAACAGTGTAAATGTTTTTAAAAGTTTGGAAACTAAGAATGCATTCTTGTTGCTCATGAATTCAAGAGGAAATCATAATGAAGATTGCAAAATACTTAGAATACGATGAAGATACTTGTGGGATGCAGCTAAAACAGTACTTTGAAAATAAGCTTATAACTTTAAAAACATTTATTAAAATTAATTTCTTAAAAGACATGAGGAATTGAAACTAAATGATCTAAATGTTCAACTCCAGAAGCTAGAAAAAAGAGTGAACCCAAAGGAAATAGAAGAAATAAAATAATAATAGAGGGCTTCCCTGGTGGCGCAGTGGTTGAGAATCTGCCTGCCAATGCAGGGGACACGGGTTCGAGCCCTGGTCTGGGAAGATCCCACATGCCGCGGAGCAACTAGGCCCGTGAGCCACAACTACTGAGCCTGCGCGTCTGGAGCCTGCGCTCCGCAACAAGAGAGGCCGCGATAATGAGAGGCCCGTGCACCGCAATGAAGAGTGGCCCCCACTTGCCACAACACACGAGAGAAAGCCCTCGCACAGAAACAAAGACCCAACACAACCATAAATAAATAAATAAATACATTAAAAAAAAAAAAGAAACCAGTGAAATAGAAAGCAAAGTTAAGAGTTAAGCTCAATAAAATCAAAAGCACATGTTTTGGATGAAAACTCTAATTTGAAAAGATACAAGTGTTCATAGCACTATATTTTTAAAAATTAAAAAAATATTTTTAATTGAAATATAGTTGATTTACAGTGTTACAGATACCACATGGTGTTTGTCTTTCTGTATCTGACTTACTTCACTTAATATAATAACCCTATTTAAAATAGCTAAGACATGGAAACAACCCAAGTGCCCATTAACAGATGATTGGTTTAAGAAGATGTGATATATAGAGATACACGCACACACACGCGCACACACACACACACACAATGGAATACTATTCAGTCATAAAAAAGAGTGAACTATTGCCATTTGCAGCCACATAGATGGACCTAGAGAATATCATACTAAGTGAAGTAGGTTAGAGAAAGACAAATATATGATATCACTTATATGTAGAATCTAAAAAATAATACAAACGAATCTATATACAAAATAGAAACAGATTCACAGACATAGAAAACACACTTAAGGTTACCAAAGGGGAAAGGGAGATGGGGAGGGGTACATTAGGCATATGGGATTAACAGGTAACAAACTACTATACATAAAATAGATAAACAATAAGAATTTACTATATAAAACAGGGAACTGTATTCAATATCTTATAATAACCTATAATGGAAAATAATATTAAAAAATATGTAACTGAATCACTTTGCTGTATACCTGAGACTAACACAATATTGTAAATCAACTATACTTCAACTTAAAAAAAAAACACATCTTTTGGTTAAAAAAACTAATAAAAAGGAGACACAATTACTGGTACAGTAGAGATGTGAAAACATAAGAGTACTGTGCATGTATGTCTATGCCAAAAAAAATTGTAAATTTAGATGAATAATTTTCTAGGAAATATGAGTTACCAGAATTACCTTAAATAGAAACTGAATAAACCATAACCATAAGAGAAATGGAATCAATAAACAGAATTCTTACTCACAAAAGGATGTCACAGGCATAAGTTTTATAGGCAGATTTTAAAAAATCTTCAAGGAAAATTTGTTCCTATCTTTTATATACTATGTTAGTAACAAGAAAAAACTAGAGAGCTATCCACTTCATTTTGTGGGATTAGTACAACGGAAGCAGTAATACTAGTGTACCAATAAACCAGTCTTGTTTATGACCATAGACTTTAAAATCCTAAATAAAATTGACTTCAGGGACTTCCCTGGTGGTCCAGTGGTTAAGACACTGTGCTTTCAATGCAGGGGGCGCGGGTTTGATCCCTGGTCAGGGAACTAAGATCCCACATGCCACACGGTACAGTAAAAAAAATTTTTTTTAAAAATTGATTTCAGCAGAGTATTAAAACATAGTATATACCGTGACCATGTGTACTAGGAGCACAAGGATAGTTTAACATTGCAACATCTATTGATGTAACTCACTGCATTAACAAATGAAATGAGAAAAACCAGAAAGCACATTCAGTAAAAGTTAATACACTAGTAATATGAGTTCATACTAGTTCCTAGCAAATGAGGAATTGAGGGGCCTCTCTGTTTCTATTAGAAACTAATAGAATATATTATACTTCATGATAAAACAAGACAAGAAGGCCTATTGTCAGTACTTTAATTCATTTTAGTACTGTAGGTCCTCCTAGCCAATGCAATAAAATAGAAAGAAATAAGTTATAAAATTTGGGAAGTTAATGATAATTTTGTCTCTGTGGAGTCCATATGATTAACAACATAGAGGAACCAAGAGAATCCACACTATTAGAACTAAAGAGAGTCATCAGCATTGTTGGAATGAAGATCAATATAGAAGAATCAATAATGTTTCTCCATATCAGTAACAACTAGAGAAGTAAAAGAAGAAAAAGCAACCCTGAAGTAAATAAAAGACAAAAAGAAAAACAAAATCATAATCCTTAGTCACTTGGGAATAAGTCTAAACAAAGGTGTGCAAAACTTTTATAGAGGAAAGTTATAAAACAGTGTTAAAGGACATAAAAGAAAGCCTGAATAAATGGAATGAGATACCATGTTCATAGGTGGAAAGACTTCGTGTTGTAAAGATGCTAACTCTCACTTCAATCTATAAGTTCAGAGCAATTCCAGTGAAAATCTAGTTTTTTCCCTTATGGATCTTCCAGACTGTCTTCAGATTTACAAGGAAGAACAGGCCCAAGAAGATGGTGACCCACTATAGGTAACTGCCAATTTATAGGAAATGCAAAGAAAAAAGGAACAAGTTCATCTATATTATAGGTATGTAGTTAGCAAATCCACACTGTGCGAAGTTCTACAAGACAACCTAGTTTCCTCAACAAATAAAGTACAAGGAGAAAAGAGATGGAGGGGGAAACCTATAGATTAATAGAGACTTAAGATATATATCAACTGGCTGTAGTATATGGACATTTTTGGATTCTGATTCAAAGAGCTGAACTGTTTTTAAAAAATTAGACAAGTGGAAATTTCAACACTGGTTTGATAATATTCAGGTATTGTTAAATTTGTTCAGGTGTGAAAATGGTCCTTATAAAGTGAAATAAGGCAGTCAGAAAAAGACAGTATGATTCCACTTATATGAGGTGTCTAGAAAAATTAAACTTAGAGAAAGAAAGTAGAATGTGGTTGCCAAGGGCTTAGAGGAGGGGGGAAATAAGGAGTTGCTGTTTACTGGGTATAGTTTTAGTTTTGTAAGATGACAAGTTATGGAGATTGGTTGCACAACAAGGTGAATAACGTAACACCACTGAACTGTACACTTAAAAATGATTAAAATGGTAAATTTTATGTTATGTGTACTTTTTAAAAATGGTCTTTATCTTTTAGGGTTACATACTGAAATATTTATGGGTAAATGATAGTTTGAGAGGTCCATTTCTAGAATGGTAATATGAGGAGCTCCACAGACCCACTGCCCAGCAAAACTTGGGAAAATTATTTTAAAGAACAACCATTTAAAGTCTCTAGAAGTAGTCCTAAGGCATACAGCAAATGAAATATTTTTCCAAGAAAATCTGTTAAATCTTGGTAAAAACAGAGTCTGGGACATTTGATCCATGAACCACTTCCTCCTCCTTCCCTCACAGCCTGGTGTGATGGAAACTGCACTCCAGGCAGGTGATGCTGGGAACACAGGTCTCCCTCTCTCCTGAGTTCACAGTTGAGGACCATAGAACTCCCCCCACCCCAGCCACTTGTTGTAGAGGATAAGTATCAGTTGAGTGTGGCCAAGAGATCTGGAGCTCTTTTCTTCCCTCTGGCCCCTACTCCTTAGGATGCAGGCTCTAACTTGGGTGCTGCATACTGAGAATATTGGGGCCCTGATAGCCTTTGCTGTAACTTGGTTGTTGGGTCGAGGTTCTATGCTGGGAGAAGCAAGCCAAGGAGATCAGAGGCTACCACTTCATTTCCCACCACTCAGTGCCCTGTTCCTAAAGCAGATATATCACTCAGAGAGCACCAGCAAGTAAGTATAGAGTTTGACAGATGGATGTGGGTCAGGGAAAGAGATACTCAAAAGGGAGCCCTGCAAAAACTGTTGTCATCCCAGAGTGACTCTGCACATGTCCAAAGCTGTACCTTCTGAGGAGCAACATCAGAGGTTTCACACTACAGGAGTTGGAGGAAGTGGGAGAGAGGAAATAGACTTTACTAAAATCCAGTCAACCACCAAACAAACAGCAGACAACAGTAACAAGCTGGTAAGGGAGTGGGGCTGAACCAGTAGTAGAGTTATTGCAGTGTATTACCAAAAATGTTTTCAAACAAAAAAAAATTAGGAGAAACTGTGGCCCATACAAAGGAAAAAAAGCATGCAGTCCGTGTGAGGGTGACCAGATGTCAGATTTAACAGACAGAGACTTCAAGGAAGTCATAAGTACATTTTATTTTTTAAATTTTATTTATTTATTTATTTTTGGCTGTGTTGGGTCTTCGTTTCTGTGCATGGGCTTTCTCTAGTTGCGGGGAGCGGGGGCCACTGTTCATCGCGGTGCGCGGGCCTCTCACTGTCGCGGCCTCTCTTGTTGCGGAGCACAAGCTCCAGACGCCCAGTCTCAGTAGTTGTGGCTCATGGGCCCAGTTGCTCTGCGGCATGTGGGATCTTCCCAGACCAGGGCTCGAACCCGTGTCCCCTGCATTGGCAGGCAGATTCGCAACCACTGCGCCACCAGGGAAGCCCCCATAAGTACATTTAAAGAGCTGAAGAAAACTATGCTTAAAGAAGTAAAGTGTGACAGTGTTTTCATCAAATAGAGAATATCAATAAGGAGAAATTGTAACAAAGAACCCAGTGGAAATTCTGGGGTTGAAAATTATAATAACTAAAATGAAAAATTCACTATAGGAGCTCAACAGTAGATTTGAACTGGCAGAAGAAAGAATTTATTAACTTAAAGATAGGTCAGTTAAGATTATCCAGTCTGAAGTACAGAAAGAAAAGAGAAAAATGAAGAGCCTTGTAGAAATGTGGGACATCATTAAATATGTCAGTAAACACGTAATGGGAGTGCTAGAAAGAGAAAAGAGATGAAAAGAAAAAATAATTGAAGAGGAAATGGATGAAAAATTTCCAAATTTGATGAAAAGCAGTAAACTGCACATCTAAGAAGCTCATTGAACTCCAAGTAGGATAGAGATGTGCAAAGAGATCCACACAGAGACACATCATAAGATTAACAGCTGACTTCTCATTAGAAACAATGGAAGCAAGAAGGCAGTAGGATTACATTTAAAATGCTCAAAGGGGGGGGAAAAAAAACTGTTAACCAAGAAGCCTATATATAGCAAAAGCATCTTTCTAACATGAAGATGAAATAAAGATATTCTCAGATTAAAAAAAAAAAACAGAATTTTTTTCTTAGCAGACTGCCTTATAAAAAATACTAAAGGAAGTTCTTCAGTTGAAAGCAAGTAATTATAGACAGTAATTTGAATTCACATGAGAAAAACAGAGTCCCCAGTAAAGGTAATTGTGTATTTTTTATATGTGTGTGTGTGTGTATATGTGTGTGTGTGTGTGTATATATATATATGCATAAAATACATATGTACATATATTTATATTTGCTTTATTGAGCCCATAGCATATGGAAATTTAATATATTTGCCAATATCAGCACAAAGGAGTTGGATGGGAGGAAAGCTATATTGGACTAAGGAAATGACACCAGATAGTAATTCCAACCCACAAGATCAAGTGAAGAAAGCCAGAAATGGTATATAAGAAGGGCGATATAACAGATGGTATAAATATATACTTGGTCTCCTTTCTTTTCTCAGATTTTTAAAGACAATTATATGAAGCAATAAGTATAGCAATGTATCACTGGGTGTATAACATATGTAGGTGGCAGTGTATATAACAGTAATAGCATAGACATGGAAAAAGGGAAGAGAGCTATAGAGGAGTAACATTTCTATGTTTCATGGGTATTAGGGTTATACAAATCTGAAGTAGATTCTGTTAATATGTATATGGTAATAGGACTTCCCTGGTGGTCCAGTGGGTAAGACTGTGCTTCCAGTGCAGGGGCCCCGGGTTCGATCCCTGGTCGGGGAACTAGATCCCGCATGCATGCTGCAGCTGAGAGTTTGCATGCCGCCACTAAGAGGTCCGCATGCTGCAACTAAAGAAAAGATCTTGCATGCCACAACGAAGATCCAGCATGCTGCAACTAAGACCCGGCGCAGCCTAAATAAATAAATAAATATTAAAAAATAAAATAGATGTACATGGTAAGCCCTAGAGCAACCACTAAAGAGATAACACAAGAAAATAGAATGAAACAATTTTGAAAGGAATTAATATGTTACATTAGAAATTATTCACTTAAGTCAAAAGAAAGCAGTGAAAGAAGAACAGGAGCAAAAGGACATAAGATACAGTAAACAGAAGTTGCAAACTTAAATCCAACAATATTGTGATATTAATAGTATTAAATGTGAATGGATTAAAGAATCCAAACAAAAGGCAGAGAGTTTCAGAGTGGTTAATAAAACAAGATCCAACTATATGCTGTCTAGTTGATACATTTTAGATTCAAAGATACAAATAGAGTGAAAGTGAAAGGCTGAAAAAAATGTATTTTGCCTACAGCAACAATAAGAAAGCTGGAAAGGCCATACTAATATCAGGCAAAATAGATTTTAAACCAAAAAATGGTAGTAAAGAATGACATTTTATAGTGACAAAAGGACCGATCCATCAGGAAGACAAAATAGTTACATACACATCTAACTACAGAGTCCCACAATACAGGAAGCAAACTGACAGAAATGAAGGGAGAAATACACAGTTTGACAATAAGAGTTGTATTTTTCAGTATTCCACTTTCATTAATGAGTAGAACAATAAGGAGAAGCTCAACAAGGAAGTAGAAGATTTGAGTATAAAAGGATTGATAATACAGTGTTTGTTCTCTGACCACAATGGAATGAAATTTGGGAAACTCAGAAATATGTGGAAATTAGGTAATACACTCCTGAGTAGTCAATAGCTGGAAGAGAAGTCACAAAGAAAATTAGAAAATGCTTTGAGATAAATGGAATTTTAGACATACCATTCCAATCCTTATGAGATGCAGCTACATCAGCCCTTAGACATATGTAACTATAAATGCCTGTATTAAAAATGAAATATTTCAAATCACTAATCTTTCACATTAAGACACTGGAAAAGGTGTTAATGAAACCTACAGCAAGTAGAAGGAAGGAATTAATAAGATTAAAGTAAAAAATCAGTGAAATACAGAATAGAAAAAGTGATGAAATCAATGAAACTGATAGTGCTTTCTTTGGAAAGACCAACAAATTGACAAATCTTTAGCTAGATTGACCAAGAAATGAATACAGGGCCATTACTACTGACCTTACAGAAATTAAAAAGAAGTGTAAGGGAATACTGTGAATGAGGAAGTGGACAAATTCCTAGAAAGATACAAACACCAAAACTGACTAAAGAAGTAGAAAATCTGAATTAGACCCATAGCAAATAAAGAGATTGAATTTGTAATTAAAAAACTACCCACAAAATATGAAAAGAAAAGCCTAGGTTCAGATGGCTTAAGTAGTGAATTTTACCATATGTTCAAAGAATTAACACTAATTCTTCTCAAACTCTCCTAAAAAGTAGACAGGAGGATGCACTTCCATACTCATTTTATGAAGCTAGTATTATTACCCTATATCAAAACAACATGGACATCACAAGCAAAAAACAAAACCAAAAAATCACCAATATACCTTATGAATATAGATGCAAAAATCCTCAGCAAAATACTAGCAAGAAATTCAGCAACACATAAGAAGAATGATATACCATGACTAAATTGGATTTATCCTAACAATGCAAGGTTGGTTCAACACCTGAAAAATCAGTTAATGTAACGCACCACATTAATAGGATGAAAAGCAAAAACTTACGATCTTCTCTAAAGACACAGAAAAGGCATTTGACAAAATTCCACACCCTTTTATGATAAAAACACTAACCAAACTAGGAACAGAAGGAAACTTCAACCTGATAAAGGGCATCTACAAAAAGCCCGAAGCTAATGTTATCACACTTAATGGTTAGACTGAATGCTTTCTCCGTAAGATTGGAACAAGACAGTGATGTCCACTTTCACCACTTCAATTCATCCAGAGCAATTAGGCCAAAAGGAAACGGAGTGGGGGGGGGGATTAAAAGGAATCCAGATTGGAAGGGAGAAGTAAAACTATTTCTATTCTTAGATAACCTCTTATATAGAAAATCATAGGGAATCCACTAAAAAAACGTTTGTAGTAATATATGAATTCAGCAGGGTTGCAGGATACAAGATGAATATACAAAAACCAGTTGTATTTCCATACACTTGGAATGAGTAATCTGATAATGAAATTAAGGAAACAATTTCAGTTACAGTAGCATCAAAAATGAATAATAAGACTTCCCTGGCAGTCCAGTGGTTAAGAGTCCACGCTTCCACTGCACCACTGCAGGGGGCACAGGTTCAATCCCTGGTCTGGGAGGATCCCACATGCTGCGTGGTGTGGCCAAAAAAAAAAATAATAATAATAATAAAGAAATTTAACAAAATAAGTGTACTTATTGTACACTTATACTCTGGGAAGTTCAAAAACACTGGTGAAAAAAAACTTAGAGGTCTAAATAACTGGAAAGACATCCCATGTTCATACATCAAAAGATATAGCATTAACAATACTCCCCTGATATACAGATTTAATGCAGTGTCTTTCAGTATCTCAGTTGCTTTCTTTGTAGAAATTGACAATTTGACCCTAAAATTTGTGTGAAAATGCTAGGGATTCAGAACAACCAAATATTCTTGGAAAACAAAGTTGGAGGAATCACAAAACTTACTACAAAGCAACAGTAATCAAGATAGTGTGTGGTTCTGGTATAAGGATAGGAGTAATTCAGTGGAATAGAATTGTGAATCCAGAAATATATACGAAAAATTGATTTCCTGCAAGGTGCCAAAACAATTTAGCAGGGCAGGGATCATCTTTTCAATGAAGTGTATTGAGACATCTGGATGTCTACATGCTATAGAATGACATTGGATCCCTGGCATCTACAAAAGTGTCAAGGACCTAGGTTTAAAAAGTAAGCTATAAAACTCTTAGGAGAAAATGTAGGGGTAAATCTTTGTGACTTTGGATTCAGCAGTGATTTCTTAGGTACGACACTACAAGCAGAAACAATGAAAAATTAGATAAGTTGGACTTCGTGAAAAATTAAAAAATTTTGTGCTCCCAAGTACACTATCCAAAAAGTGAAAAGACAATCCGCCAAATGGGAAAAAAGTTTGTAAATATTTTATCAGATAAGGGACTTTTATCTAGCTTATATAAAGAACTATTACAATTCAGTAATAAAAAGACAGCCCAATTAAAAATGGTGAACAGTTCTGAATAGACATTTATCCAGAGAAGATACATAAATGGTCAGTAAGCACATGTTAAGATGCTCAATGTCATTATCTACCAGGGAAGCATAAAATTACAATGAGATGCCACTTCACACCCATTAGGATGGCTATATCCAAAAGTCAATTAATAACAAGAGTTGGCAAAGATGTGGAAAATCAAAACCCTCATACATTGCTGACAGGAATGTTAAATGGTCTAGTAACTTTGTAAAACAGCCTTTCAGTTCCTCAAATGGTTAATCATAGAGTTACCATTTGACCCAGCAGTTCCACTTCTAAGTATATACAAGAGAAAAGAAAACACGTCCATACATAAACTTCTATGTGAATTTTCATAGCAGCATTATTCATAGTAGTCAAAAAGGGACGAACAACCAAATATCCGTCAACTGATACATGAATAAACGAATTGTTTTTGTTATTCCTCCATAAAAAGGAACGAAATACCGATAGTACAACATAGATGAACCTTGAAAGAACTATGGTAAGTGACAAAAGCCAGTCACAAAGTATGTATGATTCCATTTATATGAAATGTCCAGAATAGGTGATAGGGATAGAAAGTAGATTAGTGGTTGCCTAAGACTGCCGGGTTAGAGGGTTGGGGGGTGATAAAAAGTATTGGATTTCTTTCTGGGGTGATTAAAATGTTCCAAAGTTGATTGTGGTGATGGTTGCACCAGTCTGTGAATACGTTAAAACAATGAGCAATCACTACACACCTATTAAAATGGCTCAAATCTAAAACACCAAAAGCTGCTGATGATGTGGAGCAAGAGGAACTTTCATTCATTGCTGGTGGGAATGCAAAATGGTACAGCCACTTTGGAAGGCAGTTTGGCAGTTTCTTACAAAAGTAAATATACCTTAGCATATGATTCAGCAGTTTTGATCCTTGGTATTTACCTGAATGAATTGAAAATGTATGTCCGTGCAAAAACCTGCACATGGATGTTTATAGCAACTTTATTCATAATTGCCAAAACTTGGAAACAACCAAGATGTCCTTCAGTAGATGAGCAGGTGAACTGTGGTACAGTGGAATATTATTCAGTGTGAAAAGGAAATGAGCTCTCAAGTCATGAAAAGTCATAGAGGAAACAGATGTGTATTATGAAGTGAAAGAAGCCAATCTGAAAAGACAGTGTACTGTGTGATTCTAACTGTATGACTTTCTGGAAAAGGCGAAACTATCGAGACAGTGAAAAAGCTAAGTGGTTGCCAGGGGTTAGGAGGATAGGAGGAATGACTAAGCAAAGCAGAGAGGATTTTTAGGGCAGTGAAACTTCTCTGCGTAAGAGTGGTGGACACATACTATTACGTTATCCTGATGTAAACTGGACTGCGACTAGTAAGGATGTGTCACTGTCCAGAGAATGTGACAGAGGTACTGCTGTGGTGGGGGATGTCAGCAGTAGAGGAGGTTGTGCGTGGGGAGGCAGGGAGTTTATGGGAACTCTGTACTTTCTGCTCAGTTTTGCTGTGAACCCAACATTGCTCAAAAAATAAGGTTTATTAATTTAAAAAAATGGGACTTATCTCAAAACAATAAGTTGTAGAATGCAAACTGGTGGATGGGACAAGATTGCCTGTGGGTGTATGGTTGCTTTATCTGAGTGATTGGTGCATGAGGCTTATAATAATTTTTGATATCTGGGAAACCAAGTCCCCCCATTTTATTCAAAACTATCATGGGCTTTTAAAATTATTTACTATGGAAAATTTTAAACATACACAAGATTATGCTAAATATTATAAATAATGCTATACTAGTCTAGACAATACAGTATTGGCATGAGAATAGACAAATAGACCATATTTATAGCGTAGAGGTTTCATAATCAGATCCTCATATATGTGGAAATTTGATATATGACATAGATGGAATTACAAAAATGGGAAGACTGGGGCAAGAGTTTAGAACAAGGGGAACATGTGTATAGAAAAAGTGGATTCCTAGCTCACACCTGAATGCCCATGAACCATAATAGCTGATCTATTGGTACTCTGGTATTGCAATTAACGAATGAGGTAGTTGCATGTATTAGCAATCTCAAAAACTGATGGATGTGAGACAATTGCAGAAGAATACTATGCTACGAGAGCCTTAAGGTTTAAAAAACCTGTAACATAAAGGTGTAAAATATGCATGGTAATGATAACTCCAAATTCCTGATAGTTGTTACTCTGAAGAAAGTAGTGTATTTGTAATGTTTTATTTCTTAAGGTTAAAAAGAAATTGAAGCTGATGTAGCAATAATATTAAAAATTATTAAGCCAGGTGATAGGTAATAGGTGTCCATTACAGAATTCTTTATATTTGTTTCTGTGAAATATTTTATAAAGTATTGGTATCACCAAATGAAGTGTCTTGTTTGGATCCTAATTCAAACAAATCTTCAAGAAGACATTTTTGTGGCAATTGGGGAAATTTCACTAAGATTGAGTACTAGAGTATATCAAACAATTATTAGTTAGGTGTGACAGTGGCACTGTGTATATGTAAGAAAATATCTATGTTTTTAGAGATGCATATATAGTGCATTAGATGCTGTAATACAGTTTCTGGGACTTTTATTTTTTTATTTTTTAATACATGGGACTTACTTTTAAAAAAGAATAGTTGAAATAAATGGCAAAATCATTATAATTGGTGATAAGTATGCGGAAGATTGTTGTAATATAATACTCTCAACTTTTGAGTTTGAAAATCTTCATAATTACATATGCAAAAACAAAAAATAATTGTTCTTTAATAATAATTTGTACTATTGGCTACCATGTTTGAAATGCTTTGTTACAAAAATTTTTTTAAGTTCTGTTTGTTTCCTGGTTTAAATATACACATATACATATATTTAACATATATACTATATATCATGTATAATAAATAATGTATATTATGTCTTATCTAAATATTTATAAAGTGAGTCAGGAATAAAATTTGATGCACTCTTCCTCCAGGATCTCTATACTGCTTTTAACTATGAGGAAACATGCCAAAATTAGTATTTAGCTTTATTGTTTATTTGCAGTTTTTCTTTTCATAGTGACAATGTGGTAGTGAACAGCTCTGGGTGATTTCCAAGAAGTCAAAAGTAGCAGGGATAATTAGCATGGGGAGGTGTTAAGTATGTAAACTTGAGCCTTGACAGAATTGTATTAATTTCTCAGAAATTAATAAAGTATTCCAGAAATAATGCTTTTTCTTTTATTTCACATTTTATGAAATAGCACTTAGAATATAGAGTTGATACACACACCCACTTCTTTTGTGGTTTCACGTGTTTATGTCTTTACTCAGTTTCTGGGTCATTCCCAGTCACACAACTATCACGATTTCTTAGATAGCCATCTTGCCTTCAGGATACTTTAGATAGTTACTTTCTGCAACTAATGCTTATAACTGTCTGGCTAGTGTTTCAAAATATTTTAATAGTGTTGACAAAATGATGGGAAACTGACATTGAGAGAGTAAAGATTTCTTAAATGGCTTCACTTAAAATTAGTATGACTAGGTTTTTTCCTGTTATTTGAACAACCAAATTGTTAATTCCTGTGATTGTTTGATAATGATGAATATCTTTACAACTTTTAAAAGTTCTTTGATTGATACTATCTATTTGACTTTTTTCAAGTACTTAGAAGTTTATACAGAAAAGTGTTGCCATTATTCTGGCTTGATGGCCTTGTGACTCTGTTAAAGTTACACAGCTGGTTAGTAGTAGCGTTAGAACTTAAATCAAATTGTTTTCATGGCTGGTCGAGGTAGTATTGTGCTCCGTAAAGGAAATTGATGACTTTGCAAAGATGAACAGTTCTTCTGCATAAATGTTTTTTAAAAAGGAAGTTGAGACAAACAACAGCAGACTGGGAACAGTTTTGTAAGATAAAATAGTATTAATATCCAGTATGTATAAAATATTCTCCCAAATTAGGGGAAAAACAATTCATCGGAAATCCCAGGTAAAAGATATCACCAAAGAGGAAATACTGGTCGCTAATAAATGTATGAAAAGATACTCAACCTCTCTATTAATAGGGAAATATAGGTTTAAAAACTCACCATTTTCTACCCATGATGTTGGCAAGGACTTAAAAAAATGGAAAATAGTGACTGTTGGTAAGGGTGTGAGAAAACAGACACACCCCTATATACTGTTGGTAGGTTCATCTTTTTTGGAAGTCAATTTGGCCAGATATCCTACTTAGGCTTAAATCATGTAGTAGGCACATCAGATCAATTTAATATTTCAGAGGTGGTAAAGGGGTGCCGAGAAATTAATCCCAACTTTAAAAAAGCTTAGACCTAGTTATCTGCCATGTACTCTGGCTTTCTTTCCTCTTTTATTAACTATTTCTTGAATTGTGTTTCAATAACTTGTTTTATCATTAAAACAACTTTCTGAGGTGGGTATTTTTATTCTAATTTTGTAGATGTGGAAACTGAGGCCAGAGAGGTTAAATAAGTTAGCCAGTGGGTGAAAGAGCCTAAATTTAGTTCTAAAACTATATGGCCTTAATCACTCTTTGGTTAGATAGTTAATAATTGATTCATGATACCCAGCATACCTTAAATCTTACCTTTATTTAAAATGATTTCATTTTCTAAGTTAACATTTAAAAATGTAATGCTTAATTTCTTCATTAGAATGTCAGCCTGATAAAGGTGAACTTTTCATTAATGGAAAGTCTTTTACTTTTTTTCCTAGAGGATCTGAAGAGGCAAAATGCAGTTTTACAAGCTGCACAAGATGATTTGGGACATCTTCGGACACAGCTGTGGGAAGCCCAAGCAGAGATGGAAAATATCAAGGCCATTGCCACGGTGTCTGAGAATACCAAGCAAGAAGCTATAGATGAAGTGAAAAGACAGTGGAGAGAAGAAGTTGCTTCACTTCAGGCTGTTATGAAAGGTAAAGATAAAGACAGATCTATTTTATGATTTTGTAAGATAACTGATTCTGATGATTGAGAACATTTTCAGGTCTTAAAATATATCCTGAGTTTCATTTATGTTTCATTTGTGGCTTTATGTATTACCATCTTCAAGATGTACTGTCATATTCAAAATAAAAGGGAAGCCAATGGGTATATCATCTGTATCTTTAACAAATTTAATAATGGAGAATTATTGATGAGAGTGTTACAGAGATACTGCATGAAATGAAAACTATAGTTCATTATAAGGTTTAAAGCAGGGCTTCAAAATGGATTTTCTTATAGGAGAGGCAGGCCACTAATGTTAATGAATGAAGCTGTGTGTGGGCACAGGAAGTGTGCTGAACTGGAAAGACCTCCCATGCAAAGAGTAAAGTTACTATTTACACTTATTAGTTCCAGCTAATTATTGCCCATCCAGGCCAGTGTTGCCATAATTTTACATTTTAAAGAAAAATTTGGATTTTTATGTGAAATCTTCACTCAGTCTATGAGATAGAGTGGCCTGTGGGTTAGAATAGGCTTTATGAGCTACCAGCTGGTGACCCTTGGTCCAAAGGAAGAGTAGTAGTTTAGTCTCTATCAACTTTTAGCACTAGTGCTTATTAATTCCTGCATTTCTGAGAAAATGATAATGAAATAAGCTGCCCCCTGAATCTTTGGGTTCCCAGAATTAGTTTTGTTAATAATATAAATGTGAAATAGTGATGACTCTTTTTCCCGTCTTCGCAGTTATGTGTCACTTTTGCCTTAGTACTCTGTGAGAAGGCAGGTAAGACTAGCACTGTTTTCTGAGTTTGTGGCTGTCACGTAGGGATTACTCTAAGCCTCATGTTACATTCCTGACCATAACAGCTTACCCAAATAAGAGTTCGTTTTTTTCACATGAGAAATCCAGAGGTAGGTAACCTAGGGCTGGGTACAGTGGTTCCTGATGTCATTAGTATCCTAGGCTCCTTCAGCTTTTCTTTTCCTTCACCCTTAGCATGTGGTTTTCAACTTCATTTTGCCTTGTGATTGAAAAAAATGACTGCTCCTCCTCCAGTCCGCCTCAGTAAAGCAAAAACTTTCTAGAAATCTCCAGCATATTTCCCCCTGCACCCCCCCCCACCATACAATTTATAGAGGTTTCTGATTACACATAACTACCAAGGCATCTAGAAACTCTAGTTTTAAAATTGGGCCGTTGACTTCCTAAACAAAATTGGGGTTTTGTTAGTAAGAAAGAAGAGTGGAAATTAATGGACAACCAGCAGTGTTTATCACATGTTTTAAGATTGTATTAAAGATAAAGTCATTTTATAAAGACTTTATAGAATTTGTCTCAAGTTAGAATCTTGGGTTATAGTAAAAACATTCTGAAAATATATCCCTTTTCTCACCCTTTCAGGTATATAGTTGTACTGGGGTGACACGTTATATTTGTCTTAGGAGTCATAGTGTTGTATCTAAGAACATAGGGTTTAGAGTTGGCCTTAGGTTTGAATTCTAGCTCTGTTTCTTTCTGGTTATGAAATATTGGCCAGAGTATTTAACCTCTCCTAAGCTTTCCTCATCTGTAAAATAATATATGGCACAGGTTTATTGTGAAGATTAGAGATGATTTAAAGTCCTTAGCAAAATTTCTACATGTAGTAAGAACTAGAAATGTTAGTTTAGTGCTTTTGTTTTTATTTTTAGTGAATTAAAAGATTTCCAGAAACTAGGCTTAAATTATTTATATAACTACTTTTAAAATTTTAGTGTGCCAGGACATTTTTTCCAGAATGCTTAGAAATATTTGGTGATGTTTTGTAGAAACAGTTCGTGACTATGAGCATCAGTTCCACCTTAGGCTGGAGCAGGAGCGAACACAGTGGGCACAGTATCGAGAATCCGCAGAGAGGGAAATAGCTGATTTAAGGAGAAGGCTGTCTGAAGGTCAAGAGGAGGAAAATTTAGAAAATGAAATGAAAAAGGTATGAAGGAATGTATTCATCTGTAGAAACATTTGAATCCAAATATTTTTGTTGTAATGCTTTAACTAATATTATTATGGTAATAGAAGTTGTACTTTTTTGTTTTCTGTTAGAGAAATTATTTGGACACAGACTTAAATATAGTACTAAATAATTTGATGACCTTCTCCTAGATATATGTGTGGCTAAGTCCCTCATCTTCAAATCTTTGACCCATTGCCTCTACCTCATGAGGCCTATCCTGACCACCCCATTTAACATTGCAACCTGCCCACCTCCCTCCCCCACCTACCACAACTTGCTCTTATCCTGTTCTAATTTTTCTTTTTCCATAACATTTATTTCCTTACAATGTACATAGAGTTCACCTATTTGTTATGTTTATTACTGTTTGCTGCCTTTTCCTCCTCACTAGAATGCAAGCTTCACGAGGGCAGAAGTCTTGTTTGTTGTGTATCCTAAATGCTTAGAGTAGCGTCTCACGCATAGGTGCTTAGTAAATATTTGTTGAATGAGTGTTGTTGCTTGGTGTTTGTGTCTAAACCGAAGCCTGAGAACAGATTTTAGTTTTCCTTCTTTCTCAGTATACCTTGGTTCCTGTGTGACGAATGTACTGCACATTATGCTTGAACATTTTACCGTAAGATGCCTGAACATAGAACAGCTAAATATAAGGTGAAATATTTTATCATTGAGAAAATTTAAAAAGCTTTTTGGCCAGTTTGATTATGTAAGCTTTTAGTTTATTTTTTTATTTTAGTTTTAAAAATTGTTATTGGAGTATAGTTGATTTACAATGTTGTGTTGGTTTTAGGTGTACAGCAAAGTGAATCAGTTATGCATATATACATATATCCACTCTTTTTTTTTTCTTTTTTAAGATTCTTTCCCCACGTAGGCCATTACAGAAACTTTTAATTTATTAATTTATATGCATACATATATTTGAAATCACATATAAAATAATAATTAGAATTTTATTTTTCTTTTCAGTTGAATTAATCATAATCTTGGTTCATACAAGGACTACTTTTATATATTTAGAAGTTTATTTAATTTTTTTTTTATAGTGTAAAAATCATATGAGAACTCAACACCCAAAACAAAAGCTTGAACCTTGAGGAATAGTTATTTACATTGTCTTATTTCAGGAAAAGATTGTAATTCAGCTTCTTCATGAGGATCTGACAATGTCTTCATGAGGATCTGACAATGTCTTCATGATCACTAGTCACTTAGTCATCTACCATAGTTAGCCAAAGTAGGTAGCCTTCAATTCTGTCATGTCTTTTCAGAGTAAATCATAGTTGATGCTATCATTAGACATTTTATTCAGAGCCACAGTACCATTCACATGAGGATAGTTTTTTTTTTTTTTCATTCTTCTTATATATTCATAGTCGTAATTTCTGCAGTCTGCCACTTTTTATCCTTTTTAAAATTTATTTTATTTTTTAAAGTTAACTTTATATTTTAGAACAGTTTTTGATTTACAGAAAAATTGTGAAGATACTACAGATTTCCCATATACTCCACTCCCAGTTTCCCCTATTAACGTCTTAATGTTAGTATGGTACATTTATCACAATTAATAAGTCAGTATTGATTATTGTTAACTAAAGTACTTTCTTTGTATTCAGATTTCAGTAGTTTTTACCCAAGTCCTTTTTTCTGTTCCATAGTCGCATCCAGAATACCACATTACGTTTAGTCATGTCTCTTAGGCGTCTCTTGGCCGTGACAGTGTCTCAGCTTTTCCTTGTTTTTAATGACCTTTCTGGTATTTAAAAAAGTCATCTTTAAAAGTTTTGTTATTATGATATGCATCACTTGGAATTGTGAGGTCATTGTTGCATTAATAAATAACTCAATCTGTATTAAATTCTTTGCCTCTTCTCTCCTTTTTTTCCCTGATGATTTTAATCAGCAGACCTCTATAAGCGTCCCAAATTAGCCTTGGCTGAAGATATTTTAAGCTCACATGTCTTTTCCAAACAGTCCTTAGTTCAAAATAAAATAAATGATGAAATGACTTTGCAAGCACTGGAAAACAAAGTGCGTCCCTCTTTTCTGAGAGAGAGCATTTTTTTTTTTTTAAATCTCCACTCACATTTTGGCGTAGAAAATATTTTCCCTATCATGAACACTTTAGGATAAGCTTGGACTGTTTTAAATTCAGTGAATAAGATTAATTTTCATTTTCACTAGAAGGAAAAAAGCTAACTTTTTGAGTCTGCCTTTGTTTCTGTGTGAATATACGTGTGTGTATATAAAATAAAATTAAGTTTCTTACCAACTTGCTAGTTTATGGATGTTGTTTCCTTTTAATCCATGTTTTTGAGAATGAAGGATGGAAAGCAGCATGGTTTTAAGGGTTATTTTTTGGGTTTGTTTCATGTAGATATCAAAAGTAAAATGATAAATACCCTGTTTAAATAATTAGATGGAAGCCCTTTTATAGAAACATAATTTTCTAATATTTTAGGAAATGTTCTATTTTTTATGTTAAAAAATTAATTAGTCCTTTCAGTATTTGTAAGAGATTATGGTTTCATTAATTTAGTAACCAGAATTATAAAAATTATTTATTATATGCATTTCCTTTTATATATAGATATTTTCCAACTCAGTTACTCAACTAATTAAAAAGTCAAATTTGTGGCTGCTTTCACTTTCTGAGACAGACCGCATTCTGTCTGTGGAATGTGTATCTCTCTAAATAAACCTGCTTTCACTTAAAAAAAAAAAAAGTCAAATTTGTCTTAGTGGATCCATTTTGCTACTTATTCCCAAGTTCTAAATGGAATATTTGGGAAAGTTGTGATTATGACTTGACATTCAAAGTAATGCAGCATTTAAAAGTTAGACGTGGTTCAATTTTGTGAGTGCTAATACAGTGCCTGCTGGACTTATTTATTATACTAATTTTAATAAGTGGAGAGGTTAGAGTTTTTTAGAAAAGCAATAAATCAGTAAGTTGTAGCATTTAATTCTTTTTAACCATAGGCCCAAGAGGATGCTGAAAAACTTCGGTCTGTTGTGATGCCTATGGAGAAGGAAATTGCAGCTTTGAAAGATAAACTGACAGAGGCTGAAGACAAGATTAAAGAGCTGGAGGCCTCAAAGGTTGTGGAACATTGTAATCCATTTGCTTGAAACCAAGGTTTTGCCCTAATGCCATGAGCAAAATTAGAATACTAAGGGGGTAAAAACTGTAATTTAAACTATGCATCTTAAGACTCTTGCTTTCTTGAAAATGCAAGAAAATGTTTGGAGATGATTTTGCCCTTATGGATATTTAAAATAATGACAGTAGTGATGCTTGTGCTGCTTTGTTACAAAGTCAGTGTTTATTTTCTTAGCAAAATGAGACCTGATCTCTCTTGTTTTGTTATGAAGGAAAATAAAGTTTTCAAAGGTGACTTTGTTTTCTGACATCAGCCCCAGAATTGATCTTTTAGAAATGACGTAGCTATAGTGTGGCTGGATTTGTTGGCTATAAAGACACAACAGAAGAAATACAAAGGGATGTCAAACATTTTAATAATTAAAGTAGGAAAGAAAGAAAAAAAATTTTAGAGGTAGTAAACAGAAGCACAACATAGGAATGTAGAAATACATATAGGAGTGTAGAAATGGGCATGTATCAATAATCCTAGTAAGCTGATAATTACCTACTAAAAGAGACTAGATTTTAAAAATCAAAATTTATATTGCTTGTAAGACATATACCTAAAATAAAACTACAAAGTAAGATTGGAAAAAAAAAAGAGAGAGACTTAAAGCAATGCCTTGTAAATTCTAATCAAAAGAAACTTGGTTTAGCAATTGTAATATGAAACAGGTAGGATGAAAGGAAAAAAGAATTAATAGAGATAAAGAGGGACCCCTTCTAATTTATAATTCATCAATAAGATATGACAGTCATGCACTTGACTGCATCTTACATAGCCTTGAAATATGTGAACTAAAAAGTGACAATTGTGAGGGGAAATTGACATTCACAATTATAGGAGGGGATTTAAACTGTCCTTTAGCAAATGATAGTGCAAGCAGAAAAAACATATTAGTAGGGATATAGGGGTTTTGAGCAACTTGATTAATAATTTAGATGTAATGGACATAGAATCCTGTCACTAAGAGAGTGAGAAAGAGACTATATTTTATACAGTAGTAGAGCATAGTAGTTAAGAGCTCAGCACTTATTAGGTGGATGACCTTGGGCAAATTAATTAATCTTACTGTGCTTTGGTTTGCTCAACTGTAAAATGGGGATAATACTACCTCCTTCATAAGGCTGTCATGAGGATTATATAAGTTAACACATAAGGCACTTAGGATAGTGCATGGAATAAATATTGTTATTTTTAGGTACATTATACTTTTCATAATGTCACAAAGGAAATATCGTCAGATTTTGAAGATTTGATGTTATACACATCCAAATCTCTGACCACAGGTTATTAAATTATTTACAATAAAACATAGCTAAGATGAAATGTCTGGAAAATGAAAACAATTTAACTCATATGGAAAAAAGAATTGTAAAATATTTAGAGTGATTTGAATTTTTTACTCAATAATCTAAAAAAAGAACAATAGTACAAACAGTATGAATGGAAGGAAATAATGCAGATAAGAGCAGAAATTAATGAAATAGAAAAGCAAGAGGAAAATTGTGAATATAATGAAAAAAATGGAAAAAGTAGTAAGATAGACAAACCTGATAAGCCTAATTAGGAAAAAAGAAAAAAGACTTAAACCATTAGAAATGAAAGAGGGAAATAACTACAAATCAGTAGAGACTTAAAAATAATAAATACTATGGACAATGTCACAGCAATAAGTTTGAAATGAAGTACGTTTGGTGAAATGAAAAAATTCCTGATAGGAAATAATTAGCCAATATTGTCTCAAGATAAATTAGGAGAGCCGATGTAGTTAGTAACTATTAAAGAAAGTGAATTTATAGTCAGAATCTCCTTTTCTCCTGTCTCCTATCCTCCAAAAGACATTAGACTCAGTTAGTTTTGCAGACAAGTTTTTCCAAACCTCTTGGAAAGAGGTAATCCTTATATTTTACAAGCTGTATTAGAGAACAGAAAAAGAGGGAAAGCTCTCCAACTCATTTTATGAGACAAAACTTCATTACAAACAAACTCACAAAAAGGTATTAAAAGAAAATTGTAGATCTATCTCATTTAGGAATACAGAAACAAAACTTTTCAGCTGGGTAGTTAAAAAAAGGAAAAGAAAAAGCAAAAAAGACATCATGATCAAAAAGGGATATTCCCAGGAATTTAGGATGGTATATCACCAGAAAACCTATTATTTTTATGTACCACATAAAAAGATTATAGGAGAAGAGTAATAAATTCATCTTAGATTCAGAAAGGCATTTGATAAATTTAAACACCCAATAACTTATTAAAGGGCTATTTATCAAACCTTCAGCAAACATCATACTTAATGATGAATGTTTAGCAGCCTTACCATTAATGATGGGAACATATGAGGAGACCCGTGCTCAGTGATTTTGTTCAGATTGTTTATGTGGTCCTAGGTGATAAGATAAGCCGAGATAAAGAAATGAGGCATAATAATTGGAAAGAAAGCAGTGAAACTGATTTTCTGTATAGGAAAGCAAGAGAATATTCAGACATACAATTAGACCTAATAAGAGTTCAGGAAAGTTGTTTCCAGCAAGATCAACATGCAAAAATAGTAGTGTTTGTGTACTCCAGTAATATCCAACTTACAAATGCAATGGGGAAAAATTCCTGTTCACAATAGCAAACAAACAAACAAAACCTATGTTAGTTACCTGAGAATATATCTAAATAAAAATGAGTAAGATCTTTATGGAACACATTATAAATGAAAATTTGAATACATGTGTGCTCCTGAGTGAGAAAATACTGTATTGTAAAGCAGGCAGTATATCCCCAAATTAATCTGTAAATTCAAAATTCCCCTCAAAATCCAGCAGGGTTTAATAAGGAACTCGATAAGTAGATCCTAGAATTCATATGGACAAGCGAAGGATCAGAAATACACCCAGCAAAAATTTTTTTAAATTAATTAATTAAATTTATTTATTCTTGGCTGTGTTGGGTCTTCATTGCTGCGCGCGGGCTTTCTCTAGTTGAGGCGAGCGGGGGCTACTCTTCGTTGTGGTGTGCGGGCTTCTCATTGCGGTGGCTTCTCTTGTTGTGAAGCACGGGCTCTAGGAGCGTGGGCTTCAGTAGTTGTGGCGCGCGGGCTCAGTAGTTGTGGCTCGTGGGCTCTAGAGCGCAGGCTCAGTAGTTGTGGCGCACGGGCTTAGTTGCTCTGTGGCATGTGGGATCTTCCCGGACCAGGGCTCAAACCCATGTCCCCTGCATTGGCAGGCAGATTCTTAACCGTTGTGCCACCAGGGAAGCCCCGACACCCAGCAAAATTTTGAAGAAGGCAAGGTATGGAGACTTGCCCTACCTACCAGTATTAAGACTTACAGTAGCTTTACTATTACTGTAGCTACTGTAATTAAGATAGTTTGTTGCTGGTTTAAAGATAAACAAATGGACCAGTGGAACAGAATAGAGAGCCCAGAAATATATCCATGTATATATGGAAATTTGATATTTGACAGGTGGCATTACAAGTCAGTGGAAAAAGTATGGATTATTTAAAAATAGGCTTTTCAAATAGTTATAAATATGGATTAAAGTGAGGTTAGCTTTCTACCTCACACTTTTCAAAAATTAATTTCAGTGAATTAAAATCTTAAGAGTAAACGTAAATCTTTAAAACTTTTAGATGTTTAAAAAGGAGAATATGTTATGTGAGATATAAAAACATTTCTTAAATAAGGTAAAAATACTATGAAAGAAGAGATTGACAAATTTGCCTACATTAGAATATAAAACTTCCTTATTAAAAGATATCACAAAAAGTTGAAAAGAGAATTATAGACTGTTAAAAGTTACCTATACCTGACAAAAAATTAGTGTCCAAAATTAATAAAAATTGCCATGTCCATAAGTGACAAATGGCCCAACAGAGAAACAAGTAAAGAATATGAACAAGCAGTTCACAAAAGAGGAAGTTAAGGAATGTGAAAAAGATATTCAGTCTCACTAGAAATCAACGAAATGTAAGTGAAAATCAAATGCCGTTTTATTCTTACCAGATTGTAAGTCTTACAACATAAATTTGTTGTGTTTATCCACTATTGGAGTGTGTGAAACTCTTCCCACTTTTCAGCTGCTGTCGTGAAGTTGGAATCCCTGTTGAATATTTTGGGAGTTCTCCGGCCCTTGTTGCTTCCCTTTACTTTCTCCTGCACAGACGCTGATACCATGTAATTCCATATAGGTAGCTTTCAGTGGTTTGTCCCCACCCTCTAATTATCGCTTTTTTTTCTTTTTGGTAGATGTTCATGTATTCTGAGTTCTGTTATCTTATTAGTTCTGTTGTTAGGGTGTGTGGAATTCAAGAAAATCCATGTACCACACATTCACTGTCACCATCTTCCCAGAGTTCTGCTCAGTAGCTTTCGAATGTTAGAAATTAATTCATTATTAATAGAGTCAAATATTTATTCTAAGAAGTAATAGCTGATAGAGTTAGTGGTTATATACCACCATTTTATATCTGACATATTGACTTTCCTTTATCATTAACTGAATTACCACCTCTCCAGGTGATAGGGAAAGTGCCTGACAACAGTCAGCACTTTGTCATGCTTGGTTAGTGTACAGTATGTTTCTGGTTGGCTGACAGCCTCCAGTGAAGCATCAAATGGCAGCTTAAATAATCATTTTAGTCCATGACCAGTGCTAATGTATTAATGATCTAGGAGTAAAGATAACTGAAAACAGATCAGCCAGCTATTTTGAAGAAATGGGAAGATAAAAGGCATAAATATAACCTTGAAAGTGAAATTAGACATAACCATTTGAAAAAGTTGAAAGTTAGTTTAAATGGCCACAATTTAGGATGGGCAATTTGTAAGGAAGGGTAGAGCAAGTGATTCTTTAATCACTTTCTGGGGCAAGATTGCATTTTATTTTGGTTAGAACTATTTCAGATATTAGACTATATTGTTAATATTTGAAAATTATAGTTAATTGTTCAACAGAAATAAGACATTAAAAAAGAAGATGTAGGGCTTCCCTGGTGGCGCAGTGGTTGAGAATCTGCCTGCCAATGCAGGGGACACAGGTTCGAGCCCTGGTCTGGGAAGATCCTACATGCCACGGAGCAACTGGGCCCGTGAGCCACAATTACTGAGCCTGCGTGTCTGGAGCCTGTGCTCCACAGCAAGAGAGGCCGCGATAGTGAGAGGCCCGCGCACCGTGATGAAGAGTGGCCCCCGCATGCCACAACTAGAGAAAGCCCTCGCACCGAAATGAAGACACAACACAGCCATAAATAAATTAAAAAAAAAAAACAAAAAAACTTGACCTTTAAAAAAAAAAAAAAAAAAGATGTAATTTTTAAAAAGTATTCTGCACTTGGCTTCAAGTTTATGTTCATTACAGTATGAGACAGGTTGTTTTTTCCATCATGGCTTCCTCTTTTTTCCTTCCATGAATTTATGTCTATGAAAATGTCTCCTTTTTATAAATTTAAGGCATTTGGAATTACCTCACCAGAAATCAAAGAAAAGCAAACTTACAAGAGTATGATACCATTTTTATCTTTAGAAAATACTGTTTAAAAAACAACAAAAATAAAAAATAAAAAACAACCTGGGTTCACTGAGTATGTGATAAAATGAGCACATGTGTATGTTGCTCTGGGAATACAAATTGGAACCACCTGTTTAAAAGCAAGGTACAAAACTGTTATGTGTAATCTCAATTGTATATTTACTCTGGTGATGATTATGGATAATGCTTACTATTAATTATTGTCAATTGTGTTATTTTCCCAGTTTTCTTTAGTAAGTATATGTTTGTTTTGTAATTAAAAATTATAAATGTTAATTTGGGGGTAAATTTAAATTTACATAAATATAAATGTAAGCTTTTTTCAAGGCACCTCCAGAACTTACCATTATACCTAAGGTAGACACTGTTGGAAATTTTAGTTTAATGGAATTGCATCTTTTTCAGGTTAAAGAACTGAATCATTATCTGGAAGCTGAGAAATCTTGTAGGACTGATCTGGAGATGTACGTAGCTGTTTTGAATACTCAGAAATCTGTTTTACAGGAAGATGCTGAGAAACTTCGGAAGGAATTGCATGAAGGTAAATATATATTCTTTACATTTTTAATCTCAGTCTGTAAGAGAACTATGTAAGTAAAAGTGATATTTATTAATAACAGTAACAAATTCCAAAATGCCAATCCAACATGTTAGTGATTCAGTTTAAGCTTTGCAGTTGGTTTGAAAAGATATTTGGATTGTTAATGGTTTCTGTTTCCTCCAGGACCCCAGTAAGAATTCACAAACTCTGGGCAGAAAGGTAATAGGAAGTTGCTGCTTAAACTGCTTTTGCTCCAAACCTATTTTGGTGGAGGTGAATTAGCAAAAGTGAAAATGGGACAGAGAGGGCAGATGGTATATTCTAGTGTTCTTAAGTAGCACCCCTGTTTATAAGAGATAATTTTGATTTCGCTAGTCTGGTAGCAGAGTGATGCAGAAATTGACTCTGTTTTCTCAGGATAGGGGAAATAGGCTCATCCTTTCCCATTAAAATATATATTTGTCTTTAATTCTTTTGAATCTTGTATACCTGAGATTCGTAATAACCTTTTTGTGTCACAGACTGCTTTGGCAGTCTTGTGAAGCCCTCTCAGAATAATGTTTTTAATACATAAAATACATAGAATTATAAAAGAAATCAATTATATTATAAAACAGTTATCAAAATATAAATAACTGCAAACTTATAGTAATAAATGTGCTATTTTATCAATGCATTAAATAACAAGGTCTAGTACCAGGTCTAATAACTACTGTAATTTTGAAGTATGATGAGCATAAATAATATATTAAGATATCTGCAACAGCTGTACTGAGATACAAAAGTATCTATGACTCCTGTTAGTGACCAAGTCATGGGTATTGTTATACTTACTGTGGTTTGTTGTCTATATTTTATAATTGAAGGAAATGGTAAATTTCAGTTAGAGGTTAGTGAAAATAAAGGTTAAATTTTTACCTCATCTAAATGCATGGACCTCTTGAAATCTTATATTCGTTGCAGGTTATACTAGTAACATGTTTTAATATGAAAATTTAAGACTGTGGTCATGGAAAATATAGCTCTTCCATAAATAATTCAGGTTTGCATAGGAGTTAGGTTTTTATCCCAAATAGTGGGAAGTTGAAATTATATAAGCCTACAGAATTATTTTATAAAATGTTATTAAAGTAATCCAGTGTTTGAGTCTTTGGCTCTCAGGAAATGCTTTTCAAAAGTGCTGCTGCAGTCAGAAAGACACTCAAACTCTGAAAGGGTGTCCAGAAGAAATAGGACTTTCTGTTTAACCTATGTGTCCCAACCCTTCCAGAAATAGTACAAGACTACCAGACCTTCCTAATATACCTGGAGAAGTATCTGAGAAATTTCATTAAAATGAGTAAGGGGGTAGAGTAATTTCTACTGAAACATTCACACCAAAAAAGTAGTATTTATGTGAAAAGAAGATAGTTAAAAATTGAGCAGCAGTGTAAATTAGAGCCTAAATTGAGGAAATTAGATATGCAACCAAGTGCAGTGCAGTGCATATCATATGTGCTAGGAAGTGTGTTAGGAGGCAACGGTGCCATGAATAGGCTTCTTAAAAGAGGTTGTTAAGTGGAGTTTTGAAAGATAGGTAGGTAGGTGTTTGTCAGGTCGTCAGAGAGGAGCATGGCATTCAAGGCCATTTGCATGTGGTGCAACAAGGTAACGAAACTGTAAGAAATACAGTTCAGCAAAATTAAAATGCAAGAGGCAGTGGGGCAAAATGTGAGACATGAGAGGTAGACATGGGCCAGATCCTGGAGACCTTATGCTAAGGATTCTGGATTTTATCGTGTTGGTAATAAGTAGGCTCTGAAGGATTTAGAAGTTTTTTTTTTCCTAAATAACAGCTTTACCGAGATAAGGTACCTGTTCAATGATGTTTAGTATATTCACAAAGTCGTACACCATCACCACTATCTACCTCCAGAACATTTTCGTTACTCCAAAAAGAAATTTTGTAACCATTACCAGTCATTCCCTATTCTCTTCTTCCCCCCAGCCCCTGGCTACCACTAATCTACTTTCTGTCTCTATAGATTTGCCTATTCTGGACTTCTGTATAAATGGGATTATACAGTATGTGGCCTTTTGTGTCTGGCTTCTCTGAAGGGTTTTAAGCTTGAGAGTGGTAATGTTTTACCTTCTAGAGAGTTCAGTTTTACAGCAGTGTGGAGGATAGAATAGAGAGGGCCAGACGAATGGCAGGAAGGGTTATGAAGAGACTCCTGTTGTAGTTGTCTAAGTCCTAAATCTAAGGCAGAAGGCAGAAGATGGAGTGTCATATCACACAGGAAGTAGCATTAGTAGGCCTCTGTCACAGTTGAATGTGTTGGGTGAGGAAAAGTCAGAAGTATGACTTTTCTCTCAGGTTTCTGGCTTGGGTAACTGGGTAGATGGGCTGATAGATGATACCATCTATTCTTTTTTTCCCAAAGAAGATGGCTGAGCTGATGAATATCAATAACACAAGCATTTACAAAGATTCTTTGACTTATCCTGAGAGGTCAAAACTAAATGGACTCGAGAAGGATTCCTGGATAACAAGATTTATTCAGAATGTATTAAAGACAATTAGGAGTGGTTACTATGTGTTTTCCCTTTAGAGCAGTGTTTCCCAAATTGTATTCCCTAGAACATTTGTTACATGAGTGGCACTGTGGAAATAATTTTTTGGTCAAATAAATTTGGGAGGTATTGTATTATATATCACCTTACAAGAGAACATAGACATACTTGAGACCCTGAGTTCAAAGTCCTGCAGTAAAGAAATCTTTAAAAAAAAGTTTTTAACCCAAGGTTTCTGAAACTCACTGAGCACAGAAATCTTTTTTTCACACGTTGCTCTTCCTAGGAACACACTTTGGGAGACTCTGCTTAGACAGGTGGTGTGGGGACAGCTGCCTTGTCCTATGGCAGGTTGCCCCTGGGTTCTTGTCAGAGGCAGAATCCCAGACCGGATGGACCTTTGGCCGGGTCTAGTCTAGTTAGTCCTATGTTAAAGAAATTGCCTACCATTAAAATTCAGTGTTTTTGGTTGGGGGATTCCTAAACAGTATGTCACCTCTTGGAGCAAGAGCGACAACAGCACAACCAGTTGAAACACACGTGGCAGAAGGCCAATGACCAGTTCCTGGAATCTCAGCGTTTGCTGATGAGGGACATGCAGCGAATGGAAATTGTGCTAACTTCAGAACAGCTCCGACAAGTTGAAGAACTGAAGAAGAAAGATCAGGTGAATACCAGTTTTGTAGGACTTGTTTGCCTTGTTAATAAACCACTCCACCCCGACACATCATATTTCTTTATGTATATTATAGATTGACTTAAGCCTGAAACAAAGTTGATGTATGCCATTTCAAAAAACATAATAGCTGCATTTGAGGGATTTTGTTTTTCAACTTTAGAAATGGCCTTATCTGGGGGGAAGGGGAAGAACTGATTTAGAAATGATCCTCTTCAGTCTGCAGGATGCAGTAGTGCATATTTCTGAGAAAATCTTTCTCTACAGTTCTGTCCAGTTCTCCTAGGGCTCCTGAATTGTGTTAATCCAGGCCATGTCTTTTGTGACATTGCTCTGAAAGCCTTATTAGACAGTGATGGGTGGGGATGGAGAGGCTGAGTGACATGAAAAGGCAGGTGTCTAGAGGGCTGCATACCCAGGATCCTGTTTTCTCCTTATCTTAAAAAACAATTAAATTATATGAGTAATACATAAATACATTCTCATGTTAAAATATTTTGTTTTAAATACAAAGTGAAAAAATAAAGTGATAAAGTGAAAATCTCCCTTGACATCTCACATACTTCCCTTCACAGAAATAACCACTTTTATAATCAGGAATAATCAGTTTGGAAGGTAGTATTCCATACCACTTCTATGTGTTTATAAGTGTATATTCACGTTTCTTTTTTTTTTTTTCCCCATACAACTGAAATCATAGTATAAGTATTCTGTAGCTTATTTTTCTCATAAGCATCATCTTGGATATATTTTCACTTTAGAGATCTATCTCATTCTTGTTAGCTGGTGACATGGATGCACTATATTTGATTTAATCCTTCTCTTTGTAGTGGGCATCTAGATGGTTTTTCTTTCTTCTTTTTTTTTGTCATTTCAAATAGTTTTGCAGCTAATATCCTATACTGTGTTGTGTATGTGTGCAAATATTTCCCTAGGATAGCTGTGTAGAAGCTTTTGTAGGTACTGTAAGAAATACTTTAAATTATCTTGTGTAACTTAGGTTAGATTTTGTTTTTCAGAAGTTTCTTCCTTTTTAAATTTCTTTTCTCTTAATTGATTCATTCATCTTGTGTGTAGACACAGTCAACTTGAGGATTTAGATTCTAAAGTACAGATACAATCATGCTTTTCCTGCTTCCCATTAGAGTAGTCTAAATTCCAGAACTGGTCATTTAAGGCCTATGCGCCAGCATTGTGCTAAGGCTTTATATGTAAAGCTTTATCTCATGTGGTTCTCAAAACAGAAAAACACACAACAAAAATTCCCATATGAGATAGGGACTAATGGCATATCTGAGGGTTGACCAGTCTCTGATTCCAGAGTCTAAGCACTTAATCACCACCCCCTTCTCCATGTACCTCACTACTCATGTGCCTGCCCTCTTTTTAGTCACATGAGATTATTCAGTATTCCCCACATGCCTGCTCTTCCGTGCCCCTCTCCGTTTTACATACTTCTTTTCTCCCTGGAACCCTTGCTTGTCTCCTCTCATACAATTGGCAAACTCATCTTACTGATTCTTCAAGATCCAGCTCAAGTGTTACCTTCTTTGGGCCCCCCTTTCTAGCTCCCTCAGATGAAATCTTTGTCTTCTCTCCTATAGGACCTTGTACATACTTATATAGTGATGTAATCGTGTATTTGTCCCTCCCCACTAGAGTGTTTTGCGGGGGGGGGCATTGAAGGTATCTTTGATCTTTGTTGAGTGAATTATTACATCAGCTTCAATCATTCATTTGTATTTCATATAAATTTGTACATGTTTCAAATGGATGTGTAATGCCATAACTTTTTCCTATTTGTTTTCCATAATAAGCTGAAGGAACATTCTATGTAAATTTTCTTTCTCAAATCACTTGAAGAAGAGGTGGGTGATTTGCTCTCTTTTGTTTTGCCTTTCATGTAGTATACTTTTATATTTGTTTTGAGTGGTTAAAGAACTGTGGGAATCATTAAGTATAGATTACCTGGGTAATATGTATTTTTTCTTCCTAACTTTTAGGAGGAAGATGAACAACAAAGACTTAGTAAGAGAAAGGATCACAAAAAAACAAATGTTGAGGAAGAAGTAAAAATACCAGTAGTGTGTGCTTTAACTCATGAAGAATCTTCAGCCCAGTTATCAAATGAGGAGGTATAATGAATCTATAATTAAAATCATCATATACACAGTGTTAACCATTTTTAGCTTCTCTTACATCAGTCAGTTACATTGTTCATATGGGAAGTGGGTAGTAGCTACTAGCTGAAAATTAGATAAAGTGATAATACTTTATTTTCAGCTGTTTTCACAGTATTATAGGTAGTACAATTTGAAACACGCAGTTTCTCTCATGGTCTGTGAAACAATTAGATGTTCTTTTTTCTAGCGGTTCCAAAATTAAAACATCAGAAGAAAATTTAAATAATATCTGCAAAATCTTTTTTTTTTTTTTAAAATAAATTTATTTATTTATTTTTGGCTGAGTTGGGTCTTCGTTGCTGGGCGTGGGCTTTCTCTAGTTGTGGCGAGCAGGGGCTTCTCTTCATTGTGGTGCGCGGGCTTCTCATTGCAGTGGCTTCTCTTGTTGCAGAGCACGGGCTCTAGGCTCACGGGCTTCAGTAGTTGTGGCACGTGGGCTCAGTAGTTGCGTCTCGTGGGCTCTAGAGCTCAGGCTCAGTAGTTGTGGTACACGGGCTTAGTTGCTCCGTGGCATGTGGGATCTTCCCTGACCAGGGCTCTAACCTGTGTGCCCTGCATTGGCAGGCGGATTCTTAACCACTGTGCCACCAGGTAAGCCCCTGCAAAATCATTTTTGATATGAATAAATGTTTCTAATACTTTGAGCTTTTGTTTAAAAGAGATTTTATTTAAAGTATTGAAACACTTAATTCTCTATGGCCTGTATTTGAGTATTATCAAGTATTAGATCTTAAGCCCTGAGAAGAGTGTATGGGGTTTGGCAGATTGTGATGGAGTAGGGTAGAACATTTCAGGTATTGGGAATGGGCAGAGTAGAGAGACTTGGAGGTGGAAAGTGTAAAGTGGTGTTCCTATGGCCTCATCGCCTCTCACCCACATGTGGCAAGGGCCTCCTCATTACATTTCCTGTCTTCAGCCTGTCCCATTCCACTGTACCCTCAGCATTACTGTCAGATTTATTTTTCTTAAGTGCAGCTATAGTCAGGCTACTCCCCTAGTCAGAACCACCACCCACTCCCATTACCTACACAATTAAGTGCAACTTCCTCACTCAGACAGTCAAGACCCTTCATAATATGCACTCTGGTTTAGCCACATTGCTCATCTTGTTGTGCTATACTCTCTGCCTTGCACATTGGTTCCTTTACCTGGAGTGCTTACCTCCCTCTGCCTTTCTGAGTTCTGGAATTCTTCTATTCATCCTTCAAGACTCAAGCTGATATCTCTTCTTCACGGAAGGAAATGCTTCTGTTAATTGACTGTAGGGTAAAAACTAAGGTCCCCAGCTTGCCATACAAGGGCCTTTGGAGTTGAATTGACCCTTCCAGCCTTAACATACTCTCCACTTCATCACAGCCAGGCGTTTCTACTAGCTGTCCATTCTCATATGCATTGTTTATACTGTCCCTGCTGTTTAGAGATTCATACTTACTCCCCCACCCCTACCTCCTTTCCCTGCCTGGTGAACCAGTTTCAGGTAAATTGGATAAGGGTCTTTTCTCACTTTCAAAGGTATTATGTTTCTGTTTAGTTTGCAGATTTACGCTGAGCCATGTAAAATCTACTTGCTGGTGGCTCATATTTCCATGTTTATGGATTATTTGACATTGAAAAAATGCTTTAAAAAATCCTAGTGGACACTGAAAAGTATGATGTAATTGTTTTTGTACATTCTCTCTCTTGGCTCATACACTGAGAACCTTGCCCTGATTCTGCATTGTCTTTTTTTTAAAATAGATTTCCAAGAGAATGTCTCAATTTTTGCGTACTGCCAAATATTATGTGGTTTCTGCATCATGCAGTCCTGTGTCCAGGAATGTTTGGCAAAGTTTCAAACTTTAAAAAAAATATTTTAGCAGGAAAACAGGAAAAGGAAATTTGTTGTGATTTACAGTGAAGCACTTAAAATTTTTTAATAGTGTCTTAACAGATTCATACTGTATATTGTGCATAACATTTTCTGACATTGAAATATCTTATAGCCTTTCAGATCTGATGTTTTGCAGTTTGAATGTTGAATGTACTTGTTTTGTATTGAGAGGCAGTGACAGTTTACTTTAGCCTGTTGATTTAAAGTTAATATGGAATGCTTTGGAGACTTAGATATATTGCTAAAGCCACTTAAAATTTGTAGGACCCTATATCTTCTTTAACCTAAATGCTTAGAATATGCTTTTCTCACCACAAAAGTAATATGTGTTCATTATGGAAAATTTGGAAAGTACAGAAAGTCATAGAAAATAAAAATAACTGATAATTCTACTAGCCAGAGATACCACCACTAACATTTTGGTATGTACCTCTCCTTTCCCTCTTTTTCCATTTCCAAAGGTAACATATGTGTGTTTCTATTTGTACTTTTTAAACATAATACAGATTGTAACTGTACATGATGTTTTATGTACATTTTTTCCCCCACTTAAATCTGTCTTTAAAGGTTTTGGCACATCAGTAAGTGTTTTCCCCCAAAATGATATTTAATGACTAACAGTATTTCAGCATGTAAATGTACCATAATTCCTTAATCTCCTACAAATTGATTTGTGCCCAGGTTTTAATTTATAAAGGTGACCGAGTGATGACATAGAGAGGTTAATGCCATTGAACAAGAAGTTTAATGTTACAGTCCCTCTAGAAATGAGAGTCATGGTACACTGTGCAGAGTCACATGGAGAAGCACCAGAGTTGGTCATGAAGCAAAAGCAGGAGCAAGGGGAAAGCACGGACCACAGCCATTATTGGGATTTTCGAGGGAAAGGTAGGGCAGGGTAAATAGCATAGGACTGGCTAGTTTGAATAAATCCAGTGGGCTTTGGGGCATAGAGTCTATTTTCAGTTTTCTGGTACCTGGCCCTGGGTTGATTTAGAGCAGGGGAAATACTGGCTTGGTGTGTAAGAGTTAGATAAAGGAGTTGGTTGGGAGTATCGACTTGAGATTGGTTGATTTAGATGTGAAAGACATATTCATAGGCAAGTTGTTTATTATTTCTAGGAATTAGCTAGTTTGGAAGAGGCAGTCTCTCCTCAGCCAGCAAGGCCTTCAAAAGGTCAAAAACATCATAAAATATAGAAAATAAGCATGATTAACACACTAACAGATAGTCAATTATTTCATTTTTCACTAGTAAAAAAATTTTCATTATTATGAGTAATGCCATAATGCTATTATATATAATTCTTCTTTGTATAAAAGTCATGGACTTATCTGATTACTCCTTTAATATAAGTTCTTGGGAAGAGAACTGCTGAGTTTCAGAGCGTAAACAAACATATTGTTGAATCATCTTTCAGAAACAGTGTAACAGTTTACATACCCCTACAAGTATATGTTCCTTGTAAGTGTTGTTTTCAGCATGGTAGTCTGGTGTTTTTTAAATGGCCCTCACAACTTTCTTGTCCTTCTTGTCCCCTTCCTTCTTTGGTGTCACAGTAGCATTGTGTTAATATATGATAGCGTTAGATATCGTGTTCCTTTATAAGCCAACAGAATGTGCTCTCTCCAGTTTTTATTAGGGTGCTTATTTGGGACCTTTGCCATAGCTAGCTCAGTATATACTAGATTTGTGTTCCTCAGCCATCGGAATTTCACAGATTAAAAAGCCTTAAAAAAAAAAAACCACAACATTTAAAAAGAAATAAATGGAGGAATTAACATAAAAGTTGTCAACTTTTTATTACATCAAGTAAGGATATTTTTAAAACATTGAAAGAAAATCTGTATTTTAGTCTTTTCCAGTTCATAAAAGGAAGGACATTTAACAACAAAAAGTAGACAGGATAGTATCTTAAAATAAAAGCCAGTTCTTTAAATTGAATAAATTTAGTTTCAAGAAAAACTTGCTACATTTTCCTTGCTTTCTGATTTTCCTACAAACTGTGCTAGAATGGTACTGGTGTGCTTTTTTGACTTTGGGAGTGTGCTGCACCACATTAAAAAAAAAACTTGAAATGGAATTCACATAACAAAAAATTAACCATTTAAAATGTGCAATTCAATGGCCTTTAGTACATTTACAGTGTTGTGTAACCATTACCTGTCTAGTTTCAGAAGATTGTCATCGCCCCCAAAAGAGACCCCTTATATCACTAAGGAGTCACTCCCTACTCTCCTTTCCCTTTAACCTCTGGCAACCACTAATTTGTTTTTGGTCTCTGGGGATTTACCTATTCTGGATATTTCATAGAGATGGTATCATACAGTGTGTGACCTTTTGCGTCTGGCTTCTTTCACTTGATGCAGCCTTATTTAACATGTTGATTACACCTTGCTTGAAACTTAGTTTCTAGTGTACAACATTATCCTCATTTCCCTTCTATTCTGGGTACTCCTTCCTCTGTCCGTCCCCAAAATGGACAAAATTGATGTTTCTCAGGGCCTTGCCCTTGGCTTTCTTCATATCCTACAGACTCATCCTAAGTGTTCTGATTTGCTGCCGTGGCTTTAATTATTACTGTATAGTGGTTACTCCCAAGTCTCTATCTAAAGACTTCTTTGTCCCTCTATTGGGTGGACATCTCTACTTGGATATACAGCAGGCACCTCGTGTTCCATATACCCAATGCTGAATTTCAGGAGACCTTCCCTGATTCTTATGTCTGGGCTGAATTCCTCTCCGTGAGCTCCCAGAGCATTCAGTACGTAGCTGTAGCCTGTCATTTTATTGAATATGATATTCTAATAGCCTGTTTACTTGGTTCACTTGTTTATTTTTTTCATGAAACTAAGCATTTTGAAGTCAGATTGTTCACAGTTGTATCCTGAGTGCTTGGTTTAGTGCCCAGGATATAGAAGACACTCAATAAATGTTTGTTCAATTAATATATGAAGGCAGCACACTGAAGATTGTCATGTGTAACGTGTAGCAAAATACTTTATAAAATATGGTAGTTTTTCTCTTTGAAAATATCAGGAATTGTCTAACTGGCAATGTATTTTCACATTTCAGGAGCATTTAGATAGCAACCATGGTTCAGTCCATTCTTTAGATGCAGACTTACTGTTGCCATCCGGGGATCCATTCAGTAAATCAGACAATGACATGTTTAAAGATGGGCTCAGGAGAGCACAGTCTACAGACAGCTTGGGAACCTCAGGCTCACTGCAATCCAAAGCTTTAGGCTATAACTACAAAGCAAAATCTGCTGGGAACCTGGACGAATCAGATTTTGGACCGTTGGTAGGAGCAGATTCGGTGACTGAGAACTTTGATACTGCCTCCCTTGGGTCACTGCAAATGCCAAGTGGGTTTATGTTAACCAAAGATCAGGAAAGAGCAATCAAGGCGATGACACCAGAACAAGAAGAAACGGCATCCCTCCTGTCTAGTGTCACACAGGGTATGGAAAGTGCTTATGTGTCTCCCAGTGGTTACCGCTTAGTCAGTGAGACAGAATGGAATCTCCTGCAGAAAGAGGTGAGTTATCTTCCTGACTTCTCCTCTCGCTCACTTTGGGGGATACTGGGTAGCTCTGGATTTATTGTTCATTCAAGAGATGGTCCCTGGAGTCAATGCTCGCACTTGTTGCCAGCAAATGGGTGTTAACCCATATTGTCTGACCCTTGTCGTTGTCTGCTTTGGCTGTTCCTGGTGATTATGACAGAGAAGGGAACTGACTAGCTGATTGTGTTAAGTGTGAACTTCTCCACCTGAAGTCACATCTCTTAAGTTGGAGCGATCTGCTTGAATAGCATAGCTAACTTTGTGTAGCCCGAATTTGGTTTCCTTGCAGTTTTCTATAATCTCAGTGTATTCGAAGATGCATATTCTTTCATCTTTCCTTGAGGTCTAAAGTACAAATGCTTTTCAGCAGTTGATGCTTAGAATGAGTTTAAGGAGGGGGTGGAAAATATGGGAGAGAAGAGAAGGCAACCTTTAATGAGGTTAATTTTCCTCCTAATAGTATTTGCAAACTCAGAAGTAAGATTAGGAGATAAAAACTTAAATATGTATTTGCATAGTGCTTTACAGATTACAAAGCCTTTTCACATACCTCTTCTCTTTGAGCTTCTTGATAATAATGAGACAATCAGGGCATGAGTTTCTCCAACTTATAGATGAGGAAACTGGCTCAGAAAGGTCAAATGAGTTGCTCAAGTTTCCCCTTCGACTAAGTAGCAAACCTGGGTTAGGATACAGGTTTTATGACTTCCAGTGCTTTCTTTTACTCAGGGCTACTTCTCTTTAAAGAAGCTGTTGATTAGCAAGTGGAACAGCTTATTAAGCCTGAAAGAAACTGTTCTCCTTGGTCTCATGCAAAACGTTTGAGAAGGTGCTATTTAATTGTTTCATACCTCCTTTGTGCTTGGAGCTGGTGAAATGGTTAATTTGCACTCCACCCTTCCCCATCCCCTCCCTTGTTGGGTAGTATTGATTTAAATTGTGAGTGCCACGGTGTGGTACCTTTTGCTTTCCTTGTGTTTCTCTCAAATGTGGTGTTTTGTGGCCCTTAGCCTCTTGATGATAAAGTTGTGTCCCTTGTTTTCCTGTCATACTTATATTGGACTTACGATTTTTTAGAATCCTGCTCTCTATTGTAACTTCTTGCCATAAGTCCCTGAATAAGTTGTTTACTCCATTTTCAACTTCGAGTAACATAGGTAAGACTGCATGTGTTCCTCAAGTATGTGATGTAGACTTGTTTTGTTCTGCCTGATAAGAGGTAATTTTGGTGCCCTTCAGGTACATAATGCTGGAAATAAACTTGGTAGACGTTGTGATATGTGTTCCAATTATGAAAAACAGTTACAAGGAATTCAGATTCAAGAGGCTGAAACAAGAGACCAGGTGAGTTTCTTTTGGGGTGTGCGAAGTTGGTGAGCTGTTGTAGTTCTCACTGGCGGTGCTGAATTAATTGCCCTTCACCCCTCCCAGTTTGCTTTATGAAGTATACTCATCTCCTTAAGTCTGAAATAATCTGGTACATGCAACGTCAGTTACATTTCCAGTGGGAGCACACTATAGAATTTTTGCTTTTGTGTGTCTTTGCTTCATTAGCTTGCCCAATACCACACAGGTCAGCTCAGCTGGCATATCTCCTCTCCCAACCTGTTCCTTCTGCCCAAGGCCTAGAAATGTTATTGTCAGGAATGCATGCACACGGAAAGTGCTTTATGATACAGTGATTTAGGGAGATAAGGGGTTGGGTTGACTGTTGCTTCTAATTGGATAAAACTTAATTGAATATTACATTAATCAGTATTTGTACTCTTCATTGCTTATTGCCTAATTCTTGTCATAAATTTGTTGAAGTAAGTTTAGTTTGCAGGGTCACAGAAATTAAGATTTGGTAGATTAGGTATGCTGAAACTGACAAGTACCTTTCCAAATACAGTGCCTAATAATGGGTTCCCTGATAACATTTAGGAAATGATGTAGAACTTCATGAGAGTAAACTTGTGAAAGCATATGTAAGGAAAAAATAACTTTTTTTCTTATATTTCCAAATTGTTCTTTGGTTGTTATGGAGAGTGTTACCGTAGTCTTCAAAATAAACTTAAGCAGGTTAGAATGATGGTTTAATATTTTCAAATGCCTTTGGCATTAATTCTCTCCATATATGCTTTTTTTTTTTTTTTTAAGATGGCTTAGAGGTAAATTTCTAACGCTATTTGTGAAGCTACTATATCAATAGTTGGCCTCTGATAGTGTGGTATAGGAATGGGGTATCTTGGATTCCATAGTCGTGTCAATAGACATTTTACTCTTGCTTCATCTGTGCAGGTACTTTGCTGGGTTCTGAGTATTCAGATACAGATAGAACACCGTACTGCCCATAGGGAGCTTTCAGTGTTCAATCCAAGCCATCAGTTCAATATGGTTTGTTCCTGTACGTGTACAAGTAGAACTAGAGGATGAGCAGAGGCATCTAAGTTAACTATGGGCTGTTAACTAGGGAAGGTAACAGTTCAGCTAAGTTTGTTTTAGAGCTAGAGTAAAAATTAATTAGGAAAAGAAGTGGAGAAAGGGTGTTCAAGGAGAGGAAATGTGTACAAAGGAACAGTTATGAAGGAAAATTGTGTGTTCTAGGAAGTATGAATAGTTTATGTGGCTGGGCATAAGGGGGGTGGTGTGTGTGTGTGAGAGAGAGAGAGAGAGAGTGGAGAGAGAGTGGGGGGAAAATAGTGAGAGAGGAAGCTACAAAGGGAAGGCCATGATGAGATCATTGAGGGAGGGGTGTGATGACTAAAGGGATTTAAATTTTACCCTGAAGACTTTGGGAGGCATTTAAGGATTTTAAGTAGGGAAATAATATGATTTGACTTTCATTTTAGAAATATTTATTGTGTTAGAGTGGATTGTAGATTGGCAGCAGAAGATAGAGTCAGGGAGGCCAGTGCCTAGCCTAGAAGACCCAGGAGGAAAAGCAGATATTTTCAAATGAGGTAATGGATATGAAAAATGTTTTGTTAACTGTAAAGCACAGTATAGTTGTCGAATGAGGTAATTCATCTCAGTTTTTTCCCAAATTGACAAATTTGTTTCTCAGGAAAGAAGATTAGGTTTAAAAAAATTTTCTGGAGGTAGGGATTTTTTTTTTAATTTATGAAAGTTCTGGTACTTCCTTCTAATTGACGTTTAAAATTGCATAGGTGAAAAAGCTACAGGTGATGCTAAGGCAAGCAAATGACCAGTTAGAGAAGACAATGAGAGATAAACAGGAGCTGGAAGACTTCATAAAGCAGAGCACTGAAGATTCAAGTCACCAGGTAAGTGAGGGTTTTAGAATGTGGCCCCTGGGAGATGACTGAGTTGTTTAAATAAAAGCCTTCTGAAAACCTAGTAAGGTTTCTTTCTTGCCCTGAAGATCTGGCAGTTCTATTTTCCCTCAGATAAGAATATCTCAAACTGATCTTTCTCTGGTGTCTGTTTTACAGATTTAAGGAAAGTAACTTTTGAAATAACTGGTTAGTAAATATCAGGAGGCTCTGGTTCTCTTTTCCCCTTTGATTTTTATTAGGTTTTTCTGCTGCACAAGAAACCTGCTGACAAGAAAGATGCTAGTTATCTTCTTTTTGACTTTTTGAAAAATACCATGCATGGGAAAAAACGTGACCGTATACAGATATACCAAACATATCTGAACTAATATCTGTGTACCCACCAAGATCGAGTAATAGAAAATTAGCTAGTACCCCAGAAGCCCTCACTTTCCCCCTCCACTTACTACTTCCTCCCTAGAGGTAACTACAGTGCTAACGTCTAACACCATTAGATTAGCTTTGTCTGCTTTCTTATTTTAACAAATGAATCATATAGTCCATATTCAATGAATGACACAATCATTCATTGTGTTTGTCTTCCTCCATTCAACATTGTGAGGCTCCTACTCACAAATGTGTGTGGTAGTTGTTATTTTCATTGTTGTATACTCATACCATTGTATGGATATATTATAATTTATCTGTCTTAATGTTATGAGCATTTGGGTTGTTTCCAGTTGTGGGATATTATGAATAATTCTACTTTGAAATTTCTGTATAGGGCTTGTTGCACATGTTGCTGCTGGGTATGTGCTTAGGAGTGGAATGCCTGGGTCAAAATGTTCAAAATGTATGTCAACTTTTGGAGATAATAGTGCCAGAAAGTGGTTGTATGAATTTATACTTTCCCCAGCAATGTATGAGAAGAATTCCTGTGGGTCTGCAGTCTTGACAGACTTCATTTTGTGTTATTTTAATTATAGCCATTTTGGTGGGTGTGTAATGGTATTTCATGGTGGCTTAGTTTGCGTTTCTCGTATGGCCATTGAGGTTATTTAGCATTTTCCATGTCTGTTAGCCATTGGGATATCATTGTGTGGGGTGTGTGTGTGTGTGTGTGTTTGAAATTACTTCTCAAGTCTTATGCTTGATTTTTTATTGGATTGTCTTTTTTTTTTTTTCCACTTATTTTTCTGATAGGAGTTCTTTATATAATCTTATTAGAGCCTTTTGGTGATGTGGCCCAAATGTCTTCTACTCAGTACCTTAGATTTTCATTATTTTAATGGTGTCTTTTGATGAACAGAAGTTCTTAATTTTAATGTAGTCAAATTTATTGATCTTTTCTTTATGATGAGTGATTTTTATCCTGGTTTTTAAAAGAATATTTTCTTACCCTGGGGTTATATGAAGATATTTTCATGTATTTTGTAAAAGCTTCATTGTTTATAGCCACTCACATTTGTATCTAAAACCCATCTAGAACTGACTTTTATGTATAAGCTGTAGATATGGGTAAATTTTTATTTTATTTTTTCATATGGAGAGTCAGTTCCTTTACCATTTAGTGAAAAGATCACCTTTTTCTCACTGCTCTGCAAGATCATCTTTGTTAACTATCAAGTGAATGTACATGTGTGGGTCAGTTTGAGGACTCTGTTTTATTTGATTAGTCTATTTGCCTATTTTTGTGCCAGATTCTGTGCTGTAATTTATAGTAAATTTTTCATTTGTTTCTTTAAATGAAACATAAAGTTAGAAACTTTAAAGTTATAAACTTTAAAGTTTAGAAACGTATAGTTTCTAAAAACTATAAAAGTTTTTCTCTGCTGAGAACTATGTTTTCATTCGTTTCAACAGTATTTACCTTTACACCAGGCAGCGTAGTTACAATAGCTACTTTAAAGTCTTTGATAAGTCCAACCTGGGTCATCATGGGGTTGGCATGTGTTGATTTTCTTTCCTCTTGAGAATTGGCCACATTTTCCTGATTCTTTTTATGTCAAATACTTTTAGATTGATCTTGGAGATTATGAATATTTTACTGTGAGACTCTCAGTTCTGTTAACCTGATTAGGTTCAGTTCATAAGTTCTGTCTTGCCTTCTGTAGTAGGTAGTTCTAATGTCAGTTCGTTTTTAAAAGCCTTTGCAGTGCTCCTTTGGATGTGTCCATGTATGCATATAGCTCACGGGTGAGTGTGAGACTTGTTCTGGTTCATGCACAGAATTAGGGGATCCTTTTCCTAGCTCTCTTCTCTCAGTACCACTCTACTCGTCAGCTCATGGGGACCCTGTCCTGGCCCTGTGATCAGAAAAACAGTTGTTTGTCCTGTGCTGCTGCATCTGTTGTGGCTTCACAACTGGGGCAGCTCTCAGATTCATGCTGGCAGAAAATAGGAAAAAAAACCCAAATAAGCAGTAAACTGCAGTATGAATTGTTTCTTCCCGTTTTGATTTCCCTCCCTAAACTGTCTGCTTTTGCTTATTTTTTAGAGTCCTCAGGTAGTTGCTTTTTGTATTTTTTCCAGGGTTTTTAGTTGTAATAAGGGGAGAGAATGGCCTTGGTGGGCTTAATCCATCTTGGACAGTGCCAAAAGTCTCTGTTCTCTCATATTTTTGTTTATTAGACATATCTTTTTCTTTCCACCTTCATTCAAGAAGGATACTCTGTGGTCAGGTATAGAATTCTGAGTATTTATGATATTTTCTTTCAGCACTTTGAAGTTCTTATTCCATTGCTTCTGCCTTCCATGTTTCTGATGAGAAGTCAGCTGTAAGTCTTATTGTTGTTCCTTTGAAGGTGAAATATTATTTTTTCCGTGGCTGTTGTGAAGATGTTCGTTTTGGCTTTTGTTATTAACAGTTTTACTGTGCTATATACCTAGGTGTGTTTTTCTTCATATTTCTGCTGTTTGGAGTTCACAGGGTTTCTTGGATCTCTGAGTTAATGTCTTACATCGTGATTGGAATATTCTCAGCCATATGTCTCTTTAAAAATTTGTTTTTATTGAGATGAACATAAAGTGCATAAATCTCAAGTGTACAATTTGGTGAATTTTAACGTGTGAAAAATTTTACTAGGGTAATAAATCATCATCTGCATCAAGATCCTGAACATTTCTAATACACTCATGTTCTTTACTAATAAGTAAATACCCCACCTGCCTATTCTTAGAGGTAGCCAGTATTCTAACTTTTAACGCTATGTTTTAGAATTGCTTGTTGTTGGACTTCATATAAATGGAATCATATAGTATGTAGCCTTTTGCATCTGGTCTGTTGGGTCATTATGTCTGTGAGACTTATCCATATTGTTCTGTGTCTCAGTAGTTAGATTTTAATGCTATGTATATTCTATAACATGAGTATACCATAATTTATTTATCCATTCTACAGTTGAGAGATATTTGGATTGTTTCTGGTTTTTGGCTATTGTGAATGAATACATTTTTTAACTTTCTTGTACATGTCTTTTAGTGGACATGTGGACTTATTTCTCTTGAGTATACATAGTAGTGAAATCACGGAATTTTTGAGTTTTTGCACAGGTATATTTTTAGCTCTACCAGCTATTTCCATTGGCTGTTACTTCTTCAAATATTTGTATATGTTAGATGTTCGCATTGCATCTACATGGCTTCTTTAATCTCTCTTCCGTATTTCCCATCATTTTTGTCTTTGTTTATTATCTTCATATCACTGATTTTCTCTTCAAATAGGTCTAATCTATTAAACTCATCCATTGTATTTTTAATTTGGATAATTGATTTTTTTAGTTTATTTCCATTTGGTTATTTTTCATCGTTTCCATTTCTCTGGTGGTTCTAAATTTCTGAACAGATCAAATACAGTTATTTTAAAGTCTGTTTCTAATAACATATCTGGATTCATTGTAGATCTGTTTTTGTTATCTGTTTTGTTTTTTATCATAGTCTTTTATTTATTTTTATTAATTAATTTTTGGCTGTGTTGGGTCTTCGTTGCTGGGCGCGGGCTTTCTCTAGTTGCGGCAGGTGGGGGCTACTCTTCGTTGTGGTGCGCAGGCTTCTCATTGCGGTGGCTTCTTGTTGCGGAGCACGGGCTTCAGTAGTTGTGGCTTGCAGGCTCTAGAGCGCACGCTCAGTAATTGTGGCACACGGGCTTAGTTGCTTCGCGGCATGTGGGATCTTCCCGGACCAGGGCTCAAACCTGTGTCCCCTGCATTGGCAGGCGGATTCTTAAACACTGCGCCACCAGGGAAGTCCCTATCATAGTCTTTCCTTGTGCATTCTTAACTTGAGTACTAGACATTATATGTGAAAATTGTTGAAATAAAGCCATTTTTCTTATGAGAGGCAGGCAACTAGTTGTACTAACAATCCTGGATCACCTTTATTCATTTATGGGAATTGAGATTATATGAAGTTTTGAAGGTTGGATTATTTTAAATTATTCCCTTACTGTAGGGTGTGTCCCTTTGGAGACCCAATCCACAGTGCAGGGTGTTTACCATGGATCCCTTTGTGTATTGGGTCTTGGACTCTTAACTTTTGCCACCCTGTGCTGGGGCTTTCAGATGCTCTGCTCAGCTTCTCAGTGCTGCATCTGTTTCTTTTGGAGTTGGCACGTGCTTCTGGAGAAGAGCTGTTCCAGATGCTGCACCCAGTTCTCCATGTGTCTTCATTCTGGTCCTTGGCTCTGTGATTCTTTTTTGCCTTGTTCTCCCATGCCTTCATGTAGGTGTCTTTCATATTTTTGTCTGGTTTTCTTAATTAGCAGGAAGGTTGGTTCACATTACCTATTCTGCCACTACTGGAAACAAAATTCTGACAATAATCATTTTTTAAATGTCTAAACAAATTTATTTTGATTTATTTTATAACTCTTATGTATGAGTCATCAACTTTCACATAAACCCCTCATCAGGAACACTAAAACTAATTCAAGGGAGTTTATCATGTGTCTTTTGCTCTTAAGTAAACCACCTTAGAATACTGCAGCTAGTTCAGAGAAGATTCGTTTATCCTTTAAACTGTTTTCGTGGACAGAGTTTCAAAATTTTTATTGATTTTTAATAAGCTCCTTTAAGAATAATATTTATAACTGGGTCACATGGATTAATATCTGTGTCTAGAGGCCCATATAATGCTGTTGTTCATGTATGGCAGCGTATGACCCCTGGGGACTTTTGGTACTGCCTTATGTCATCTGAAAGGCTGAGGCTTTGTACACAGTAGATGCACACATATCTGTTGAATGATGGATGAGTGGGGTTTGATGAACTAATAAAAAAATCAGTTCCGGACATCAAATAAGCAGGAGATGGAAGAGTTAGTTTCAGAATAACCAGATTCCTAACTAAATTTTCTGTGTATGAATTTTTTTTTTCTTTCAAGATCTCTGCACTTGTCCTAAGAGCCCAAGCATCTGAGATCTTACTTGAAGAGTTACAACAGGGGTTTTCCCAGGCAAAGAGGGATGTTCAGGAACAGATGGTAAGTTAACATTTAAATAAACATTAACTATGTTAAATATATTCTATCTTGAAATAATCTTTGATGTGACTTTATCTTCCTGGCCAAAGTGGTTACTATTATGTTCTCCAGAGCCTATAGAACGTTAGTAATGGACAAGATTATGTAAAGACATTATTCTTTTTCTGAACCTACCTCTTGACCAAAAAAATTATCACCTTTAACTTAATTTATTTTTCTTCGATTTGAGAAACCTAAACAAAATAAACTGTGGACCAGCATTTAATTTTTAGTTCTAAATACAAGCTAAAAGTTGAAATCTCTCAAAGCCCTAGGAGGTACAGCTTTTGAGCAGTCACTGTACTTTTCCTGGACAGCTAATTTATTTAAAACAACCTCAGTAATTTCATAGGATTTACGATAAAACATGCACCATAACTGCTGTGGCGCTGGAAAACTTCCAGAAGGCTGTCAATTTTGAGAGGAATTGGAACAGAGAGCTTCTTAAAGAGTTGCCTTGAACGTCTGCAGAATTGTTCTCCAGCTTTGGGCCTCTTCCTCACCAGTCAGGCTCCACTTGCCTTGCTCTTCCTTTTTCTCACAGTTGGAACCCTGCATCTGATGGCCCTTCGTAAACTATAGCAGAGTTGGTCCTGCTGGGGTGATCCTATAGAGTTGCCTCTTGTCCAGCTCTTCCAGGGTTGACAGAAAAACAAACAAACTCCAAGTTGTATGGTAATGGTTTGTTTTTGATTGGCATTGGGTCAGTATCTGAATGGCCTTTGAGCTGATCCCTAAATACTAGCCCTGGTCTGTTGAGAAACATCTCACTCTAATCAATGACCAGAGAGTTTCATATCTTTTCATTATTTAGAGAATATGAAATAATCATTGTTGATCTCAAGGACACTGTTAAATGCTGACAAAGTTTCATAGTGTTTAGCCTCCTTACACTCCCCTGTCCCCTCTCATCTTTTCCTTCTCATCTTTTAAAACTCATCTGCTTTTGCAAACATTTTTCAAGTTGATTCCACTTAAAATGAATATATTGCAGGTGACATTGAAGAATTGTTGAAATTAAGGTTGAGGTCTTGTGAACTTTAACATCTTACCATTTTCTTGAAATTACCTTTAAATGTTATTACACTGAGAAAGATAAACTCAATTTCTTATGCCCCTTCAAAGAAGGGTAGCTATGGTAGTGGTTGGGATCTTAATATTTCCCCTGAACTATTTATTTGAAAAATTTCAAACTTAGAGTTGTTTATGGAGTGAACATTCATAAAATCTTCACTTAGGTTTACCAGTTAATATTTTGCCACATTTTTACTGCTTGCAGTTGTTTCTCAGTCTCTCTCTTTCATATATATGTATATTATATTACATATGTATTTGTTTCTTTTTCTGAACCATTTGCAAATAAGTTGTAGACATCATGACACTCCTAAATATTTCAGTATGTATCTCCTAAGAACAAAGAAGTTTTTCTGCATAATCACAATACTGTTATTATATGCTTAAAATGTAACCATTGTCCCTAAAAGTCCTTGATTGTTTTTTTAGTGGTGGTTTTACTTTTTGATCAAGGAACTAGTCAAGGATCACATATTGTATTTTGTTGTCATGTCACTTTAGTCTCCTTTAATCTAGAACAGCCACCCACATTTTGTTTTTGGCTTTTATGACATTAACATTTTTGAAGAGTCCAGACCATTTGCCTTGTAGAATGCATTTGTCTGATTATTTTCACATGGTTCAAGTTAGACATTTTGGGAAGAATACTACATGGATGAAATGATGCAATGGAAAGTTCATAACAAGAGGCATGTTATGATGGGTAGTTCCATTGTTGGTGATGTTAAGTTTGATCACTTGGTTAAGGTGATCACAGTCGTTTTAGAATGACTACCAACAGCATACTTACTAAGTGAAGTTCAGCATTTCTTTGTTGGCCCTCCATATCCACGGTTTCCACATCTGTGGATACAGAGGGCTGACTGGAAGTGACTTGAGCATCTCAGTTTTTGGTATGGGAGCGTGTCTTGGAACCCAGTCCTCTGCGGATACCAAGAGACACCTGTAGTTCTTTTTACCCTTAGAATGTTATGCCAGGTAAAGGTTTACAGTCTGGGTGCTGTGTTCAAAAATTACTTGAAATGATTTTTCTCTCTGTGGTTGTGTTATCAATTTGATACAAACAGAAACAAATGGAGCTATGTATTACATTTTTGGATTTTCTTCTTTTTTGATTGACTTTTTTGTTTTTTGAACATGCAACATGGTTCATATGTCAGAACTATGAAAGTATATAAACACTCAGAAGTTTCACTTCCATTCCCTGTCCCTTTCACCCTGTTCCCACCAACTCCTGTACATGATCATTTAAATTTATTTTTGGTTTATCCTTCTGTTTTTCTCTTTACAAAAATAAACAAATATAAACATATTCTTCTTTCCCTTCTTTTATATCCAAAACGTAGTGGGATGCTATTATTTTGTTGTAAATGGGTTGAAAGTGAGCATAAAGCAACAATTGATTCTGGTCTGAAATAAATAAGAGCCAGTAGAATTAACCAAAACTTATGCATGACCTTGCCTGCCTACCAGCAGTCTATTTGTCCTTCAGGATGCAGCAGTCACCTTTTGTGGGAAATGTTCTTGAACCCTCTCCACTAATTAGGTACCTTGTGTCCTTTTATCACTGCTGTACCCATTGTCTGTTACAGCACTCGTAGTATGGTTGGGTAATTTTTGGTTTACTTATCTTTCCCTCCACTGTACCATGTGCTTCTCTAGGGCAAAGTCTATCTTTTATCCCTGTATTCTCCATGGGCAGCAAATCACCTAGTGTAGAGTAGTAGCTGCTGAACAAATGTTGGATGTGGAGTAATCTACACTTACGTATATGTTCAATGGTTAGTAGTAAAAAATTAGCAGAAATACTTTTGCAGAATTTTATCTTATACTCAAATTAGCTGGACTAACTTTTATATTGATATAAATTAATATGAAATACCTAAAATTGTTGTATACATCAGCAAGTGGAAGAAGTAGGAACGTGTTCCATTTTAAGAATGAGCTGCTCAAATGTCCTGCATTTCCTAAGCATAAAGCCTCGTGATGGCGTCTAATATTTGGGGTCCTTGGGCCATTCCCAGTGATCCTGAGCTTGAACGTATGTATATTTAATGAAAGGTGAAGATACTGCTTTTTGTTTATCCCTGCCTCCTGTGGAACGCATGCTGTGAGGAAATAGGAGTTGTCTTGGAGTACACACTTTTTTTGATATAAGTCTTGATTACGTCCACCTCTTCCATTGAGCTAGAGATGCTGGTCCTAGGGATATGGGGGAAGAAATTCATTACTTTTAAGCTGTTGGTAGAAACAGTGGAGAATAAGCTCAGATACTTGCTTCATTTCCTGTCCCCTTGAATATATTTAAGGGCTGTAAATCAATAAATCTCTGAGCTGCTTTTTTTAAGTCTTACAGAGCTTTATCATGTACCATCCATCCTCAGCCCTTATTTCATTTGGCCTTTGTTTTTCTCTGGTGCAGTTATCAGCAGATAGGATTTACCTTTCTGGCCGTGATTAGTGTCTGTTTCTATTTTAGGCAGTGCTGATGCAGTCACGGGAACAGGTTTCAGAAGAGCTGGTGAGGTTACAGAAAGATAATGACAGTCTTCAGGGAAAGCATAGCTTGCATGTGTCATTACAACAAGCAGAAGACTTCATTCTCCCAGACGCTATAGAGGTAACTTATTTTCTATAAGACCAAAAATGTAAACAAGTACATTTTCTGAAATGGCTACAAATTCTTTTTTAAAAAGTCTACAAACAACAAATGCTGGAGAGGGTGTGGAGAAAAGGGAACCCTCCTACACTGTTGTTGGGAATGTAAGTTGGTGCAGCCACTATGGAAAACAATATGGAGGTTCCTCAGAAAACTAAAAATAGAGTTGCCTTATGATCCAGCAGTCCCGCTCCTGGGCATATATCCAGACGAAACTATAATTCAAAAAGATACATGCACCCCTATGTTCATAGCAGCACTATTCACAATAGCCAAGACATGGAAACAACCCAAATGTCCTTCAGCAGATGATTGGGGGCTTCTCTGGTGGTGCAGTGGTTAAGAATCCACCTGCCAATGCAGGGAATGTGGGTTCAATCCCTGGTCTGGGAAAACCTGCATGCCGTGGACCACCTAAGCCCGTGCGCCACAACTACTGAGCCTGTGCTCTAGAGCCTGCGTGCCACAACTACTGAAGCCCGCACGCTCTAGGACCCACGTGCCACAACTACTGAGCCTGTGTGCTGCAACTACTGAAGCCCGCGTGCCTAAAGCCTGTGCTCCACAACAAGAGAAGCTACCCCAGTGAGAAGACCATGCACTGTAACGAGGAGTAGCCCCTGCTCACCACAACTAGAGAAAGCCCATGTGCAGCAACGAAGACCCAACGCAGCCAAAAAAAAAAAAGATGAATGGATAAAGAAGATGTGGTACATAATATACCATGGAATACTACTCAGCCATAAAAAAGAACAAAATACTGCCATTTGCAGCAACATGGATGCAACTAGAGATTATCATACTCAGTGAAGTTAAGTCAGAAAGAGAGAAATTCCATATGATATCACTTATATATGGAATCTAAATATGACACAAATTTATGAAACAGACTCACAGACATAGGGAACAGAATTGTGGTTGCCAAGGGGGAGGGAGGGTGGCGGAGGGATGGACTGGGAGTTTGGGGTTAGTAGATGCAAACTATTACATATAGAATGGATAAACAATAAGGATCTACTGTATAGCACAGGGAACTATATTCAGTATCTTGAGATTAACCATAATGGAAAAGAATGTATGTTTATGTATGTATAACTGAGTCACTTTGCTGTACAGCATATATTAACACAGTATTGTAAATCAGCTATACTTCAATTTGAGTGAAGTAAGTCAGAAAGAGAAAAACGAATACTGTATGCTAACGCATATATATGGAATCCAAAAAAATGGTACTGATGAACCTAGTGGCAGGGCAGGAATAAAGACACAGACGTAGAGAACGGACTTGAGGACACGGTGGGAAGGGGAAGCTGGGACGAAGTGAGAGATTAGCACTGATATACATACACTACCAAATGTGAAATGGATGGCTAGTGGCAAGCATAAGGAGATCAGCTCCATGCTTTGTGACGACCTAGAGGGGTGGGATAGGGAGGGTGGGAGGGAGGCTCAGGAAGGTGGGGATACGGGAATATATGTATATACATAGAGCTGATTCACTTTGTTGTACAGCAGAAACTAACACAACATTGTAAAGCAATTATACTCCAATAAAGATGAAGAAAAAAAAAAGGATTCCCTGGCAGTCCAGTGGTTAGGACTCTGTACTTTCACTGCTGAGGGCTCAGGTTCAATCCCTGGTCAGGGAACTAAGACCCCTGCAAGCCGCATGACGTGGCAAGCAAACAAACAAATACATACATACATACAGGCTTTATTGGGATATAATTCACATACCAAATAATTCAGCCATTTAAAGTGTACAATTCAATGGTTTTTAATATATTCTCAGATGTGTAGCCCTCACCACAGTATTTTCATCACCTCAAGGAGAAACCCCTTACCTTTTATTCAGCCCTTCCTCCCCAAGGCTTAAGCAACTTCTAATCTTTCTGTGTATAGGTTGTCCTGTCTTTCTTTCCTATGAATGGAATCATACAATTTGTGGTCTTTTGTGTCTGGCTTCTTTCACATATCTTAGTGTTTTCAATGTTCATCCATGTCATACCATGTATAAGTACTTCATTGCTTTTTATGACCAAATAATACTCCACTATATGGATATTTTGTTTATCCATTTGTCTGTTGATAGATATTTGGGTTGTTTCCACTTTGGACTATGAATAATGTTGCTATAAACATTCGTGTATAGGTTTTGGTGTGGACATACGTTTTCATTTCTCTTGGGTAGAAACTTAGGAGTGGACTTGCTGGGTCGTATGAGAGCCCTGTTTTATCCTTTGAGGATCTCTCCACATCCTCACTAACACTCATCGTTATCTCACATTGTGATTATAGCCATCCTGGTGGGTGTGAAATGGTATCTTACGGTAGTTTTGATTTGCATTTCCCTAATGGTTAATGATATTGAGCATCTTTTCATGTGTTTATTGGCCATTTTTATATCTTCCTTGGAGAAATGTCTATTCAGATCCTTTGCTTACTCTTAAATTGGGTTATTTGCTTTTTATTTCTTTGAGTTATAAGAGTTCTTTATATATTCTAGATACAAGTCCCTTATCAAGTAGATGATTTACAGATATTTTCTCCCATTCTGTGGATCGTCTTTTTCATTTTCTTGATGGTGTCCTTTGAAGCACAAAAGTTTTTAATTTTGATAAAGTCCAGTTTATTTTTTTCTTCTGTTGCTCATGCTTTCAGTGTCATATCTAAGAATCCTTTGCCAAATCGAAGGTCTGTATTATTCTTGCAGGACCAGATTGAGAGTGCACCAGAAATTAAATATTTGAAGGGGGTCACCATGCTGGCTCCTTGTGATATTTGTTTTTCTATATAGCACTTAGGGCACAGCACACTCAGCCTCCTTCTGTCTACCGATAATTTTTATGGCATTTGCTCACTTCCATTCTTTTGTAGTTGGGAGAATCAGGGCTGCAAAACCAGAAGTTTCCTGAGACATTCATAAGTATCTCCTTAACTTTTTCCAGACTTTATATTCATATGTTTTATTTTTTTAGTTTTATAAATTTATTTATCTTTGGCCACGTTGGGCCTTTGTTGCTGTGCGTGGGCTTTCTCTAGTTGTGGCGAGTGGGGGCTACTCCTCGTTGCGGTGCGTGGTCTTCTTATTGTGGTGGCTTCTCTTGTTGCGGAGCACGGGCTCTAGGCACATGGGCTTCAGTAGTTGTGGCACGTGGGCTCAGTAGTTGTGGCTTGCGGGGTCTAGAGCTCTCAGGCTCAGTAGTTGTGGCTCACGGGCTTAGTTGCTCCGCGGCATGTGGGATCTTCCCGGACCAGGGCTCGAACCTGTGTCCCCTGCATTGGCAGGCGGATTCTTAACCAGTGCGCCACCAGGGAAGTCCCTCATACATTTTAAAACCTTTCAACGTCATGAAAAATATCATCTTAGGCTAAACCCAAGTAAACACTACAAACAGTATAGGCAAAGATGAGATTTCATAGAGCAACTCTCAAAATGAAATAGAAAAAATATTTCCTGTAAGATCCTTCTGTTTTTTTTTTTTTTAAAGAAATTTATAATTGTTAAATTTTTAAAAGTCAGACATTACAGAGATTTATAGTTTTGTAAGTAACAGTTTTTCCTAATCCTACCCTGCAGATTCAACCCCTACTGTTTGGACCTCGTTCTTTTTTCCCATATAGATTTTAACATGACTCTTAGTTTTTGTTTTTATTTGCTCATTTACACAGGCTCCGTTGCCTACCCTGCCATTAGCTCCTTGCTCTCCCTCTCCTTTCCCTGCCCTCCCCCAGCTTGTGGTCTCAGCTCAGGTTACTGACACCCTGGAGAGCTCTCTCTCCTTTCTGAACTGGTGACTGATCTCATCAAGGAGAAAGTGTTGGGGACCTGTCTATTTTTGCTGTCAGCATACCACTTCCCACCTCTGTTAAACTTTTCACTTGGCAGGAAAGGTTCTTCTCTTCCATGTTCTATAAGGACTTTTTGTACCTAGATTTAAAAAAAATTCCAAGAATCCTTGAAGGTTATAACCAGTCTAGCTTATAAATCTTGATTCTGTAATAAATCTTAACGAAATTTTTCTTGATACAGTTTTTCAAGAAAAACTGCCTTTTTTTTTTTTTTCCTGCTGTTCTTTAATTTATACATACATTTGGTAGTTATCTAAGAATCCCAGTTTTTACTTTAGAGTTGCTTTAGGATATAATTGGGAGGATTTTTTTGGGGGTGGTGGAGGAGGATTTTTAAAAGAAGACAACTACAATTTAGGGAAAAAATAAACTAAGATTTAAACTGAATTTATTACAGGAAAACAGCTGATCACCTTAGAAAGCCTCTCTTTGCCATACCTGCCTCTGGCCTAACAGTACTTTGCTTTTGTGGTAGGTGTTCAACAAGTGTTTGTTTGAATGAATAAATGAATAAGTAAGTACATTCTGTCCTCTTGGAGTTCATACTTGCTTCTGAGTTTCAGTCTTTTTGGTCCTCATTCACTAACTCCCTTCAAATTTAAGCAGGTAATAGTGGAAGTGTCTAAGCTATTCATAGTGAATCCCACATTGTAAGTCACTTCAAATTTTAATTTTTCCATTTATGAAACAGTTTTGAGGGAAAAATATGTAGTTCACAATACACATTTTTTGGTTAGTAATGTTGTTATTTCTTTAACATACTGAATAATAACATGGCATAACACCTGCCCCTCGAAGCCAAGAGTGGGTTGGAGTTCAAAGTCCTAAATTTTGAACCGTCTAAAACAACATCTGAAATTCTGGTTGCAAAAAATCTTTAGCTTTTTTTGTTTATTTTCTTTCACCCTTATAAACCCAATATCCATTTGTTTCTTGAATCTAGGCGCTCCGGGAGTTGGTATTAAAATACCGTGAGAACATCATTAATGTGCGGACAGCAGCCGATCACATGGAAGAAAAGCTGAAGGCTGAAATACTTTTCCTGAAAGAGCAGATTCAAGCAGAACAATGTTTAAAAGAAAACCTCGAAGAAACTCTGCAGCTAGAAATAGAAAACTGCAAGGAAGAAATAGGTGAAGATAAAAGTGATGTAGTTTAGAATTGAAGGCACTAAATAAAACTTTTTCTCTGGTTATAACAGTCTTAGAATGTAGAAAACAAAAAAGTATAGGAAAGAACTAAGTAAGGACTCAGTCCCTTTTTCCGGATGTTGATATATCCAGTGATTAGGAGTTAAAAAAAAAAAAACCAAAAAACTCATCTTTTTAGGAGCTCTGGTGGCCTCTCTGGCAATTACTAATAGATAGGAAATTCAGGACTTGAACCCAGACGCTGGGGAATATGAGTAGATGGATGGCATTTCCTTGCAGAACTCAGAAGTGTTAACAGACTCCTGCTGGGATTAGCTCCCCCCACAGCCCCCCGAGTTAGGTGTAGGTATTTGATGCAGAGACAGTTTATGACATGGTGTTCTCATGTGGACTTTCACTTTTCCTGAGCTTGATTATGATGCTGATTGGTTGGGGATAATTTTGAGAAAGGGGTGTTGGTCCCGCACCCCCATTCTGCCCACTGTTCAGTACAACATTTGACTTTCATTGCATGAGATTGAGCTTATGGGGGAAAGGGGTGTTTTAAGAAAAGACTTAAATGCAAAATAATGAATAAATGCTAACATGTCTCCTCCTTTTTTCCTCCTAGCTTCCATTTCTAGCCTAAAAGCTGAATTAGAAAGAATAAAAGTAGAAAAAGGACAGGTGAGTTTCATGAGTTTCAAATTGATTCTGTCAGCAGCCAGTATTTATTTATTGAATCCTACTGTGCTGGACTCAAGGAATAAAATATAGTTAGGACATAGTCCCTGCCTTCAAGCAACTCCTGGGAAAAATACAGTGGAATACGGGCGTGATGGTGGTAGAGACCATTTAATGAGAGCCTGCTCTGTGTTGACTGGAGGAGATACAGGGAAGACTAAGATGTGACTTAGCCTGGAGCTTCCACTGTGGTGGGAGGACAGGCAAGGTGTGGCCTTGACATGATAGATACTTAAAGCTACAGTGGAAATAAGTACAAAATCTTTTACAAACAGGAGGTGATGTTTTCTAGCTGGCTTAGAGTCTCCTTCTGTTAGACACCATGAACACCTTTTGGTAGATGACCCCATTCAGCTTACTGGCCTCGTTATTCATTGACTCAGTGACCTTTGCTTCTGTGCTGCCCTGCCTTGCCACACTCCTGCCTGCACCTTGCCCCACTTCTGACATCTCACTCCAGGCTCATGCCCCTGACCCCTGTCTACCATCTTTCCAGCCCTTAATCCCATAGGTTCATCTGTCTGAGTACCTCATTCAGACCTTCAGTTCCTTAAAATTTTCCTTTTCTGTTGGTTCTAGCAACTTCTTCATGGCTTTGCTTTCTTTCCTTCTAAGCTGCATCTGACATGGCTTGCCTCTTCAACTAGTCTCCCACTAACGCCTGCAAGCCCCCTGATTGCTTGTTCTTGTGCTACCCTCACTTGATACCGCCTAACCCTGGATTAATCCTGGTGTCCCCCTTCTGTGCCTCTGCCCCCAGCTGCTGGTTCCACTGGAATGAGTAACACTGCGTGCTCCTGCTGCCAGGTGCTGCTCCGTAGCCTTTCATTTGCTTTTAGTTGCTCCTTTCCATTCCTCACGGTGGATGTTTCAGTCACCACTCACCTCACCTCCTCATGATGGCACGTGATGGCCTTGTACTCCTGTCATAAGCAGGACCTACCTTCAGCTTCTTGGCTCCTCAGTTACATGTTCTCTTATTTTTCTTCCCAGCCTTCTCTTTCTTGCTTCTTCAGAGGAAAGGATGACCTGTTTCTGACTAGTCTTCTGTCACTGCACATGTGCTTTGACTGAGTCCCTCACATCTTTTCCTGGCATCCTCTCCATCTTCCCCTTCCAGTATGGGCCTTGAACTTCTACCTCTTTGTCTTTTCCATTATGCATAACCAATCTCAGAGGTCTCCCGGTAAGAGGGGAAAAGTTTCTCTTTGGATTGTACTTCTTTCTCCAGCTACCAGTCCTTCTTCTTCCTTCTATACCCAGAGTTCTTGAAAGAGTCATCTCCACTGCCCGACCTCCCAGTCACTCCTCAGCCCACTACAATCTGGCTTTGGCTCCCACTGTGCTATCAGGTTACACTGGCAAAAGTCGCCAGTGTTCCAACGTGTCCCATCTTTCCCACTCCCTCTGCCACTGTTTGGGTCAACTTCAGTGCTCACCTGGCGCATTGTAACAGCCTGACTTCTTTCCCGGCCTCCAAAATTTATCCTCTTCAGATTTCATTTTCATATTGAAACCGAGGTGATTATAAACTTGACTGTGAGCCAGTCTGGTTTAAAACCCTTCTGTAGTTCCCTTTATCTATATTCCTTAGCCCAGCTGGGATCTCATGCCTCACCACTGCCTTTCCGGCCTTCGCCTCCAGGGCCCCAGCACTCTGTGCTGTAATGTAGCAAGAGCTCACCTCAGTTCTTTAACTCATTTTTTTATACGTCAACTTCCTCTTTTTGGAGTATCTCTCTCCACCTTCTCCCCCTTACCACCCTTTAAGGGTCAGATGTCATCTCTTCAAGGAAGCCCTTCCCAACTTTTCTGGCAGAATTAAGTGCTGCTTCATCCATGTTCACATGGCATAGTTAACTTACATGTCTGTCTCTCCTGATTTTTCCATCCCCAGGCCTTAGAACATAGGAGGTGCCTAATAAACGTTTACTAAGAGAAAGAATAGGTCTTGAAGAATCAATAGAAGATCCACAGATGTCAAAGGGTAAGAAGAGCATTCCAAGCATAGCCAGTATCCAGGGCCTAGGAGGACGCGAGCTTGGGTGCGTTTCTCCAGGCTGCAGGCCCCTCCAGGCAGGTGTGCTGTGACCTGTAGGGAGTTTCTGTGTGTTTCAGCTTTTCCCTTTTTAATTTCACAGTTGGAGTCCACCTTAAGAGAGAAGTCTCAACAGCTTGAGAGCCTTCAGGAGATGAAGATCACTTTGGAAGAACAGTTAAAGAAAGAAACTGCTGCTAAGGTGACATTTTTGTTGGTAGTTTCATGAAAAAGTGTGAAGAATGTAGAATCACATCTTCACTGTTTAAAAAAAAAAACCCTGCTGCTTTGAATAGTGCCACCTTCTGAAAGTTGGCAAGACTCTCCACTCGCAGAAAGAAAATGGAATGACTTTATCTCTTCAGAGTTGGGTCAGATGTGCACACTGCCAGCTCTGGAGGTCTGTGTCACAGGCTTAACTGGCTTTTTAGGCATTGAGCTAAAGGCCACGAACCAAACTTGGCACTGCCATAGCCAGAAGCACTGCTTTGGAAGTGTCATTCCATTTGACTGATTTATGAAATATTGCACTGAACCATATTTGCTGCCTAAATTCTGATTAGTCCTGTTAGAATAAAAGTGCATGGGGCTAACTGTGGGGGAAGTTTGGTTTTGGTGGGCTGTGATCTAACCTTTAAGTGTAAAAATGTTGTGTATGTGTTAATAGTCCTGTTTTTAGAAAGGCTCCCACACAGGGAGTCCTGCTGAAGAGTTTCCCTGTAAGGAAGACTGGGGAGGATAGCTGGGGCTGCCTAAGGCATATTCATTGAGAATTTTCCTGGCAGATGCTTGACTGCTGTGGTTGTCAGAGGAAATCCCTAAAGATCCTGTCCTGTTGCTATGACAGCTACTGATCTTACGGCAGCTGCTTTTTGATGATTAATCATTGTCACCAGGCTGCTGGGGGTGAGGGGTGGAGCGCAGCACTTTCATTCATTTTTAATTTGGCTCTCATACTCAGCTCATTTTAGGACCTAGAGCAAGTAGCTTAGGCAATGTGCACCCTTGCCCTGTAAAGACAGAGACAAAGGGAGACTCACAGGATACAGGAATGTGATGGGCACCCACCTTTCCTCTCTAGTAGTAGGAAATGACAAGTGCCTAGACTTCCTGAGTGATTTGACCTATGGCTCTCCAGCATTAATCCTCATTCAAAACTTGTATTTTTTTAGGTTACTGTTGAACAACTAATGTTTGAAGAGAAGAACAAAGCTCAGAGGTTGCAGACAGAACTAGATGTCAGTGAACAAGTCCAGAGAGACTTTGTAAAGCTTTCTCAGACCCTTCAGGTGAGGCATTTGGGGAACCCCTAGACAGAACACTGAGGAGGCACTTTTGGGGTTCTTGTTACCCAGGAGAATTTGCTAATCCCTGACTGGCCCACTGACAGTAGCCAGAGGATTAGAAATTATGGCTGCCCCTGCCCCAGCTCCTGGTCATTTAAGCTGGAAACCTGGTTTATACCTCAGACTTGTCCCCCTTTCTTTCCCTTTTCCTCTTCCTTGCTGGCCCTTAAGGGTAAAATATAAAGTCCTTAGCATAGCACGTAAGGCTCTTCCCAGCCAGGCCTATCCCTGCGTTTTGTCCATCTCTCTGCCTTACATTTTATATTCTATGTTCTAATTTTTAAAAACTACTTGTGGTTCCTTGCCCACAGCATGTGTTCCCTCTGGAAGCATGGCCCCCTTGCTCCTTTCTTCCAGGGCCCTGCTTAGCTTTGTCCTCCTTGTGGAACCCTCTCTAGGTCCGCAGGCTGGTATAGTGACATTTAGTATATTGTGCTAAAACTCCATGTAAGCTTGTTCTTTTCCCCCAACTGAACTGTGGGTTCTCAGAGGTCAAGGATCAGGTCTCATTCATCTCCATAGTCCCAGCACCTTATACTGGGTCTGTTACACAGCAGCTTTTGAGAATTGTTTTTTGAATTTAATTGTTCTTGCTGCCTCTTTCCTTTGAAGTGACTAGTCTCTGGTGAGTTAATCTCCATCTCAGCTAAACCAGCCAGAGTGAACCAGAGGTCTAGGCAGGAGCCGTCTGCACTTACCTCGCTGCATTATTTCTCTAGGTGCAATTAGAGCGGATCCGGCAAGCAGACTCCTTGGAGAGAATCCGGGCAATTCTGAACGATACCAAACTGACAGACATTAACCAGCTCCCTGAGACATGACACCCTCATGGCAGGACTCTAGCCTGCACTTTGGGTTTTTAACTCATCTTTAGAGCAACATTAATTATTATTTAACTCTTAACTGAAGAAGAAGTCACACACAGAAAAAGGAAGACTGGAGAAATGCTTAATTCTAGTGGGCAGACCGTGCAGCGCGGGAGCAGCACACAGCCAGGGTGATTTGCAGCAGGAAAGACCTTTCAACTGGGAACCAGACTCCAGACCTGACTCCAGTGGGTGTGGGGTCAGATTCGGTGATGGAGGAAGTGCCGTTTCCTTGCCTGCTTTAGTCAACATTTCCCTGCCCTACAGCACCGTCCCAGTAGTGTTTGAAATGGCATTTCCTGTTCATAGCTGTTGGAAGAGAGAATTTGTTTCTGTTGTCTAGAGTTCATCAGTAACAGTATTCAGCTAGCAGACAGAGGTGGAGTATGCCGTATGAATATTTTATATTAAAATATGAAGTTTGAAAGCAGCCCACTGGCTAGTGACTGTATTTCCTAGCTCAGTGTATTTTTTTTTTAACCATTTTATCTTGCATTGGAGGACCTTAAATGCTACTGAAACTTGCCTGAGAACCATAAGACGGTGGCAGACAACCAATTCAATTGAATTGGAACCGAACTAATTATGAGGATTTGCAAACTTGGCTGGGGCTATATGTATTGGAAGTTGAGGTTAAAGGAAAAGCACAAGAAACTGTTTGGAAGCACTTTTCCTGCTACCTGGGTAAGTTTCGTGGACTCACAGGTACCAGGGTCAAGCTGAACTGGCACCATCTACTCTTTTGAAAACTGTTTTAGTTTAGTTATTGGATCAGTGGAAAAAAATATTAATAAAACAAGCTATGTCTGACAACAGCTAGTATAAATTTATAAGTCTGCTGCTTATTTTATTTTCAACTCGAGTCAGTGGGCCTGAGTACGTACTTGTTTCAAAAGTGTCAAATACAAAAATGGTGATAACTAGGTTTGGCAGATGCCTATTTTGTACTTTTCTTTTATATTTTAGACCTGGAGTGTGATAATGCTTGTGGTGAAGTTGGGGAAAACCCAGTTAGTTGATCAGTTTGGAAATCTGCTTTGTCATTTCTATGAGGTTAGATTCCTTTCCTGTGTGGATAAAGCTTCAATGAACAGGTTGTCTTTGCCGTAGCCTTATGAAGTGTTGCAGAAAGCACAAGGATGGATTTATATTCACTGTTTACCTGCAGTACTGTTAGCCAGTGGAAGACTACACTGTGCGATTCATCATACAGATGGTTCCAAAGTAAAACTGTTGTTTTCAAATTTTTGTGATTGGTGTTGTGTAATGGCAGAGTACTTGAAGGAACCATATGGAAATTAAGTGGATTGAGTAGATTGTTTGGCTCACATAAAGCTACAACTTGAATTGTCTTTGTTATAAATGAAGTCATAATGGACTAGCCCTAAAGATCTTTATTTCTGTCTTCCATAGGACAGGACAAGGTAAGGCCTACATACCTCATTCCTTGGGCTATTGCTGTAGTCTTACATTCATGATTATGAATTTTGAAAGTAAACACTAATTATGGAAATAGTGCTATAGGCTTGCATGCATGAAACATTATTTTAGTTGGTTTAAAGTCCCTTTGTATAAAGTACTACTCTGTTTCCTTTAAAGGAAACATGTATCCTGATTGATTGAGTTACAGGGAATTTTATTAATTCCAAAAATACAATCACTTTAAATTACATAAGTGTCAGACTAGTCCCTTGGATAAACTCCAAGCTAATTTGTTTCAGATTATTAAAATTGGCACCATAAATCAAGATGGATAATTCATAACCTTCCGGAACGAACTGAACTACAACTCCCAGGGAACTGCTTGGCTGAGACTGGGTACCTTGCTGATGCTGATGTTTTTCTCCGTAAGACGGTCCTGGGCCCATAAAATTCATGATTAGGAAACTGTTAGCACTCTCTACAGTGGCAGATGCAAATTGTTGGAACCCACTTTTTTGAGAAAAATATGCTAGAAAAACCCAAACTGAGACTAGGTTTTGTTAACAATCTCTACTTCTGGTATGAAACACTTCTTTAAACTGGGTTTTCTTTATAAATGGGAAACTGATTTAGAAGGTAGTGTTTAGCCCTTCAAGACAAAAGAAAAGGTCAGCTGGGTTTCACGAGTGTTCCTGCACTTGTATTCAGTCTGTGTACACGTGTTCTCACGCATGTCTAACCTGATTTACCTCTTACCTGTAACCTACCACCTTACCATGTATGTGGCTTTTAATTGGCAGTCACTCAGCCATTTCTAGGCAGGTACAGTATTACCTTTCAGAACTCATTGGCAGGTATAAAAATATTACCTAATGCTAAAAGACAAAATCATATACTGTATACCAAGCTATTTGTTTCTCCATTTGAGATCCTACATGTGCACCTCATACCCACTCAGTGACATGTATTGGGACACAGAGCACAGCCGAACTCAGCTCTGAAAGGAAATACTGCCTGTCGAGGAAGTGAGCCAGCAGTGGCCTTGCAATTGTGGATACCGAGTTCTGCTCTGAGCAGGTTTCAGGTATAACCATTTGTTAACTGTACTGAAGGTGTGTCCTTAAGAAAGTGTTCAAATTAAAAAAGCTGCTGTCTAGTATACTGTGTGGCCTTTTCCTTTGAGTTCTAGGGTTCTGTCCCTCTTCAGAGTCATATTTCTGGTGCTGCTACGTTAAAATGCAGCTTTTATTCTTGTTCAAATATCAAGAAAACTCAGTAGGGTTCATGGAGGTCTGGCAGTGTGCAGCTGAAAGTCTTGGGCACTTTTTTTTTTCTTTTAAATCCTAGGCCCTTGCTGAATACAATCATATACTTGAGCCTGTATATAAACCACAATCCAATTTTTAAATAAAAGCATTTATTCAATAATTAATTATAAAACAAGTAAAGTATAAAAAGTGATGAACAACCACACCAAAGTTCATCCTTTAAAATGCCTCTTTATAAATTAGATAACGCTACCTGTTCGTTTTACAATGAGTTTAAGCCTTCACTTGTGTTAATTTCAGGTGTGAATCTGTTCCTGGTGGTGTCAGAAGTTTACATGATTTCGGATATCGTTAATTTGCTTCACCATTTCTCTTATGTGCTCACCCCTGTAAAATCATAAAGTTACTCACTTTGGGTAATACAACAGATGAATAAACCATTAATATTGATTCGTAAGAACTTAGTAATACTGAAGTATCTTAGAAGTGCTCTGCTAGAATTAACGGCTAAAGGTTTCAGATGGATAGTAATGGTAATTCATTTAAGGCTAGCGGCAGCAAATATAGTAGTGGAACTGCTGGAAATATTTTTGAACATATTCACTGGGGAATACCTTGACCACACAACAAAATTATAAAGAAAGACATCCTTTTTGACCCTCTCACTATACTCATCTATTAAGTCCATATCTATCACCGTCAAGTCCTGGTAATTACTTGACCCGCAAATGTCAAGTGGTCTTATCTGGGCAAAGAAAGGTTGATTTTGGCATTTTGCAAAGAAAAAACTACCTCGCACTAATAGCTGATTGGTACTTACTCCTCCTTCAGGATGGACTGAATGCATTTTCGCTGGTAGGCGCTGAGAGTAATGGTGGGCTTTTGAGGACTTAGTACCTTTTCCATCTTTCGTTGTTGATAGTCTTTTTTCATAGTAACCTTAAGTATCAAACAGAACACAGACACTTTAGCTATGGTTTGCTGTACATTTTCATAGTATCTATTTTAGTCTATTCTTTTTACATTTTATAAAATTATTTTCTGTAGAAGGAACACTTTAAGAAGTACCAAAGGTAGCCACCTTGTACCCATTCCTACCTGTTTGATGGCGTTGCCCAAATGTCGAAGTTGATCAGGTATCAGCTGTAATTCTTTCTTCATGTCTCTCTCACTGTCAGAGAGAACTGGGAGCTGAGAGTGAAAACTGTGAAGTACTTTTTTCATCCTGTAGAAGAGGTAAGCAAACATCTCAGCTTAAGATCTCGGCTCCTTAGGAGGAACACAATCCTAACTAAAGCTCCTAATTTAGGAATCTGGTGTCTGTGAAGGAGGCCTCCACAGGACGGGTTTGGGGAAAGCATCGCTGCACTGTCTTCCGTAGAATACACCTCAGAGGGAGTATCTAGCACCCGAGAACTTAATAACACTAGTAGTACCTGACCTGAGTAGGGAACTGAATGTTATACAATTACACAGCCCACTGACCTGGTCATGATATCTTCTTGTTTTTCCTTGGCTTCCTCATATTTGTCAGCTAAGCGCTCGGCCATTTCCCGCAGACTTTTCCTAATGGCATAAAAAGCAAGAGTCTCTAGAGGTGCACCTTGATGGTGAAGCCAACTAATGTGGTTCAGTATCTTAGGGTGAGACACAGTTCCAGTCTAGCTGAACTATTTTTTTTTCTCCCTTGTCTTGGCACTTACCTCTCCTCTCGACAATAATTGAGATCTTCTAGTTGTTTCTTTTTTTGGTCACATAACAATTTGACCCTTCAAGAACAAAAAGAAATTTAATCAAAAGCCAGGTCTAGGCCATTATACAGTGTCAGCCACCAGCCAGGGACCGACTGGTATGTGAACAGAGGCCATCCTACCTCCGCTGAATCTCCTCCTTTGCCAGGTCCTGTTTAAGAATGTACTGTTCTCTGAACACCTGGGTGGCTCTGCTGATGAGCTGAAGGCATTCTTCGGGAGGAGGAGCCGTATCTTTTTCAGATGATCTTAAAAAAAAAAAAATTTCTGTCATTACTTTGCTTAGCTGAGTAAAACAACTGAAGACAGACTCACGTCTTTTTACACTTCCTGTTTATCTTTCTCAGATGCCTCCATATCTATGTATTCTCTCTCTGTTCTCACTAGCTGATTAAATATGCCCTGTGTTTCTTCCAACTCCAACATAGTAAAAAGTATATGAAAAGAAATAGCTGAGGACAGGCTGCAGAGTAATTACAAAACAGAGAAGGGAGCCAGTTTTTAAAACGGATACGCCCTAAATTACATACTTCAAAAATGCTGGATTTGCAACACTACGTTGCAGAATGCTTCTAATATGTTTTTCAAAGGAATCCGGGGTTTCAGCCAGAATACGGAGGGGAGACTGTGCCACTTCAACATCGTCTCGGGTACAAAGCAGGGGAGGAGACGCTGGATGGACTGTGCTTCTGCAAAATAAAAAAATAAAATAAAATTTACCATGGAGTGACTTGCTGTAAGTATAGGAAAACCTAAATCACATTCATCCAGAATTCTGAGGATATAAGAAACTATAAAGTGTTACAAATACTCTCAATGGCAATTTCAGAAAGCTTGAAAGATTGCAAACTTTAACAGCATGGCCAATGACTTACTTTGCAATAATTCACATCTGGGAGTTTGTTAATAACATTACTTCATAGACAACTTGTATTTCAGAGAGTTGGCAGAAACATGATTTGAAGGTATCTAGGTAACTAATATTCAGGAGTTTTTTTCCCCTTTGGGATTCATGTTTTTATTCTGAAGTATCCTAGTATGACTAGGTCTTACTTTACTAAAGGTAGGGTAGGATTTTAAAAACATGCCGAGGCAACAGGCAAAAAGGCAGTTTTTTGTAGTGACTTTATTACTTTTGTTCAGTCTTGCTAGTTTTTAGTCTCTTGTAGTATAAATATCACAAAATTGATAGTGAATTATTTTCTTTTCCAAATGATGTCACTTCTCAAAGAGTATGGAAATTCTTCTAAGGAGAGTAAATTAATGCCAGTGTTTTAAACTATGTCAATACCTAGAAGCACATGCTTTCACAAATGACACCAAGACACTGGGGGGAAAGGGGTCTAGTGTTCCAGTACTCCAGTGGCTTGTTAGAGACTCCTATTCCTGCATTTATAAAACTCAGAATGACCTTCCAGAGCTGTTGAAAACGGTACTTATAGCTTAATATGGGTTCCTTAAGGGGAACAAGGGTTATGAGTTCAGCTATATACCACCTTTCTTCCAGAGTCTACATATTCTGTGATGTCCCTATGAGGCTGGCAGAGATGGAGAAACTGGACTTTGAAGTCAGAAAGCCCGGTCTTTGCAGCCCAGTTCTACGTGCTCCCTGTGACTCTGGCATGTACATAACCTCTCTGTCCCTGATCCCTCCTCTACAAGATGAGGATAACGGTGCTGTCCTTAGCGCAGGGTTGTTCTGATTGCCGGAGGCTTACTTCTGAGCCTGGCACATAAAGTTTAAAATCATTAAATCAGGGACCTCCCTGGCAGTCCAGTGGTTAAGACTCTGCGCTTCCACTGCAGGGGGCGAGGGTTCGATCCCTGGTCTGGGAGTTAAGATCCCGCATGCCACGTGGCGTGGTTAAAAAAATCATTAAATCTAACTCGTATTCATGATGGAGTTCAGTATTTTAGTATTCTTTCCACACTTGGGTAAAGCTCTTAACTCTCCGCTAGCTAAAGGAGATGCCAGAAATTATGCCTAAAATAAATCCTTACAGAGATGGCAGGAGCAACAGAAATAACCACCCCTCCAACCCTCAAGTCAGAAGCCAAAGCATAAACCATGTATCTTCAGTCCGGTTACTAAGGACATCTTCCCAGCTTAGATTTTGCAGAATTAACGAGAGCTGTGTGGGAATACAAAGTGGGACGTACAGTAAAGGCCTTACGACGCATTCGTAGTTACTGGTGATGCAGATCATCGTAGGCCCCAGGATGTCAGGGACAATCCAGAACCCTCGAATCGGAGCCGGCTGCCTGAAAGAACACACAGCCAGAGTTAAACTACAAGACGGCAAAAGCAGTGGGTCCAAAGGCAATGCTATGGCTGAGGTTTGTGGCCCTCTCAGGGCTGGGCTGACAGTTGGGTGGGACATGGTATCAGTGCAGTAACCTCAGGGGTGGTGACTTGGAAACCTGTATTACTTACAGCTCTGATCGGTTTGAATCAAGCTGTCACTCAGCAGCCAGACGTCGCTTACAGGTCACTCAGGAACCCACAGCCTCATGGTGCTCACTGTAATCTCGGCAGTTACCACGATACGAGGAAGCCAGTTCTTTATGTGTCTTTCTCCCAACTCGCACGTAAGCTCCAGCTACCTCTGCATGCCTAGCCGAGCACCCAACCCAGATTAGGTGCTCAGAAACTGTTGACTGAATAGTGTCTTTCTCACCTTAAAAATTCAATGCAGGCCAGAATCTATGTCACAGGACTTAACGTACTGTGCACAGCACGCGGCTCCCTCTCAGTCTCGGTTCTACTTCACTGAAGAACGTGAAAACGGGGCCTCAGACAGGAACTGTCTTTCCTGCCGACGCGCTCAACCCCCCCACGGCTTACTTCTGCCCAGACTGTTGACGCCGTCTCCTCTCGCCTCTTCTGAGATTTGCTCCGTCAGCTCTGCAACCACAGAATCTCCCTACTGTCCGTTTACCCTCAGCTTATAAACAAGCTGACATCGCTTCCATTCAAAACACTCTCCACTGTAGTTTCAAGCTCTCCTTAACCTACTCCCTCTTCCTTTCCCTTTAGAGCCAGCAGTCTTTCGCAGTAGCCTGCAGTAGTATTTCTCCTTCCACATCTCTCATTGGCCTTTTTTTTGCAGGGGAGGGGAATGTGGTGAGGGGGAGTCTGGGAGGTCAGAAAAAATTTTTCTTCTGCATTTCTAGTGTGAAATCTACATACAGAAGAGTGCATATATACACTCTGTGACCACTGTCCAGGCCAAGAATTACAACACTACAGGGGCCTGAGACCTCCCGTGTGAACCTCCTGATCACAACCTTCCACTTGATTTGTATGATACTCATGTTCTCGTTTTGCTCTATAGCTTTCCTATCTATGTATGTATTCATTCCTAAGCAATACAGTTTTACCTGTTTTTGAAATGTATATATTATATATACGTGTATATTATAAATGAGATTTTATTATTTTTCCCATTCACTTTTCACCTGTGCTATCCGCTCCCTCCCACAAAAGCGTTTCTGCGTGGTTCTCGATGAACGCCCACGTTGCCAGATCTGGACACCTCACCGCTCTTCACCGCTCGGCCGTACTTATTTGATGCTGCTCCCCTGCCTCCTCTTTGAAACCTCCTCCTCCCTGGCACCCTTCCCCCGGGTTCTCCTTCAGTCTCTCTGGCCGCCTTTTACTCAAGTTTCCTTCCTGGGCTGGGCTCCTCATCCTCCACTCACTGCCTGTAAGAAAGTGTTGCTCAAGACTCTCCACTCAGGTGTCCTCTACTCACTCGAGGCCCTTTCCTGGGGAACCTTCACCAGAGTCCTGGCTCCAATGCTGACAATTCCCACATCCATACTGTCCTAGCCCAGACCACCCCCAGCTCCAGACCTACGTGTCCAACTGCCTACTGGGCTCCTCCACTTGGATGTCCTTTGGAACAGAAGACTCCAAGTGCCCCCATTAACCCATCTTGAGTCTTCCCACATCCACTTTCTCCTATGTCCAATTTTTCTGAAGGGTACCGCATCTACCGTTATCCCGGGTAGAAACCTGGGAGTCACTCTAGATATTTCCCTTTATTCTATTCATCAAATATTTACTGAGTATCTACTAGGCACCCTGTCAGACACTGAGTGTACAGACGTGAGGCGACGGTATAAAGTATGAAACAGACAGACATGGTCTCTGCCTTCGTGAAACATTTATATTCTAGTAGTGGTGACAGACATTAAACAAACAAAAATATCAATTTAAGTATGTGCTACAAAGAAAAAGAATAATAGGAGAACCCAAAGGGGTTCTGGGAAATCAAGGGAACCCTCTTATGAACTGACATTAAGACCAGAAAAGAATCAGCAAGTGAAGACTGACTGGGGTTATGACTGGGGATATACCTCCCAGACAGAGGACACAAAATGTGGAATGGCTGTGGGCAGAGGAGAGCTTCTGATGCCCAGACACCCTTGGGGTGAAGTATCATGTCTGCATGGGAGTGTAATATACATATATACCTGAATTACTGAAACAACAATTGTTATCTGTGTTTAGAAGGGAGAGAAAGTCCATACCTGCATGGCAATGGCTTCGTACAAAGAATGTGTTCTACAAAGCATTTCTGTTCTGTAGCTAGTTCCTGTAAACTGTCCTTATCTTCTTCGTCTACAAAAGAACACAATATATAAATTAAATAATAAAAGTCTCCAAATTAAAATGCTGACGATATTAGTTAAATGCAGTTAAGTTCTTGTCTCAGACCACTGCTTCTTAGAGGCTATGCCTCTGACATAGAAATCTCCTTACCACAGGGGTCTAGATTTCTGTCTCAAGAAGGAAAGTGGATTTTCCTTGGTCAGAAATGCAGAAATGTTTCATTCAGGAGAACAATCCCAGAAATCATTCCCTTCCATTCTCTTCCTCACCCACACCAATTTTATTTTTATAACAGCTTTTTGAAACGTAATTCACAATACCACACAACTCAACCATTTAAACTGTACCATTCAACGGGTTTTTAGTATATTAAGAGAATTGTACAACCATCACCACAAAAAATTTAGAATATTTTCGTTACCCAAAAAGAAACCCCCATGATACCCATTGGCAATCGCTTCCTAGTTTCTGCCAATTGCCCCAGACCTATGCAACAACCAATAGTCTACTTTCTGTCTCTGTGGACTTGCCTGTTCTGGATACTTTATATAAATGGAATCACACAGCATGTGTAGTTATCTGTGACTGGCTTCTTTCACTTAGCAGCATGTTTTCAAGGTTCATCCATGTTGGAGCAGTTACCAGCACCTCCTCTTTCTGTTGTTGAATAATATTCCATTGTATGGCCATACCACGTTTCATTTATCTAATCATCAGTTGATGGACACTTGGCTATTTGGCTATTATGAATAATGCTGCTATGAACATTCATTTAGAAATTTTATCCAAGTATGAACATGTTTTCATTTCTCTTGGGTATATACTCTGGAGTAGAACTGCTGGGTCATATGGTAACTAACTCTATGTTGAATCATTTGAGGAACTGCCAGACTGTCTTCCCAAAGTGGCTGCACCATTTTACATTTCCATAAGCAGTGCATGAGTGTCCCTATTTTTCCAACACTTGTTAATTGTCTTTTTAAATACTAGCCATTTTAGTGGGTGTGAAGTGGTATCTTGTGGTTTTGTGGTATCTCATTTCCATGACTGAACATGTTTCCATGTGCTTATTAGCTATTTGTATATGATCAATGGAACAATGTCTATTAAAATATTTTGTCTGTTTAAAACATTGGGTTATCCTTCTATTATTGAGTTCTAAGAATTCTTTGTATACGCTAGACACAAGTCCATTATCAGATATATGATTTGGAAATATTTACTCCCATTCTGTGGGTTGCCTTTAGTGTTTCCTTCTAAGCGTTCTATAGTTTTAGTTCTTATATTTTAGTCTTTGATCAATTTTGAGTTCATTTTTGTGTATGGTGTGAGGTATAGTCCAATTTCTTTCTTTTGCGTGTAGATGTACACTTGTCCCAGCACCATTTGTTGAAAAGACTATTCTTTCCCCCATTTAATTGTTCTGGCACCCTTGTTGAAACCAACTTACTGTAAATGTAAAGGTATATTTCTGGACTCTCAATTCTATTCATTGACCTGTATGTGTATCCTTATGCCAATAGCATGCTGTCCTGATTACCATAACTTCGTAAGTTTTGAAGCTGGGAAGTGTGGGTCCTCCAACTTTGTTCCTGTTTTTCAAGATTGTTTTCGCTATTCTAGATCATTTGCAATTCCATATGAATTTTAGGATCAGCTTGTCAATTTCTGCAAAGAAGCCAGCTAGGATATTGATAGGAATTACACTGAATTTATATATCAATCTGGGGAGTATTGCCATCTAACAATATTAAGTTTTCTGATCCATGCACGTGGGATGTTTTTCATTTATTTAGGGTCTTATTTCTTTAAACGTTTTATAGTTGTTTTTTTAAAAATGACTTAATTAATTAATTAATTAATTGGCCACGCCATGCAGCACGCAGGATCTTAGCTCCCGGACCAGGGATCGAACCCGTGCCCCCTGCAGTGGAAGCACGGAGTCCTAACCACTGGACTGCCAGGGAAGTCCCTGTTTTGTAGTTTTAAGAGTGTGTTTTGCATTTCTTTTGTTAAATTCATTCCTAAGTATTTTGTTCATTTTAATGCTATTGTAAATGGAATAGTTTTCTTAATTTCTTTTTAGATTGTTCACTGCTAGTGCACCGAAATAGACCTGATATGTGTTTATTGATCTTGTATCCTGCAACCTCTCTGAACTCATTTATTAGTTTGAACAGTTTTTCAATGGGCCCTAACAATTAACTATGTAAAAGATTGTGTCATTGGAGAATATAGTTTTACTTCTTCCTTTCTAATCTGGATACGTTTTATTTTATTTTCTTGGCTAATCTCCCTGTCTAGAACCCCCATTATAATGTTGAATAGAAGTGGCTAGAGCAGACATCCTTTTGTTCCTGATCTTAAGGGGAAAGTGTGGAAGGCAGAACTTGTATAACAATTAAATCAGACATTTAGCTGAAGACATTTCTAAGCAAAGTGTTGAAGATGTGGTCTGATTTCTTCTTGCTGATTACAGGAAAATGTGAGGAAAATATAATTGAGGGAAGAACTGTTAAAATGGAACAAGGACTTGATGATCTAGGAAATTCTCACAGCCTATGTGGATGGCAAAAGATGCTAAAATTAAGAGAGTGACCTTCCGGAAACATGTTTTAGAGAAAAAGCCACTGGTGTGACTGTTCAGTCTTTTGCTAATACCTCAGAAAGATCAAAAGGTCAGAATATTCAGTCACACAAAAGGCTCTTTGACGAGATTAAGAGCATGACTTAGATCCTTCAGGTCTCAGCAGAAGCCAAAAATAGAGGTGGGATTATATAAGGAAGACAGTGGATGAACCTCTACTATAGTGACTCCTCATGATATATACAGGAGACCCAAAAAGTTCTTGAGAATTTTATACACACAGAAATACCACCGGCTTGAACTGAAAGGGTCAGAGGATGAGAGAAGGCTGTTCCACCCTCAAAATTCTACAGGCAGAAAACAGGCTAATAAAACTACTCAACTACAAACAAATACTATCTTTCCTGAAAAATGAAGGATTACTCAGAGGGCAGAGCTACAAGCCCAGAGGATTATCCCCAGGCCTTGAAACACAATGGAATTTAGATTTTTAAATTTCTTGGAACCTATGGTTCCTTTTTCCATTCCATTTTCTCCCCTTTTGAACTAGAATATCTATAAGTGATACCTATGCCTGCCCCACATTGCGTTCTGGGAGCAGACAACTACTTTCTAGTTTCATAGGTCCACAGATAGAGAGTAATTTTGCCCCAGGGTAGATTATACTTAGAGTCTAACTATAACTGATTTAAATGATTTAGATGATGACATTGCAGTACTTTTGAGCTCAGGACTTTTAGATGACATTATGAACTTTGTGTGGCTATAGGGACAATGTATTTTGTCAGATGTGAATGTTTAGGGGCCCCACGGTGGAATGGAGTAGGCAAAATGATGGACTCCCCAAAGATGTCTGTGTTTTAATCCCTAGAACCGGGAGAATATGCTAGACTACCTGGTAAAGGGGAATAAAGATTGCAGATGGAATTAAAATTGTCTACCAGGGCTTCCCTGGTGGCTCAGTGGTTAAGAATTCGCCTGCCAATGCAGGGGACACAGGTTCGAGCCCTGGTCCAGGAAGATCCCACATGCCGCGGAGCAACTAAGCCCGTGTGCCACAACTACTGAGTCTGCGCTCTAGAGCCCACGAGCCACAACTACTGAAGACTGTGCGCCTAGAGCCCATGCTCAGCAACAAGAGAAGCCACCGCAATGAGAAGCCCGTGCACCGCAACGAAGAGTAGCCCCCACTTGCCGCAACTAGAGAAAGCCCGCGCGCAGCAACGAAGACCCAATGCAGCCAAAAATAAATAAATAAATAAAATAAATTTTTTAAAAAATTAAAAAAAAAAGTTGTCTATCAGATGTCTTTGAAATAGGAAGATTACCCTGGATTATTTGGGTGGGCCCAGTGTTATCACAAATTTCCTTAAAAGTGAAAGAGGAAAGACTTCCCTCGTGGTCCAGTGGGTAAGACTCCACGCTCCCAATGCAGGGGGCCTGGGTTTGATCCCTGGTCTGGGAACTAGATCCCGCATGCATGCCGCAACTGAGAGTTCGCATGCTGCAACTAAGAAGTCCGCATGCTGCAACTAAATATCCCACGTGCCTGCAACTAAGACCCGGCATAGCCAAAATAAATAAATATTAAAAAAAAAAAAAAAAGTGAAAGAGGAAAGCAGAAGAGAAAGTCAGGGTTATGCAAGGTGAGAAAGATTCAACTCTGTCCCACCACTGCAGACTCTGAAGACGGAGGAAGGGGACTAGACGCAAAGGCAGGCAGCAGAAGCTGGGAAAGGCCAGGCAGTGGGTTCTCCCTTAGAGCCTCTGGAAAGGAGCACTGCTTTGTCCAGTGAGATCATTCTAGGACTTCAAACCTACAGAACTACAAGGTAATAGATCTGTGTTGTTTAAAGACACTAAGTTTGTAGTAATTTACTACAGCAGCAATATTCTAGTACAGAAAGCACTTGGTCTTTTTCTGTTAAGTATAGTATTAGCTGTGGGTTTTTCATAGATACCCTTTTTCAGTCTGAGGAAGTTCTTTTCTATTACTAGTTTATTTAGTGTTTTTAACATGAAAGCCTGTTGGACTTTCCTAAATGCTTTTTCTGTTTTCTGTGTCTGTTGAGATGATCATACAGTTTTTGTCCTTTATTCTATTTTTTGTGTGTGGGGCGGGGGGACGGCCCTGCCGTGCAGCTGGCGGGATCTTAGTTCCCGGCCCAGGGATTGAGAACCCGGGCCCCGGCAGTGAAAGCGCTGAGTCCTAACCACTGGACTGCCAGGGAACTCCCCTTTATTCTATTGATATGGTATAATATTGATATATCAATTGATTTCTCAATGTTAAAGTAATCTCACATCCCTCGGATAAATCCCACTTAGTGGTGTATAATCCTTTTTATATGTTGCTGGGTTTGGTTTGCTAGTATTCTGTTGAGGATTTTTTACATCTCTATTCATAAGAGAGATTCGTCTCTAGTTTTCCTTTCTTGGATGTCCTTGTCTGGTTTTGGTATTACGGTAATACTATCTTCATAGAGTGATCAGGGAAGTGTTTTCTGTTTTTTGTAAGAGTTTATGAAGAATTGGTATTAATGCTTCAAATATGAAGCCATGTTGTCCTGAACTTTTCTTTTTGGGTAGTTTTTGATTACTGATTCAATCTCTTGTTATATATACGTCTATTCAAATTTTCTATTTCTTTCTGAGTCAGTTTTGGTAATTTGTGTCTTTCTAGGAATCTGTCCATTTCATCTGCATTATCTAATTGGCATACAATTGTTCTTGACACTCCCTTATAATCTTTTATTCTTGGTATATCCTTATAATCTTGTATTTCTGTAAGGCCAGCAGGAATATCCCCACTTTCATTTCTAATTAATTTGAGTCTTTTTTATTTCTTGGTCAGTTTACCTATAGGTTTGTCAATTTTGTTGATCTTTTCAAAGAACTATCTTTTGGTATCATTTATTTTCTCTATTATTTTTCTGTTCCAAACTACTTTTTGATAGAATCTGTGAAACATACTGAAAAGCGCAAAAACTCACCTGATCCAAGAAATTTCTGAAGTTTATGAATCCAAGTTAGCCCAACACTATGTACACCAGCTTCATGAGTACAGTGATATCTTGAGGGACACTTGGGATCTGCAAATGGAATCATTAATGATATCAAGGAAGCCATTAGAAAACTGAGAGAATTCACCTGAGCAGGCCACAAACATATCTGTTGATGGAAGTGATGCAAGGTCTACAGGACCTTCACACTGTGGCACTATGTCAGGGGTTTGGGAATTTAAAAATCTGACTTCAGTTTTCAAATACATTTTAAAAGTATAATTAACAAACACAATTCAAATATGTTATTTTCTAAATATTAATACAGAGTTCACCAAACATTAACATTTGCTGTCAGGTAACTCACTTATGCCTTTCTGTCCACCTCTGTGCATTTATTTACAGTTCTTCAAAATAAAATGGTGAGTAAGAAAGGCTGTAGTTCTGTAGGAAACCTATGCTTGCACGCATCTACTTACATGAAACTGCTGAAGCTACTGCACTCCAACAGCACAGGTACTAGAAAGACTTAAGCACAGCTGCTTAGTGAACAGTCCTGTCATAGATGGTAAGTCAGGTGTAAAATGTGAAGTTTTACTTGTCTTGATAATGTTGACTTACAGATAGTTGTTTAAGTTTTAGATAGAATTTTTGTATTTATACCAAGAAATATGAGCAGTTGTTACATAATTTTAATGAAAATTTCTGTATTTCCATGGAGCCCTAGTTATCAGTAAGACTATCGTGAAACTAAAAGATGAACTCTTGAATACTTAATTTATAAATATTTATCTCTGTGACTCACGATTTTTAAAACATTAAACAACCAAAACAAGATACAGAAATAATGTCTATACTAAAGCTGATTTAAGATGGCAACTGTCATCTATAAGCCCCTAAACCAAATTTTTCTTTTATTTAACAGCCTCACTTTCTTACTGCTGACTTTATAGTAAGTAAATGTTGTAAAGTGAATGTTATATTATTTCCATCTGTTTTATATGTTGGGGTTCTGCATAACACCTCGGAAAATAGCATTATGCTATAAAAAGTTAAAAAAAAAAAACAAAAACTCCTGGCAATCTCCGTGGTAATCATCTCTCTGAACAATAAAGTACTAAACAGTTTCTTTTCATTTGCCCACACCTGAGACTTAATTTAAGGCTCAAATCATCTCATTAGGTCTCCCAGTGTTTAAAATGGCTTTTCAAAATGTGTCTGTGGTGCTGAAGTCAACAGAAAAACCTTAATATTGGGATGTGACAGAAATCTGTTATGAAAAAGGCAACATTAGTAACTGAGGTAGGAAATTTGCTAGACACCCCTGACAAGTTATATGGTAGCCATTCACTTATGTCATTAAAAATCTGGGTATGTTTCAGGTATTGTAATATGCCTTAAGTACAAATATGAATGAGTCAAAAATTTATTAGTTTCACGTATGAAAATGTTATCTCTTATTCAAAGAATCAAGATAAAAAAGCCTACAATTAAGATTTCCCAAAAACAGGTACCTTTATAAGGAAACCAATTAGTTTATGTCACTTTACCTCACTAGGTCTCAATTTCCTCATATATAAAGCAAAGTTCTGAGACTTAATATTTAGACTATATCTCTCCAAACACTGTTCAATTAGACATGCCCAATGAATCCTCTTTGCTGGTTTATTATATAAGGACTACTATGCCCTTAAATGTCTTGACTACACTTTAGTACAGAGTTGAAGCCATTATTACTAAACCCAGGCAAACTGGCTAACAGGACTGTAGGCAGGTTAAGTCAGGCTGCTACAAGATTGAACTCCCTTTCTCTGGACTGGAGAGAGGAAAACTATGAAAGGTACACGCAATTATTCCACACTGAGTAAGCTTTTGTTCCTCATTCTTCACAGGGAGGAAGACTAGATCCTAGAGGAGACTCTGAGAAACTGTTGAGGGGCAAAAAGGATTATAGGATTTTTATGTCAGAAGGGACCTTAGAGATCATCTGATGTTATCCCTATTATTTTTATGTGAGAAGTTGAATAAATGTCCGATACTGCAGAGCCTATTAATGTTAGAGCTATAACGAAAACCTAGGACACGCCAGACTCCTAGTTACAAACTCCTTCCACTGAGCCACGCTGAGTCTGGACAACACACAGAACACATTCTTTGACTGTCTCAGCAGTTTATCCAAGAGCGCGCTAGATGAACAGACATAAGTTGCCAGAAGGATCTGGTGCCAACCCAGGAAAGTTAAAGCAAAAGGAAAAAAGATAAAAAGGAAACATTCAAATGGTTCTGGGTATAACAATATGTTCGAAAATGAAGAAAGATATTTTAAAGAGATACCTTAATACCAGTATAATTTTATTTTTAAAGTTATTTTTAAAGTTTATTAAAGTTTGCATACATTTAAGAACTTGAATCATGAAACCTCCTTTTGGTTGGACCAGGAAAAAGTCACTGTTATAAATCTGAGTGGATCCAGACTGAAGACCACTATCCTAAAACTTGGGGAATTTGCTTAGTCTTTCTTGGACCTACAGTGCAATGTTGTAATTAAAAGGCCAAAAGAACCCAGTCAACTTTTTAAAGGTTGGAACTACAGAAAAAATAAATTACACAGAAATAGCCTGTGGTAATCTTAGTACAAATATAATGAAATAAAAGAACTAAATTTAGTGAAAACTTTACCTCTGTGAAGTTTGATTGGACAAGAAAAGTCAGAATCAAAGGGCTCGTCCTCTCCGGATGCCAGTTTCAGGGCAAGCTCCAACTCCACACACTCAAACACATACAGAGAAGGAATGAGGTCTGCCCTGGAATCCCAGGACTTTTCTGACTGAAAAAAAAGCACTGTAATTTTAGTGTTTCATGTTCCTTTGAAAATGTACACAACTAAAAACAGAAGCAAAAAGCTGGATCAAATAGTGCTTTCAAACTCTTTAATTCCACCCTCTATTCCAACAGTGCCTTGTTATTCTTAAAAGCGAAAAAAAGGCCTCTCTTCTTTTAGGAAGTTGTAAATAAACAAGTTTAGAGTAGAGCCAATTCAGTGATTCAAAGGTTCTTTATACCTGTCACCAAAGGTGGCAAAATAGAGTTCAGAAAGAAATATATAGGTCGCTGGACCAAGTAACCTGGGCACATTTTAACTTCCTTCAATTTAAGTTTTTAAAGTGGGCTTCAGTTACTTTTAAGTGTTAAGTTTTCAAAATACACATAAGTGCCAAACAGAAACTATAAAATTCCTCATATACGAAACATTCATACTGGTCCAGGAACTATCCCTGGTGTTGGAGATACAAGTATGCCCACAGCAGCCCGACTTACTGTTTGGTCATCTTCTTCTTCCCCTTCCAGCACAACACAGTGATACAGCATTCCTGATTCAGTAGCAATCACCAAGATGTTGGGGACACATGGTAAGCAGAGTACAGCACAAGCATCATAACCATAGTTATCTTCAGCTGCAGGATGCATGGGCAATGGGCCTAACAGCTTTCCCACACTCCCAGGGCTAAAGAAAGAGCGAAAACATACTTGGGAAATGTTGATAGAAGACAACCATGCTCCTCACTTAAAACCCTTTTTGACTTTGTCTTTCCCCAGCTATCATACACTAATTAAAAATATAGTATATTCCCAATGTCTCCACTTGCTCATTTTCCCACTCAATTTCCACCTTTTTGGTACTTCTCAACTGGACATAATTTTGCCCCCAAGGGGACACTGGCATGTGTCTGACGACATTTTTGGTTGCCAACACTGGGAGGAGGGGAAGAGGTTACTGGTGTCTAGAGGCCAGAGATGCCGCTAAACACTGCCCCACAGGGCAGTCCCCTACAACAAAGAATTATTCGGCTCAAAACGTCAATAGTGCAGAGGTTGAAAGATCCTGCCCTAAATTTACTGTGGTTTATGCCTTCACCACTCCACTGGAAGCTACTCTCTGGCAAAGGTCACCATTGAGATTCTAGTTGCTAAATGCAAAAAAGGCCCTTATCTCGACCTTCTGCAGCATTTATAACTGGTTAACAATGACTGCTTTGTAATACCCTTAACATCTGTACATTCTTTCTCCTAGTTTTCTCTTCCTACCTCTCTGAACACACCCTTCTAATACCCTTTCCTAATTTCTCTTAAATATTTGCACTGTCCCGGATTCCACTGTAAACCCTCTTCTCTTTTCAAAATACACACTTATATAAGCGCATATTAGGACTTCCCTGGTGGCGCAGTGGTTAAGAATCCACTTGCCAATGCAGGGGACACGGGTTCAAGCCCTGGTCCAGGAAGATCCCATATGCTGTGGAGCAACTAAGCCTATGCGCCACAACTACTGAGCCTGCACTCTAGAGCCTGTGAGCCACAACTACTGAGGCCACGCACCACAACTACTGAAGCCCGCGCGCCTAGAGCCTGTGCTCCGCAACAAGAGAAGCCACCGCAGTGAGAAGCCCACGCACCACAACGAAGAGTAGCCCCCCTGCTCGCCACAACTAGAGAAAGCCTGTGCACAGCAACGAAGACCCAACACAGCCAAAAATAAATAAATAAATTTATATATTAAAAAAAAAGAGCATATTAACTATGCCTGGTTTTAACTACTACCTGTATTCTGATGATTCCCAAAACTTTTATTCTGAAGTGCAGCTTATCTTCAGACCCAATATTTAATTGGATTAGAAAAATACACTTAATGAGTGCTAGATAACACCCCCAAGGAACTAATGGTTTAGTTGGGGAAGCAGACATTTAACTAGAATTACTATAACACCTGTAATAATGCAAGGATTTACAGGGTACAAAGCAACACTGAAAGGTACAAAGCAAGTGAGATATGTAAGAAAGGTGTCAAAAATAAGATCAATGGGAACAGCATATTCTGGGAAGGGGTGGTGAGCATTCCAAGCTAGGGAGCAGCATATATCCAGCCCTGGAGGAATGAAAGGCGAAGAATTAACAGGAAGGAAACTTAGCTTGGTATGATGGGAGGCGAAGTGCAAAGTCTCAGGCAACAGAACAGTAGCTGGGCAGATAATCAGGACTGGCTTATGAAGCAGTCTCGTAGGCCATGTTAACGTGCTCAGAGTCTCTCCACTGGATGACAGTGTGTCGCTAGAGGTTTAAATCAAGAGTGATAGAGTTTCACTTTACTAAGATCAATCAGACAGCAGTGAGGAGGATGACAAAGAGGGGACCAAAACGGAATTCAAGGCAACTATTTAAGAGAAGAATGATCCAGGCAGAAGATGATGAGGGTCTGAAGCAAGGACAGGGGACTAGAGAGACGGGTATATACATTCAAGAAATTTTCATGGTAAAATCAATAGAATTTTGGGACCAGACTGGATTTAAGAGGATGTAGAAGATGACTTTCAGGTTGTGGGCTAAGGTTACTAGGTAGATAATGTGGACAAATAAGGGCCAAGTAGTTTGGGGAGGAAGGGTAAGGGAGGGTAATAATGTTACCACAAAAGCCTCCCGAGAGAGAGATCATGTGTGAAAGGCAGAGAACATTTCTGTCCAGGAGAACAGGACTGACAGTGACTCCTCACCATTCTGCAATCTATAAACCTCTTTCATCTTTCTTATTTATCCTTTTCATTTTGCATCCTCTCTTCTCTCTCCTGGATTCACTTCTGCTCCCATTTCTACCTCGTGAATCCTTCAGGTCCAAGCTTCTGTATTACCATCTTCTAAGTCCTCCAAGACAGGCAGCCTAAGCACTTACTCTGTCCCACTCCCAGAGCACCCTGTGACGCCTTCAGCACATCACGTTGTACTAGTTTTGGTTTGTTGTAGGCCTTTCTGATAGACAAGGAACCACATAGCAGGGACTCTGCCTTCAACCTTGTATTCCCATATTTTGCCACAGAGTGAGCCCTGAATGAATATCTGTTGATTTATAAATAAATAAATTACAATGTTCAGATTCGGGCCGTATGCCTCTCTAGTTACAAATTTTCCCAAAATTCTTATCCTCTATTGACTCTAACTCTCACCATAACAGATGATTCTTATTTCTTTATTTTACCTGTATTTTCTCTCTAGTCCTGTATTTCCAACTGTCCATGGAATATTTCCAAATTAGTTGCCCTTCCTGACTTCATTATTTCTGTTAATGGCTCACTCCCTTATCCAAACAGCAACAAAGTCTTATTGATCCTTCCTTTGTAGTATGTACTATGTTCATTTCTCCCTTGCATTACCACCCTAGTTCAAACGCTTACAGACCTTAAACTAAAATTTGGAAGTTACTTTAAAAGTCTCTCTGCTCCAGTCCCTTTCCTAACCAATTGTTTTATCCTTCTCCTGTTTAGAAACCATCACTGGCTTCCTACTAACCTTTTCCTACAGAAAAGACTCCACGTCCCTTAACTAGGTATTTAACTCCACCACATTTTCCCTGGACAGGTACTTCCAGCTTTATCATTAGACGCTCCCTACCTGAATCTTCTGCTCTAGCCCCAAGTGTCTAATCATTGGACCTTAAACGACATTTGCACTTGCCTGTTTTCATACTTGACTTCATGCTGCTCTTGTGACTAAAATGGTCTTACCCTTCCTTGATGCTTCATTTAATCCTGCTTTAAAGCCTTAAGTCTCATATGACATCAGTTCTTCTCTATGAAAATCTCCTTAACTTCTTCAGTCAGAATCATCTCTCCTTCCTCTGGGTTCTTATTATGCACCACGAATGCAGTACGAGTCATTATCTTTCCATGGTTATGTATGTCTTTTCCCCACAACTGGGACATAAAGATACCAGATTACCATGTCTAACCATCCCCATGGTGCATTGTTCACATAAGATACACGATACAGATCTTCCTTGACTTATGGCGGGGTTACGTCCCAATAAACCCATTGTTAAGTTGACAATATTGTAAGTTGAAAATGCATTTAATACAACTTACCTACCAAACATCATAGCTTAGCCTAGCCTACCTTAAATGTGCTCAGAACACTTACATTAGCCTACAGTTGGGCAAAATCATCTAACACAAAGCCTATTTTATAATAAAGTGTTGAACGTCTCATGTAAGTTATTGAATACTGCGCTGAAAGTGAAAACCGGAATGGCTGTAAGTAAATCAGCTGTTTACCCTTGGGATCGTGTGTCTGACTGGAAGCTGTGCTAACTGCCCAGCACCACCAGACAGTATCAACTGAGTATCACCAGCGCAGGAAGAGATCAAAATTAAAAAATTTAAGGTACAGTTTCTACTGAATGCATACTGTTTTTGCACCATCGTAAAACCGTAAGTCTGACTAAGTTGGGGACCATCTGTAAATACTTTTTTGATTGACTAGCCTTTGTGAACACAAATCCAGTCTTATCTTAAGTGATTATCCACGAATTCTATAGAACTTACCCAAATAATATGAGGAAATGAAAGGTCAAATGATCTGTATCAACTTTCTCTTCAAAATATGCAAGCCAGCCTTGAAAGGCTGCAATACTTCCACAAACTCAAAAACATGGACCCCAAGTGCAACCATGACAATCTATACTGGAGCACAAGCTGGGCTTTCATTTCAGGTGGGTTACCTCCTCAGCTTACCTGTGCAGCAGACTAACATATGTAAGGAAAGTCTCCCCATTCTCATATAAGATGTACAGGGGGTAAGCCAATACTTCATCTTTGCCTTTTTGTCCAAATATGTTCTTCGGGACTGCCGACAACGGCCCAAAGTCAAATGCAACTGCTGTCTCTCCTAGAGATGCGGTGTAGGCCCTTCTGAAAAGAGATTTTAAAACCAACTGGTTGGAAACGAAAACAGAAATAAAATGTCCAATAACAGCAGGTGGGGATGGAATTTGTATTCAATGGAGTGATAAGACAAAAAATTGTGATTATGAAGAATGTTAAACAACATTGGAAAATTCTCATAAAATTCAATGAAAGAAGTAGGCCATAAAATTATATAAAGTTGAAATATACAATCACACAAACAGTAAAAATACACACATACAGACATGCATAAACACAGAAAAGAAACAGGAAGAAAACACATAAAGATATCAACAGTTATCTCTAAGCAGTAGGAGGCATTCAGTCCATGAATATCTACTAGATATTACTAAGCGCTCAGTGCCTCTGGTTCTGGGAAACGTCAGTGACTTGAACAAAGGCCCCCCTCTAACGAGAGAGACGTCCACAGAGAAGCCAACCACATAACACAGAGCCAGAAGATGATGTTATGAAGAAAAATAAAGCAGGGGAAGAGAGTACTGATGGAGGTGCTGCTTTAGGTGATCTGGGAAAGACTCTGATAAGGTGCTATTTGAGCAAAGATTTGAAGGAAGTAAGGGAGCGAGTCTGTGGTCACGCAGAGAAGGAGCAGTTCAGGCAGAAGGAAGGACACATGCAAAGACCAAGGAGGGCGGTGGCAGGAGTGTCTGAGGAATGGCAAGAAGGCGGAGTGGCTGGAGCTCAGAGCCTGGGCAGCGGGAGCACTGAGCTGGAGGGCTGCAGCCAGCGGGCAGAAATCAATGGAGTGCGGAGAGCGGGGAAGTACAATGAGCTGATTTATACCGAAAAGTAGCACTCTGGCTGCTATGCTGAGGACAGACTACAGGAAATTTTAAAGTATTTCATTTTCTTCTTAATACTTTTTTTAGTTTTCCCAATTTTCTACAACAAATATACGTTACCTTTATAATCAGGAAAGACAAATGATAAAACATGCTGTTTTTGTATTTTAAAATTTAGTATAGTTTGTTATTCAAAAAGATTCCAGTTTAACACAAGGTTAATGAATATGGTTAAAATAAAACCACAATTTCATATAGCTGAGAAAGTCAACATCATTCCAAGCTGTTATAGGTACCATATCTTAGTTTCTTTATCACATGGAAAGGTATATGGTATCAGGAGGCAAAAAATGAGGAATCCCAAAATCCAGAATAAAAGAACTGCCTGAGTTAAACTAAAAAATTAAGACAATGAATGGAAACAAACAGACAAAGCAGTTATTTCAAAGAGACTTAAATACCAAGCCATCCAAACTTAACTGGAACTTAATGAATATAGTAATATTTCTAATAATGGTAGTAGGTATCAATTAATGAGTACTTACTCTGTGCCATGCTAAGCACTTTTTATGCATGATCTCATTTATTCTGTACAATAATCCAAGTAAGTGGTCACTACTTTTTATATTCATGGACTATACAGTCATGGAAATGACGCTTAGTGCAACTGAATAACTTGCCCAGATGCCACAGCTGACAAGCGGCAGAGCTGAGACTGGAACCCACCAGGTGTTGACGCCAGAGCCAAAGCTCTTAACTACTGCGTTTGCTCTACGGCCTCTCATCTGGACAGGGTGCCTGGCAAAGGAGGTTGGAAAGCAATGGAAATGCACTGCCGACACCAGAACAGGACCTATCAACTCGCAGAGGCAGGTATTTCCCCACTGTGGAGATGGATGGATGCGAGGTTAAGGAGCTGGTGCTATAAGACATTAAAATCATTGGACTGAAACTTTCAGTTGTGGGACTATTAAAGAGAATTAAAGTGGTCCCAGGCTGGTGGCAACCTCTGACTCCTAGCAGAAGCAGATGAAATTCTTCTCTGGAGGAACACACCCCCAACTCAGGCTCTCAACATTTCAAAGCATTAAGATCAAGTAAACATAAGTTCACAACGAGAGATCAGCAATCACAGGAAGAAGCGACCATGATCATGGGGCAGGAGGAAGAACACACACAGATTTAGATCCCCACCTCCCCAGGACTTCAGATACTGAAACTGTCACATACAGAATAGCTGTATATAAAATATTCAAAGGAATAACGGTTAGAAAAACAAAAATAAAGAAGATTATTAGATATGACCATCATGGAGACATGAAAAGAACTAAATGGAACTTCCAGAAATATTGCTACTAAAGGCTCCTCTCTACATGCACACACTGTGGGTGATCATGTGTGGTAATCACCGGAAAGACTGATCAGGAGGCCAGAGGAATGGGGTTTGTAAGTTCAAAGGGTGATTCTGTTAGTGGTCAAAGTAGCCAGGAACTTGCCCCTGTAGTGGGTAAGAAAACATAAAAGAAGCCAGGGTCACAGGAGAATCAGAAGGGCTCTCTACGTTCTGCTCCAGCTTCTGGGGTACTAGGTGCTGGGGGTCCAGCAATCTGCCCATCCACACTGAGTGAACAGCTGGCAGGCCTCCAGCCCAACACTCTCACCTTCCACCTTTTCTGTAACTTTGCAATATTATAATTCATTCTCTTATTCAAGATACAACAGGGAATAAATTTCAGCTATTCACATTTTTGAACTTTCTTGAAAAAAGACCAAGTTAGTAGTTATAGTGACATTCAGATTTGTAACTTTTCGTTACCTATTCATATCGCCTATTTTTGCTTATTTCTCACATTACCAAAAAGCATGCTAAAGGCACCTTTGGAAAATCTTGCAATCTGCTAAAATGCATTTATAATCCCGATAAACTAATTTTAAAAAATTTCATGACACAAATAAAAACTTACCCTTTATTGAGTATCAGACTTTCCTCTTCTGCTTCTGAAAGTACAATGACCTTAGTGGGTGTCTGGGGCTCACGTAGAGAGTAAATTCTAGCAATCAAAAGAGAAGAAAGCCAGTACTTAAAATTCTCTTTCATTTCCCAAAGTTCCTCTTTCCTTTCCATCTACTCAGTTCCTGAGAATTTTCCTACCAGTTATCACAACCATCTGCCAAAGATCTTGCTGTTACTGACAAAGTGGCCTACTTCATTTGTTCCATAACAACATAAGAGGAAGGTTTCCCTGGGACATGAAGAAATGTTCTCTACTCTAAGCAAAATGCCTCATCAGCCTTCCCCAACCACCACACCTCAGTCCTTAGCCATATTCACCTTGTCTAGTCATCTCACTACTGCCTCTAAGTTTGCCAGCTTCCCTTCAGTTATACCCATCTGTCTCTGCCTATGAGACACCCAATCTCATCAGGGAAGACACCATTTCTCACTCTTCTTTGTATACCAACTGGCCAGCACAGTGGGTGACTTTTAGCCTGCAATTTGTACATATTTGTGTTATATAAAGACACAATGTCTTCCCTGCTTTCTCAAGAGGTTAGTATAAAACTAAAAGAAATTTTCTTACCAAAATCATTTTATTTAAAATAAATTTGGGGGAAATTCCCTGGTGGTCCAGTGGCTAGGACTCTGCACTCTCACTGCCAGGGACCCGGGTTCGATCCCTGGCTGGGGAACTAAGATCCCGCAAGCCACACAGCGTGGCTAAAATAATAATAATAAATTTTCCCAGCATATATAGCTATTGTTAAAAGGAGAAAAAAAATTTTAAAGGCCAGTAGTATCATTGTTAGAAATCCAGTGTCCCTCTTAAAGTCTTTATCAAGTTAATCACTTATTTTGTCTGACCCCACAAAGAATTTTTAAACTTAGTTTGTTCCATTATCAATAGAATGTCATTTAATAAACGTTTTTAATGAAAATTTGATCCAATTGAACACACCATTCATTGTGGTCTTCCTAGCTGCCTACAAGCATTACTGACTTCAAAATACAAATAAGTCCTATAAATTGTAATGCGGAACAGTGAAAGGAAAAGTAAATGCAACAGGGCACTGAGTGGGAATTTCTTGTTGCCCTGAAACTGTCAATAGGGTCAAAGCTTAGGAAAAGAGTAGTGTTAAATACCCAATATTTTAAAAGGAATCTTCAATAACTGAGGCCAGATACCTCCTTTAGGGCTTAATGTGAGGAAGACCTAGACCTACACTATCTCCTCACAATCTCCTTTTCCAGCTTACATAAGACAGAAGGTGTCAAGAGTCCTTAAGAGTATGGTACGATGTTTGGAATTTGAGGGTCCTCCTTCTTTCTTTACCCCCAACTCCAGAGCCAAATGGGTGGGCAGGAAAGGCCCTAAAAGAACCAGCCAGATTTAGGGGTACCTGTAATAAGGGGAAATGGGTATCTCATTTCCTAGCTGAATGCCAGATGGGTTGTCAAAAACCACAGGCCACCAAGGCAAGGGAATTCTTGGGTGATTCTGACATGTCATATCCTAGGGTTGGGGGCATGTGAACACTCTATGGTATCTACTCTAAATATGGAAATTTCTGAAGGAGGTAGGCTGGGACAGCATAAGAAAGGACTATAGTGTAGTATGCCCAGTTCTGTGGCCCTTGGAGGGCAGGGAAAAGGACCTTGGCAGTTACCACGGCTCCATATGAAAAACCACAATGGTTAGGTCGAGAAGGCAGGAGATACCAAGTTTAGGGATAGTCCATCTTGACAGAGGGTTCAGGGCATGGACAGTTGGTAGAGTCAATGGGAAACAGAGCTCCTGAGTGATGGAGGGAGCTGAAGGCCAAACACTGCCCCTGAAAAAACCACACACCAATCTGTGCAGAGACTATCACATCAACAGAGGCCACCAGCAGCTGAGGGAACTAGATTAAACCAGGAGGAGGGATATGCCCCCTGCCCTTCACTGATGGACAGCCAGTTAGGTAAGATGTACGCCTCAGCTAGCACACTCTCTTTACCCCGCCATCGAGGAGTCAGACCCAGAGGAAGGAGGAACAGCTCTCCTCCTTACACTTCACCCCCTACCTCAAGGTGCTGGGGTAGAAAGAAGAGTCAAAGAGCAGATCATGCCCTCTCCACTCATTTCAGATCCCTCAAGGTCTGACCTGTGATAGGACCAGGATATAGTTTTGAAATGGATTTGAGATCAGAGTTTTAAACTGAACAGACTAAGTTTTAATAACTGAAAGTAACCAGAAATCTATGAGGTCTGTGTAAGAAGCCATTAAAGGATCAACCATTCGGCAGTAAAAGAAGATTTGGTAGAGCACAGTCAAAGCAGTGATTAGAAAAAATAAAACTGCAGGTATCTGTACATCAGTCAGTCTCCCCAACAAACTTTTTACATAAGGCAGATCCAGAAAGTTAACTGATAATATAATAGAGATCTCTGTAGGATTAGGGCATTTAATCATACAATGCAAAACCTGGAAGGGGCTTTAGTAAATGATCAAATGAAACCTGCTCATTTGACAAACTGGAAACTGAGGTGCCCAAGTTTTTAACATCCCGAAGACAGAAGTGACACTGGGACAAGAACTCAAATCTCTCAATTCCCAATTAAATGATCTTTCCCCTATGCTACATTACCTCCAAAAGAGTGGCACAATGAAAACAGTTTTAGGGAGATTGTCTTAATAGGTCAGCTTGGGAAAGGAGAGACTGGAGGCAGGGCCAGTTGAGAGGGAACAGCAGCGATTAAGGCACGTAAGTTAGGGCAGCTGGACGATTCTCACACGACTGAGAAGGGGTAACAACAGTCGTCGGATAAAGCTTTCCAGCATCTACTGACCCATTCAGTGGTACTTTGAGCTATTAACTGGCAACCAGAAAGAGAATCTTCCCACTCACAAAGCTGTAAGAAAAAAATGTACCTTATTACGTTGTCTGATGCTAACAGCACTACGTGGGGGTCCAGCATCTCACTCGGATACCAGGCAGCATGCTTTAGAGTCAGAGAGGTAGAACTGGTGAAAAATCTCTCAGCAACGGGAGTGGTGCTAAAATAAAGACAGCAATTTCCCAAAACCTGGATGAAAAAGCTTCTAAAGGAAAACCTATCTTAACACTCTTTGCTCTTCTTTCCTTCAAATTCCTTTCTCATGAATCTTGCTGAGACAGCATTTAAAGCATCTACCAACCAATATCAAAGAATCAAAATTAAAATATTTTCTAAATTGTAGAGTATATTATACTGTACTTTACAAGTAATTTTAGATACAGTATCTTACTTGATCCTTTTAGTAACTTTGTAAGAAAACTACAAGGGCAGCTATTATCACTCCTATTGTGGAAATGAGGAAACAGAGATTTAGAAAGGAAACATTTTTAAGGAGGCCCAACCTATGAATTGTGGAGCTAAAGGTGGGTTTCTACCTTATATTCTTTTCAGATCTTTCAGACTCTCATTTTTCAGGATTAATTGGAAAAGAAAAAAATACAAAAATAAAACTTAGTTATACTTATGAGAAAACTGTCTGGCTCACAGTTAATAACTGCTTTTAAAACATCTTATTTCAACCTACTTGAAAAAACAGCCTGACTTCCAATGAGACAGCAATGTGATAATTTAGGCGGAATAAAAGTACAACCCCACATATACTGTAAACACTATTACCACAAGAAGCCAGTGTGCAGACCATCTGGAGTATACTGATGTTTCAATAGTAGCAGAGTAAACATACCTTAAGAACCACTGGTCTTGAGCAATTTTTTGCATATATTACAAATTATACAGATAAACACTAAATGGAAATACAACTTACCTACAATTCACTGTTGATTTTCCACCTTCAAATTCAGAATTCTTCCCCCACCTTTTAGGTAATTCTAATATCATAAGTCCTTTTATTCCTATAAGTGCTACATGATGTTGTGTTGGACTTAACAAGACTTGATAGACTTCAAACAGGGGTGGATTTATGCAAAGCAATCTCTGAAAATTAAAGCAAATGAGTCAAAATAGTTAATTTTAATGCAAATATATATGGCAGTTACTTGAAAGCACAGTACCATTTTAGTTTTCTATAATTGTAGTTTAATGAAACATTCTGGGTAAGTACTAACACCTCAGCCATTACCTGATGAAATATTTTTTAACTATTTAGATTGGAATATTATATAAAATGCATCAGGTTTCCCTACTTTGATAAATACTACATATAATTCCCTTTTTATGATCAAACTCCAGACTACCACTTCAGCCTCAATTCTCCACCATTCCCCACTTGTACTTTATACTCCCAACAGATTAACTTGTATTTCTGGGAAATCATCATACTTTGTTATGTCTCTGTGTCTCTGTACAACTATTCTTCCTGCAATGCCCTCATTTTTCTTTTTTAGCTGGCTAAAACATTCTTGGAGACTCAGTTCCTATGCATTTTCCTCCCAAGAAAGTATCCCTGACCTTCTGGCCAGGAACTAATGCATTTTTTTCTGTACTCCTATAGCACACCCTAGATAATTCTATTATAGTACTTACCACCCTGCATTCTAATTAGCCTTTTACCTGCTCATCCCACACAGCTAACTACGAATTACTTGAGCTCTGTGTCTTTCCTCTCTGTATCTTTGGCATAGTATATGGCATGTTGCTAACTAACTCTCAATATATGTTTTAGTGACCAGACAAATGAAGAACTCAGAAGTACTAGTAAATGATAATTACTTCTATAAATAGTACAATAAGATAGAGAATGGCTTCAAGAGCTTCTGCAACTAAAATGCTGCTTTACCGAAGCAGATTTGACATTGAACAGTGATATTTTCAGGGGATTCTGTTAAGCTGTTTGTCTCATATGCCTTCAAAAAAAAAAAAAGTACTTCTATTTCTTCTCTCATGAGCATCTCAAATTCCCATTTTCTTTTCTTTCTATTTTCAGTAATAAACCATGAGATTACCAATGTATTGCTTATCCTTAAGTAGAGAGAATCACCCTAAATCAAAATCTTTTTAGACAAGACTGTTGAATATAATGTGATTTCAATTGTTACTGATGTCTGTAAGTGTGAAGTTTCTTTGTTTTTGTTTTTAGCTGCCCTTTGCTGATTCTAATCAAACTGTTTTTTCTCCGGTCAGTGGTTCTTTCCTTCTTTTCCCATCTTCTCAATCTTCTTCCTACTTGATTCTAATGATCTACCTCAAATCAAACACCACCTTTCTCCTGCTATGCATACAATCTAATCTAATTACCTAGGTCACCTGTGATAATCACATTATTTACGTGGGCTTTGTTTGTTTTGTTTTGTTTTTTTGGTTTGATTTGGTTTTTAAAGTCACTACTCATGCTTTCGTTTTGCCTTTTTGGGGGAGGGGTTTTTTTGTTTGATTTGGTTTGGTTTTTAAGGTTACTATTCATGTTCTCATTTCACTGAAAGTTGCAACTCATGCTAAACTGCTTCCTTGTCTATCTCTGAGTTTTTGACATTTGGAGGATTGAAGGTCATTCAGACAGTTATCAATATGTACTGAGGGTTTACAGGTTCCAAGCACACTGAAGTACTGGGGATACAAAAGTAAGGCGGACACAGCCCCTGCCTTGGTGCTTGCACTCCAGAAAAGAAGTCAGACAATAAATTAACAAGTATAAATAATTTAATCATGACTGTGCTAAATTCTGCATAGCAATATAGGGTGCTATTGTTAATACTGTGTGCTGAGCATCTAACACTTACTCTTATAAACTGAAATTTTACAGTCAGTAGTTTGTGGGCTTGTGACCTGTTTTCAAAACTGCAGAAACAATGCCAGCACCTTATTCAAATCATTTCTCATCAGCAAGCATCAAACAACGGCACACGATATATGTATGCCATACGTTAGAATGGGGGCCAAATTTTCTTATTTTGTAATCTTTAAAAGACGTGAATCGGCTTATTACAAATAAACGCTTCCATAAAGCAATGTTTAATCACAAGAAGTCTGTAGTACTTTCTGATCACACCTACTTTCACATGCTGTTGGCTTCTCAGAAGCCAGCAAAAATCTCTTTCAACTCTGGGGATGGCCTAATTTTTTGAAAGAGCTAACAGGGAATTCCTCCTCCATGTCAGGCACGAAGCTTGTTGCTTTCAAATCAACCACCCGACGTGATGCTCCCAACAATCCCAAGAGAAAGTTAGGCCTGTCCCTGTTATTTTATGAGTGTGACGTCACGACATCGGATTCTCGGGACCAACCTCCTAAAAAGAGCGAGTGCACCCACACTCTTAAGCCTCTTACCCCTGCTTTGTTTTTCTTCAGAGCACCTGCGCCACTGATGTTTTACTGTTACTCCATGGTCTCTCCCTTCCTCCCAGACCCCGCGAATTTAAGCATCTGGAGCGCAGGCGTTCCCTGTAACAGTATCCCGCGCAATGTCAGAGTCAACGAACGTATGTGGAAGGAGTGAAATATGCGTAGAGAGGGTTCAAAAGGTTCTGCGGCCACGCTACAGCGAATGAAAATAAGACTTTTCCACTCGCAGCTGGACGCCCCCCAAAAGGACGTCTGCTCACCCTCGCATAGCACCCCGCCCAGCAGACGAAAACCAGCCAGGATGGGAAGGGGAGGCAAACGCTACTTCAGATCCCAGCTGAGGGTCATTTTCCAGATTAGCCTGGCCGTACCTGGTACTGGGAGAGGGGGGACTCCTCACCGGCGCCGCTGGGGTCCAGAAGGCGCACGACTAAGAAGCAGCTGCCTTCTCCGTCCCATAAGAAGAGCTCTCCGCCGAGGCCCAAGACCAGGTTTCTCGTCAGCAACTGCGGCGGCGAAGGCAATGATGAAGAAGCCGGCTTCTCGGCTGCGGCTAGGCTCTGGTTTTTCCGTCCTTCCTGGAGCCGCAAGAACACGGCATGGTCAGGGAGCCAGGCCTGCCACAGCTCACAGTCCCCCGCCGCTCCTTCGGCGACCGCCATCTTGGCCCAACAGCTCTCGTCGGCCCAGTTGCTCAGCCCGCCGCTGAGGGCAGCCAATTCGCTTCCAGCCGTCCACTGCTTCGGCCAGTCATCGAGCAGGGAGCCCGGAAGCACGAGCAGGGCTAGGGGCGGGGCGGGGCGAAGGTGAGGCCAGCCCATCAGGTAGCGTCATCGCCAAAACAAAGCCAATCACCAGTCAAGCCTATTCTGAAGCCAAAGGGGGCGGGACGAGAAGGTCAACATGCCAGTGCCTGCTTAGAGAAAGCTTTGGGGTTGCGGGAAGTCTAGTAGCTGGGGGGCAAAGCGCCTGAGACCTGTGTATCTGATTGCTTATTGGACACCTCCACCTGGATAAACCTAAACATCTAAAACCTTCCCTCAAGACTTACCTCTCTCAATCCAGGTTGAGCAGAGCTCACAAATGTCACTTCCTTAGTCTCCCATTCTGGGGTTGCCCAAGCCTGTCTCCGAGTGGGGCCGGCCGGAAGGACAACGCTTCCCAGAATTCCCTACGATCTGGTGCGACCGGCACGCAGGAACTACAACTCCTAGGATTCTGCACGCGCCCCGGGGGCGGGGCCTTCTGGCGGCGACCCCCGCGAAAAGGAGATGGCAGAGGGATCAGGGTCTCGGCGTCGCTCGCTGTATAAACTGGTGGGCTCGCCGCCTTGGAAAGAGACTTTCAGGCAGGTGAGTGTGGGGTTTGGAAAGCCTTGGCCGGGCTGTCGTCACTCCCCTAGTCCGTCCCGGCAACCGCTCTCCTCCGTGCTTTTCCTTCAGCCCAGCCGGGTGAAGCAGGTGTCCGTGGAGGTGGACCTGGAACCCGGGCCTCTCGCCTGTAGGTCCGGGCCTCGGCCACCGCCCGGCCACCTCCTGGAGTTTCTGTTCCTCTGGGTGTGGCGTTAGCCCGGGCCGGCCCGGTCCCAGGAAGCCTTCCTTTTGGACTCGGGTTTGCTTTCAGTGTGAAGTGTGATCGCGACTGCACCTCTGCACTTCTACATCTCTACGGTGGCACCACCATCACCCGCTGATGTCGGGTCGGTGGACACCAGAGAGGCACCTTGTACACTCACCGCAAGCGAGAGAGACGTTATGTCTATTCCACAGAGGAATAGAATAATTAGACATTATTTCTTTTTTTTTTTCTTTTAATTTTAAATTAAACTTTTTATTAAAATAATTGTCAATTCACTGACAGTTTTAAGAAGTAATACAGAGACATCTGTGTACTCTTTACCCAGTTTCCCCCATTGGTAATGTCTTGCAAAACTGTAGTACAATATCACAACCAGGGTATTGATACTGACACAATATACAGACCATTTCCATCACCACAAAGATCCCTCATATTTTAATTTTTATAGCCACACCCATTTCCTTTCCATCCCCTTAATCTCTGGGACCCACTCATTTGTTCTTCATTTCTATGATTTTGTGTTTTTAAGAATGTTATATAAATGGGCTCATATAGTTAGACATTATTTCTAATTCCGGAAATTATTTCTCTTCCTATTCCAAACTGTTTCTTCTGAGCCTGTGTAACTAAGTCTTAGCAGAGTTGTAGACGACGGTCAGTTCTGACCTATCCTGAGCTCAGTCTGGTTCCTGTAAGTACTATGGCCTGTCTTTCCAGGAATCTCTGAAGTAGTGGATATATCCCAGGAAAATAATCTGATGCTAGAAATGACTGTCGACAGCAGGATTTCTCAGTCCTGGTTCTTGACATTTTGAAGACGATAGTTCTTTGTTGTGGGGTGCTGTTCCGGGATTGTAGAATGTTTAGCAGCCTTCCTAGCCTCTACCTACTAGATGTCAATAACCCTACAGCTAGAGCTGTGACAACCAAAAATGTCTCCAGTCATTGCCACATGTCCCCTAGGGGACAAGATTGCCCGAAGTTGAGAAACATCGTACAGGATGGCGGCTACGAGAATCATATCTAGAGTAGCAAGAATTAGGAAGCAACCTAAGTGTCCTGTTAGCACAGTGGATGCAGCGCTATTATCACCCAACCATTAAGGAAGCTGGCATCAAAGATGGACTATGAAGTATGTCGATCTGGAAATAACGTGACCCAAGCATTGTAATTTCACCCATCTACATGTGGATAGGGCTGGAGAGGAAGGTGCCAAAATAACAATAGTTGGGATTAGAGTTGAAATTTTGTGTCTATAAAATTCCTTTAATGTTTTAACAACTAATCTAAGAGGTGTTTTTTGTTTGTTTGTTTTTGACGGAATTGCCTTTACTCTCCCCTCACCTCTTTCTCCTTCTTCCAAGGGATGCCTGGAGAGAATGAGAAAGAGCCGGGACAGGCTCCTGAACAAATATCGGCAGGCTGGAGGCAATATGTCAGGAGGACCTCAGAACACCTTTCTAGTGCAGGAGGTGATGGAAGAAGAGTGGAACGCTTTGCAGTCGGTGGAGAGCTGGCCAGAGGCCTTGGCTCAGGTCAGGCTGGGATATGTGTTTTTAGCACGAAGGATGCCAGTGTCCTCTCTCTGCCTATTTCCCCAAGTCCTCTAAACCCATCCACCCTCCAGCCCCCAATCAGGATTCTAACGGCCTCTCACCCAGGTTCTTCTACCTTTATCGTTAGACTCTTCTAGATTAATTAATGGTTCATAAATACCAGGCTGTCGACCTGCTGCATCATTGCATCGTAATCACTTATGAAACTAAAAAGAAAGAAATTTCACTCATTGGCTCCACCCCTGGAACTTTTGATTCAGTAGGCCTGAGCTAGGAATCTCTCTTTTTAAAAAGGTCTCCAGGAACTTTCTGGTTCTAATCTCAGCCAGGGTTAGGAACTGGGTGTGGATAGGAGACCATTTACCCTGCATCAGGAAGAGCACTGGATTGGAAGTCAGTACTGGAATTCTGATCCTGGTTTTGCTATTGACTCTTAACTCTGCCTCGTTGAGCTTTAGTTTTCCCATTTGTAAGATGAAGAAGATAATGTTGTCGGTATTGTGAGGACAGTATAAGAAACATGTGGGAAGCTGCTTTGAAAACATCAAGGCTCTCTGTAATAAAGAGGCATTATTTGGTGCCTTCTATGTGTCCTACATTGTGCCAAATGTTTGAGTTACATAATCACAATTAGTGCGCACAGTAACCCTCTCAGGTGGGTTTTATTCCCACTTTACAGAGGCCCGAAATGAGGTTGACAGAGGTTAGGAACTTTCTAATGGTCACAGAGCTTTAGCAGAGCCATATACTTAGCTGCTACCCTATACTGTCTCCCCCAAATGTGGTACCATTATTTTGTCACTGGCTGGTTTAATCATCTGTTGATGCTTTCTCAGCATGGCCACGTTACCGCATTGTCGGCACATTCTACAGAAGGACTGGGTTGATTTCCTCAGTTAAATCTGTGTTCTTCAAGCTAGGCTCCAAGTGTGAATCATTGCGGGTCTTGTCAGCTGATCGTAACTTCAAACCTCTGCTGACCCTACTTTCTCTTGCAGTTGGAGGAGCCGCTGGACCTGGCCGTGCTGGAGGAAATCCAACAGGAGCTGATTGATCAAGGTGAAGTCTAAGAATAGTTCTTCCTGCCTATATCTCTAGCTGCTCTAATGCTGATGTTTTTTTTCTGAACAGAATGTTTTTAACTCATTATTTCCATCTTCAGTCGAGTGTCCAGAAGTCTCTGTTTTTACTCTAAGGTCTTGGCTGTCTGACTTCCCAATAATAATAGTCTTCATTGTTTCCAGGCCTTGTGCTCAGACCTCTCCTTCCATGCTATGGTTCTGTCCTTATGATACTCCTACCAGGTAGCGTGAGACAGAAGAGAGTGGTGTCTTACACAGGTTGCACAGCTGGTGGTGGAGTTGGGAAGTAAAATCAGTTTTGTGAATCCAGTTCCCGTGTCTATCCTATCCGGCAGTACCTCTCTGTTAATAGATTAGTAGTAATCCTGTCACCTTACAGGATAGTGCATGATCAGATCTCTCGCGCTACCTAATCTAAGTACCTTCTCTTGTATCTGTTCTTTACTGACTCCCCAGGGTCTTGTGAGCATCCCCTTCCTGCGGAATCATAGCGCCACAGGGTGCATAATTTAGCACCTTATATAATTAAGTCATTTATTTCACATAGCCCTATCTTGATTAGGCTTAGCTTTTGTCATCTGTTAAGTAGAGATAACAGACTGACTCTGTAAAACTACAAAACTATTTGTAGGCTTAAATAATATGTGTAGACCTAGAGCAGTGCCTGGCATATAGAAAGCTTTCAACACACAATAGCTATTATCTTGAGGATGCAAGAGCATGAACTCTTGGCCTAGACTGCTAAGATTCACTTCTCAGCTTTACCACTTTAACTTGTGTGGCACTGGGCAAAGCACTTAATCTCCCTGTGCCCGTTTCCTCATCTTTAAAATAAGGAAGTAGTAGTGAAGAAGTTAATATATATAAAGAACTTAAAACAGCATTTGACACATAGTGCTATGCAAACGTTAGTTATTATGATTGGCGTGTTGACTCCAGTTAGACTGTATATTCCTTGATTTTAATTCTTTTTTCTTTTTCATTGATTTTCTCTTTACCCTCACCTGCAAAACCTATCTTAGTGGTGAGACATAGGACTCACTAAATATTTCTCTTGGGGTATATTTAATTAAAAAATCTGTAGTGATAAGAATTTGCTGTGTTCTGCCATACTCAGTCATAAGGAACCCTCTAGAGTAGAGGTTGGCAAACTTTCTGTGAGGGGCCAGATAGTAAATATTTAGGCTATTGCAGCTACTTAGTTCTGCTGTTGTAGTGTGAAAACAGCTATAGCCCATACATAAACCAAATGAGTGTGGCTGTTCCATTACAACTTTACTTAAAAAATGGAAGGTGGGGGACTTCCCTGGCGGTCCAGTGGTTAAGACGCCACGCTTCCACTGCACGGGCACGGGTTCGATCCCTGGTCGGGGAACTAAGATCCTGCAGGCCCTGTGACATGGCCAAAAATTTTTAAAAAATTAAAAATGGGAGGTGGGCTGGAATGGCCTGTGGGCTGTGGTTTGCTGACCCCCGCTCCGAAGTCTAGATGGTGAGCTCATCGAGAGCGGGGACCAGCCTTTTTCATCTCTGCACCCCAGGCCTACTAAGTACTAGGGCTTGTTGCGTGTTTGCTACACGCGTTCTGAACAACACAGAGCCTGAGTCTGTGCACACTGGCGAGCGGCTCACCTTAGACTCAGCCAGGTGGGCCTGGCGTCCGAAGCCGGCAGCGTCCGCGTTCTCCCGCTGCCCCTGGGACCCTGGCACTCTTCATCTCTGCTCCTGTGGCCTCTGGAGATGGGTGTGCAAGTTGTCTGTCTCTCAGCCTCATCACTTCACAAGGAGAGACAGACAGGAGGGGAAAGATCCAACAAGATGAAGCCTGAGCAGTAAATATCTAGCGATTGGTAGTGTGATTTTGCCCGCATTTTTCTCTCGTGTGGATGACGCCTTTGAAAGGGAAGCTTAGCGCTCAGGACAGGGCGACCCAGGTGACGTGCGGTGAAACACGCCAGCTGTCCTTTGCCTTGCAGAACAGTCCATCATCAGTGAGTACGAGAGGAGCTTGCAGTTTGATGAAGAGTGTCTCAGCGTCATGCTGGCTGAGTGGGAAGCAAACTCCCTCATCTGTCCTGTGTGTACAAAGTAAGAGTTTTCACAACCTTTTCGGCGTTATTTGTTCCCACCCCACACTCCAAGGTGAGTGGAATTTCCCCCCAAGCCTATTATCTGGGAAGGTTGGGGGATCCAGGTCTGCTGGCCGTAATGCTCTGGGATCCCAATTCTGCTTCCAGGTACAATCTGAGAATAGCAAGCGGTGTGGTCATGTGTCAGTGTGGCCTGTACATCCCATCTCATGTGAGTGTTCCTCACACAGATCGTGTCACCTCTGCACACATCTCCTCCCAACTTCATGTTCAGTTCACACTGGTAGCTTGCAGTCATCCATGGTGAGAATACAGACAGCGTATTTGTGAGGTACTTATTTATGTACCGCTGCTTAAGAGCTTTATAGAAAGCCCAGTTTAGAACTGGAAACACTTGTATCTGATTGCCATAAAAATTTTCCATATATGAAGACCCAGCTGTATTCAGAATTTTAAGTGTCAGTGGTCTTAAAATATAGGAGCCCTCTTATCTGACATGATGTGGCTAAGTTTGCCAGTTCATTGAAGTGGTAAATTATACAAATGAAACATTTTATAGGAAGTTTTAAACATATACACTTATTTGCCAGTCCTTGAGCGAGGCTCTGCTGATTGGAGAGCTGAGGGGTTTTTTGGTTTTGTTTTTTATAAACTGCTCTTAAAGCGCATAGTCTAGCATTTCCTGTTTTGTTTCTGTAAAGTGCATCAAGAAGCTGAGTGTACTTCAGGATTTTTCCTCCCCATCTTTTACCTAATTCAACACTTTTTTTATGGACTCATCTTTTTGACTGTTTCTTCAATATTCCACTTATCACAAAAACACAACTTTGTTTCATTCTCTTATTTCATTGGTTTACCTAGTAGATAATTAAATCAGTCAGTTACAATAGCAAGTTCAATTAGCACAAACAGACGTAGGACCAAGCAGCACTGGCTCTGGTAAGGGTACACTTGGCTGGCAGAGGCAGAAACACAGGGAGGCTGGGAAGCCTCCCAGCTCTGGACGTTCCCGGTGGGTGAGCAGCAGTGTTTACGGCAGGAGTGGAGAGCGCTGGTCCATCTGGAGAGGCGGCGAGATGGACGTTATTTAAGAGAGCCTCTCAGCACGATCATGAGCGCTTTTAAAGGTCCGAGGAATCAAGCCATCACAGCGAGCCATAGTTACAGGATGGTATGAGGAATCGGGATTTTCAGCCTGTTGACTATGAGACGACTAAGGTTAGCTTGCAGTTTAACTTTTCTCTTTTTCAGTCTCCAGAGATGACAGAGCAGAAGTTTCGCGCCTGTTTAGAAGACAGCGTGAACGAGCACGGCGCACATTGTCCCCACACGCCGGCATTTTCGGTCACTGAAGGAACGGAGGAAAAGTCCAGTCTTCTCATGAGCTGTCCGGTAAGCCTCCCACAGGACCCAGCGGTAAAAGCGGGTCAGTGAACGGGTCAGTGGTTGGTTTTATTCCCACCCTGGTAGAAATAGCTGACAAAGAGCTAAATGTTTAAAAATGCAGTTTATTCTCTGAGGAACTTTACTTGCATAGAGAAGTGAAGTCACTCCAGTGAAAAAGGCCAATCATTCCCTGAAAGGGGAAGGGACAGAGGCAGCCCAGGTCGTGGAAGGAGCAGCACACATGTCACTACTGGTTACAACTTTTAACCATATACTGAGATCACTTTTGTGACTGGAATAGAATTTAAGCTAACTTTTTTCTGTTTCAATTCAGGCTTGTGACACTTGGGCTGTGATCCTCTAGAGCCAACCCTGATGCACACGATCTACTGGGTTGGAAACAAGTTCTGTCTTGAGAAGGGGCCTTGTAAATACAGATCTTTCGTTTATAACTTATTTTGTATTAAAACGTTTCAAAGTCTTCTTCTCTGCTCTTTGTGTTTCGTAATGCAGATTGAAAGGGAAGGAGTAGAAATAGAAAAGACAAATCACCTTGGAGATTTTATTGTCCATCATTATGTTATACAAAAATCTAGAAATAACAGGTTTGTAGAGAAGAAATGGTAAATAAGAGGCAACAGAAATAAGTTAATATTGAATTATTTTCCATGATATTGGGATGAAAACCATTTCAAAGCATGTGGGGCTGGCTTCAGAGTAGGTGTTGTTCAGTGGCCAAAGCCTGCCGTAAAATTAAGGTGTTTGGCACCTTGTCTTCTCTATTGGCTTTTGACAAAACCTTTGAGGTCTTCGAGAAAAGTAATGTACTCCTGGTGCTCCAAGGCTGTGCTGAGCTCTACCAGCTCATCAGCGAAAGTGTTGTCCACCCCTCGGTCCGCAAGGAAATCCATTAGGTGGTCGTATAAGCCCTATAAGGAGAAACATTAGTTAAAAAAAAGAGAAAAAGGCACCCGAGACACTTATTAAGGTGCTTCTTCGTGTGGCCTTGGACTAGACCCTCCCCTGCAAGGCCCCAGAGCAGCACCACCCTATCGAGCACTCACCCAGTCCAGGGAGTCTGTGCTGAGCGTGTAATTTGTGTCCTTCCAGTCGGAATTGCCGGTGGACTGAAAGCTCACTTCCTTGATGGAGAAAATGTCACTCTGGTCCTCCTCTTCTTGTCCGATCTGACAAGAGACAATATTTGGGGAGAACTGAAAGGTTTCCCAGGACAAGCCAGCCTCATGCAAAGAAAAGGGACTATTTAGAGCTTGAAACTCAGATTTTAACCTTGCTCCCTCACCCGCCCCCCAATCTTCCCAGTTTTGCTGGTCTGAGCTAGAAAATGTCAGCATCAGCTAAATGGGAGCAGGAGGGTCCCGGAGGCCCTCCTTGTCCCCAGGGCTGCCGGCACTCCACTCTGCGTACCCCGGAGGCCCTCCTTGTCCCCAGGGCTGCCGGTGCTCCACTCTACGTACCTCATCTTCTGGATAGTGGCAGTCCAGCACGAGGGCCTTGTTGCTACCATCCTTTACAACTTCAACCACAAAATTGGGAGTGGACGTCAGTTCAGGCTGGGGAGACAAGAACGAGTCAGTAAATGTCTCTGTTGGCAGGGGTCTGGACCGAAGGTCTCAGTTCAGGCGGTCTGATGGCCACTGCTATGCTACGGTGTTCCCAAATAAGGAGCCTAGGATCTTTTAACACAGAGTATTAAAGCCACGTACCAGCTTGTTCAGACAGACTGGGCTGAACCCATCCTGTGGATCCTTTCTAGAGTTGTAGACTATGTTTTGGATGGCAGAGTATCGTATATTTAGTACAGCATTTCACTTCTATTAGCCACGCTACTTGTTTAAAGAACATACAAGGTTACATATTAGAACCTAATACATACTAGGTTCTAACCTAATTCTACAAGGTTAGAATTAGGAAATCTGAACTCTAGCCCCAGCGAGAGTGCCAATTAACTTAATCTCCTTGGGCCTTTTTCTACATCCATACACTGCAAAGCTGGCCTAAAGCGCCAAAATCCCTTTCCAGCTGTTTCGGGATCTTCCTTTATTACAGCCCAGGACCAGAGGCTGGTGCCTCTGGCTAAAGCAGAGCAACCCCGCCTTTGAGGGTGAGCCAGCCAGGGTGTGTGCCGGGGTGGGGCGGTCCTAGTGCTGGGCCAGCGCTCCAGGGAGCTGAGCTGGGTCGTGAGACAATACCATGCCAACCCAGCCAGAAAGCCTGCAGACCCTGTGGCCCTCACGCTGGCTGGTTTCTAGGCTGGGCACACTGCTTCCTAAAATGTTTGAAGACTGAGCACCATCCAGGTCCAACCAAGAAGGGCAGCACCTTAAGGAGAGACCCTGCCAAAGTCTCTGATGCCCCTACCTGGTGTTTGCTACCAGCCTGGGACGTGTTAGAGCATTCCTCACTTGGAAACGCGCCAAATGATAATTTACCTCCTGATCATGGGAAGGGTTAAGACAGTTTCAATTCCTTTCTGTTAAGTGAACACAGGGCAAATTATAAAGCCTAAGCCTAAAGGTAACAATTTACTTTGCCCCTGGGAAAGAAAAGGGGCAACACAGTTCTGGTGCTCTACAAGAAAAGGCCCAGGGATGGTTGTCCTTTGCCTTCTCTCCTAGTGTTAAGAGAATTTAAACAAAACAAAAACCAATGCTCCTTCGCCAAGCCTCCAGGATTGCCTGTAAGAACTAGGAGGTTCAGGCTGGTTACAGTGTTACAAACTTACCTCCTGTTCTTCAACCTTCTGCCCTTCAGAGGGTTCCTCCTCCCCATCATATGCGGGTGGAATGCTATTGTTAATGTTGAAAGTGACAGTGACCCTAGAAAGGCAAGAGAAAACACAACAGAGGATGTCCTCTTAACTGAGGAGTAAATACTGAGGCTTGCTACAGTTAAAAACGCTGCTGAAACAGTGCACCTCTGATGTGCAGAACTTCCAAAAGGCGGGTGCCTGCATCCCACCCACAGATAGATTCAGCAGGTCCGAAGTGGGCCTACTACGTGTTGGCTGCTGGAAGCCAATTAGGCACTTGTTCCTCAGCCAAATACAGTCATGTGTGAGCTCCTGTCACCAGGCCAGCATCCAGGGCTCACTGCCAACCTGTGTCCACTGGCTACCTCCTGGCCACAGCCAACTGACACTGCCACCCTCGTCTTTCCAGGGCACCTTCCAGTGGTGAGCAGCTGAGAAGCTGGGGGCAGGGGGCAGAAGCCTCCTTTAAAAGCTTTTCTCCATTAGAAGAAAATCTGCCCGAGAGGAAGGGAAGAAGGAGCAGTGGAGGCTGTGGCATCAGCTGAGGGTGGAGAGCAGCCCCGGCCCCGTGAAGGGGGGGCCTCACAACGAGCAACGCTTGCTGGGGAGCTCCCTGGTGGTCCGGTGGTTAGGACTCAGCGCTGTCACTGCCGTGGCCTGGGTTCACTCCCTGGATGGGGAACTAGGATCCTGCAAGACACAGGGCACCGCCAAAAAAATAAAAGAACATGCTGCAGGACAAGCGCATTCCTCAGAGCAGTTGTGGGAAATTTTATCCTCACAAAGCAGGCCACAAACACCAACTAATGACAATTTTAAGTTGCAAGAACCTTCACCTGACATACCATGTTCCAAGATTTGAATCTAAAATTGAGAGATCTGGAACGAGCACTGTGGGGTTGCAGACAACAGTACACTGTAACCACTCCCCTCTGGAGCTGTGCTCACTGGCTGCCTTGCCGGTGCGAGGTTTGAGGTTCAGCCACAAAATCTGTCTACTCTGCAGCAGTGCGGACCAAGCTGACGGCTGGGCACAGAAATGCAGTTATGTTCATTAGAACATTACTTATAATGGCCCCAAACCGCCTATGACTTACCCCAGGAAAGTGGTTTAGGTCACGTTACAGAATACATGATTGACCTATGAGGGGAAAAACACTACACCACCAAAACAAAACAAAAAAACCGGAACCCTACTTCACAGCATATACAAAAATTCACTCAAAGTAGATCACAAACAGCTTAAGCAGGTCAAAGTCTTCCCATCTTTCTCATGGTGACCCTTACTATACAGCAACCCCACCCTCATCTTGCTTTCTCAACTATAAACAGAGTAGGGGCTTTGTTTTCCTCAGCCAAAGCCTGTAGTATAGTAAGTCAGCATTGCAAATCTGAGATTCTGTCAGTGCTGTCAGAATTTCTGAATTTGCGTGCCTAGATTTAGGCAAGGCATAGCTTCCCTCACCAGCAAGGGTTTAGTGACTGACACCTCTACTGGTCCAGCAGGCTCCCAGCAACGTGGCTTCGGTGCTACTTGCTTATCATCTCCTTATTAACTACCACAGCACATAAGTATGCAGTGAATGTACGACCTGGAGCTTATGAAGTTATCCAAATGAATCCTACGATCTCTCGGAAACCACGTGTCTGTTAAGTACCTGCCTTAACTAAAGGCTGTTGTGGATGAGTCAGGGCAGGTCCTGCAGGGTCATGGATTTGGTTCCCTGGAGTTCATAGGCCCCCGGTACTTACTTTTCTCCAGCAACTTTCCGCAATAATTTGGCTTCTGTCCCATTCACTTCCAGCTCCCAACCTCCAGACATCTTGGGGAGAGACTTATACTTCTGAATCTTCTTTTCCTCCTTAATCTCATCTTTGAGGAATTCAACAAAAGCTTTGTCCCCTACAATGGAAATAAGTTACAGAAAGAGCCAATCAGTCTAAAACGGAAAATGACCCAGGTTACTACAACCAGAGACCTGGATTTGGGCTGTTTCTAATACTTCTGCTATTAACGGTGGCTCTGGGAACTTAATGCAACTCACATCCATTAAGTCTCAGTTTCCTCATCTGTAAAAATGCCGTAAGCTATCAGTGGGAAGCTGAGCTCGGATTCTGGAAAAGTGATTCCCAACAATGAACTCCTTACCACGTTTCAAAATAAAGCAAGAAAAATTCGCAATTACCCTCTTTCACTTGCCAACAGACAACACCACGCTACTCCCAACCGCGACCTTGGGCTTTCGCAAAGTTCCATTTTCGAGAGACTGAGAATAGAGTCGGCCTCCAGGGCTTTACAGCATCTCTCCCCGCAAGGTGAAACAGAGGTGGGGGAAGACGGGAAATGCGATCACGCGTAGGTTTAACCCGCTGGTCGCCGATCAGTGGGAGAATGTTCTGGACTTCGGGGGAGGTTCTGGGCTGTCCACGCGTGGTCTACACTTCCTCGTCCTGGACTCCCCGCACCACCCAGGCCCTGGCCCCTCACGCCCCCGGCCCACGTGCACGAGTCTTACCTTCGGTGTGCAGTCCGCCGCAGCCGCAGCCGCAGCCGCAGGGCCCCCAAGGCCGCAGGAGACCGGGCAACTGCACCGACCCCGCGCGCACGCTCAGCAGCCCGAAGGGCCGGGCGCACGGCCTGGACGCGGGCTGCAGCAGCGGCAGGGAGGGCGCGGCGGCGCGGATGCCAGCGACAGCGGTGCCCAGGACGCGGGGCACGCAGCGCAGCAGCGGCAGCATTTTTGCAGCGGAGGCGGCGGCGGACACGTGCAGATACGAAACACAACTCTCGGCAAGAGCGACGACTCTTTGCCACTGCGCCCCCTAGATCTAGGGCCGCCGCCGGAAGTCCCACCCCCTCCCGGGAAGTGCTTCCGCGCCGCCGCTTTGCAGACCGAAGGCACAGCGGGCGGGAATGCGCCCTCTGCTGGTGGCCTCCGGAGAGGCCTGGAATCCGATTCCTGAACTTCTTTAGCTGAGTCGGCCTGAGTCTGGTGTCCCAGGCTTGCTGTTTAATTGGCCAGCATCCGTTCTCTCCAGTGGCTGCTTACACTCTCCAAATTTCCATCTACTGTTCTCAAGCACGGCCAGGCTTTCTATGACTTCGTGGAATGCACTCTTGCCACCACCAACTTCCAAAGACCAGCCTCCGGGATCACCTCCCGTAAGAGGCCTTCCTGGAACTTCCTCCTCTCTTCCCTGAAAAACAGACTCATGCCTGTGCGACCCGGCCCCTGTGCTTCATTCTTTTCTCAGCAGAAACCTCCTGGCACTGCTGGTTTACCTGGCAGCTGACCCTCACCCCCACCAGACCCGGAGCTCCTAAAGGCAAGAGCCCTGGTAAATTCCTGCAACCCTCCAACCTTACACCCAGGTTCTGATGGGACATTATTTTTCTGGGGGTAAGAAGCCACAGCTTACATTAAATTTAGGTTAAGAACTAATGTTCCTACCTTACCAGGACACATAAGATATATAAGGTAGCAAGAAAGTAAGTCTTCCCAAATCAAGTGGCAAAGATAAGACATACTTAATATAATTTAAGCAGCATTCTGTGAATAAGGGAAAGGAGACCCAAGAAAGAAGACACACACATGTACAAGATTCACTTTTAATGGATTTGATAGTCAGGTGCAAATTTGAGCATTATATACAAGAGCCAGTGCTTCTTTAGAGCTCTCTCTCTTTGAACAAGAACAGACTCTCAAAATACAACATAAACCTGAACCAACTAGATTTTTTTTTGCTGCCAGTTATAATATTCTGATCAAATAAAATATAATAAAATTCTTGCTTCCCCATAGGTGCAGTGTTTCCTTCTACGCACAAGGAATGGTATCTTAGATGCCTGGCCACAGTTCTAAGCATTTCTTGACAGCTGGATTAAATGGATTTATGCATCACAGTACATAATCAGTCTTATCCACAGAGCAAAAACTTGTCTCCATTCTGGCATCTCTTTACCAAAGGTTTTTACCAAGAACTGGGTGTTGGCAGTTCTTAGATCTATGCTGCTCTGGAGGTTTCACACTCCATGATTACTAGAAGCAGAAGACAAACATCTGAGGCATGTGATCTGCTTGGAGTGCATCTATTTACATGAAGCTGCTCAAGGGAGCTAGTGATTCACCTAGATATGGATTTCACAGGCTGGAAAAAAGGTGGCACACCACTGGAGATTGTAGGATTGAAAAGAGTAGCTCAAGGTTAGACTGCAACATCATTGTGAAACATTTAACTTTCTTAAGAAAGTTTGAAGTGTACTTATCTATGCCCTGCAGCTCAATGTAAACAACCATGTATTTCTTTGTAGTAATATGGAGAGTCAGACCGGCTTTTCCAATCTGATTTAATCCCTGAGCAGCTATGTTAAAAGTTAACTTTTTAAAAAGCCCAATAAAAAACTACTGTATGAAAACTCTACCAGAATGTTAGTGATAAATATATTTTTGTACAGAAACACAGAAGCTATTTACCCCTTATTCCTGCTCAGAAAAAAATATACATTTCCTGAAATGGTTCAGGTAATTGAGCTGGACATAAATGATTAAAAGCTAAATTTTACTTGCCCCAGAGAATACCTCTATATAATTTGCTGAGGAACATAACAAATTACCCCACTCCCAATTTTCTACCAGCATGATGAACGTTTTATTAAAAATACAATATTTTCTTTTACCAATACCTTTTGAACATTTTATTAAAAATACAATATTTTCTTTTACCAATACCTTTTGAACATTTTATTAAAAATACAATATTTTCTTTTACCAATACCTTTTGAACCGTAAACATCCTAGGCCTCTATTAAATAAAGGAATAACCAAAATATTGCACGTGTGTGTTTTGACCAATTAAGCACAATAAAAGGGCTAAATCTTGGCGTCTTCTAGGGCATAGCATTCTCTGGGGAAAGATTATTTGCTTTTGATAATTAAATAGCTAAGAAGGACTTTTGGTGGCTTTTCCCTCCTCAAAATATGAAAACAGGAAGAGACTGTGGAGACCCTCTAATCCCCTCTGACAAATGTGGAAAATGAGGGCTAGAGAGGGGTGAGTGGCAAAGCCAGGCTGTCCCCAGGTCCCTAAGAAGGAAAAATGATCATAGGAAATAAATAAAAGAACATAAACACTAGATGAGGTGATGGGTGAGCCAAAGCTGCCTGTGTCCTCACCTCCGCCCACCCGCAGGGCCAGAGGAGAAATGCCTTAAGCTCAGCTCAGAGACACTCCTTAGGCTCAAGTGTTTATAGTCCCAAAGCACCTCCCTCCTGAAACAGAAGTTAATCTCTTCTGTTTTCTGTTATAAAACTTCATGCAGATAGAAGTTAAAATAGATCCAAGGTCAACAGCTCTGTGACCTCTGGTGGTCCCCTTTCCAGGCGATCCCCCTCAGTCTCGAGAACTCAGGGGGTTTTGTTGCACCTGATTCACATCGTGTAGAAAAGCAGTAACACCAACCGAGCTCCACGGCTCACGATCCACGGCGTGGTTATCGTGGGCAGGCACAGCTCTGGGTACTTTCCTTTCATTTGCTCTAAACCTCATGACCCCAACCCTGTAAGTATTATTATTATCACCCCCCACTTGGCAGATAGGGAAACCGAGGCTCAGAAGTTAACTAAGTCACCCAAAGTCGCCCAGCAAGAACTGAAAGCATCATTTTGAAGTCTCCAAGGTCGCTACATGTCTGTGTGGTTCAGTCAGAGGAGTTTAGACAAAGATGCTTTCAAGCTCCCAGAGACCGGGCATGATCCCGCCTGTTACGACCGCGGCCTCTCTGGGTGCCAGCGTGAGAGTCCGCGGCGAGGCCGGCTGCGGCCCAGCTCCCGCCCCGGGCGGCTCAGTTCCTGGAGGCCCTGAGCTTCCTCCTGAAGAAGTCGGGGGCAGCCTCGTACAGCCACTCGGCGTCCACGACGCACAGGTCGCGCATGTAGCACTTGTTGGTGAAGAGCAGCTCCGTGTACACGACGCAGGCCGGCTTGCAGTGGAAGAGGACGGACGAGGGGTGGATGGCCACCGGCTGGTGGGTGTCCGTGGTGGCATAGGAGCCGTCGGGCTGCAGCTCGGCGGTGCTCACGAAGAGGCTGTGCGCCAGGCAGCGGCGGACGCTCTCTGTGTCCCCTCGCGACGACACGATCGGCATGGACATCTGGTTCGGGAGGAAGCGAGACACGGAGAAGACCCCAGACGTGAGTGCTGTGCCGCCACCTGTGGCGGACGGAGCCACGCGCCCCCCCACGCAGTCCAGGGTGCAGGGCCCGCGGTGGAGGCTGGCACCCGGGCGGCTGCCTGCCACGCCTGAGATCAGGGCTGGTGGAGGACCACCGTGTCTACTGTCAACAGAAAATGAGGGGCTCACGAAGCCAAGGGATGGTCTGGCAGGAAAGCTGTTCGAGTACAAGAAGGGTTGGAAAAATGTGTATAATGCAGAACACAACACGCTACTATGAGAAGAAGTCACTGTAGTGCTAACAATGGGCCGCTGGCATCAGGCACAGGCCTGGGTAAGGGTGACAACTGTCCCCTAGGGACGTGCGGGTGGTCCGTGCCACGGGCTGTCTCAAAAGACGCCTTACACACGAAGACAGTCACCACAGAGCTGCTCACGGCAGCAAAAAGTAGACACTCTCTCAGTGCTCAACACAGGAGAACGCGAACACAAGCAACCCCACCTCTGAGGTGAAATGTGGCGCGTCATAAAGCCATTGAATATATAAACATTATGGCCTCTGAGAGGGAATATAAGCTGACAGGAAACTTTTCGGTTGACGATTTGGCCATGTCTATCAAAATCTAAATTCCCCATCTAGAAGTTCATTCTATGTGTACCAGAGCACAAACATTTATGAAGGAGGATGATCATTATAGCACAACCTAAATGACCACCATTAGGGGCTCGGCTAAATAAACTGTAGTGAACACAGTGAACTGTTACGAAGTCACTAAAAAAGAATGAGATGCACATATGCAGGCACTGCAACACAGCCTAGACACGAAGTATTCAAGAAGTACTCCAAGTGGAAAAAAGCAAATTGCAAAACAAAATGTTATACATTTTGTGTTAAAAAGAAAACTTCATCATGGTGTATGATCTTTTTCATGTGTTGTTGGATTCTGTCTGTTAGTATTTTGTTCAGGATTTTTGCATCTATGTTCCTCAGTGATATTGGTTTATGATTTTCCTTTTTTGTGATATCTTTTTCTGGTTTTGGTATCAGGGTGATGGTGGCTTCGTAGAATGAATTTGGGAGTGTTTCTCCCTCTGCAATTTTTTGGAAGAGTTTGAGAAGGACTGGTGTTAGCTCTTCTCTAAATGTTTGATAGAATTCTCCTGTGAAGCCATCTGGTCCTGAACTTATGTTTGTTGGAAGATTTTTAATTACAGTTTCAATTGGCATATAGTAATCCTTTGCATTTCTGTGGTGTCAGTTGTGATTTCTCCTTTTTCATTTCTAATTTTATTGATTTGTGTCCTCTCCCTTTTTTTCTTGATGAGTCTGGCTAAGGGTTTATCAATTTTGTTTATCTACTCAAAGAACCAGCTTTTAGTTTTATTGATCTTTGCTATTGTTTTCTTCATTTTTATTTCATTTATTTCTGCTCTGATTGTTATGATTTCTTTCCTTCTACTGACTTTGGGTTTGTTTTCTTTGTTCTCCTTTCTCTAGTTGTTTTAAGTGTAGGGTTAGATTGTTTATTTGAGATTTTTCTTGTTTCTTGAGGTGAGATTGAATTGCTATAAACTTCCCTCTTAGAAGTGCTTTTGCTTCATCCCATAGGATTCTTCAATATATGCAAATCAATCAGTGTGATACACCACATTAACAAATTAAGGAATAAAAACCGTATGATCATCTCAATAGACGCAGAAAAAGCTTTTGACAAAATTCAACACCCATTTATGATAAAAACTCTCCAGAAAATGGGCATAGAGGGAACCTACCTCAACATATTAAAGGCCATATATGACAAACCCACAGCAAGCATCATACTCAATGGTGAAAAACTGTAAGCATTTCCACTAAGATCAGTAACAAGACAAGAATGTCCACTCTCGCCACTCTTATTCAACATAGTTTTGGAAGCCCTAGCCACTGCAATCAGAGAAGAAAAAGAAATAAAAGGAATACAAATTGGAAAAGAAGAAGTAAAACTGTCACTGTTTGCAGGTGACATGATACTATACATAGAAAATCCTAAAGATGCTACCAGAAAACTACTAGAACTAATCAATGAATTTGGTAAGGTTGCAAGATGCAAAATTAATGCACAGAAATCTCTGGCATTCCTATACACTAACAACAAAAAATCAGAGAGAGAAATTAAGGAAACAATCCCATTTACCACTGCAACAAAAAGAATAAAATACCCAGGAATAAACCTGCCTAAGGAGGGGAAAGACTTGTACTCAGAAAACTATAAAACACTGATGAAAGAAATCAAGGATGACATAAACAGATGGGAGAAATATACCATGTTCTTGGATTGGAAGAACCAATATTGTGAAAATGACTATACTACCCAAAGCAATCTACAGATTCAATGCAATCCCTATTGAACTACCAATGGCATTCTTCACAGAATTAGAACAAAAAATTTTACACTTCGTATGGAAATACAAAAGACCCTGAATAGCCAAAGCAATCTTGAGAAAGAAAAATGGAGCTGGAGGAATCAGGCTCCCTGACTTCAAACTATACCACAAAGCTACAGTAATCAAGACAGTATGGTACTGGCACAAAAACAGAAATATAGATCGATGGAACAGGACAGAAAGCCCAGAGATAAACTCACGCACATATGGTCACCTAATTTAAGACAAAGGAGGCAAGAACGTAAAATGGAGAAAAGATAGCCTCTTCAATAAGTGGTGCTGGGAAAACTGGACAGCTACGTGTAAAAGAATGAAATTAGAACACTACCTAACACCATACACAAAAATAAACTCCAAGTGGAAAAGACCTAAATGTAATATCAGACACTATAAAACTCTTAGAGGAAAAGATAGGAAAAACACTCTTTGATATAAACCACAGCAAGATCTTTTTTGACCCACCTCCTACAGTAACAGAAATAAAAACAAAAATAAACAAATGGGACCTAATTAAACTTAAAAGCTTTTGCACAGCAAAGGAAACCATAAACAAGACAAAAAGACAACCCTCAGAATGGGAGAAAATATTTGCAAATGAAACAACAAAGGATTAATCTCCAAAATATACAAACAGCTCATGGAGCTCAATATCAAAAAACCAAACAATCGAATTAAAAAATGGGCAGAAGGACTTCCCTGGTGGCTCAGTGGTTAAAAATCCGCCTGCCAATGCAGGGGATATGGGTTCGAGCCCTGGTCCGGGAAGATCCCACATGCTGTGGAGCAACTAAGCCTGTGCGCCACAACTACTGAGCCTGCGCTTTAGAGCCCACGAGCCACAACTACTGAGCCCACACGCCTAAAGCCTGTGCTCTGCAACAAAGACAAGCCACCGCAATGAGAAGCCTGCGCACCACAACGAAGAGTAGCCCCCGCTCACAGCAACTAGAGAAAGCCGGCACGCAGCAACGAAGACCCAAAGCAGCCAAAAATAAATAAATAGATAAATTAAAAAAAAAAAAAGGGCAGAAGACCTAAATGGACATTTCACCAAGGAAGACATACAGATGGCCAAGAGGCACATGAAAAGCTGCTCAGCATCACTAATTATTAGAGAAATGCAAATCAAAACTACAATGAGGTATCACCTCACACCGGTGAGAATGGCCATTATCAAAAAATCTAGAAACAATAAATGCCGGAAAGGGTGTGCTGAAAAGGGAACCCTCCTGCACTGTTGGTGGGAATGTAAATTGATGCAACCACTATGGAAAACAGTATGGAGTCGCCTTAAAAGACTAAAAATAGAACTACCATATGACCCAGCAATCCCACTACTGGGCTTATACCCTGAGAAAACCATAATTCAAAAAGAGTCATGTATCACGATGTTCACTGCAGCACTATTTACAATAGCCAGGACATGGAACCAACCTAAATGTCCATCGACAGATGAATGGATAAGAAGATGTGGCACATATATACAATGGAATATTAGCCATAAGAGAAATGAAATTGAGTTATTTGTAGTGCGATGGATGGACCTAGAGTCTGTCATACAGAGTGAAGTAAGTCAGAAAGACAAAAATACCATGTGCTAACATATATATATGGACTCTAAAAAAAATGGTACTGATGAACCTAGTTGCAGGGCAGGAATAAAGATGTAGACCTAGAGAATGGACTTGAGGACACGGGGTGGGAGGGGGAAGCTGGGGCGAGTTAGAGTAGCATCGACATATATACACTACCAGATGTAAAATACATAGCTAGTGGGAAGCAGCAGAATAGCACAGGGAGATCAGCTCGGTGCTTTGCAGTGACCTAGAGGGGTGGGATACAGAGGATGGGAGGAAGGCTCAAGAGGGAGGGGATATGGGGACATATGTATGCATATGGCTGATCCACTTTCGTGTACAACAGAAACTAACACAGTATTGTGAAGCAATTATACGCAAATAAAAATCTATTAAAATAAAGAAAAAAAAAGAAAATTTTATATATGTATCCATGTATATGTGTATACACACACATATACAAAAACATACATACACAGGAAAAAATTCTAGAAGGATCTACACCAGACTATTATTTATCTTTGGAGGGGCAGGATTAAGGAGACTTTTACACTTTCTGCATTATATATCACTATTTTCTGCACTGTATCAATTTGTAACAATTATGCATGGCTTTCGTAATCTGAAAAAAAATAACAAAGATATTTCCACTAAAAAAACAAACCTTAGGAAGAATTCTAATAACATTGGAAAACACTTTTAAAGTTTATAAAAGCTGAATATAAATTATATATACAATGTAACTAATGATGTAAAAAATTCATTTAAAAACAGGGCTATGAAGAAACTGGTGAGAGGTGGAGCTGTGGCTAATTTTTACTTTCTTCCTTATTTAAAAATTTTCCTACAATGAGAGGGTGTTTTTGCAATCACTTGCAATAAGCAATCTGAAATTTTTCACCTAGAAAAAAGTTGACAGCTTAGCCCCCCAGAGAACACCAGGAAGAAGAATACCTTGAAGCAGATATCCCTCAGCTGTGATCTGACTTCAGCTACCAGCATCATATTCTTGCTGTTGACAAAATTCTCTTTGCACCAATCCTGAATAGGAGAAAAAAGAGATATCACAGTCCTCTCATTTCTATAAAGAGAAAAACATAGCACAATTTTTATTTTTAATTAAAAAAAAATTTTGGGCCTCACCACACGGCATGCGGGATCTTAGTTCCCCAACCAGGAATCAAACCCGTGCCCCCTGCAGTGGAAGCGCGGAGTCTTAACCGCGGGACCGCCAGGGAAGTCCCAGCATAATTTTTAGAACACTGTTCTAATTCAGACGGAAAACTTCAGTTGCCAAAAATAAATACAGGAAAATATCTTTATAGCAAAAAGCATGAACCGTAAAGGAAAACAGTAAAAATTTAAACTAAAGTAAAACCAAAAATTTCCGTAGGTCAAGTCACGATGAAAAAAGCTAATGACTGAGATATCTGCATCACTACACCCAGTAAAGAATGATTACCTCCAGAATATATTAAAAAATAAATAAATAAACAAACAAACAAACAAATAAATAAACTCCTACAAATCAGTGAGAAAATGACCAATACTCCAGTAGAAAAACGACAAAGGATATGGAGGGACCACTCACAGAAGATTAACTACAAATGACAATAAACTTAAGCAAAGGTTCTCGGTCTCTTGAGGAATCAGGGCAGTGCAGTTTCAAATAACTGAGATACTACTTCACATCCCTCAACGTGGCAAAAATGAAAAGTCATTTCAACTAAGAGCTGGAGAGGCTGGTGGAAACGGAAGCTCCTCTACACTACTCCGGGGAGGGTAAAGAGGTGCCGACAGCTCTGTGGACGCACAGGCCAGCTGGGAAAGCTTGATGCAGCTGCCCAAGACCGGCAGGCCCACTCCTGGGTGTCGACCCCAGAGCAACTCTCCCCCTGGTGCACAAGAGACCTGGACGGGATGGGCACTGCAGCTGAGGAGACGGAAACAAGTTGCAAAAAGGTAGCGTGAAGAAGCATTTATAGCATACAACGCCTGCGGATACAAAGTAAAAGCACATTGTTGCCCACCAGGACCCAGACAGACTTGACAGGGGTTACAGAACGGAGGAAGGACTGCAAAAGGGGCAGCTCAGGGCTCTTGTTATGTCCACAGCATTTTATTTCCGTAAAAATAAATTGAGGCAAATACAGCAAAATGTTTACAACTACTAAAACTGGGTGGTGGTTATTTTTTTTGTTTTTGTTTTTTGCGTTGAAGCACGGATAAAGCATGCGTGCTATAGCACAATTACTGATTTTTTTTTTTTTTTTTTTGGTGGGCCGCGCCACCCGGCTTGCGGGATCTCAGTTCCCTGACCAAGGATTGAACCTGGGCCATGGCAGTGAGAGCCCGGAATCCTAACCACTAGGCCACCAGGGAACTCCCTACAATGACTGATTTTATTCTATTTTATTTTATTGATCAGTGAAAGAAAATACTGCCATTTTCCATCTTGGTCCAGGGAACTGAAATACAAGAAAAATCTGCTATGAAGAAAGTTAGGGGCAGGTGGGGAAACAAATCATTTTGTAGCTAAGAAACTGGGTCAACAAATACTTCACGAACTTGCCAGCATTAGGTATGAGTCAAACATAAGCAGAGGGAACGACGGGAATCGTGCCTCCCCTGGTAACCTCCCTGTGTGCAGACATTTCTGAAATGACATCTGCCATTCACAGGCCCAAGAGGGGGCATCGTTTGAGAAGGGGAACAAGACAAGGCCTACCTTGTTTCTGCCTGTGTTCTTGAAGGCTCGGTAGATGTTAAGCAGGGTGATGTGATCACCCTCGCTGGATATGAACTTCTTCCGCACAGCCTGAACTTCATCCCGCCGGGAGGGGGGGTTGTAGAGAACGCTGTCCACTGACAGCAGGGAGATGATGGTCAGTATCTCCTCCGTGCAGTGGAATTTGGGGGACAGGAGGATGGTCTGCAAATCACAGTTAAAAACTGTGTAAGCCTAGTTTTCTCCTGGCTTCTGAATAAAGTATTTCCATATATTGCTTTTGCAGTTTCCCTTCTAAGGCGTTAAGGGGCAGGTGTTTCTAAAACCATGACTACGTATGTTATATTATTTCACTTTCTGTAAAACAGAGGGCTGCCTTCCCCGCATGATTCCATGTAAGTAGGGGGTCATGACTTAATATGGCTTGAATCCCACACTGAGCATAAGTCAGAGTTAGGCACAAAGTAGGTGTTAATAATTATTTACGAGAAAAAGTGAAGATTAATCTAGAAGCACTGGGTTGAGGAGTCTCCTCTGGGATGGCTGACCCGTAACACACAGAAAGCGGACTGAGGAGAGGATATCATTTACTTTGGCAAATTTGGGTTCTAACGGGAAAGCCGCCATCTTTCTTCCTATTGGAGTCAGGGTGAGCTGGCCGTCCTTGTTTTCAAGGGCACCCAACAGCTCCAGCTGGGCGATGGCTGCCTGAATGTGATCTAAAGAAAGACATAAAAAGGAGTCGAACATTCAGAACAGGACGAAGCTGCAGCTAGTTCATTACTTCAGGGCACTTCTGAGAAGCCTACGTCAAACCACGGCCACTCTGTCCCCATGAGGTCCTTTTCAAAGCTGTTAAGGACAACATTGTCTTCAGCTCAGTTCTCTTTAAATAGTGGCCCACAATTTGGCAATATGTGTGTAAATCTGAAACCCAGCAAAGTTACACTGATGAATTTCACCCCCAGATATACTCGGACATCGTACAGGGACCTGCATCTCCAGATGCACACACACAACAATGGAAATACCAGGTGCCTCAGAGGCCCCTGGTGAGAAGGACACTATTTACTACCTTATTCTTTTTAAATTTGAACCATGAAAATGCATTGCCTATTAAAGAATAAAGATGCATTTCTAAGAATGTAATAAATATATACACAGAAGGGAAATGATCTGTAAAATACATTAAGTGAAAAAAGCAATGTGCCACGCACCTATGGTCAACTAATCTATGACAAAGGAGGCAAGGATATACAATGGAGAAAAGACAGTCTCTTCAATAAGTGGTGCTGGGAAAACTGGACAGCTACATGTAAAAGAATGAAATTAGGACACTCCCTAACACCATACACAAAGATAAACTCCAAGTGGATTAAAGACCTAAATGTAAGACCAGACACTATAAAACTCTTAGAGGAAAACATAGGAAGAACACTCTTTTACATAAATCACAGCAAGACCTTTTTTGACCCACCTCCTAGAGTAATGGAAATAAAAACAAAAATAAACAAATGGGACGTAATGACACTTAAAAGCTTTTGCACAGCAAAGGAAACTATAAACAAGACGAAAAGACAACCCTCAGAATAGGAGCAACTATTTGCAAATGAAACAACAGACAAAGGATTAAGCTCCAAAATATATAAACAGCTCATGTAGCTCAATACTAAAGAAAAAACAACCTAATAAAAAAATGGGCAGAAAAACTAAATAGACATTTCTCCAAAGCAGACATACAGGTGGCCAAGAGGCACATGAAAAGCTGCTCAACATCACTAATTATTAGAGAAATGCAAATCAAAAACTACAACAAGGTATCACCTCACACCAGTTAGAATGGGCATCATCAGAAAATCTACAAACAACAAATGCTGGAGAGGGTGTGGAAAGAAGGGAACCCTCTTGCATTGTTGGTGGGAATGTAAATTGATACAGCCACAATGGAGAACAGTATGGAGGTTCCTTAAAAAACTAAAAATAGAACTACCATACGACCCAGGAACCCCACTACTGGGCATATACCCTGAGAAAACCATAATTCAAAAAGACACATGCACCCCAATGTTCATTGCAGCACTATTTACAATAGCCAGGACATGGAAGCAACCTAAATGCCCATCGCCAGACGAATGGATAAAGAAGATGTGGTACATATATACAATGGAATATTACTCAGCCATAAAAAGGAATGAAATTGGGTCATTTGCAGAGACGTGGATGGACCTAGAGACTGTCATACAGAGTGAGGTAAGTCAGAAAGAGAAAAACAAATATCGTGTATTAACGCGTATATGTGGAATCTAGAAAAATGGTACAGATGAACCAGTTTGCAGGGCAGAAATAGAGACACAGATGTAGAGAACAAACGTATGGACACCAAGGGGGTTAAGTGGCAGGGAGTAGTGGTGGTGGGAGAAAAAAAAAAAAAAAAGCAATGTGCCAGTGTCTATCGGTAGGAAAAGGATAAATGCATTTTGGTTTATTCATAGGCTAGAACAGTATTTAGTAATGAAAATGCATCAGACATAAACCTTATAAAACATGATGAACGAGAAGGGAAGGTCACTGGGAAATAGAGGCATAAACATGCCAACCGAAACAATGCACGTGCATGGAATAAAATATTCAAGAAAAGCGAGGGATTCACGGACAAAACCTGGGGGGTGGTGAACTTGAGGTGGGGAGTGCGGCAGCCTCCGGAGGCTTTGCAGCCCTGGTAACGGACGCACAGGTGTGGCTTTGATATTTCTACCTGACAGGAGTGTGCCTCGTTTGTATGCAGAGATTTAGCAAGTGAAAGAAAAAAAAGTGTAGAACAGTGCACAATGTGTGTTGCTATTTGTGTTTTAAAAAGAGACTATATGGAATTCCCTGGCAGTCCAGTGGTTAGGACTCCATGCTCTCACTGCGGAGGGCCGGGGTTCGATCCCTGGTCAGGGAAATAAGATTCCGCAAGCCGTGCAGCCAAAAAAAAAAAAAAGCAAAGTTGATCCCAGTCTTGAAGGCTGGTGCCTTTGCTCTTGGCCTGTTTCTGGAAGAAGTGCTGGAAAGCTGAGTGAAAGGCCCATAAGTGCTGTTGCACCTGGGGCCGGAGACGCCAGATCACAACCCTTTCAGCAGGCACCCCGGTCTGGGAGGAGGTTGGAATATACGTGTCTAAGGACTGATGAAATAAAATTCGTATGATAAATAAATAAATAAAAGACTACATGTACTTGCAAAGATTTTCTCTAGAAGACACTGGGAAATGGTCACAGTGGTTGCTGTAGAGGACGGAAACTAAGATCACGGAGGGGCCCTGTATACCCATTGACTGTTTACTTTTTTAACCAGTTGCGCTTCTTCACTTACAAAAAAGGAGAGAGAGGAAAAAAAAAGAAAATGGTATGTGTTGAAGAGATGCCAAGTACTAAGCTACCATCATTAAAACTACCAATTATTTTTTCTTCCACCATGGAGAGATTATCAGTGAAGGGCAGGGACCCATCAAATTCCAGTCAAAAGCAAAGAAACTTAATCTTTTCAGTGCTTTTGCTGGCAAAAGTACGATTTCGCTAGGTTTGCAGTATCCTGTGGACCCCCTCGACCACCTTCACTGGTTCCTGTGGTCTCGGAACCCGCCCGTGATGCCTACGTGAAGCCGCCGATCCTGCTCCGCGATGGTGCTGACAGCACCGCATCTCTCCTTTCATGATCCTGAGTTTCTTCTCTGAGAGTTAAGGCTGTTATCCACCAAATTATACTAAACAAAAGGAGACCGCTGGCAGACCTGGTTCTTCCTGTCCATTCTGTACACCTTCCCGAAGACCCCGCTCACCTGGAGACGGTTTGGACATGAAGTCAAAGGTGAGCACATCTGGGACTTTCATTGCGAGAAGCTGCAGCGTCACGTTCGTCAGGTTACACCTGCAAGTGTGGGAGACGCAGGTGGTTCATGCAGGTGCTCCTGACCCCCCAGCCGGCGAGGCAAGAGCCGCCCACCAAGGAGAGTCAGTCGGAGGATACGGGCCACAGGGACGGGAGCCTCGGGACAAAGGGCAGGTGTGGAAGCCCCTTGGGCCTACCTTTGGATCTCTGGCACCGTCATCTTCTCAAACTTCTCAAACTCATCCTCCGTGTAGAGCCGGTAACAGACACCACTGTCCTCTCTGCCAGCCCGTCCGGTGCGTTGCCAGGCTTGGGTCTTTGACACCCGCTGCACAGCTAACACCTCCAGGCCACTGTCTGGTGGGAGAACGGCCCGTGTTAGAGCTTTGCTCATCACATGAACAAACTCTACAACGTGGACAATCAGAAGCATTGCTCGGAACACCAGGGATCCTTTCTGTGACACACGTGAGTCCAGAAAAACTCAAGCCTATGTCAGAAAGCACAAAACCAGACTGGTCTGTGGTGAAACAAGGCCTTTGCTGTGAACACCGTGTGAAATCTGTGACTAAAACATCAGAAGGACCTCGTGCTTGGGGCAGGGACCCAGGAGGGTAGATTTCAGAGGCCTTGGCTTCGATCACAGGTGACAACAACCCCGTTTGCCTAGGACTGAGGGGTCTCCCAGGACTTGGGACTTTCGGTGCTAAAACTGAGACAGTTTCCAGCAAACCAGGATGGTTGGTTCCGCATCAAACGATGACCCAAAAATGAAATGCCTCCAGTCCCCTGTGTGTTGCATCCTCCCTCCTGCTCTATTATAAAAGAGAGACAGTGTAATGCTGTTATGCCTAGGAGTGAATGAGACCGAGTTTCTTATAAAGGTATATTTTGTGCCAGGCACTGGAGAACCAAGCCCTTTCACATACGTGGTCCCCAGAGACACACATGAATGAGAGCACCCTTGAAGGCTTAGCAGTGCATTTCAATTAAATGTTCGGGAGCCATAATTTCAGCTGCCTCAAATCCTCTGTGGAGTAAAGCAAGGTAGAAAACAGACCTGAATGAAAATGACTTCAAGCAAGCTGCCCACTGCACACACTCAGGAAACAGCTAGTGCCTCGCCCCAGCCTGGAGGGTCTGCTTCCTTCCTGGGAGACTGGAGGTCAAATCAGCCTTGCTCAGGTGTCATTTCCGAGGAAGCCTCTGATGTGGTATCAGGCTGTCCCTGGCCTGAGAGCCATCATTCTCGCCTACCTTCCGACGAGGTTTTATGCCCTCTGCCCAGGTCCCTGACCATCTGTTCCCAAGTTTGCCACATCTGGGCTCTTCTTTCCTGACTCACGTGCCTTTCTGGCCCTGGCTGCTGGACTGTGGTGCCTGCCACCCGAATCTCAGGTAGTTACGGACATGAGACGATCATTTGGGGGAAACTGTGGGACACAGGCCGCTCACTATACAGAGAAGAGACGTTCAGGAGGTACAGATTCTCACCAGGGTTATACTTCTTTGCTTTAACCATGCCCGTGTCAACTACATATTTTATTCCTGTAATGGTTATGGAGGTTTCAGCGATGTTGGTTGAAATGATCACTTTGCGACAGCCCTAAAAGGAGGAAGAAAACCAAAGAGCCACATGACACACATATGATTCGTAAGTTTTAACACACATGCCTCACCGTGAATTGTCACAACTCACTCGTGATCAAGAGGAGATGACTTTGTTATTATGACAGTCATTAATACTGATGGCTGGTCACTACATTGGGTGGGGTGGGGCGGGGCGGGGTGTGGGGAATGTTTCAGTCTTCAAAGTTTATTTTGAGGCGATGAGACGTGGTGGGAGAGGCACAAGATTCAGAAGCAGGTAGACATGGGCTGGGGTCCTGGCCCTGCCAGCTTCCTCCTGTGCCCCTTGGGCAACTGTCACTTCACCCCTCGGGGCCTCGGAACTGGGATGGTGACCCACCTTGCGGTTCTCGAGAGGATGAGAGACAGTATGTGTCAAGTGCTGGCACAGTGCCTGGCACAGCACGGACACCCAATAAACGTATTGTGGACACATGCTCTGTTTACGGTGGGCCTTGGAAGAGTCACTGAGCCTCTGGCTTCTGCCTTTGCCTCTCCCTCACCCCCGGACAGCTGTCTCCCTGTTCTGACCGTGGCAGAGCCGTGTCTGCAGCCCCACACTACCCTCCTGCGTCTTTCCAGTTCATGTGTGTGGTCCCTGCACATCCCGTCCCACACACCTTATCTGGAGCCTGCTGACAGGAGCACAGGCCCCACTGGTGCATCCGTCTGGGTACCCAGGGATGGGGCTGGGCAGGAGAAGGGGTGCACTCACCTTCGGGGCCCCCTGGAAGACGCGCAGCTGCTGGGCGTAGGGCAGGGAGGCGTAGAGCGGAAGGGCCAGCATGGAGGGGCAGCCGTCTGGGAGGTGTTTGGCAATGTCCCGGCAGGTCTTGCTCATGGCTTCGATCTCCTCCTGCCCGGTGAGGAACACGAGGATGTCCTGAGAGCAGGGGGCTTCCTACAGAAAAGGCAGAGTGGGGTTACCAGGCCTTGACAGAAGCGCAGGTTGCACAGAACAATGGTCACTGATGAACTTTCCCGGTTATTCTTCTTAACTCTGGAGACATAAGTGAGCCTAAACATCGGTGTCTCCCCTGGGAGAAAACCCACACCGAGAATGCACAGCTGCAACTTACTCGAGTTAGCCAGCTATGTTTAAAAACGAATTAAGGAGGTTTTGAAGAAAGATCGCCAGATTGCTTTTGCAACAAGAACAATGCCATGAAAAGCACAATCAGGCAAGCAAATAAAATCTGCATGAAGCTGCCTTCCTTTCATAATCATCTTGAAAGATGAAGCTGACAAAAGAGATGACGTGGGGAAATGCTGATCCCCGGAAATGGCCGGAAGCACTCACGCTGGAACAGGAGCCCTAATCGAGTGAGGCCGTCAAACGCGCTTTCATAAACCCCCAAAGCACGCTGAACTTGGACGAGGGACTGAGACGCCAGGCTTCACTGGATCCTTCACCTCGCAAAGGGAAGAACATGTAAGTGTTAACTGCATACCCATTGATCCAATCTTTCTTTGACGTCTGTTCAGATACATTAATTTGTAGAGTACTTGTTTGGCAAAATAATTGAAAAATGTTTAACAATTATCTATATGTTGTGCATGTGTATGTGTCTATATATATATATATATATATATATATATATATATGTCTATGTATGAATATATATCTATGTATTTATATGTGTGCATGTAGTTTTTTAGCCCGGTATTAATAGGACAAATGTTCAGAGGTGCACACACACAGAAAGGATAAAATCTTTTTTTTTCTTTTTTTTGGTCGCGTGGTTTGTAGGATATTAGTTCCCCGACCAGGGATTGAACCCGGGCCCCGGTAGTAAAAAGCACCGAGTCCTAACCACTGGACTGCCAGGGAATTCCCAGGATAAAATCTACAACAGTCAAAGCTTCATCAAGGGGAGGACTCATCAAAGCCACCATGTAACCTGAGGGCACTGCAGGCACTATTCACGAAAAATCCTCGTCTCAAGTTTGCTTTTAGCAGCTAAACAAGGCAGACTGACCTTCTCCAAATACTATCAAAATGACGGTGAAGGTATAAGCCCAGGAAGACAGGGTTTCAACCCATTTTTGAAAGATGAAGAGACGGGGTGGGAAGTGAGTGACTTGGCCGGGCAGAGGGAGTCCCGACGGGGGAGCGTGCAGACGGGGTGGTGGGCAAGCGGTGCGCCCACTTCCCTGGAGAAGCCACAAAGGCTCGGGCTCAGAGCAAGCCTAGGGGGCTTGTGCCGGCACGAGGACCCAAGTGTCAGCTGGAAGTCTGAGTACAGTGTGGTTGAACCCCCAAGTCCCCTCCTCCACCCGATGCGGCCAGGAGGCTGGGCAGACACGGGGTGCTGTCGTGGGATTCAACACAGGAGGATGGCAGGGGGAAGAGCCAAGAGGACAGCTGTGCAGAGGCCTAGGAGAGCAACCTGTTTGGAGCAGAAAAGCAGCATAAATAAAGGACCTGGGAAAGAGTGGATTGTGTTTGAACACATAAAAAATATTCATGATTGGCATGTGATAGATGTTAGAACCCTTGGGGAAAAATTGGCCGTACGTACATAGAAAACTTGTACGACTGTGTGGAACAAGGAACAAGGCACTGCGATGGTGCACAATGTAGGGTCGTAATATTGTAAAGACTGATACTTGATTTAAAAAGACATGCTGGGGCTTCCCTGGTGGCACAGTGGTTAAGAATCCGCCTGTCAATGCAGGGGACACAGGTTCGAGCCCTGGTCCGGGAAGATCCCACATGCCGCGGAGCAACTAAGCCTGTGTGCCACAACTACTGAAGCCCACGTGCCTAGAGCCCGTGCTCCGCAACAAGAGAAGCCACCACAATGAGAAGCCCGCGCACCGCAACGAAGAGTAGCTCCCGCTCGCTGCAACTAGAGAAAGCCCACGCGCAGCAACAAAGACCCAAAGCAGCCAAAAATAAATACACAAATAAATAAATTAAAAAAAAAAAAAAGACATCCTGATATATCATTTTGAGAGGATGTTTCAGAAACAGGAAAGTAACATCCAAGGGAAACAGTTAAGAAATTGAAGGCGTACCTTCAAGAGCAGGATCTGGGCTGGGAAAGTGAAAGCAGCTCCTGTTTTTTTATGAGCTTTTTAGAACTAAGTACTTGACTTTTTTTTTTTAATTAATTAATTAATTAATTAATTAATTTATGGCTGTGCTGGGTCTTCGTTTCTGTGCGAGGGCTTTCTCTAGTTGTGGCAAGCGGGGGCCACTCTTCATCACGGTGCGCGGGCCTCTCACTATCGCGGCCTCTCTTGTTGCGGAGCACAGGCTCCAGACGCGCAGGCTCAGTAATTGTGGCTCACGGGCCTAGTTGCTCCGCGGCATGTGGGATCTTCCCAGACCAGGGCTCGAACCCGTGTCCCCTGCATTGGCAGGTGGATTCTCAACCACTGTGCCACCAGGGAAGCCCTATTTGACTTTTTTTTTTTTAATTTATTTATTTATTATTTATGGCTGTGTTGGGTCTTCGTTTCTGTGCGAGGGCTTTCTCTAGTTGCGGCAAGTGGGGGCCACTCTTCATCGCGGTGCGCGGGCCTCTCATTATCGCGGCCTCTCTCATTGCGGAGCACAGGCTCCAGACGCGCAGGCTCAGCAATTGTGGCTCACGGGCCCAGCCGCTCTGCGGCATGTGGGATCTTCCCAGACCAGGGCTCGAACCCGTGTCCCCTGCATTGGCAGGCAGATTCTCAACCACTGCGCCACCAGGGAAGCCCCCTACTTGACTTTTTAAACTTTAAACTATACACCCATCACTGAGCTTAAAATAAAAATTAGCTTTCAAAAGTTGGCTTCTAGATTTTTTCAGAAAGTTAATGGAAAGGTAAAAACAGTCAATTTTATACAAATTAAACCAAAAAATGAGATTTAATCACTCGAAATTTTAAGTAAATGTTTAATAAAATGAAAAAAAATTTGAAATGTTTCTCTGTACAGTTTTTTTTTTTTTTAAAAGAAAACTCTAGGGCTTCCCTGGTGGCGCAGTGGTTGAGAATCTGCCTGCCAATGCAGGGGACACAGGTTCGAGCCCTGGTCTGGGAAGATCCCACATGCCGCAGAGCAACTAAGCCCGTGAGCCACAACTACTGAGCCTGCGCGTCTGGAGCCTGTGCTCCGCGACAAGAGAGGCCACGATAGTGAGAGGCCCGCGCACCGCGATGAAGAGTGGCCCCCACTCGCCGCAACTAGAGAAAGCCCTCGCACAGAAACAAAGACCCAACACAGCCAAAATAAATAAATTAATTAATTAATTAAAAAAAAAAAAGAAAACTCTAAATTGCAACCCATTATTGGTTAATACACCAACTGTTTTTTTTTTTTTCAATGAGACAGAAAATACCAGAGGACATCACATGTAGTAAAAGGAGACAGTGTCTCCTAAGACTCATTTTAGTTCTACACATTGTGTCCTGGGTTGCAATATAAAATGTGTTTCTTACTGGGGGTTCCAATCAAAATATGCTCGCGAGTCACTGCTTTAACATATGGACGTTTTCTGGCTCAGCTAAGAAAAGATGCTGGTCAGGGTTGAGTTATTTTTTTTACATAAAAAAAAAGACACTGAGAAAAAGGATAAAGACGTGGACATGGCAAACGAACTCCATATTCAACTTCAGGACACAGCTCACAAAATGGTTTCGTTCAGCAGCTTTTCCTTTCAAGACTGAATGCTCGAGGTCAAACAGGCCTTCCCAGGAATCTGCACCCCAGTGCCTACCTGGTGGATCTGGAAGACGGAGACCAGGGCCGCATGCAGGTAATCGTGCTGGGGCTGCTTGGTGTAGAAAATCTGGATCGGGTGCTGCCGGCCCTCCAAGTAGAGGACGGGGGCTCCGCTGAAATACTGGGAGAACAGGTCCACGTCCATCGTGGCCGACATCACAATCACCTGCGTGCGAGACAGGGGCAGAGGATGGGGACAAGCTCGGACCAGCCTTTTTGTGCCCCCGCTGAGCCCTGAAGGCCGCCGAGGAGGCCCGCGCCCCCCATGCCCACTGCCCTGGGTCCCTCAGCAGCACAGGCTGCACCTACTTTGAGAGGCAGCTTCCCCAGCTCCTTTCGCCTCTTCTGTGCAGCTTTCACCACCCCAAAGAGCACATCCGTGTGGATAGTCCGTTCATGGGCTTCATCCAAAATGACGCAGCTGTACTTCCGAAGCAGGGAGTCTGAAATGGCCTCGCGCAGAAGCATGCCGTCCGTCAGGAACTTGATCTTGGTGTCCTCCGAGGTGACATCGTCGAAGCGCACCGTGTAGCCAACCTGTGTGGAGACACCACTCATTCACTCAGCAAACGCGTGTTCAGCACCCAGTGTCTCTGGCACGGTGCCAGGCGCTGGTGCTATCGCAGCGAACAGGACCAACTCCGACCCTGCCCTGCTCCCAGGGCAATGGACGCACGCCTTCAACTACAATGATGATAAACGCTACAAAGAATTTAAAACTAGCCTCCTCCTCCCGGCTACTTCATAGTTTCAAGTGAAGCTATGTACACATATGAAAAGATGTCCAAGATATTTTTAAGTCAAATGGGTAGACACACACACAAACACGAATAAATCTGACTTATATACAGTTCTGGGACTCATTCTCAATACCCACCTATATACTAGAAAAATGCTTACAAATTTGTAGAACGATATGTAGATAAAAGACTTAGCAGACGTTACCGAAGCCTTAAAAGTGCTCAGGAAAAAAACAGCTAATTTATCCAAGTTGCCAACAGATTTTGAAAGCAAAGCAAGTGGGACTGACAGACCCTCTGATCTCTTAGAAACTGGTAAAGAACTCTGAGAGAGGCCGAAACAATTGTGGCAAGAAAGAAGCTTGAGATGTGTAAGTAGCCTCGTTCAGAAAAAAAAAAGTCAGGGGGCCGGGAGTGGGGGTTAGGGGACCAAGAACTGTCAGTGGAGAAGGAAGTTAGGTACCAGCTTCCCGAGTTCGGTTCTCTTCTCGTCTGAGACTCTGGTAGCCAGAGAGATAGCAGCCACTCGACGAGGCTGGGTCACGGCAATGACGGCCTGGCGGCCAATCCCCCCTTCATACAGGTACTGAGGGATCTGCGTCGTCTTCCCAGAGCCGGTTTCCCCTAGGAAAGAAAAAAGTCTCATTTAAATGCAAACTGACGCGCCCCAGAGCCCACGAGCCACAACTACTGAAGCCCACGCGCCCACAGCCCGTGCTCCACAACAAGAGAAGCCACCACAATGAGAAGCCCGCACACCTCAAAGAAGACCCAGTGCAGCCTAAAAAGAAAAAATGGTCCACATCAAAATTTTTTAAAAAATGGTCTAGGGGCTTCCCTGGTGGCGCAGTGGTTGAGACTCTGCCTGCCAATGCAGGTGACATGGGTTCGAGCCCTGGTCTGGGAAGATCCCACATGCCAAAAAAAAAAAAAGGAAAAAAAAAAAAAAGGTTTACATCAAAATTATAAAAAAATGCAAACTGAAACACACTTCACCAAACAGATCAAAGTCAGAACGAAAAGATAAGAAACTACTCTAAGCTGATAAAGCCACAGGAAAATGTGTACCCACACGTACTGCTAGCAGAGTGTTAACTGGGATTGTTTCTTGGAGGGCCACATTATACTAGGAAAATCTTTAAAATGTTTGTACCCTCTGACCCACAATTCCACTTGCAGGAATCGATTCTAAGGAAATAAAGATGTGTATAAAGATACAGCTTCAAAAGACTTTTAGTCAACTTTGCTCATGACAGCCAAAAATTAGAAACAATGTTAAGCGGTCAGCAACAGTAACGGGTATAGTAACAACATAGGATGGAATACAAACGTTATATAAAAATGTCCTACTTTTCAAAGGGATAAATGAGATGCAAATGCACTGCCACGAAGGGACATTTGCTCCTACACTGCAGCCACAGCTAACTCCTCCCCATTCCCCAGCCAGCCGCCTCCCTTCAAACCCTCTGCCTTTGCCCACACTATTATGAAATATCTGCTCCCATGCTGCCTGCATGACAAACTGTACAAGATGAGTTAGACCTCAAACTCTCTCCCCAGGGGCTGCGCCGCCTCCTCTGTGTTCCTTAGAGCCTTGTTCATCTCGTCCATCACTGATCACCCTACACTGTGTGAATGCATTTAAACGTTTCTGTCCCCCTCCAATATCAGAGGCCCCCTGGGGGGCAGAGATGGCCTGTCCGTCTCTTCCACGTACTTGAGCATCTGCATACAGTAAGTACCCAACCTTATTTTCTACCCTCCTGTGTTCCCTCCCCAGTGCCCAGTCAGAACAAAGAACTGTAAACCTGTGCATCCCTCCCCCCACGGCTACCAGCACCCTTCCCTGACCTCACAGAGTCCTACAGTCCCAGGGTTCTTCCATTTTCTCCCCTCTGATTGCTCATCCTTCCTGACCTGGACACAAATCATGGACGAAGAATTTGATTATTCTACACTCCTCCTGCTGAGTTCATCAGGCAAAACCCAAACCTGGATCAATGTCTCCCTGTCCATCTTTTTTGCTCCTACACCAAGAAACTGAGCGTTGCTATAGTAAAATAACCCAACTGTGCGACAATAACCTGAGTGTGCCGTGGGGCTAAATGCACCTGGGCACCAGCACCACCGCTGATCCTTGTTCTTGTTTCTGCAGCCCTTCTTTTGTCCCCATCCTCCCCAAGGACCCTGAAACTCCCATCCTCATCAGAGCTCCCGTGCCTACTTCATAGGAAAGTGAAGTCCTCAGAGGTGATCTCCTGCCACTTCCCCCTGCAAGCTTTTCTGCAGTCACCCCCATTCTTACCTCCTTTCTCCAGCCCCCCAGCCTCTTGGATATCCATCCTCCTCTTGGATATCCAGGCCAGCTCTGCATCTAGCCCTTGTTGCCAAGGGCCCCCCTTCCCCATGCCCTCTGTCTCTACTCTATTAGTGCCCGCTTTGCATCTTCAGCCTCCTTCTCTACTGAGTTCTTCCCCTGAACCTATGAATATCTGCAAGTTCCTCTACGTCCCCCTCCTTTTTGTCAAAACAGAAGTTTGCTCCCACTGCCTTCATGCCCTTACCTCCTACCTACTCCTCAGCCCAGTGACAAATCAGCTCCCAGAGCTCTGCCGAAACAGCGCTCAACTCGATCCCCAATTGATACCTCGCATCCAATCCGGTGGGCACTTTTTGGGTCCCTATTTTCTGGACCTCATTGTTGCATCTGTTCATTCCCTTCCTCTTACAACTCTGTTCCTTAGATTATCAGCTCTCCTGGATCTCCTTCACCTCTTTGGAGGCTCATCCTCTCGGTCCTTCAGGAGCTCCTCTTACTTAAACGTTGGGGATCAAAGCCCCTTGCAATTGGTCCCCGGCCCTCAACTCTGCCTCTTAATTCGTGCACCAGAAACTGCTACTTCCGTCAGACCGGACCGTCTCTCGTCTCCACTGTCTCTTATGTTGCAGCCTCTCTCCTCTGCGTCCAACGCCTCCCTCCCCGACTGGCTCAGATCCACTCTTCTAAGCTCCCAAAGATCCCGCTGCGTCCCTCTACCCTTCCGCACAGAAGGCGAGTCTTTGCCGAAGGCGCGGGTCACTCGCACCGGCTGTGAGCACCTCCAGAACGGGCTTGTCTGACTCCTCCGAGGCCCCTCTCCTGGCCCCGAACAGAAAAGGGAGTCAGGTTTGTTGTAGAAACGAGTGAAAGACGAGGAGAAACACCTAAGAAAAGCTGTTCTCGCGGAGCCCGAACGGGGAGAGAGGAAGGACGCGCCGGCGCGGCCACTCACCGAGGAGGACGGCGCTGTCCAGGTTTCGGAGCTGGGCCAACAGCTGCCCCCGCGCCTGGAAGATGGGCAGACTCCGGCGCTGCAGCTCCACGGCCTCAGGGTAGGGGCTGGCCGAGGGCTGGGCCAGGGGCGGCTGCTGCCTCCGGCCTCCTCCTCCGCCGCCGCCGCCGCCCGCGGCCAGCAGCATCACCACTCGCCGCCCGGGAGGGCAGGACCCGGCGCGCCTCGGAGGCCCGGCGCCCGGCCGGAATCTCTTGGCCGGCGGGAAGCCCGCCTCCTCGGGCATGTCGGGAGGGCAACACGACTGGAGGCGCGAAGGCCTCCTGCCGCTCCCGGGAGCCGACAGCTAGCGCGCGCCGCCCCTTCCCGCCACGTGCTGGTGGCTCCCAGCGACGCCGCTGACCTCACTGCCACCCGCAGCCTTTAGGAAGGGGACTCCAACTCCCAGCATGCACTGGCAGCGTATGCAGGCTTTCATTTCCTGAGGGCGGGGAGAGCAGGGTCCGAGGTACAACCCGAAAAAGGTCCGGAGCGACAACAGTGAAGGACTGGGTGTACGGTTCCGTGGGTCCTTAACTTTGGATAACAACCGTGGTTTTCTTGTCCTGCTAACACTATTTCTTTACGGTAAACACGCGTTTCCCTTTCTCTGCCACAATAATAGTCGCTCTTCAAGGAAAGTATTTAATTTTGTAAAATTAATGAGGTGCACACAAACATTTGCATTATTTAATCCTCCAAATAACTGATGTTGTATAGTAGATACTGATATCATCCCCAATTTACAGATGAAGAAACTGAGCCTCTGAGATGAGTCATTCAGATGTCACAAAATCTGAATGTAGAGAAGGATACTGGTGATCATCTTGTGTCACAGAAAAAGAAAGATATATCATATATTCTATGACAATCATACATTCTCCTCAGAAAGTTGCTATCCCAAAGGACGTGGTCTGCTCCTGTAATACAAGCAGGGAAAGAGGGAGTCTGATGGAACTAAAATTGTCTTTTATCCTTCCTTTCCCAAAATATTCGTGCCAGACTCTCAAGTTCTTTACGGGGCTCCCAGCCCCATCATACACACGCCAATCAATGCAAAGATTCAGAACTCCAGCAGGAAAGTAGGATATGATTAGTTCCTCCTTCCCCTCCTAAATTCAAAGCTCTTAGAGGATTTGCTAATTCGCCACAGAAAGACCAGCAAGCAGCTGTTTGCTCTGCATACAGGAAAAGTGATTTCCAGAGAATTCATCATAAGCTTCAACCCATGTGAAGGACATCAGGCATCTTCTGAAGTTCATTTCCATGAGACTTGCCCTATTTATGAACCTATTAAAAATCCTCTTTCCCCTTTCCTCCAGGTCAGAGGTAATTTTCCTCCAGTTGCTGGTAGTATAGAGACCAGGGTTTACTGAAAATGTGCATGTTGAACTAATAGCAGATACGTATTTAAGAATAACTGACAAAATTTTACTTCCTTCTAAGTATTAATTTAGAAAGTCAACCCCAAATTAAATGGGAACAACTGTCTTACTCTTTTCAGGCTGCTATGATACCACAGACTGGGTGGCTTATAAACAACAGAAAGTTATTGCTTACAGTTCTGGAGGTGCCAGCATGGTTACTGTCTGGCGAGGGCCCTCTTCCTGGTTCATAGCTGCTACCTTCTTGCTGCGTCCTCATGTGATGGAAGGGGCTAGGAATCTCTCTGGAGCTATTTTATAAGGCATTAATCCCATTCATGAGGCTTCCACCTCATGACTTAAGCACCTCCCAAAGGCATCACTTCCTAAATACCATCACATCAGGCATTGGGATTTCAGCATGAATTTTGGGGGGACACAGACATTCAGACCATAGCAATATCTGTTAGCTCTCAAATTACGGATTCTGAGTATGTAAAAGACAGGCCTCAGCCCTTCTTCCCAGTGTGCTTTCCAGAGTAACCTAATGGAGGGGACATATGCTCCAAATGATTACAAGAGTACCAGGTAGGTAATATAAATGAGTGAAATAATCTCTTCATAGAGCAAGTGCCCTGTCTCTAGAAACAGCCACTAGTTATCTCTTGGCAGCAGGTGCCATGCAGGCCTGGTATTGCCAGATCTTCCAGGTCTTTTTTCAAGAAGAGCCCCAAATGAAGATTTTCATGTGAAATCTGTCAATTTAAAACACTGGCTCAAAAAACAAAAAACCCCACAAAAACCATGGTGCAGGCAAAAGTAACCACATGCATAGGTAATTCATTCATAATCTCTGGCCTAATGACCCAGCTATTCTGCAGCTTCAAAGCTAAGTGGAACAAAGAGTTGAAAAATAAAATCCTATATTGGCATTAAGCAGTGTTACACACATTGCCCCCTCCCCCAATCCCTCATATTAGTAGTCTGAAATCTGCTGTCCCTCCAAAAGAAGTCTCTTGCGGTTAAGTGGCTTTCATATGCAGATGGTCATAAGCTAATAGCTATTCAGGGAATATCTGGGCTCTTCTTCTAAAAGGTGAATTGTCAGACACATCTCATTCTTAACTGCTCTGCAATGGTCCACGGATTTAACTAGCTGTTCTTTCCATGACCATACCAGCTGGTGGTCATTGTTGTTGGCTGGCTGGTTGGACCACCAAACCCCTGCCGTTGATCATGTTGTTTTGCTCCATCCTACTTAGAGACAGCCATAAGCCTCAGCAACTAGGTACAAGCTCGCATGCACATACATTAATCCCTCTATAATTAAAAATACCAGATGATAGTTTGCTGATCAATAAACAAAGTATTTATTCAGCACCCATGTGCCAAGCACTGTGCTAGGCACTGTGGTGGATACAAACATTTAAGACATGGTTCCTGCTCTTAAGGAGCTTACATTCTCATGAAGGAGACAAGACTAATTTACACGTACCAGCTAAGAACAATACAATATATAATTTGGTGTAAGATTATGTTGCACAGACTCAAAGTGTCATAGGGATTCAAAGAACACAGGCAATGAAATAGGCCCTAGAGTCAAGGTATCTTGAGGAGCCAGGAATGGCGCAAGGCCTTGAAGAACTGAAGAGAATTAAGTTGAGGTCCCCGTTAGGGAGAAGTGGGAGTAACGTTCAGAGGAAGACAGAAAGTATGCATTTGATATGGGGGCTTACTAAGAAGTTACTGTGCATTTCTGAGCAGAGAAGTGACTTGATTATACAAAGTTCAACAAACTTAATGCAAACTTGTAAAATATGTAAGTAGCTTAGGGGATAGCCTACAGAACACTGAAAACAACGGCAGTATCGTGACTAGCAACACAGATGGCACTTACCTGTCAAAGGAAAACACAGCCACAACATAAAATGCAGGCTATGAAGGACAGATGACAATTCTAGGAAGCCCTTTACCCAACAAGCCAATAGCGCCAATATTTCCTAATTTCATAGGCCCCACAGACAGAGTGAGGGTTTCATTACCAAGAATCCAGGACTTGGGTGCTCTCTGCTTAGAGACTACACAAGAGGTATGAAAGATACTAGGACATACAAGAGTGACACAGATAAAGAACAAGTGCAAGAGAGAAACAAAGAGAAATCCACAGTGAAAAAAACACAGCAAAATGTATGAAGTGTATCTCCTATGGAGATGCAATTTGCACGTCCATTTTTTTTTTTTTTTTAATGAACGTATACTGTATTTCTACCACAAAAAAGCTATGCCTTAGGTGTGCTTTTCAGTATTACTGGCGGAATTCAGGAATCTTTTAAATTCTACGTATGTCAGCTAAATTGGTCACAAGATTCCATGTAACAAATCTCGCTTTTCAGTTGACTTGCATTAAGAAAAAGAAGTGTGTTCTGGAAGAACCAAGATTGAGAGGTAAGCTGGGGAAGAAGTGAGGACTTTTCCTTACGTCCAGGTGAGCCAAGGTATCCGGATGTGCAACACCGGGCCGGGGATGGTGGTAGTGGGACAGGCCACTCAAATTACGAGGCCAGTGCTTGGAAAGCCAACTGCATAGGACACAGTGTAGTAGCACAGCATGGCATCCTGCCACTAGGAATTCTCATCCCATAAAATTGGAGAAACCAAAATCCCATAACGGACTGCGTTTAGGCCATAAACTCAAAATGTTTCCTGTTTTACCCAGTCATCAGTATGTTTAGACATTCCCTACTTAAATAAACACTCAGTAAATAGATTTTAGGATTAAAATTTCACCACAGATATTCCATGAATTGGATAACTCAAAGTTAACTAAGGGAGAACAAATTTAACGAGAGAAACCTATTTCTAGCCCCAAAACAATGAAGAACAAAACAAAACAAAACCAACCTTCTAATTAAAAGCTTTCTTGAACAAAGACAAGACAAAATTTAAGAATCCCATAAGAACTATACATTCTAAGATTGGCATTTAAAGTTTTAAAGCCACTTAGGAAAAAAGGCAGTCCCGTTAACCCACGTTCCATAAAATTGCAACAATCATATTCAAAGTTACTGACTAGCAGCATGTAAAGTACTTATATTAAATTCCATTACTTATGTATATTCCATTTAAAGATATTAAAATACTTTTCACTTCGCAAATGACCTGAAAATTCCCATTTAAGATGTTTATTATGTTTAATCTAAACCTCATGTTCATCCTTCTGAGGGAAATCTCACACTCTAGAAAGCAACCACTTAGCCAAGCTGGAACTATTTGGGAAATGTTCCCGGGCCTACATGCCATTTATTAGAATGATTTGAATTAATCTCTTTCCTGGGGGTATTCATTCTATTCCTCCCGGTTCTCTGAATTACTTAGGCAGTGTGATAGTAAACCTGCTGAGCCCCCAGGAAGTGAACATCTTGGGTAAGTACTTATTGAACCACTGGCATTAAGTGCCAACTTCTGTGGACCTGTCCGGTTTCTACCTGGTTGGGAAGGTACACCAGGTACTTGTCTCTGAAAGCTTCTTGGCTTTTCATGAAGCAAATGATAAATGTTCACCAGCCAAAGACCCAGGAAAAATGTATCCGTGCCTAACTGGTACCCGCTCATCTCAAGTTAAGAGTCTAACCTGTCTCCCAGGTGTAAAGAAGACCTTTCTGTTGTTTTCTAAAACGGTGGCCATGACCTGCCTTTCCCTGGATATTTCCGAGCAGAGAAATGCAGAGTAAATAAATGAGACGGTACATTAGCTTCGCGCCTACCTGACTCTCCTACAACAGAATTCCTGCTGCTACGAGATCCACCCTACCCTTTTTCTCCACCACGCTGTCTGACAACTTGAAGTTTTGAAAAACCCAAACGGAGAACAAACTATCTGGACAACAGAAACAAATCTTCCCACTGGAGCTGGCATTCTGGGTTAGTAAGTTGTGTACACAGCCATGGTGTCTCAGCCACGTATTTCCAATCTTGACATGAAATCCAGTCGAAAGCCGTGAAGACACAGGAAGAGCGGGCACGTAAACTGCTCTGAGTGCAGACCTATGCAGGAGAGCTAGGAGACATGGTGATAATTTAAAAGATCACACACAAAAGCTTTAATTCAGTGAGAGAGAGATGGAATTCAGTTTTATTTTGTCCTCTCTGAAACTTCCATTTACACCACGGCCTCGTCTATCAAAGAGGAGGAGGAAGAGGAAAAACTCTGCCCGTCACCACAGAACTCAAGTACTCAGGTACTTGTTCCTTCGAGGCAGCAGGCTATTTGTGTCTCCAGTTTTTTGGCTCCAAGAGATTACACTTTCAGTACCAGTGTAGTGAGGAACCACTGGCAAACTGCTGGAAATGTCTTCTGGCTTAATCAGTGTGTCATTTCATAAAGTGCTTCTGGAGTCAAAATCTTGTCAAGCTGTCAAAAGTGTCCATACTTTTGCAACACAAAGGATAAAAGAATCCCAGTGGGTATGTCACTGAGTCCTTCCCAGCTGGGTCTCGTTATTGGCACTGCCACTTTAGCCGCCGAGGCGCTGGCCCTCACCCCAGGCAAAGCCTCCTGGCCGCTCTTCAGGTAGTGGATTGTAATTTGGATCTTCATCTGGTGTATCAAAAATAGCCTTCCTAAAAGACAGCCAACAGATATAATTTAGTCCCAGAGTCATCTTAGGTCCTAAATGCTACTCCAAGGTCAAAAAGATCCCATGGGGTTTCCACCAATGGACAAGCACTACGTCTGCCTACCAGTGAAACAGTTCCATATTTTGAAGGGATTCATAATTATTTCGCATTTACATTAACTTTTACCTCCTTTACTAATTTTTACTACAAAAGCAATACATGTAATTGTAGAGAAAACAGGAAATATATACGAGCAAAACATCCTAAATCCCCAGAGGTACTGACACTTTCAATATTCCTCCAGAACTTTTATATATGTAATTTTACAAAAGTTAGACACTACTTCTGTTTTGTAACCTTTCCCTAAATCTATCATGAATGTCTCCCCACAACCAAGGTATCACCCAACATCCACTGACAGATGAATAGACAAACAAAATGGTATATACATACAATGGAATATTATTCAGTCTTAAAAAGAAAGGAAATTCTGACATGCTACAACATGGATGAACCTTGAAGACACTGTGCTAAGTGAAATCAGCCAGTCAGAAAAGGACAAGTACTGTATGTTTCCAGTTATATGAGATACCCAGAGTTGTCAAATTCATGGAGATAGAAAGTAGAATGGTGGTTGTCAAGGACTAGAAAGTAGAATGGTGGTTGTCAAGGACTCAGGGGAAAGAAGGAATAGAGAGTTAATGTTTAAGGGATACAGAGTTTCACTTTTGTAACATGAGAGTTCTATGGATGGAAGGTGGTGATAGAAGCACAATGTGAATGTACTTAATGCCACTGAACAGTACACTCAAAATGTATAAGATGACAAATTTTATGTATACTTTATTGTAATTAAACTTTTTAAAAAAATTAACAAGTTATTCCAAGAAAAATCACACGGAGCATAAGAAGGGATAGCAAATGTCCAAAAGACTTTTAAAATACTACTATATGGTCATTCAAAATTTCCTTAAAGAATTAACCATTAAAGAAGCATCCTCTATTTGCATTCATGTTTTTAACTGTACTTGCCCACAGCTGATGAAATTAGATTACCTGAAAACTCCTGTTTTATACTGGGGTCAGAAAAAGCGTCTATATTTCAATATGAGCTCCTTTAATTCTTACAAATTAACAATAAACAGGCACTAAAAGAAAAATAAAGAGCTGAACAAGCAATTCAAAAAGGAAATCCAAATGGTTAAAAAAACATGAAAATGTTTGCTCTCACAAGAATTAAAGGAAAGCATGTTAAAAACTGAGACCCCCCCCATCTACTTCCCAAACATTAGGTAGGGCAGAACAAAGCAGGTGTCCGTGCGTGGGGTGGGGGCGGGGAGGGGCGGAGCCATGGTGGCCCAGAGCAGGATGGGGGCGGGGAGGGGCGGAGCCATGGTGGCCCAGAGCAGGATGGGGGCGGGGAGGGGCGGAGCCATGGTGGTCCAGAGCAGGATGGGGGTTAGGGGAGTAGCCTTGCATAGGGGGTCAAGAGCCCAGCTGGGGCATGCACACATGGAGCTGGCCTGCTGCAGGGTGTCAGAGCCCGAGTAGGGTAAGGAGGGCACCCCCATAAGAGGGCAGCCTGACACAGGGAGTCTGAGGCAGAGAAGGGTGAGCAAGGCATCCATATGGAACAGGGGGACACAGTGATGAGAGATTGGCTACATATGGGGGTATTAATTAAATAAGTAAAAACATTAATGATAACAGGAATCGGGTTTCTCACTATCAGTGAGAATGGGGAAATATGGAAAGGGGTGGATTGTCATAAAACAGAATACTACTCAGCAAAAAAGGGAACAAATTACTGATACAAGGAAAACAATGTGAGTTTCAAAAACATTATGTTGAATGAAAGAGCCCTTATACAAAGGAGTATATACATACTATATGATTCCACTCATGAAGTTGTAGAACATGCAAAACTAATCTGTGGAGGGACAAAATCAGCATAGTGATTGTTTCTTGGGGGAAGGGGGCAGGGTTGACAGGAAAGGGGCTTGAGAGAACTTTCTGGGTAATGGTAATTTTATCTTGATATGAGTTTGGGTTACATAGGTATGTGTGTTTATGAAAACCCGTTAGTCGAAATCCTTGTGATTTGTGTATTTTGTTGTATATAAACAAAGAACTCTAGTTAGGGACTTCCCTGGTGGCACAGTGGTTAAGACTCCGCACTCCCAATGCAGGGGTCCGGGTTTGATCCTTGGTCAGGGAACTAGATCCCACATGCATGCTGCAACTAAGAGTTCGCATGCCACAACTAAGGAGCCCGCCTGCTGCAACTAAGACCTGGTGCAACCAAATAAATAAATAAATAAATTTTAAAAAAGAACTCTAGTTAGTGATACACATTCTAAAATATTTAGAGAATTAAGTATACTGGAATGGAAAGATGGATGGAGGGATAGATAGATGTACAAAAAGCAAGAATAGTAAACTGTTAATTGTAGAATCTATGTGTAGGTAAATGTGACTGTATAATTTTTTCCACTTTTCTGTAAGTTTGGAAATTTTCATAATAAAATATTGGAGGAAAAATATAGAAAGGAAAAAAAAATTGAATGAATCATGTGGAGTTGTACCAGAACTGCAAGTATCCGTATAAACCCATGTTTTAAAAATACATAGATCTGAAAACATACATGTATATACACTCATATGCATATGTATATAATTCCCTTGCTCTGTTCACTGAGAGGACTTGGGAGCAGTAATACTCCAAAAGCAATAAGCACATTTGCCGCCCAGACCTTGGCTTCTAAATACCATTCTCTACTAAAAAGGAAGTAGGGCTCCTTAAAGAAATAGCTGATTCTACAACTGTGTCAAGAAGAGCACAAGATGAGCCCGGGATATCTTGCTGGGCCAGAAAGTAATAAATTGGTTTAAAAAAAAAAAAAAAGATGGGAGCATGTTGAAAAGTACTTCAAAGCCAGTTTAAGGAGGTTCCCCATGGCCAAATCTGGGACAATATAAGCATCAAAAGAAACAACAATAATAAGGGATTATAATCCATGAATAAAACATGAAACCACGGATTCTTACAGATATAAATGAATTGAAATTTGATAAGAAAAAGGATGTTTACGTAGTCTCAAAGTACCTCTCCACAAAACACTTAATTACAAAGGGGAAAAAAAGTAACTTTGCAGTGGAGAAGCCCTGCAGATACCTTAATCAAGTAATCAAAGTGATTACCACCACTTTGGCAAATTCAACCAATTGAAATCCTGTGCCAACAGGCTGCAATCAGAAGAACGCGGTATCACTTCTCTGATATTCCTGCCACAGATGCAAAACCTGAACCTAAATGTGAGGGAACATCAGACAAACCCAAATTGAGAGACATTCTACAAAATGGGGTTATAATCTTCAAAAACATCAATGTCACGAAAGACAAGGTAAAGTTGAGGAGCTTCTCCACACTGAAGGAGACTGAAGAGACGTGGTAACGAAGTGAAACACCTGAATCTGAACTGCATTCTTCTGCTATAAAGAACATTTTGAGGACAACTGCCAAAAGTGGAATTGGGTCTGAGGATTAATGTTTATTTCCAGATTTTGACTATGTAAGAGATTGTCCTTGTTTACAGAAAGTGCACATTAAAGGGGGTCATGGGGCTCTCCCACATTTGATGAAGATGTGGGGAAATGGACACTTATACGTTGCTGGTGGAAATGTAAACCTGAATATCCATTCTGCATGGCGGTTTGGCAATAAACTGAACAGCTATTCTACTTGTAGGAATTTATCCTTTGAAAATAATCATGGATGTGTGCAAAGGATGTGCCGCTACGCATGCTATATGGATGTGTAGCTACAGAATGTTCACCACTCCAATCATGGAAGGAAGAGCAAGAAGGATGTCAGTGTCCATCGATAAGAGATTCGTAAATCGTGCTCCATTCATATCGGGGGTATCATGCAGCTGTTACAATTTTGTCAGACATTTATGATGGAAAAATGATTATGATATATTACATTAGAAAGAAGCTTATGAAATAGCATTTTTTAAAGAGTACACAGATAGTAAAAGGCTCACGAATACATATCAAAAAGTTAACAGTGGTAGCCACTGTTATATCTAAATGGTGGGATTATGGAGGATTATACTTTCTTGGTTTTGCTTATTCTATAATCAACATTTAATAATAAAAACATTTTATTCCTCAAGTGAACCCTTTTTAATGCAGTACATCCCAAGGACACAAAATTCTGGCATAGAAGGAGGTCCTATAAATCAAAGCTCTACCCTCAGGAAACTGAGATGTGAAAAAGGAGAAGGGACTTGCTTAAAATCACATGGCTGGTTGGCAGAACAAACAACCTATACCTGGTTTCCAGCCCAAAGCTATTTCCACTCTACGTCACTGCTTATCTCTATCACCTGTTTGGAAGACCAGACGTTCCACCTTTAGAAACCTCCCGCTAGTCGGTTTTGCCCACTTTGCTACTTCACCTCTCTCACCTCAGACAGCATCCTTCATGAATCCAGGAGGCTCCTCCCTGGGACAGGAGGTGCTGGCGGTCAGCTGGGACAGCAATTACCACATCACCCTCAGGACACCTTGAGCCCCCTGCCGCAACTCTGGCATGGTCTGTTCCTACCCAATCCAATTGCTCCTCAACGGCAGCCAGATTGCTCAATCTCCAAATATTTACTGGCCTGAACTATGTGTGCTAGGAGCCCCGGTTTATCTGCAAGGAACACGTAACCTGGTGTTAAATACTCACAGAATAGATGGTGTTTTCAAAATTCTTATTCCACCAGGTTGATTGGGAAATACATCTTCCAAGAAAAAATATATGTGTCCAACTGCAATACCTAGAGTCAACCAGAAATAAAGGATGAGGGAGAGGATTAGAAATTTGATTGCAGGAGGCTCTACCAACAAAAATTTCTTCTCTTTAGGAAGAAATGTCAAATATACTTATTAACATCTTGAAAACTAATATTGTAGTCTTTGAGCATATAACTATCAGATAATCCTATAACAGCTGTATATGAAGGCCAGGCAGAATTAACATGAAAAATAGTGACAAAATAAGTTTGCAAGTAAAATAATAGAAAAAGTAGTGCTAAGAGTCTTACCCAAGAGGTCCACAATGATTGAGTTCCCCAACAACAAGGAAAAGCCCATGAGCACCCAGGGTAGAAAGGGGGCCTGGAAATTGAGAAGGCCGAAGAAGTTCATGCGGACATACGGGTTCCTTCGGCTCCACACGTAGACAAGCATTATTGTAAAGGCCTGGCCCAAGAAAACTAAGCTCACAAACAAACCAAAAAGCTAGCAGTTGGCATTAAGGAAAACAGCAACATTAAGTATAATAGGGAAGACTGGGCAAGAGAACTAAGGATTGTGTTCTAACACAAATCTGAATTAGGAAAGGCGAGCAGTAGTTACATCTTTAGGAAAAAAAAAGCCTGAAAATAATTACCCAGAGCCATCAGGCAAAAACCTGCTTAGGCGACAACATCTGAATTGTTGCTAATTCAAATTAATATTCTGCTTTCATGAAGTTCTTGCCTCTTTGGAATATGTGTTAATTCCTTGGTCAGTAATCACCATGAGGACCTTTACAAAGGCGAATCAAGCCAGCTGGAGCAAAACCATCTTGTCAGACAGGGCTACATCCAAGTCTGGTACTCAGCTGACAATTCTTTTTTCAAAAAAGTAATTTATTTAACTAATAAGAAACTACTGTATAGCACAGGGAACTCTACTCAGTGCTCTGTGGTGACCTAAACAATGGGAAGGAAATCCAAAAAAGAGGGGCTATATGTATACATAGAGCTGATTCACTTGGCTGTACAACAGAAACTAACACAACATTGTAAAGCAACTATACTCCAATAAAAACTTAAAAAAAAGTTTTGATGTTGACCAAATAAACGTCTTAACAACTTAGTTTAAAAGTAAAGTACACCCATCAACAAGAATACATCTAAGATACTTAATAGTAACCCACCTGGGTTAAAAGTTCCTCTGACTTGCTCACAGTAGAAAAGCATCCTGTCCAACCTCTAGGCTTAGAAAAGCTGTCACATAAAGTACGCTGTAAAATAAATAGGAGCCTGAAGCTAATATCTGGGGGGGGGGTCTACTTTTATCTGTTCATTCCGAGTACCTAGTGAATTTTGGGAGACAGATGAAAAGCTTTAGGAAGACAGAGGGAGTTCTTTAATATTTTCCTGTATTTGTTCTATTTGTCGAAGGATACAGTCATTAAGAATCCACCAAAAAGGAACATAAATACAAAGTCTGCTGTCCGACCTCGGAAAGAGCCTTCTTCTAGCATTCGACAGTAACGATATCTTAAGTTCCAAGTTAAGAAAATGTTAAGCACACACATATGAAGAAAGTAAAATTTAATGCATCACTTAAGTACACCTGGGCTTCACTTTATGTGTAAGAGGTCAGCCTTTGTTTCTGTAAGAATATTTATGAGTGGTGGTATCGTTGCTTCTCTTTTACCAGGCGTTTTAGGCAAGGTGAAGAGAAGACCGGCTCCCTGGTTTACAAAAACTGTTCCTGACGGGGGAACTAAGCCAGACACCACATAAACATGCTTCCCGTCACCTACTACACCTTTTCAAATTTGTACTGTTTTTCCCATGTTCACCCACACCATAGTCTACACCATCCTTGCTTTTTCACAACCTAATTTGGAGGAAATCCCCATCAAGAAGCTTCATGTAATAATCTGCTTTTTCAGGCCAGGGAGTTAAGCAGTGCTATACCTCAGTCAATAAGGAGGCATTACAATGAAAAAATTTAATTATTAGAAACTTACCAGAATGATATACCATACAGAAGACACAGGAATCCATCCTAGGGCAGGAATCCTGTCACCCCTAAAAGGCCCTCTGTCTACTGCAGATGAGCTGAGCTGTAACTCCCCTCTTAATCCAGAGGGTCGGGGTGCAGGAGAAATGCCCTGCTCAGTGGCCCCAATTACCATCTGATCAGAGCACAAGTCTTCCTCTCTTTCAACAAACTGGAACATGGCGAGCCCAGGAGACACGGCACTGTCTTTCCAGCCAGTAGAACCAGCAACCAAGATTCAAGGAGATCTCAAGTTCTCCATCCCCCATGAACCCACTCCCAGGTTGTGTTTTATCACTTGGGGCCCGCTGGTGTTATTTTGTAAGTACGCCTCAATTAAATCACTTCTGCTCTCCCTTGTTCAGATTTGTAAGTGGCTTATGGGCAGAAATGTAAACATTTTACGGTTAAATACCTCCCATTTGAATAAACAGTGACCTACAAACACCCTCAAAACATTACTAACTGACCAACTATTCTGTGTATCACTGAGCCAGTAGCCAGAAGTTACAGCTAAGATGGTAACAAAAATAACAGGATTAATAATTTCAAACTTAATATTGTATTTCCTAAGTAAACCTGAAGTTTTTATGCTAACCCCACTTAGTAAAGGATACAGAAAAATCATGTTAAATAAAAAATTGAATCCAACTGGCCCAAAAAATAAGAAATTGGTGATTAGCCTCCATATCTGTTAAAAGAAAAAAAATCAAGAGAAAGATAGATTAAGTAAAATATACCAGGAAACATTTTTATAATAAGACGAAGGAGATATCCTATGACTACAAGGGTTGGAAGGCCATGAATAGGAGATACTATGTCTGAACTCAAAAGTGAGGCACACAATCTGACACTGAATTTTTGTGCTGCTTCAGTGAAAGACATCGTTTGCCCCAGGAAATTTCTAAGGATAGTAGGACAGAAAACTTGAAATTGTGATTCTTTCTTTTTTTTTTTTTTTAAAACCCATACCATATGGTCAGGCAAATTATGGGAAAAGTTTGATGGAAAGACTAGATTAATTTGCAGAATAGGAAAACAGTGCTTTCATATATGTAGTATCACAATCTAATGAATAGTCTCAAGATATGAAAGGAAAATTGCAGGATCTACTATCAATTGCTAAGAAATGTTTCTATATTAGTCATCAGAAACATCCAGAGTGAAGAGTAACTCTAAAGCAAATATTCAAGTTCTAGTCTGAACAAAGAGCCAACTCCCTATAAGTAAAGACCTAATACTTTAACAATTAGAGTCTAATTGGTAGATACACAGACACTCATTTTCAAACCCTGATACACTCTTACCCACCCAAACCATCCACGCCTGCAATAAAAACAACTACTCACAATGATAGAACACTTAACATTTAAAGTGTTTTAAAATATTCTGTTCTCTCATGTGACCTTAATTATCCTGTGAGATGAGCAGGTCGGCACTACCATCCCCATTTCACATATGAGGAAAGTAAGAGACCTGGATGATTTTAAAATGGCCTGCCCAAGGACACACAGCTTGTAGAGGGCGACTGAACTTAAACTTAGAAATCCTAATTCCAACTGCAGATACGTGGTGTCAAGAGTTTAACCTCAGGGGCTTCCTTGGTGGCCCAGTGGTTAACACTCCATGCTTCTACTGTAGGGGATGTGGGTTCGATTCCCTAGTTGGGGAACTAAGATCCTGCATGCCACATGGGTGGCCAAAAAAACCCCCAAAAAACAAAAAAACAAGAGTTTAACCCCAGGCAAAATCAAGTCTCGTTTGTTTGGATGGAGCTATAGCTCCCAGAGAAGGCCATGTGAGTAGAGGAGGAAGAAGGCAGTGATAAGGGTCCACAGGTCTGCTTTATGCATCATTTAATTCTTAAGAATTGGTAACTATTAAAGTTGAAACAATTCAGGATCATTTACTACATATTAACTGCATCCAGGATTTTAGAGTCCTCAACCTAGTGAGGAGACAAGCATATAAATAAGTGCAAGTATGAGATGAGAGATATAAAAAAAATATTTACAGATACCCTAAGGACACAAGGGAGGATGAACCTGAGAAGGCTACACAAAAGCTGCATCTTGAAAGACAAGCTGGAGTTCAGTGGGTATAAAGTGAATGAAACACATTTGGGACAGAGGCAACAGCAGGTGTAGAGACAGAATTACTGGTTTTGGGGTCTCTCTCTTACTCCAACTATAGCCTATATGATCATCCTAGAACAGGAAAACACATCTCTCTTTTAGCACTCAAATTACTGGAAAGGACCATCTCTCACTGTAATCTAATACGCTGGCATGTTGTCTTGGATGTCAGTCTTCCGGAGTTCTGTTAGGATGATGTGATCCCTGGAAGATGGATCAGAGCGCTAACTGAACTGAGTCTCTGAACAGGACCATAGCAGTAACACCGAGGTGGTAGGGGTGGTACATGGTGGTGAGTGCACAAAATAAGGGCACCCTGTGAGACTCTCCCTGGACAGCTAGCTCATCAGTCTCCTCTCAATCTATAACATTAACTTTGAACCAGTGATTCCTAAATACAGGAACTGGACACATCAAATCAACACCATGCAGGGAACTTTAAAAATAAAATACAGATTCTTAATTCCTACCCTTGGTGATTCTGATTTGGTACATGATGAGAGGCTTGAGAATCTCTTAAAAGTTCCAGGCTGCAAGAATCACTGCTTTGTATCCCCCCAGCCAACCCCCTCGCCCACCTCCATAAGCTTTATAATCAAGTATTCCCACTGAATTCTTTGAGACAGTATATGACAGAATTAGCTACTAAAATGTAAGAAAAACAAGTTTAAAAACGGATACATTAATGGCGGTTGTGATGGACCACTTACTTGAAAGTGTTTAAAGATTAATTCGGGATTGAAGTACAACTGAAAAGGTGTGATCAATTCCAACTGCTAAAATAGAAAAAGAGTTTCTTCAAGGAAGTCAATCAAGAAACAAAATATCATCATTTACAACAAAAGATTAATAGGGCCAGCAATTTCCCGCTCGCAGTCACTTAGGCTGAATCATTTAAGGCTTTCTTCTTAGGCTGGAGGAAAAGGTTGGTAAAGAATTGTGTAGAATTGATACAATTCTTTGTATTCCCCAATACCTAACACAAAATAAAAGTCTGTTTGATGTTTCAATAGTTGAGGGTAATGTGAAGGTATGGAAGGCAGGTGGTGATACCTTAGATACAGGGCAAGTAAGAGCAGCTGCTACGAATCTGCCCAACACATGGGCACCACCTGAAACAACTGTGTGAAGCAACAGAATTCACTCAAAAGAACCAAGACTCAATACCTTGCCACCGTGAGGGCTGGGTGCTTCCAGCCAACCTCTATCACAGACTCTATTTCAAGACTTTCCCGCTCGACAACTTCCAGCTTTCTATCCTCAATATCTACGTTTCTCCAGTAAGCGGACCCTCCTTCCACTAGTCACCACGGTATCATTTGGCCACCGCAGGAGTTCTCAGACACGTTTCCTGGGTGGGCGGCTCCCGCAGCCCTGACTTGGTACAGATCCTGCCTTTATCTCTCAGAAACTGACCCGCAGTCCTGATCCTCCAGCCCTCTTGGAGTAGCACTCCCTTCTAGGGTCACCGGATAAGCACTCACGGGGCCACTCCGAACCCCAAAGTGAACCCTGTATGCCTCCACCCACCCTTGAGACCAACCCCTCTGAGCTTCCCGGAGGCCCAAACCCGTTTCCCGAGGACCCGGTTATATCCAGCCCGGATAATGAGAAGCTGGCGCTGCAGCTGCTCACCACAGCGGCGGTGGTGAGGACGCAGGCGGTGGTGTAGGCGCGGCTGACCGGTGGGATCTGCAGGTACTCCAACCGGAGGCTCTGGTACGCCATCTTCCCCGCCGCCGCCGGCCCCCCCCCCCCCAACTTCCCCTTCCGCCAGTCTGTCCCAGCGGCGGGGCGGGATCGGGGCGGGATCAGGGCGGGGCCCTCCCCTTTACGCTGCTGCCCAATCAGCGCTGCTCAGTTGGTCAGCCACCAAACGCTAGAGCCCGAATGAAAGCACACCCGCCAATCACGAGTTGTGTCTCCGCGGCGGCCCAGCCTCGCTTCTCCACCCACCTACGTCGCGGGAAAGAGAGTGAGTATCGGTTCCTTCCGCCAATCCCCGCAGGCCACAGCTAGCTTTCCCGCTCGTCCCCTTTCCGTCACCAATGTAGGTTGCCCCCAGACAGCCAGCCAATCAGGAGCGCGGTGGCATCTTGCCCTCGCTCTAAGGCACCTAGCGGTCGGAATTTGGGGGAGTCAGCGGCGCCGCCTATCTCTGGCAGCAGGCGGTGGTTTAAAGGAGGTGGCGAGAAGCCGGTGTTTGGTCGAATTCGTCACTCTCATGGTCGCTTGGGTAAGTGCCACGGGGCTGCATTTTCTCTGAAGAGGAGCGAGAAGGGGTGTGGCACTGGCTGAGGCCTCATCGCCGGGCGCTGGAGCGGCCAGATGGAGCAGCGTCTCCGGTGGGCCGCGAACCTCCACCCTGAAGGTTCCGGCATGCAGCGGGGGCGCGGGGCCTGCCGGGAGCTAGTCCTCAGGCCGGAAGTGGTTCCTGCCCCGTTGTTTCTGAAGCTTGGGCTATTCTACTCGCTGAGGTGTCCTGGGCACCTCCCGCGTTTCACCTGTAAATATCGATTGAAACCGTACTCATCCTGCCCTCAGGAAATCTAAGGCTTGCGGAGAAGATAGGCCCGTGCTAATAATATCCTAAAGTAGGACTTGGCCAGTGCCCGAAGAGAGGTCCTGATGGGAATTCAGAGGAGGGGGTGGGTCCCCAGGGAAGTGTATTTAAACTGACCCTTGGAAAGTATTTCTCCAGGCATCCTCTCCTGAGGGAAAGACATCACAGGGAAAGGCCATAGCTTGGTTTGGTTGGAACAAAGAGTAGTCAGATCATGGCAGGCAAAGTTAAGAATGTTATACTTTATTCGGTGGGTTATAAGGAAGCTCTAAAGGTTGTTGGAACAGGGAGTGGCCTCGTCTGGTAGTATATAAGGAAGGAATTAAGTAAAAGGCTGGAGAGAGTGGTTTTTAAAAAGGATATGAATGGGTAATTTACAGAAGGAGAAACCTGAAGAGTTAATACGTTTCGAGTGGTGCTCAACTTTACTGGCAGTTGGAGAAACGCACATTAAAATATTTTTGCCTACACTCCAAACATCACCCTCACAGCCTATTGATAAAACAGTGCTGAATGTTTTGCTTACCCTGGTAAGCAAAACACCTTGACAGAGCTTTGGCAGAGTCTTGTAAGGATGACAGGCAAGATTGGAGTTTTTTGAGAATCGCAAATTTGGTTTAAGGTGGATTTTTCCATTTGGAGGCTTGATTAGGATCGGGTAGAGCTCATGAAAAGCAGTCCAGCATTGGTAGAAGCAGCTGAGGCGAGGGTTTCAGAGAATCTTGCTGTACAGATTGTTGGTGCTTAGCATTTCAGAGTTGATCAGTCTTTCCGGGGGCTCATAATGAACAATCAAGCCGTCTGGACAATGAAAATAATGTAAACAGTCAGCTGTTTGGGGAGGCAAGCAGACCGTCGGTAGCTGCAGTCCTCAGTGTCCAGCCTGTGTGGGGGTTAGATGGTTTTGGTTTTCAAAAAGCAACACTGTAAAACAATTTTACAAGATTGGCAAAAATAAGAATTTTGAGTAATATCAAGTGAAGGCAAAGACATGAGAAAGAAATTCTCATATACTGCAAATGGGAGGGTAAACCAGCCTAGCTGTACTCCCACCCCTAGTGTTCTGGAGAACATTTTGGCTGTATTTAGTGAAACTATGTATGAGTAAACTCTGTGGCCCAGCAACTATGGACAGTGGACACATGAAGTACGGTATATGCATATGGTAAACTTAATGGAATACTTCAGTTAGAACCAATGAAGTGGGGCTTCCCTGGAGGCGCAGTGGTTAAGAATCCACCTGCCAATGCAAGGGACACAGGTTCAATCCCTGTTCCGGGAAGATCCCACATGCCGCAGAGCAGCTAAGCCCGTGCGCTGCAACTACTGAGTCTGCGCTCTAGAGCCCGTGAGCCACAACTACTGAAGCCCATGCACCTAGAGCCCGTGCTCCGCAACAAGAGAAGCCACTTCAGTGAGAAACCCGTGCACGGCAACGAAGAGTAGCTCCCGCTCGCTGCAACTAGAGAAAGCCGTGCACGCAGCAATGAAGACCCAGCGCAGCCAAAAATAAAGAAAATAAAAAATAAAAAAAGAACCAATGAAGTAAAATAACAATGAAGTGTAATAACATGAAGTGATTGCAAACATAATGTAAAGCAAACCATACATAAACAAAACTGTATTTTTCAAGACTATACAGTTGACCCTTGAACAACGTGGGGATTAGGGGTGCCAATCCACCCAGCAGTCAAAAATCCTTGTGTAATTTAGAGTTGGCTCTCCATATATGCAGTTCTACATTCACAGTTTCAAGCAACTGTGGGTTATGTAGTACTTTATTTTATTTATTTATTTATTTTGAATATTTATTTACTTATTTATTTTTGGCTGCATTGGGTCTTCATTGCTGTGCACGGGCTTTCTCTAGTTGTAGTGAGCAGGGCTACTCTTCATTGCAGTGCACGGGCTTCTCATTGCGGTGGCTTCTCTTGTGGAGCATGGGCTCTAGGCACGTGGGCTTCAGTAGTTGTGGCTCTCAGGCTCTAGAGCACAGGCTCAGTAATTGTGGTGCACGGGCTCAGTAGTTGTGGTGCACGGGCTTAGTTGCTCCGCAGCATGTGGGATCTTCCTGGACCAGGGCTCGAACCCGTGTCCCCTGCATTAGCAGTCGGATTCTTAACCACTGCGCCACCAGGAAGCCCCTGTACTTTAGTATTTACTACTGAAAAATATCCACGTATGACTGGACCTGTGCAGTTCAAACCCATGTTGTTCAAAGGTCAACTGCATGTCTAAAACCTCTTAAAGATGAATTAAAATTAAAGATGAACTGAAAAGGCATACATTAAAACACTGGAGTAGGTTCCTGTGGGAGATGAAAGAAGAATAAAATAAGAGAGGACCTAGCATGGACCAAATATAGAGTGCTATGAAATAGGAGGTATTATCACTTCAATTATGCATATGTGAGGTCCTTAAAAAGGAGGACAGAGTGGTTAGTGAAGGTCAGATGATGAAGGTCCTTGTAAGCTGTGTGAAAGAGTTTGAAATTGATCCTGAAGGCATAGGGTAGCATTGAAATTAAAATCCTGTTAATCCACAGAATCCTCTCCACAAGACATAGAAGAGAAAGCAGTTTTATTACTGAATAAGCATATCTGGATTATAATGCATTATAGGTAATCTGTGAATGAGATTACAAAGACAGAAAGAAATTCTACCCTATTTTATACAGCTAAACCATTACAACCATTCTATTTTTAGCCATGACATAAGTTCTCAAGATTAACAGCATCTTGTCCCATAGAAAGATTTGACTGCACCACTTGCTTCAAATTATTTCATAAGGTTCATCCTAAATTCACCTGGTAATTGAGGTAGCCATTTGTTTTAGCTAATGACTTTGCAGGAATAATGAAACTATCAATACTTTTATTTCTATGACAAGTATATGGTTACAGCTCAGAAAAAGGTCCCTAGGTTAAACACCCACAGTGACAGGGAGATAGGAGTGCTATTTTCCTAGATGTTTACATTTGAAAGGAATGTCCCCCAGACCCTTGAGAAAACATCAGGCTTGCTCAGCTTCTAATGGGATATTTTTCAGATGGCAAGGTTGGAAGGACAGGGGAGTTGAGGACCTTGGCAAGGGAGCCGTTGAAGTGATGGATCATGGAGCTTAAAATGGAGAGAGGAAGAAGTGAGGTGGGAGAGACTGAGAGCTAGAAAAAGAAGATCAGACGGCTGAAAGTCTTGAAGATGAAGGTATAATATGAAAATGCGAATGAGCGTTGGAAGACTAGCATATCAGGTTGTGGTCAAAAAGTAGGAGCAGCTGGGGAAGGAAGTTACAAATATCAATTGCCACGTGGCTAAAAGAGTGGAGATGAAGATCATCGAAACTCAAGAAACTGAGTCTCTAGGGCATTGGTAAGATCATCCATGTAAACTTGAAAGTTGTCTGGGATGATAACAGAATTCCGAAGGCTGATCCATAGGCCAGAAGCCTGAGTAACTGAGAGGTGAGGGACATGGACAATGAGGAGGAAGAAGGGAGGTTACAGGCTGATGGAAAGAGCCTCAGAGAGGCAGGGTTTGTATCCTGTTGCGGATGAGTGAGGCTGGAAGTAGCATCAGGTATCAAGGAACATAAGCTTCATATTTTTTTGTTTGCTTTTCTATCTGTAATGACATTTGTTACTTTCATCAGATGATTTTTTTGAACACAAATGAAATTTTTTCTTATTACATTTGCAGATTTTTCACATTCAAAATTAACAAAACAAAATAAGCCAAGATGTCTGTTGATCCGATGACCTATGAGGCCCAGTTCTTTGGCTTCACACCGCAAACTTGCATGCTTAGGATCTACATTGCATTTCAAGACTACCTATTTGAAGTGATGCAGGCTGTTGAACAGGTTATTCTGAAGAAGCTGGATGGCATCCCAGACTGTGCGATTAGCCCAGTCCAGATTCGTAAGTGCACGGAAAAGTTTCTTTGCTTCATGAAAGGACGTTTTGATACCCTTTTTGGCAAAATGGAGCAGCTGTTTTTACAGTTGATCTTGCGTATTCCCCCAAACGTCTTGCTTCCGGAAGATAAATCTCAGGAGACGCATCCTTATAGTGAGGAAGAATTCCAGCTTCTCCAAAAAGAAATTGAACAGTTACAGGAGAAGTATAAGACTGAATTATGCACTAAGCAGGCCCTTCTTGCAGAATTAGAAGAGCAAAAAATTGTTCAGGCCAAACTCAAACAGACATTGTCTTTGTTTGATGAGCTTGAGAATGTTGGCAGAGACCATGGGACTAGTGATTTTAGGGAGAGCTTGGTGTTCCTGGTCCAGAACTCCAGAAAACTACAGAATATTAGAGACAATGTGGAAAAGGAAGGCAAAAGACTGAAAATATCTTAATGTCTAAATAGTAAAAGGAGTTTGTCAGAAGGTGGAATGATAAGGGGTTTATATCAATGACCATTCTGATCCTAGTGAACTGTGTACTTTTGGGGGGTCTCCTTTGTTCACTCTTTCTTGTATTCCACATCCTCCTCCTTTTTGGTCCACTCTCCTGAAGCATCTATGCACTACCTTGAGCTGATCTTTGAAGCATCTGTGCTTAGCAGCCTCTAATGGGTGGGAAGGGATTCTTGGTCCAATAACGACTCATTTGGGGGCATGACTGAAGAAGTAAAGCTTTTTCCCTGGCCATTCAAAGATATTTGTAAAAGTTGTACCTTGGTCATGAGTCCTCTGTAACCTTGATCCTTTTGCCTTACTCTTTGGATGAGACCAAATGAGAAAAAGGTTAAGTGGGCACCTTCTTTATTAACCAGCCACTGCACTGCGGGACAGCCAACACAGACTGCTTGTTCTTGCCCAGTAACTTTTCTCACACAGGGACTTCAATAACTCGTTCAAGGAAGCAAGTAGCAGAAAAAACAACTATGACCTTTAGAAAGAAGAAAGAAGTTATTTTGTTTCTAAAATAAATCCTTTCCATGATCAAGGCCTTGGTGAGGTTAAAGAGTATACTGTCTTGGAGGCCAGCAATGGAAGACTTTGGACAAAAAGGAAGCAGATTTCACTGGCATAGAAAAGGAAGCCTGGAACATATCCAATAGCAAAATTTATATTAACTGACTATTAGGTATTTATACCATTTTTTTTTCACGCTTCAGTTAGTTTTGGAATCTGCCTTGTACCTAATATTTAATTAACTTATTTATTCACACTCATAAGCATCAAATATTTAGTACTCTCAGTGATAAATTTTAGCTGTGTCTTGTGCTTAAATTCAATGGAGTCTAATATTTCCTTTTGTAACTAATCCATGTAAAATGTTAGATCACCCAAGGAAAGGGGAGAAATAGCAATAGTTGCTCTTAAGGTATTACTTGCCTTCCACGTCTTCCTAAAGAACAGGATTTGGAGTTTCTCCTTTATATAGAAGTGTAACTTAGGGTATTAATATTTGCAATTAAATATTCATCAGTTTAGGAAGCCTGTGTTTACCTGGAATATGTTTATTATCAAAGAGTCCTTTTTTCCAATCCTGTACATTAAATATATATATTTTTAAAGCATTGATTTGTGATTTTCTGCTGTATATAATATCATGGTATGCATCCTTCAGTATGACTTTTTACCCAAATGATCATTTCTTTTTATTTTTTATTTTTACATTTGGAGCTTATTTAAAATCTCCTGGTGTAGTGGGTTGAGTGGTGATCCCCCAAAAGGTATGTCCGTGTCCTGATTCCTGGAATCTGTGATTGTGCCTTATTTGGAAAAATGGTTTTGCAGATAAAATTACGTTAAGGATTTGGAGATAAGGAGGTCATCCTGATTTATCTGGCTGGGCCCTAAATCCAATGACAGATGACTTTATAGAGGGAGATTTGAGACAGACAAGGAGGAGGCCTTGTGACCACAGAGGGAGATTGGAGTGATGCAGCCACAAGTCAAGGAATGCCAAGAGCCACCATAAGCTGGAAGAGGCAAAGAACAGATTCTTCCTTAGAGCCTCCAGAGGGGGTGTGGCCCTGCTGACCCCCTTCTTTTAAATTTCTGGCTTCCAGAACTGTGAGAGAATACATTGCTGCTGTTTTAAGTCACTAAGTTTGTTACAGTAGCTGCAGGAAACTAACATACCTAGTGAAATTAGAAATTAGAAATTAAGGTATTTGTAAGGATGTAGGCTGCTTTTTTTTTTTTTTTTTTTTAATTTATTTTTGGCTGCATTGGGTCTTCATTGCTGCACGCAGGCTTTCTCTAGTTGCGGCGAGCGGGGGCTACTCCTTGTTGCGGTGCGCGGGATTCTCATTGCGGTGGCTTCTCTTGTTGTGGAGCATGGGCTCTAGGCGTGCGGGCTTCAGTAGTTGTGGCACACGGGCTCAGTAGTTGTGGCGCACGGGCTTAGTTGCTCCTCGGCATGTGGGATCCTCCCGGAGCAGGGCTCGAACCCGTGTCCCCTGCATTGGCAGGCGGATTCTTAACTACTGTGCCACCAGGGAAGCCCCCTAGGCTGCTTATTAAGGAAACAACAGCTGGGATCTGCTTGGCCTCATTATATATGCAATAATATGGTTTGTTTGGATACAGTTAAAATACGGACCTGACTTGGATAGAAGGGTGAAATCCACAGTATTTAGAACTCGCATCCATTACATGTTGAGTAAGTGCTTAATACTTGTTGGATGTTAATACTGTGACTATTTGTCATAGTAGTGTCTCTGCAGGAATAAATTAATATACTTGGCCCCACTGTCCTCTAATAATTAAATTCCTCTCTCAAAAACTCAGAAATAAATCAGGATAACAAATACTTGGTTACCCAGTCTGCTTCATTGCCTCATCTCCATCCAGCATCAGTCTTATCCAATTTCCTACTTCCCTCTGCATTAGATCCTGTGATTCTGTAATATCAAACCTTCAATTTCCCTGGACTTCCCTGGTGGTCCAGTGGCTAAGACTCTGTGCTCCCAATGCAGGGGGCCTGGGTTCAGTCCCTGGTCAGGGAACTAGATCCCACATGCTACAAGTAAGAGTTCACATGCCGCAACGAAGATTCCATGTGTGGCAACTAAGACCCGGCGCAGCCAAATAAATAAATAAATATTAAAAAAAAAAAAAAAAACCAGTCTCCCTAGATGCCAATTCCCAAGCTTTCCCTTGCATTTATTTATTCTCCGTCATTATCATGCCTGCTCCCCATTGTATACTCCCAAATAGACTTTTCTCATCCTGCTGCTGTAGTGACAGGCAGCCAATTAGGAGACAGTTTGGGATGGTATTAATAGAAAGTAAAGAGTGGACACACTACCACCCTTACAGAAGTAAAAAGAATTATAAGGAAATACTATTTAAGACATTCTGCACTCAGTTCTGATGTTGGAAAGGGGACGGTGTTTCCCCATACCACCAAGCAGTTTTCATCACCAGGTCAATGTCCTACAGTTCAACTCAATTCTGACACTACCTGGAGATAGCATCAGATTCCACAGATTAAGGGTTCAGTCCCACAAGACTGTTCTCCACTTCATATGCCAATCAGAAGCCTAGGTTACCTGTGCTTCTGACTGACTGGCTATAAATCAGAGGTTCCCAAGACCCCCTCCTAGAGTACAATTAATTTTCTAGAGCAGCTCACAGAACTCAGGAAGCCCGTTTACTCACTGGATTACTGGTTTTTTATAAAGGATATATGAGTCAAGAACCAGATGAAGAGATATACGGTAAGGCCCTGAACAAAGGAGCTTTTGTCCCTGTGGACTTTGGGTCTGGCATGATGGCACATGTAAACGTTCTGATTCCCCAACCTGGAAGCTTTCCAAACCCTCTCTTTTTGGGTTTTAAGCAAGCTTCATTACATAAGTCATTGGCCATTGGTGATTGAACCTGGATCTCTAACTCAAACCATGTATAAAAATGAAACTCAAAAATGGATCAAAGTGCTAAATATAAGCATTAAAACTATAAAACTCTTAGAAGAAAACATAGGCTTAAACCTTTGTGATCTTGAATTAAGCAACGGTTTCTTAGAGATGACACCAAAAACATAAGGAACAAAGGAAAAAATAGATAAGCTGGACATCATCAAAATTAAAAACTTTTGAACTTCAAAGATACCATCATGAAAGTGAAAAGACAAACCACAGAATGAGGAAATTTTTGCAAATTATATCTGATAATAGACATGTTTAGAACATATAAAGAACCCATAGAATTCAAGACAAACAGCCCAATTTAAAAATGGGTAAAGGATCTGAATAGACATTTCTTCAAAGAATATATACACTTGGCTAAGCAAATGAAAAGATAATCCAACATCATTAGCCATCAGGGAAATGCAAATCAAAACCACAATGAGATACCACTTCATACTCACTAAGACGACTCTAACTTTTGTTTTTAAAGGTAAGTTTTGGCAAAGGCGTGGAGAAATTGGAACCATACGTGCTGGTGGGAATGTAGAATGGTGTAGCCACTTTGGGAAGTCAGTACATAATAGGACAAATGTCCAGAATAATTGTTTCTCCCTTTATCATTTGTGATCTGCTAAAAGTCAGTTTACTAGATGTCTATTATTTTTGCCTGCCCAGTATCCATGGTCTTGATAACTTCAGTTTTCCTTTGGGAAGCTGTCTCTTTCCTATAGTGTGCTATTTTCATGGGGGCTTCTTATTAAGATGTTTCTTTTGCCTTCTGGCCAAAAGTGGACATGTGAGCTTAGCTAGGTCAATAAGACTCTCTCTAGAATTTGATCTTTTTTTTTTTTTTTTTTTTTTTAAAGAATTTGATTCTTGGGGCTTCCCTGGTGGCACAGTGGTTAAGAATCCGCCTGCCAATGCAGGGGACACGGGTTCGAGCCCTGGTCTGGGAAGATCCCACATGCCGTGGAGCAACTAAGCCCGGGCACCACAACTACTGAGCTTGCGCTCTAGAGCCCGCGAGCCACAACTACTGAAGCCCATGCACGTAGAGCCCGTGCTCTGCAACAAGAGAAGCCACCTCAATGAGAAGCCCGCGCACCACAACTAAGAGTAGCCCCCGCCCGCCGCAGCTAAAGAAAGCCCGCACACAGCAACGAAGACCCAACGCAGCCAAAAATAAATAAATAAATAATAAATAAAAAGAATTTGATTCTTGAGCAGCATGGCACAAAGACCAAAAAGAGTGCCCTTTTGTTTTTATAGTTAAACTCTGAAAAGGCTGTCCATTAGTATTTGCGTGGAGAGGCTGGATATTTTGGATATATTGGAATTCCAGAAACTGGGGGACAATTGAGAGCTCTGTATAGGGAGGCAGTGGAGGGGATATGTGACCAAATATACTGGGACACTTAAACTATATAAAAGGAAAATTGGCCAGGTCAGACATATGGGGATGCTAAAGGGACACATGGATGATGTGAGGGTAGTGAAAATTTAATTTAGAAAATATGGGCCAAGCATTGGAGTTCAATGAAATCAGGAATTTCAAGGAGATATGGAGAATTTCAGGTATTTCAGGAATGTCAATGTATGGAGGCTGGGTGGGGGGGACGGGTAGGGAACTTCCCTGGTGGCGTAGTGGTTAAGAATCCACCTGCCAATGCAGGGGACACGGGTTCGAGCCCTGGTCCGGGAAGATCCCACATGTGGCAAAGCAACTAAGCCTGTGTGCCACAACTACTGAGCCTGTGTGCCACAACTACTGAAGCCCGCGTGCCTAGAGCCCGTTCTCCACAAGAGAAGCCACCGCAATGAGAAGCCCGCACACTGCACTGAAGGGTGGCCCCGCTCGCCACAACTAGAGAAAGCCCATGCAACAACGAAGATCCAAAGCAGCCAAAAATAAATTAAAAAAAAAATTGTAGCCATCCTAAAAACAACAACAGCAAAAACAAGGTATGGGGAAAAGTAAGGGCTAATAGGGGAGAATATGGGGGTATACGAGAAGAGAGATTGATTTTGGGCTTGGGGTGAGCTTAACATCAGGGATAGCAATGACGCGGTGAATGTTAAGGAAGACTGGAGCACAATACTGGGGAGACAGTAATAATCCAAGTATTTGAGGAACAATACAGTGAATCCTGAAATAAAGGGATCAAATGGGGCTGCATATTTAGGAGAATATTGGAGTCAGTGTTCGAAGTGTAGAGCAATAGGATCTAATAATGGTATAATCATGGGAACCAGATATTGGAATTTGGGGAAGAAAATGGAGGCCTAGATCTGGTGGCACAGAAAGGGTCATGATATTTGTGGAACAATGTGTCAAATATCAAGGAACAGGGAACTTTGCTTTTGGGAACGGGGGGGGGGCGTTCTATCAGGGGATTAACTGAGGGCAAAATATTGGGGGATCATATCCTGAGTAGTCACTGAAGGACTGTGTGAGGCATAAGAGGGGTTCTGTGAGGGACTTCCCTGGCGGTCCAGTGGTTAAGACTCCAAGCTTCCACTTCAGGGGGTGCGGTAGGAAACTAAGATCCCACATGCCCTGTGGTGCAGCCAAAAAATAAAAATAAAAAAAGAAAAGAGGGGATGTGTGACTGGGAAACAATGGGACCAAATGTTTGGAGAGCACTGGGCCATGTCTTGGGATTCAGTGGTTAGTCAATATTAAAGGACAGTAAAGATCCAATATCCAAGACTGAAAACTGGAAAAACAGAGAGAGGTACATATTGTGGTAACTTGGAGACTTAATTCTGGGGAATAGTGCCTTTTATTGGGGGAAAATTATTGTAGTAGACTGTGGCTGGACAGCACAGGCTGACGTTGGGAAACGGTGGACGTCACGCTTTCGGCACTGAAATAAAGCGGCAAGATACTAAGGCATGTAGTGATATGGGACTATGGGAAAATGGAACTGCGAAATGACAAGGCTCTGACATTAGCAAACACTGAGCTTATAAAGATACAAGCTGGGTGAGTTAGGGGGCAAATTGTAGAGCTCAGTGGGAGGACTGTCCAGGGGCAGAAGTGTCCTGATGATGGAGGCAAGTGGGGACTAAATACTGAGGGGCAGTGAATAATGCCACAATGGGATAGTGACAGACCTGCTGTCAGGGGACAGTAGAACTGGACACTGGTATGCTGTCGGGACGTGATATGGAGAAGATGTCATTTAGAGGTCTGTATAGCTATTTAGTGGAGAGAGATGCTGTATCTTGGAATGCTGGATAATGGGATGAAATTTGTTTCGGAGGGACAGTAGGGATGTTGTGAAGATTATGGGATGAAACTTGGAGCAGACTAGGAAGTCTGGTCGGCCCACTGCATAGTTGTAAATTAATAAAGAACAGAATATAAAGGAGACTGGAAAAGGAGCATTTATTCCATCAGAGGTACCATAATTACAGGCATTTCCAAGTAAAGTATATGCAGTATTATTAGAGCGTTATGTTTTGACATTTAACATTCATGTGTAAACAGAGATGGCAGGTGGGTAAATAACCTGCCAAGGTGGGTTTTGGTGTTAGGTCTTTTAGGTATGAGATGACAAACCCCTAGGAGTCGGGTAGTTTCCTAGCACGAATTCTTGTCAATGAGAGATTCCCTCACCCCCTTCATCTTGGGCCCCATAGCTCTGGAAGGGCTCTGGGCCAGGATGAAGCCCCCCCAGGTCCACAAAGACAGCAATGACAGCCCCCTATAGACCCCAGCGCCTCATCCCGCGCAGCGTGCAAGCTATGGGCGTGCGTCTCTGGAGGTCTACAGCCGTTGGTCCCAAGCCGTCCAGGACACGACGAGACTGTGGCTTCCTGGCAGGACAGCTCCTTCGGCTGTGTCGGTAGCGGCATCAAACCCTAAGGCAGGGAAACGCACAGTCTGGGTGGGCTCAAGCCTCTGGGCAGGTGGCGCGCTACCCCGACAAACTCACTGTGTCCTGCGCTCTCAGGTCCGCCAGTTCCCACGCTCCGGGCTCTGCGCCAGCTCGGGGGGCACTGCTGGCTCCTCCGGGGGCGATGCAGCATCACAGGGCTTGGGCTTATCCCAGGCCAGGGCGCCGACCCCCTCCGCGGGGCCCTCTCTCTGGAAAGCGGCGGGCCCGGGTCTGGCTCATCCCTTAAAGAACAGAGGGTTGGGCTCGCTGTGCGCGCCCCAGACACAAAATGACAGGCTTCCTCTGCGTGCCCCCACCTCACAAAGCGGTAGGGTCCAAGGACATTATCCTCATTATAAATGGGGTTCAATCGCACCGCGAGATTCTAAACGTTGGAGTCTGTGTTCCCGACCCTAATCCCCAGGTGCTTATTTCATTAGCGGTAGCTGCTTTGGACGTTCCTATTGATGGACAGTTAGACAAAGGTAGTGACAAGCAGAGAAGAAAAGAAGCATCAAAAGCTAGATTTAGGGGGTGCGGCGCGTCTCCAGACACAAAATGCCGAGCCCTTCTTTTCCCTTCCCTCCCCCCTCAGCCCTGAGCCCATCCCCAGCAAATCAGGCAAGCTGTAAATGGATATAGGTAAAGATGCAGGAGGTGATGGAGAAGGCGATGGCCGCGTAGATAAAGATGGAGAGGTGCGGAAAATGGTCGAGATAGCAGCCCTCGTGCAGCGGAGGCGCCTCCTCCTGGGGCTGGGGGCGCGCCGCGGCCTTGGGGGGCTGCCCAGGGCGGGCCCCCTGCGCCCTCCCACCGGTGCGCCGACCGGCCTTCCTGCCCGCGGCCCACGCCGACTTGGGCCGGCGGACAGCGGGGGGCTCTTCTGGAGGAGGCTTGTCAAACAGGCCTTCGGAGTCAGAGTCGGGGTCCGGGCGAAGCTGCTCGTGGTCCCAGGGTTTGCGCTGAAAGAGTTGGTCAGCCATTGGCGAGAAGCGCGGCGAGACGTGTCTGCCTGTTCCGGGTGGTCGGGTCCGGGCAGGGTCGAGACGCAGTAGGCGGCGGCGGGGCTGCGGCTGTATTTCTACTACCGGGGAGGGGGCGGCGAGGGGCGGAGCCGGGGAGGGGGCGGGGCCTCTGCAGGGTCTGCGCAGCCTTTGTCTCAGTCGAGGCGCCACTTGCTCCTGGCTCCCGCTTCAGCCCCCAGCCTGTTGCAGAGGTTGGCTGTCCAGGTTCAATCTCCAGGACGCTCCAGGGCTGGCGCCTCAGGAGTCTGTGTGCACCCTGCCCCGTTTCCATGGCAACCGGACGCGGGGCGCAGGAAGGAGGGGGTGCGAGCTGCTAACTGGGACCCAGGGGCGCGGAAAGGGGACTTGGGGCCAAAGAAGCGGAAGTGCAGGCGGCCAGGATCCCAGCTCCGCGCGGAGCTTCCCCGAGGAGTTATTTCTCCTTTTAAGAGAAATATTGTGGGGTCTTTTTTTAATTTTAAATTTTAATACATGAAAAATCTAATACATAATCTTTGTAGAAAACGTGAAAGTTAGAAAGCACTATAGCAAAAAGGGTAGCAAAATAAAGGCTCCCACAATCCCGAGGCCCAGAGGTAGCTCGGTTGACGTGGTGGTGCTTTTCCTCCTGCTCCTCACCCACGAACGCAGTATCCCAGTCTTTTGGGTGTCTCACATATGATTAGATTAGGAACAAGTACTTTCAAAGGTTGCCATACCTGAGCCGGTCCACCCCCTCCGCCCCCATCCCCAGGCTCCTCTTGGCATCCCCAAGGCCCTTGCATGGCTTCCACTGGTACTGCCACAGACTGCTGGGTACCACAATCTCCTGGCACCTCTGTTGCACCCAAGGTTCCAAGGCTGGTGGGTGTTTCCTTGTGGTATGTGGGGAGAGCAGCCACTAGGACTTAGTTGGGTCCCAGTGGTTTGGAGGGGTGCACCAGCAGGCCCTGTCAGTCGCAGCAGACCAGACTCAAACTGCCATCAGGGAACTCATTCCCTCCTGCCACTGAAAGGCCCAGGGGGAACCAGGACCAGTGTGCTGAAACAATGTCACCAGGGTGCTGTCTCTCCATCTTACAGATGGTCAGGGACTTCTTGCAGGGCAAGAGCCTACTACATAGTGGTAGGTACTCAGATAAAATTTGTTGAATGAATCGCAATGATTGAATGGCTGTTAGCAGCAGCAGGATCACATGCTCACAGTTTAGCAAGTCTAGCTGAAAGAGCTTCTAGTTGGCTAGAGGTGGAGAATATGGAACCCACATACACTGTGGTTGGGAATGTAAAAGGGTGCAGCAACTTTGGAAAACAGTCTGGTAAATTTCATAAAAATTTAAACATTCACTTACCTTACAACCCAGGACTTCCACCCCCAGTTTTCTGTCTGAGAGAAATGAAAACATATGTCTACCTAGAGACTACATGAATGTCCATAGCAGTGTTACTGGTAATAGCCCCAAACTGGAAACAATCCAAATGTCCGTCATATGGTGAATGAATAAACAAAGTGTGGTTTATCTATGCAGTTGGATAATATTCAACAATAAAAAGGAGTGAACTACTGAAATGTGCTACAACATGGATGAACCTCAAAAACATTACACTAAGTGAAAAAAACCAGATGAACATGGACACGGAGTGTATGATTCCATTTCAATGAAATGTCCGGAAAACAGCAATGAGAGATCACTTCACACTTGTCAGAATGGCTATCATCAAAATCACAAATGTTGGGCAGGATGCAGAAAAAAGGGAACCCTCGTATGGGTCAGCCTTGTCAGTGCTGAGAAAACTGGTACCACCTCTGAGGGAAGCAATTCAGCAAGACATAGAAAGTCAGGAGGATATCCATGTCCTTTGATACAATCATCTCACTCCTTAATAACTGATTTCAAGACAGTGATCTAAAGGATAAAGAAAAGCTCTCTGCAGAAAGATGCGTACTGTTTGTCATGGCAAAAAATTGGAGCAAACTCAATGTCGGAACAAGAGGGAGAATGGCTAATTAAATGATGGTGTATCCACTGCACGGTATCGTGCACAACCATCGGAGAGGTTATTCTGAAAACTCTCAAGTAGCTTGAGGGATGCTTGTGATGATCTAAATCAAAGTCAAAAAAGCAAGATTTAAAACCACGTGTGCTAGGATGACAACAAGATGAAAATGTATTCCTGCAGAGAAAGGCTGAAGTGAAAAGAGTAAATATGGTCATTTTTGAATTGTTTGGATGGTGAGATCATGGGGCAATTTCTTTCTCATTTTTCCAGACTTTGTGTACCGTTGTTATATTATTTTTTGTGCAACAAAAGCAATTAACAGATGAGAAAATCTAAGAAATGGAGCCAGTGGCCACTTGTAGGATTAACAATACCCTGCAATGTTCTGATTGGTGCCCACGCAGACTAAGGACCTTATCCAAGTGTCTGGATGGCCCTACATTGCCTAGCAACCACCTGCTCAACAGCGGTTGCTAGGAAACCTGGGACAGAGCCAGGACTCCTAATACCCAGTGCCCATAGTGCTGCCAGCCTCTTCCCCTTGTTACCGAAAGTTCGGCCTCTCTATACACCGGTGCAGAAATCAAATCTTGGAGACAGAGTTTTGGGTGAAGTAGAAAAGGATAGCTTTGTTACTTTGCCAGGCAAAGGGGGACACATTGGCTTCTGCCTCAGAAAACTATGTGTCCTGACCCAGGAGGATTTGATGAGGGGTTTTATAACAGTGGTTCAAAGGTGGGGTCTCCAACAAGATTAGGGTGTGAGCAGGGCCTGCACTCCCTTAATCTCGTCTCAGCTGGTTGGATCTCCTAATCTTGATGAGCTTCTCTGGTCCCTTTAATCTTGTCTCAAGTGGTTTCTTGGCTGCTTCTCCCTTGATTAGCAACTGTTTGAATCTGCCCTTTGGAACTCAGGGAAGGTCATGGAGGCTGGAGTCTTGCCTACAAGAAACGGGGGACAAAAAAGGGCCTCTGTCCCCGGGAGCCCCACAGGGCCCCGCTTGGTTTCACCCTCAAGTTCTGTACCTAGTGTTATGCTCCCATCTAGCCATTCCTCTTCCTCTCCTGCTTTCCTCCTCCAGGTTCCCTATCTGCCTGAGGCTAACTTGCCAGCAGCACTCGATGGGTCCCCACAGCCATAGAGCCCACCACAGTGCAGGTGATCACAGGTTCCTTGGGACCGATTAGGGCCTGGACCAGAGTATGTGCATGGCTTAAAGCTTAAGTCTGCAGTTATCTCATCATTGAGACAAGTATTGCCAGCAGCCTCTAAGGGGCCCTAGCCCTAGCAAACTCTTCTTCCCACGGGAGGGATTCTCTCACTAGAGGCATTGAGATCAGCTTAGGGCTCCCACCACCCCAGCGAAGGCCTGACCCAGAGGAAGCATTAAATCCATGACCCTTGAACAAATTCTTTGATGGGAGTCATGGGACATTTCCCTGTTCTAAGTAGCTCACTTTAAAGAGAAAGAAAATTCATCTAGGGTGGATTCATCTCAACACAATGATCCTGGAGGACCCCCAATCTTCCACTATTGTTGAGAATGATCCATTCCCATCACCTCCTCCGTGTTAACTCTACCATCACCTCCATCTTGAGGAAGTCACCTTCCACCTCTAGCTGATCCCCAGTGACCGCCAGGGTGAGCTGATGGCAAACATGAAATGCAGCCCGAGGGATACCTAGACAGGGATGGGCCCCTTATAAGTGGGAATGTTGGTGTGAGTGAATGAACCTGCCCTGTGCTCAGCTGTGGATGGTTCCCTGGCTCACAGAGGCCTTCTTGGAATGGGTCCCAGCTCCATCACTGGGGCCTAGATTACCTTTTGCTGACCTACCTGCAAATCAAAAGGATCAGTGTTATTTCCAGTGTCCATGATCTGAGATTCTGAAGGATCGCACATGTCTTCTGTGAACCAAGGAAGTTGGGGAGACAACCAGGTAAAGGTCAGGCCCTCTCTTCCAGGTTGGGATAATGGCACACCTGATTGTTGGCCAAATTGGTAACAGCAGGAGCAGACTGAGAGGAGTTTGGCGGGGGGTGGGGTGTGGGGTGAGGGGGAGGTAGATCTTACACGTTTGATCCTATTTTTTATAAGACAGTCATAAACCCTGTGTGTGTGTTTGCATGTATTGTTTAAAAGATTATTCATGACAATTGTTCAAATAGGCAGATTTTATCAAGGACTATTGTGATAGGTATAGGAACTGCTGCCATAGGGTTTGGCAGGAGGGGAGAGAGATTGGGCTCAACTGTGAATACAAGGAAAAGTTGGGGATTTATAGCCAAGGAGCAGAGTGGGGTGGCTGGGGGGTGGGGTAGTGGTAGTGGTGCCAGTGGTGTGTTTGTCAGTGGGTGGAAAATTACTAACAGGACAGGGTAATTCTTTGCTGCAGGATTGTTGCTGATGGCAGGCCAGAGTGATCAGATATCACCTGGAGGATGCTGGCGGATGAGGAATTTGCTCAGATAGCAAGGGTGGGCAATTCTGGATAAACTAAGTTAGCAGGATTCTAGCTAAAATTGGACAATGCAAAGAAAGACACAGAAGTCCAAAAGTTAAGGCCCAGTTGGGAAGAGGATTCAGAGGAACCCAAGTTAAGTTTGGTCAAGGAGAGACTTTGTTAGTCCCTATATAAACATATATGATTATAGAGATAGGAAAAAGGTGTGAAAGGACACACATAAGGTTGTTATCAGAATTCCTGCATTTGTAGGGCATCCGATGAGTTAAGTAATTTTCTCAAAATCACCCAGCAAGTAAGGGCCCCAGTGGGGCTGGTGAGTTCTCTACCTGTGTCTGTACCCAAGCCATGACTGGGTAAAGCTCATTCTCTTTCTGCCACACCATGACACCTGTTTGTAGCAGCTCAAGAGGCAGCGTGACCAACAACTGACAAAGTCTGACTGTCCTAAGAAGGACTGTCCAAGAGATTTTGGTTCTTGGGCGTGTTGGTGTTGGATTAAGAGACTGTAAAGCTTCTTCCATTCCTGAAAGTTCAGTATTTGGATTCCCTCTTGCGTCCCTTGAAAACACCTGAATGATCCCAGTTAGAGTATCTGATATTGCCCAAACCGGCTTAATCCACACAACTTTGCAACTATCTAGTTCTTACTCTTTCATTTAACATCCAAGCTCTCATGAGAAACTTTGCCAAAAACCTTGTGGGTGTCGAAGTCTATGAATTCAAGGGCAGGGTGGAGACATGGTGCGTGCGCGAGAGAGAGCACAGGGCTTAGAGTCAGATTAACTTGAGTTCAAATTCTGGTCATACCAGGTGTTATGTAACTAGGAAATGCCACACAACTCCCTGGACTATTTCTTCTCATCAGCAAATTGTGATAATACAAACTTCCCCCCACACATACACATACACTTTGATTGACTTTCTCTCTCCCACCTTTGTGCTCCCTGGACTTGACTTTACCTGGTTTCACCAAGGCTTCCCATACCACAGTCCCATCTTTCTTTTTTTTTTTTTTTTAATTAATTAATTAATTTATTTATTTATTTTTGGCTGTGTTGGGTCTTTGTTGCTGCGTGCAGGCCTTCTCTAGTTGTGGCGAGTGGGGGCTACTCTTTGTTGCGGTGCATGGGCTTCTCATCGCGGTGGCTTCTGTTGTTGTGGAGCACGGGCTCTAGGCACACAGGCTTCAGTAGTTGTGGCACGTGGGCTCAGTAGTTGTGGCTTGCGGGCTCTAGAGCACAGGCTCAGTAGTTGTGGCACACGGGCTTAGTTGCTCTGCGGCATGTGGGATCTTCCCGGACCAGGGCTCAAACCCGTGTCCCCTGCATTGGCAGGCGGATTATTAACCCCTGCGCCACCAGGGAAGTCCTAGTCCCATCTTTCTTGTTTCTCATTTGCAACCTGATCCTTGACCTCAAATGGCCAACGCAGAACTCAGAGAACAGCTGGGATTCTTTGGGGCTCCGATAGCAGAGCTCTAGCTCCTGCAGAGAGAAAGAACCTCCCTGTGAGAAGCCACGATTCATCCTGCGAATAAGGTCTTTCTCCCCCTGACACATTCTTGGCCCTGCTCAACCCCATAGGAACACTCTGACCGTCTCCTGTACTGAAAGTAACTGCCACCTTTAGACACTGCTCTTTAAATGTTCCACAAACCCTCAGAAGGATAAGCACAGCTGGGTACCCCATGCATGAGTCAGGACTCATCCTTAAATGTACTGTTCACACATTCTAACCCAGATCCTTCTTCCTCCATCTCCGCCCTCCCAGCTAAACGAGTGACTGCTATTTAAGCAATTACAGCTTTATCCTTGTTGGGTCTGCCCTGCCTAGAGATAAGATTTGCTGAGGTTCCCACTCACAGAATTGCCCCTGTTTTCTGATAACACCCAACTAGAGCAAACCTCCATTTCCTTAGACCTTCCCCCAAATTACCCAACCAAGGCCCAGATCCTATAATAGGTTCTCCCTACCTTTGTACTGAGAGGCCCCGTGGTTCCCCAGGGTGTGTGTTCTCCCCCTGCCACGAGTCCTAAACCCAGCGTCTTCAGCTGCAGGTGTGTTCATGGTGGTTTTGACTGGAGATCATTGACACCCTGTAGCCCAGCCCTTCCCAATGTTGTCTCCATCCTGAGTGTGATCCTGCCCCCAACTCCCTTCCTCCCAATCTCTGAAGCATTCCTGCTCACCCTAAATCCCACTCGATGTCTGCCCAACCCCAGTTCACCCCGTCCCTGGGAAAGCTCTGAGACCTGCCCACAGGTATCCCCAAGCATGACCTCTGACCCTGGTGAGGGCCAAACATCTGGGCGGCTCACCTCCGGCATTATTTCCAGCTTCTCCGAACCAGACACAGTGTAGCGGGAGCCCATGTAAAGCGGGGTCAGCGGGGGCGGCTTGTGTATTCGCACAAAGTGGAACTTCTTTTCTTCGTCATCTATGGCCTGAGGAGTGTACAGAACAAGGATCAAGGGAGGAGGTATGTCTGGCATCCCAGAGATCCCACCCTACGGAATCTGGTCTGAACAAAGTGAGATGGTGCTTCCGTGTGTGTGTGTTGGTGGAGGGGGCTATACCACCCCCGCTGGCCCCTCACCCCCCATGCATTGCTACACAGAGAGCCCCATGCTTGGCCTCTGCTATACTCAGGGTGGGAATCGGGGCGTTGCTGGAGAAGACATGGGAATGGGGGAAAGGAGACAGTTCTAAGCATGGAGATCGCTCATCTTTTGACTCCTGGGAAGAGGCTTGTCCAGAGATGAGTGACAGAGCAGCAAAGCCAGCTGGAGGAGACCTTAGGGAGCCAGACCAGACCATGGCGGAGCAGGGGCAGGATTATTCACCCACTCCAAGGCTCCTGCTTATAAGAGGCCCATCCTTATTCCCAGTTGACCCATCTAGGGGGCTCTCTGGTTACATTTCCTGTTTGCTGTCAGCCCACCCTGGCCCGACCTTTCTGGCTCTTACTGCCACCTTCGGAACGGAGCAGTCACTGGGGATCAGGTAGAGGTGGAAGGTGACTTCTTCAGGATGGAGGTGATGGTAGAGCAACACAGTGGAAGTGGTGGGAATGAAGCGCAGAGCAGCGTGGACCACCCTCAGTAGAACTCCCACGGGCGAGAAGCTGGGGTTTTCCAGGACGGTGTAATATGGCGCCACCCTGGCTGGCTTCTCCAAGAGCACCCCCTCTTCTTTGAAGTGGGCCACTTGGAACAGGGGGATGTCCACGTAGTTCCCTGTCAAAGAATGGATTCAAGAGGCAAGGACTTAGTGCCCTCACTGAGTCTGGCTTGGCTGGGGGAGTGATGTCCCCAGGTGCAGGCTCAGTGGCCTTCCTGGGGGGCCCAGCCAGGGAAGCCATCATGTGGGGACTTTGGGCAATACTGTCTCTAGGGTGGGAGCACTGCAGAAACTCCCTGTAGCCAAACCCATACAGAGTCCCAGTCCCTGGCCCTGGAGCTGGGAAGGCTATTGACCCCATGGTTACCTGGCTGGTATGGATTCTGTAACTGTGAGGGCCATTGAGTGATGCTGACAGGTTTGACTCCAGGCAGGTGGAGGGCAAGGAGGAGGAAGGGGCAGTGAGGAAATGGAGTGGCCAAGGGTAGTATACCCTTGTGCCTGCAGCACAGGTCTCTTCCTATTTTTCTTGGTGTAACCTTGGCTATGTTCTCGGTTTCTAGCATCCTTTGGTCACTGCCATTTTTTTTTTTTTTGAAAGACTTGTTGCCTAATCTTTTGTTAAGTCTACAAGCTACTCAAGAATCTTCCTATATATTCCTTTTCTGCCTAAATCAGCCACAGTTGATTTGCAGCCAAGACATCTGACCAGGCATGGACATTGATGAGCCTGAGATGAAGACAGAGTTTACGGGATGAAGGTTGGAGTCCTAGCTCCATCCCTGAGTTGCTTGGCAACTGCTGCAATGCAGTGGTTTCTGGGCAGCAGAGGGACATCCAGCAAACCAGACAAAGCCCTTAGGCTGCACGGGCACCAATCAGAACATTGCTGACTGACGTTAATCCCAGAAGGGGCCATGCAGAGCGTATTAATTGCTTTTTTTTGTGTGTGAAGGTAATACCACAGTGGTGTATACAATCTGAAAAAATGCTGAAGAATTCACCAAATACAACTATAATTACCATCCCTTTTCCAAAGTATAATTTGGAAAGTATAATTACTTTCCCTTTTCCACTAGTTTTTCTTTGAAGCAACACCTTTTCATGTTTCTGTCATAGCCCATGGATTTTTTGGATTTCTCATTCTGAGAAGTCACATCTTTTAGCAATCCTAGAAATTTCTTGGCAGTTCTCTCTTTGACTATTTCATCTTCTCCATTCTCTCTACCATATCCTTCCAGAATTCTGATTAGATGTATGTTAGGCCTTCTCATGGTATCCTCCATGTCACTTAATCTTTTTTTTTTCTTTATGTTTTCCTATTTTCTTTAATTAGCTTGTTACCAAATTTGATTTATCATTTTTGATGGTTTATTGCTTTTTCCCCTAGACTATTTCTTTAAGCAAATGAAACATACGTATTTTGTGTTCTGTTTCTGATAACACAAAATGTCTGAAGTCTTTATGGGACCAATTCTTATTTATTTATTTATTTTAAAATAGATTTATTTATTTTATTTATTTTTGGCTGTGTTGGGTCTTTGTTGCTGCGCGGGCTTTCTCTAGTTGCGGCGAGCGGGGCTACTCTTCCGTGTGGTGCGCGGGCTTCTCATTGTGGTGGCTTCTCTTGTTGTGGAGCACGGGCTCTAGGTGCGTGGGCTTCAGTAGTTGTGGCACGCGGGCTCAGTAGTTGTGGCTCGTGGGCTCTAGAGCGCAGGCTCTGCAGCTGTGGTGCACGGGCTTAGCTGTTCCACATGCGGGATCTTCCCAGACCAGATATCGAATCTGTGTCCCCTGCACTGGCAGGTGGATTCTTAACCACTGCACCACCAGGGAAGTCCCGGGACCCATTCTTATTTTATTTAAAAAAATTTTTTTTTAAATTTATTTATTTATTTATTTAATGGGACCAATTCTGGTACCTATGTTTCTGCTGGTTCTCATTTATGGTGCCTTGTTGACTGTTTGTAATTTTTGACTGTGAGCTTATATTTCTTGGAACTTTCTCTGTGGGAAGTCTTTGGAGGCGACAGAGGTAACTGCGTTACCCTTTATGACTACATCTCCTTCTGGAAAGCCCCTCTTTCATGGCTCCAGCTTGCAAATGGAGTCTGGTGACACTGTTTCTTCTCCCTGCCTGTAGGAGAAGCAATGGCTTCCCATTTGTCATTAGTCTCCAGGGACCCCAACATTCCTTGTTAGTTCACTTAACCTTAGTTAGTTCACTTAGCCTTACTTTGTAAATAGTCCTATCTTTGAAAAATCTTTTTGAAAATCTCAACTGAGTATATAATCTGTTTCCAATCTATGTAAAGAAAACTTAATAAATGCTAGTTTTTATTGTACTTTCTATTTAGGGAAACTTTCAAGTAATTCAGGCAAAAATAATTATGAGCCTGGGGACAAAATTGCTTCAGAAAGATATGCCCAGAGCACCATGGAATGAGAGGAAAGCTGTCTCCACTTCTGCAACCCTCTCTCAGGCTCCCTAAGGAAACCACGAGTTCCTCCCTCAGGACATCACCATCCAAAGCCTCATTCAGGCCCGTTCTTACCACCATCACCTTGCTTCCGCACCTCCCTCTTGCTCACCTTGGAGGGCCACAAAGTGAGGGAGGTACACAGCTGCCACGGCTCCTGGCTCAGCCTTGATGTCAAACAGAGGCCCTGCAACCATCCAGCTGTGCTGTGGGAATGTCCTGTTCAGGAACTGGTCCCAGGCACAGAATTCAATTTCAATGGTCACTGGCCCTCTCACCACAAAGCGGAGACCGGTGTTGGGCCAGTGGTAGAAGCTGGCCACGGGGAAGTGAACTCTGGGAAAAATGGGGAGAAGTGGACGCTGAATTACTCTACACAAATTCACTGAGCATCTACCAGATCCTGTGCCAGGCACTACGGATCCTGTGGAGTGGCTCTAAGCCCAGACGTTGAAGTCAAATGGATTTGGGTTTGAATACTGACTCCTTTGCTCTCTGACTGTGGATCCCTGAGAATGATATTGAACCCCCCTAATCTCAGTTTCCCCATCTGTAACTAGGGTACAGTCATGAGTAATCAGTGACCTAATGCATGTGGATAGCTTAATACATGCCTAGGGGTGGCTGGCTGTTTCTGTAACGATGATGATGATAATGAAATAGGAAAGTGTTCTTGTTTTTAAAGGGCTATTTGCCAATAATAAATAACAATCTGCATGGTAATATTAATGATAAACCGTTGGAGCTGAAAACAACACTTTACAGTGTTCTTAAGTGACTTTCCCAAGGTTCCCCATCTGGTAAATGGTAGATGTCAGCTTCTGTAGATGTTAAGTTGGGAGTGATAGTCTCTCCCAGCTGTGATAATGTCTGTGACGGTGAACGGCAATGTGTTATGTGAGAGATCATGACAATGGTTATAATTTATTACTCATGACTGTAAACCCTGGAAGGCAGGGCTGTCATATCCATCTCAGGGCCCCCCCTGTTACTAGCATGGAACTTAGCACACAGTAGATATTAATGAAACAGGAGCATATAGATGAAAAGAGATTTAGATGAGATTTGAGACATAAGTCAAATACAATGAGTGGACTTTGGATCGTGTTTAGGACAAATCATCTGCAAAGACACACTTTAGACAATTGAGCACATTTGAATATGGATTGGGTATTAGATGATACAAAAGGCTTATTGTAAATTTTGTGAGATGTGAAAATGGCATTGTGGTTATGGAAGAAAAGGTCTTTATTTGTACTTTTTGAAAGGTATCACAAAATATTTAAGGATAAAATCACCCGATGCCTTGGATTTAAAATAACAACAAAAAGGAGGGGGGAAGTGAATAGTTGAAACAAATTTGGCAAAAATGGTTGTTGAAGCTGGTTAATGGGTATGTGGAAGTTCTCTGGACTCTACTTTTGTGTCTATTTAAAAAATTTTTGTAGCAAAACCTCTTTTTCCATAGTAAAAGCACCAACCCAGTATCTCAGCCCTGTCCCTGCATGGTGGCTTGGCAGGGGGCCGGGGGGGACCCAGTGGGCCATGAGTGGGGAGCAGACTCTCTGTGGGGACCCAGGATGGGGTGGGGGACAGGCAGAGCCCCCTCACTCACCGGTAAGGCTCCTCTGTTTGTCAACTACGTCGGTAGCCACAGGCCCTGGGGGACCCCAGAAGTCATCCTCGGTCCCCAGAGACTCCGTGGGTCAGTCCCCCAGAGGGGCAGGAGACGACAGACAGAAGGGTTCCACCTGTGCTACTTCAGGGGCGCTTCCCTCTGGAACAGACAGGGCAGTGGCCAGCTTTAGATTCTCCTGCCTGGCCGCCCCCCGCCCCCTGGGGCTGGACCACGGAGGGGCCGCTCCCAGGACTGGTCTGCCTGCTACCTGAGGAGGCTTAACCCCGTTGCCCCGCTGGCCCCCACCCTCCTCCCTCCCCTTTCCCACTTCCCAGAAGGGTCGCTCTTCCCAGCATGCCCTGGGTGGGCAGCTTGTGAGAGGACCATGGCTCAAAAGATGGATGGGCAGGGATGGAGAGGTGATTCCCAGGCCTCCGAAGCCCAGAGCGGACCTTGGAAGACTGGGCTCCGGTTCAGAGTCTGAGACATGCTATAGATGTTCGGGAGAGGGGCAGCCCCAGCCACCGAGGCTGGGAGAGAGGGAAGCAGAAATCCTGCAAGGTTCCGGAAGTAGAAGATCTCGCAGTCTCTCCTAGGTGGGTGTCCTGCCCCGTCCCACTCCAGAGGCAGGGGGTTGGAGGGAGTGACCTTTCAAAGCTACCACCACCCTCCTGCAACCCCACATCGTGGTGCTCCCAGCCTGGCCCCTTCAAACTACCTGATTCTTGTCTCTGCTGCTTGAGTGAGGACATGTTATCACTCGTCCCTCCTCCACCTGGGCCCTCATTAGGGATCGTCAGACTTGGCTTCCTAGACGGAATTCATTCTCCCTGAGATCTTGGGAGGATGCTGGGGGCTGTCTACATGACATCCCCACTTGAATTCAACTCATCTGAATTTAAACTCATGGTCCCCGTTGGGCTTCTCCCATAGTCCCTGTCTCCACGAATGGCCCGCATCCACCCAGCTGTTTATGCCAGAACTGGGGTATTGTCCTGACTTCTCCCTCGGCCGCTCTGAGAGCTGATTGATCACTTTAATTAATCACCTTGACACCACCTCCAAAGCAGCTCTTTTGTATTCTCTATTTTCTTTTCTATTCTCTCCACCTCCACGGCCTCCACCCTGGTCCCAGGCCCTGGCATCTGTGGCTCAAACCACTGCATCATCCTAAAGAGTTCCTTGCTTTTGCTCTTGACTCCCTCTGGTCCATTTTTCACTCAGCAGCTGACCTGAAAGTGTGAATCTGGCAGCACTTCACTGCTAAAGCCCTGAAATGTCTATTGCTTTGGGGGGTAAGATAAAAAGTTCTTAACATGGCCCCAAAGGTGTTAGGTCCTGTGCCCCTGGCCCCCGCCCCCAGCCTCACCTGTGCCACTCCAACTGCTCACTTACCTCTAGACCAGTGGTTCTAAAGCTGGTGTTAAAAATCACCTGGAGGCTGGTTAGAACACAGATTCCCAGGCCCACCCCAGAGATTCTGACTCAGCAGGTCTGGAGTGGGGAAATTTCTACCGAGCGCCCAGGTGATGCGATTCTGACGCTGCTGGTCTGCGGACCACACTTTGAGTAGCCCTGCTCCAGGTCCCTAGCCTCCTATTCCTCAAAGAAGCTAAGCTCAGTGCCTCTACTGAAAGTAAAACGTGGACCAGCTGAAACTGGTTTTGCCTCCTTAAATATGTTGATTGATTAATCCAGCCTTGAGTTATTTTACAGAGACAGCACTGCACATGTGCAAGACCATGGGAACCCATGTCGCCAAGATGACCCCAGAACCAAGAATCTTCAGTCTGTGGAACTCAAAGAATAGAAATGTTGCCACAGGAGCCCTTTATGGAGTAAGAAGTCCTTCAAAAAAGGAAAATCTGGCTTCCAGCCGCGCAAGTAGCTTGTATGGCTGATTCGATTCTAGCCAGTCAGCTTCCAAGTGTGAAATTTCTCTAACCCTTTAAATGTCACCCTGGACCCTGGATCGAGAAGACAGATGTGGGAGCCTCACCCCCTGTGTCCTTGCTGGTTGACCTAGCAATAAAACCCTTTCCTTTCTCAAAAGCTGGTGTCCTAGTCTTGGCTTCTGTGCACATCGGGCAGCAGACTCTTGATCGGCACAAAGACCTCTGCCGGGAATTGACCCCTTCTCGGCCCAGCTAACCCCTCCCAGCGTTCAGAGCTCAGCTCAGCTGCTTTGGATAGAGTCCAGTAGGCCCATCAATGTGCTCACAGGAGCCCGAGTGTAATTCTGCAGGCGGGGGGATAACTTGTACCTGTCTCACTGCTGGGCTGAGCCCCTGAAGTTGGGTCTTTGTTCACTGCTGGGTGCCTAACACATTGTGGGGCTGCAGGGAATGTTGTTCTGTGATGAATGGGTCCTCCTCCTAAGCCTGGGAGCCCCTTCCTTTCCATTTTAGGCGAGGCCTGGCACCCAAGGACCTGGGGACAGATGACCTTTGCAGTCACGGGCCGAGATAGACAAAACAGGGAAAGCATGGAGCTGCAGCAGATTCCCCGGGGAGGAAGAGGGACTCTCCCGTCTCTGGGGCTCACCTCTCAAGCCTGGAGTGTGTGTATATGTGTGTAGGTGTATGGGGGGGCATGGGGGTGGTATTTCCCCTCCAAGGCCCTCTCTCTTTGTCTTTGTCTCCCCCTCGTGGTCATTGCTTTCCATGTTCCAAATCTCACCCACGCACCCATGCACTTTTTTCCATTTGTTCATCTTTTTCATCTCATGGAATGGTTTAAGCAGAGGAGTTGAATGATTCTATTTGCACTAAACAAACAACCAGACCTCACTCTGGCTGCTGTACTTTGTTGGTTTCTTCCCAGCTCTGCTGTCTCTGCCTCCACCCCACATTTCTTTCCCTATCTCTTGGCTCTGGACCAGCCTCAAGGACTCAGCTGGGCCTGGATAGGCAGGAGGGAGTTCTGGGTCTCCCCACCTTACCGTATCCTGGAGATGCGCAGCTGAGGCTTCTCCTCCTTCAGGACCCTCAGTGTCTCTGTCACCTGCTCGCTCAGCTGGGTCTGATCTAGCTTGCAAGCACAAAGGAAGCCTGGTTCGGCCAGGATCCCCATGCGATCCCGAGGTCCTCGGGGCTCACAGTTGTGGAATCTGCCACCTCCCACGGGAACCTGTCACAGATTGGGTTCCCTGGGAATCAGGCTCTGAGATGGAAAGTAAAGTGAGGTTCACTGGCTCAACACCAGGACGAGGGAAGGCGGGAAGCAGGTCTGGGCAGATGGAGAAGTTGGGTTGCGATGCAGTCTCAGTGGAGACCTCAGCCGGCTCTACAGGGGCCTCTGAAGTCGGGATGACCCCTCAGAGCTCTCCCAAATTGGGATGAGGGGCTGGGTCTTTATATCCCAACACCAGTCAGGCATTGGATGCAGGCCACACCAGGGAGGGGACGCGACCTTGGGTGAGGTGGCCCTCGCTGGCAGAGGCCATCCCGGTAGCTGGCTGCCAGTAGCATTCCCAGTGACTCGGGGTTACATCTTCATTCCCAGGGGGCATCTGGGCAGCGCCTCACAGCGTCCACCACAGAACACTCATTCCCCATGGCCTCAAAATGACCACCCAGGGGTAGGTCCTGGGGTTTCCTGCCCAGAGGCTAGAAGTTTTGCTGGGAAGAGAGCGCCCGGTTTCCATTCTCATAGGCCTTGTGTTCTGGGCTTTCCGTCAGATCAGGGACACCTGTTGCCCTCGCTGGGCCTCCGTGGCCTCACCTCTAACACAGGTGGACCTGGTCTGCCTGTTGTGAGCCCATGGACAAGGCAGGGGGAAAGACCCTGCACACTGTAAAGGGCGGTGCACGCTTCACTCATTGCTGCTATCAGAGCTAGTGTCCCCTAGGGAGGGGATGGAGCCCCCCCGCGTAGATGGTTATCCCTCCCAGTCAGTCCTGGGGCTCTGAGAGGAAGGAAGCAGAAACCTTCGCAGGACGACCGAGGGCGGGCTGCTCTGAGGCAGCCCAGATCTGACCAGTAACCGGTGAGCTGGGCCCTGAATCCAGCTCTGCCCGCAAAGGCCAGGCTCTGGAGAGGCTTGCGTTATGGGGCCAGAAATGCTTGGTGGGGAATGGCCTGGTACTCCCCTGGTGTGTATGGTTGGAATCAACTTTGGGAGACCTGCAGACTGTTGCCCCTGACGACTCCTTCAGCCTGAGAGCCCACGAGGGAGGCCTGGCTGAGGACGGCCAGGGCCCAGGCTCTGCAGACCCCTCCGAGGGCCCACTAGAGCTCGAGGGCAGGGCCAGACGGGGCGGGACGTGGAGGGTCTGGAGCCCGTCAGCTCTCTGAGCGTGTGACAGGGCCTCAGCCAGGAGCTGCAGGGAAGGGTTCAGCCAGGAACAGCCAGTGGGCGTGTGGTCAGGAGGTGGAGGAGAGAGGATATGGCCGGGAGGCGCCGTGGGGAGTGGCGCTCAGAGCAGAACATCACCCTCGGGGCCTGCAGGGCGGACGTGAGGGCTGGGCACTCGCTGCTCTGAGCCCGTTTCTGTCTGAGCCCTGTCCTAGTGTTTCCATGTATCTTATTCCATTATAGTCTATGAAGTGGACATGACAGTCCCATCAGACAGATAAAGAAATCAAGTCTCAGATGAAGAGCCGCCCAAGTCACACGGCCTAAGTAAGTGGTAGAGCTGGCGAGGAACCCAGGCTGGCCATGCATTTGTCTTTCCCTTTGCCTTCCCCTGTCCCATTCCACAGCACTTGCATCCCTTGCTACCCTCAGCCCCATTCCCTGCCCTCTGACCAGAAGGGACCCACAGGGCCTCACCACAGGAGTGTGAGTTGGCAGGTAGGCTGTCTGAGCCCTTCACAGAGCAGCCTCATGCCGAGGTCATCCAGCTTGTTCTGCTGCAGGTCTAGCTCGGTCAGGCTGGGGCTGGACCCGAGCACGGAGGCCAGGTCCTGGCAGCAGCCGGACGTGAGGCCGCAGCTGACCAGCCTTCAGGGAAGACACATAGGGGCCCCCAGTCAGGCCCTCTCCTCGGGGTACCTGGGGTCTGGTTTCCCTTTCTAGTACCCATGGCCCTTTGGGGGTTCTGGGGTGACGTTAAAGGGAGATAAAGACCTGACTGGCCTGCAGGAAGCTGGGAGATTTAAATTTTCCTCTTGCAGCCAAGGAGCCACTCAGGATACAGGCGAACTCCCTTTTCACTCCTGTGTGATCCCCGTGAATCCTGCCCACTCACCCTATCAACCTTGTATGAGTAATTTACTCCGTGTTCCACTGGTATGACTGGATCTCACTGTTAACTGCATCAGCCCTGCCAATTGCCCAGAGTTACCTGACATAGGATGCTTTGGTGGGTTTCAACATTAAGGGCATCTACAATACAGGATGAAAGAAGAGCGAGCTTCTAATATAAGAACAAAAGTCAAGGAGGATTGTGAGGGCATCAGCGGGAATCTCTCGTGGCCCCTGTGAACTCCCACCTTCTCTCTGCCCCGTGGTGGTAGGGCAGCTCGCTCTACCTCCCCGTGCCCACCCCACAAAGTAGTGCCAACGAGGAGCAGTTACAACAGTCGCCGCAGCTCGCAGCTTGGCTGTCTCAGGCCCTGGCAAAGGTGCTCAGCTCCAGTGTCCAGGAGCATGTTGAAGCTCAATTCTAGCTCCACCAGGGTTTGGCTGGCGCTCAGCCCAGAGGCAAGGTCCTTGCAGACTTCAGCCGTGAGGCCGCAGCCGGCCAACCTATGGGAGACACATGCCCGTGGCCTTGAGTTTACTTACCTGTTGATTCCACAATCACCCACAAGCACCCGTTGAGCATCTACTCTGGGCCAGCCCTGTGGGCCAGGCGGAGGTCGGTAAGACCCCTCAGCCCCCAGGCCCCCAGAAATGCACAGGCACTGGGGGATAGACGTAGAAACAAATAACAGTCAGTTTTCGGATCTCTCTCTTTTTTTAATTTTATTTATTTATTTATTTTTATTTATGGCTGTGTTGGGTTTTCGTTTCTGTGCGAGGGCTTTTCTCTAGTTGCGGCAAGTGGGGACCACTCTTCATCGCGGTGCGTGGGCCTCTCACTAGCGTGGCCTGTCTTGTTGTGGAGCACAGGCTCCAGACGCGCAGGCTCAGTAATTGTGGCTCACAGGCTTATGATCTGTGGCTCACAGATCATGTGGGATCTTCCCAGACCAGGGCTCGAACCCGTGTCCCCTGCATTGGGAGGCAGATTCTCAACCACTGCGCCACCAGGGAAGCCCTCGGATCTCTTTTGATCAAAATCCTCCCGTGTTTTCCCAGGTCATCAGAGGTAAATTCAAGGTCCTTGTCCTTGCCTGTGAGATACTGGAGATCTGGCTCCTTGTCATCTCTGTCCTCATCTCATATCCCTTTTAGCTGCATCTTCACTGGCCTCCTCGCTGTTCCTTAAACACTCCAGGCATGGTCCCACCTCAAGTTCTTTGCACCTGCTGTTTCTTCTGCCTGGAACAAGCTTTGTACCTGATATCTCATGGCTTGTTCCCTCACCTGCTTCAGGTCTTTGCTCAAAAGTCACCTTGGTGGAATCTTGCCTCACCACCCTCCCTATTTAAAATTGAACACCCAGGGACTTCGCTGGTGGCTCAGTGGTTAAGAATCCACCTGCCAGTGCAGGGGACACGGGTTCGATCCCTGGTCCAAGAAGATCCCACATGCCACAGAGCAACTAAGCCCGTGAGCCACAACTACTGAACCTGAGCTCTAGAGCCCGTGAGCCACAGCTACTGAGCCCACATGCCACAACTACTGAAGCCCAAGTGCCTAAAGCCCGTGCTCTGCAACAGGAGAAGCCACCGCAATGAGAAGCCTGTGCACCGCAACGAAGAGTAGCCCCCGCTCGCCGCAACTAGAGAAAGCCTGTGAGCAGCAATGAAAACCCAACACAGCCAAAAATAAATAAATAAATAAAATAAAAACAAACCAGTCACTATTTTTTTTAGAACAAGTTGGCACACCGGTTCTTTTTTTTTTTTTTTTAAATTATTAGCACCTTTAAATAATTATTTATTTATTTATCTATTTATTTGGCTGTCTTGGGTCTTCGTTTCTGTGCGAGGGCTTCCTCTAGTTGCTGCAGGCGGGGGCCACTCTTCATCGCGGTGCGCGGGCCTCTCACTATCGCGGCCTCTCTTGTTGTGGAGCACAGGCTCCAGACGTGCAGGCTCAGTAGTTGTGGCTCACGGGCCCAGTCGCTCTGCGCCATGTGGGATCCTCCCAGACCAGGGCTCAAACCTGTGTCCCCTGCATTGGCAGGCAGATTCCCAACCACTGCGCCACCAGGGAAGTCCCATAGATTTGTTTATTTGCTTATTTTCTGTCACCCTCACCTGCCGATAGACTGTTAGTCCCCCGAAGACAGACTCAGACTACTTTGTTCACTTTTGTACTCCCTGTGCCTAAGAAAGTGCCTGGTCCACGCTATCAGCGCAATAAAAGCTGCATGTATGGAATGCTTATCTATTGATATTTCCTCTTTATCTTTCTAAGCAGCTGCTCACTCTGGCCATTAGATGGCACTCAAATACTTTCTGTGCATTGAGACACTGTCCTGTTTGGTTAACAGAGGACCCAGAGGTGCTCTCCCTCTGAGGTCTGAATTTTCAGTTATCTGTTTCTGCTGCTTTGGGTCTTTGCTCCTTCCTGATGCTTCAGGGCCTTTTAGGAGCACGTTAAAAACCCCACTTTTTTAAAATAATGCTAGTTTCTATTAAAACTTAGCATGTGAGGGTAATCATATGTCTCACACCCCACTAGGGTAAAGTGATGTTTCTTTTTTATATTCAAATTATTATGACTTGAACCCAAACCCAGATAACTTCTGGAATTGGCCTCCCTAAAATTTCCCAGCTCCCAGCTACGTCTGAGAGTGTTCCAGGTGTTGCCCCACGGGGATTGTGAAATTGGCCCTCAGTTTCCTTCCTGACCTCCCGTCTTACTACCCTGTGTTGCTTCTGTGGTCTGAGATGCTGTCTCTGTCCCCCTGCGATGCTGGGCCCAGGTGTCTTCTCTGATCCACCAATTCTGGGGGCCCTGCTCTTTTCCTGGCCTCTCTTGAAATGTGGGACAGGCCCTCCCCAGTTCTCCCTGGCACAGCCAAGACCAAGATTGGAAGATATGACTTTGAGTAAGACTCTCCTGAAGGATCAGGATAAAGGAAAGTAACTCCAGCAGTGGGTCACTTACAGTGACAGCTGCTGACATTGTTCCCAGAACCTGCATGTTACGGCTGCCTTTGGTGCCCCTTTCCCAGCTGGCAGCCTTTGTAGCTCCGGCTGGTTTCCATCTGACACTGGCAGACTCTTCTCCACCCTAAAATTCTCCAGTTACCTCCATACCAGGTCAATCTGGCTTCAGACCCACAGAAAGAGAACAAATTCCCCCCTCCCTCCCCAAGTCCACTCCCCTCCCAACACAGGCCCCAGGATTAACCTCCTTCCAGGATGATTGATATGGAAATCCTCTTCCCTTCAGATGTGTGGTTGGTCCAGTAAGGCCATCCCAACAGTCTGACAATTCATTTCCCAAAAGTCTGAGTATTACAGGCTTAGATAAAACTGTGCACTGAACACCAATCATTGAAATCATTTGTTAAAAAATATAATCAAGTTTCCCTCCTGACCCTCCTTCTTCTAATCTTTCCCTCAATGTGAAGTGAAGAAAATATCAGGACTTGGTGTCCATCCTACCATGGTCTGCTTTTAATTTCCCGTGAACTTTGACAAGAACACATACAGTAAGTCCCCTACGTACGAAGCTTCAAGTTGCGAACTTTCAAAGATCGAACGTGCGTTCGAATGTCCAGTCGCATAAATTAGTTCACGTGTCTGGCGTACGTTGTCACGTGCGTGCATCCTCTACAAGTGGTTGTGCAGCTTGCCCTCCGTCTCCTATTGCTTCAGCTCTACCATCTCCCACCTCCTCTCCCTCCTCCAGTCAGTAACTCTTCTTGCCTGTTCACTCGATGCCAGCCCCTGTATGCCAGCTGTTGTACTGTACTACTGTACTTTTCAAGGTACTGCACTGTAAGATTAAAAATGTTTTCTTTATTTTTTGTGTTTGTTTTTTATGTATTATTTATGTGAAAAGTATTATAAACCTATTACAGTACAGTCCTATATAGCCGATTGTGTTAGTTGGATACCTAGGTTAACTGTTGGACTTACAAACAAATTGGACTTACAAACACGCTCTTGGAACTGAACTCATTTGTATGTGGGGCACTTACTGTACACCTCCATTGCCATCTTCAAAGAGCCAACAATACTCTATAGGTACAGAGTATTCTGATTACAGCTTTAGATTTAGGAAAAAAATCCAACCCACTTCTCTAAGGTAACCTGCAGGTATAGTTCTTCAAAGGACACAGTCTACTTACATCATTTACAAAGAACACACTCTCTCACTCTGAGTAACCTCATTTGACTTAACTGTATTTAAGGCTCAACCAAGGGTGATGATTCGTGCCTGTCTTACATGTGTGAAAGAATCCACAATGGGGTCCTCATAGAACCCAGGCAAGGCACATCAAAGTCTCCACCCCAGAAGGAAGAAACCATGCATAACTTTCTAGGGACACTTTTTACTTTGGAAACATTTCAAACTTACAGAAAAATTGCAAGAGTAGTACAGTGAAATCCTCTATAACCTTTAGCTAGATTCCCCTAATGATTAACTTGATGCCATATTGGCTTTCTAACTCTCTCTGTACACTTAATATTATTTTATTTTAAAATTATTTTTAACTGATTATTTATCAATAAGCTGCAGATGTCATGGCCTTTTACCTCAAAGGACTTCAGCAAGTATCTGCTAAGAATAAGCAAAGGACATTTTCTTATATAACCATAGTATGATGATCAAATTCAGGAAATTTAACATTGATATAATACTGCTATCTAATTACCTGTAACTTCAAAAATGACAGTTCCCCCTTTTTCTTTAAGTTAAACTATTAGGATTACAAAAAAAAATGTGGAAATATGTAGAGTTAAAAAGTAAAAATGTCCCTGTAACTTTCCCCATCATCCCATCTACTCCCCAGGGGTAATCAGTGTTAGCATCTTGACATGAGTGAAGATACACTTCTCTACAAACTACATATATAGGACATAATTTGTTTGCAAGTTGATTCTTTTTCTCTTAAACTATTTTGCAGTTCCTTCCATGTTAGGACATATGGATCTGTCATTCTTCTTCTGTTTCGTAGTTGGTTTGGAATAATTGATTTAATCAGTCCAATGTGATGGAAATTTAGCTCATTTTCATTTTCATTTTGCTTTGTACACATGTATGTTTTTGTGCACACCTGTGAGTACCTCTAAGGGAAAGATTGCTTGAAAAGAAATTTCTGGATTGAAGGGAATACATATTTAAAAATTTTGGTTCAGAGATGTGCTTTTCTTGGGAACTCACTTATTTTTCTCTTTCAAGCACTTCATCTAGCAACTGGCCATAGTGCCTCTTTGGTTTGTCCTCCGGGAAGTTTTTAAGTCAAGCATTTGGTCCATCTCTTAAAAACATATACAAAATATAATGTTAAGGCACGTGCTTCATGTAACACCTTCACTTTTCGTTTCATTTTATCTCCTCTCTGTCCTCATTTTAACTTTGCTTGATATATGTAGCAACTTCACACAATTCTATTTTACTTTATATCTCTATATGGATATAAATTTGTACAACGAATCCTTCCAGAACAAGATGGGCTGTGAGTACATAAAGTGGTTGAATTGAGGTTTTTAACGACTGTCCTGGGAGTGGGGAGCGGGGCCAATGACAGTATCTATTGAGTGGGATCCGCTTCACGCCAGGTACTTTGCGGACCCAGGTCACTTCATCTTCCCAGCAATTTTCTAAGATGGGGATCATTGTCCTTATTTTGCAGATGAGACCAGACCTGAGAGACTCCAAAATCCACGACCTCATCCCTGTGCCGCCTGCTGCCTCCGATGTGTTGAAAGGTGACGGGTGAGTGTATTCACCTCCAACAAGCTTATTGGCTCATCACTCCCAAGGCTGCTTCTAAAAGGCAGTTGGGATGCGGGTTAGCTGTGCATCTTGAGCTTATTCTGGTCCTCACCACTGGGGGAGGCCTCAGCCTCTCAGAACTCACCTGTGTCCTTTACATGAAGTGGACTGTCACGTCCTCCCTCCCCCTGGAGGCTTTGAGCTGGGAAATACAGAGGTTAGATGATGACCTCTGAGCGTACGTATCCAGCTCCATTGATGTCAATCAAAGCAAAGGGGCTTTAACTGGGGCAGGAGGATCTGGGAGGAGCTCTGGGGTAGACTTCTGCCCAGTGAGAGGTGCTAAGTGCAGGAACAAGTTATGGGAGGTAAGTGTGGAATTCCCTTCTAGGAGCCTTTAAGAACAGGCCAAATCCTCCGCCATCTGGGGCTAAGCGTAGAGAATTGATGAGGCCCCTTGTGACGGCCTCACTTAAGCCTCCTTAGAAAACTACAAATCTGCTATGTCAACTTGTTGTTAAACTCCATTACTCAAGGCTCTCTTTTCTTGACAAAATTTTCCTTGGCCGTCAGGTGGTGATAGTTCAACAGAAATAAGACTGTACAGGACTTCTTAGAGCCACGAGAGAAAACATTAAGAGCAGTTTAAGAGGCTGTGGTACCAAGACAGGGAGACCTTTCTGGATCTCCTGGGCTCCTACTCTGATCACTGTTGGTCAGATCACAGGGCAGGGCCCCGCTGCCCAGTGAATCCCGGGCAGATGAGGTGGGTGCACTTTCTCAAGGAGGCATGGCCTGGAGCAGTCAGACCAAGGCCTTTTGATCTGCAGAGTTTCTCCCAGACTAGGGAGGTCTATCTCTCTAGGAATAAAAGACCTGTAGGGAGAAACCACTGATCTTTTATTTTGCCTGTCAACTCCTGGGACTGGAACTTTTTCAAGGGCAGGGCTTATGTCTATCTTGTACACAGCCATACTTCCAGTGCCTAATACAGCGAATTAGTTCTGTATGTACTAGAAGCTCAATATATATTTGTTGAACAGAGGAATGAATGCATAATAAGCCAAAGCCTGGCTTCGTGGGGCTTTACCAGTACTTGGCTTCCTTTAACAAATTGGTCCTTTACCTTCTTGCCTTTTTCCTCAGGGTTTTGCCAAAAAACTTGCACAAGACCTGTGGCTAACACATATTTGCTGAATTATATACTCCCTTGACAGTATTACTGTGCCTCTTGTGGACACCAGGGATACTGCTGAGTTTGGTCCAGAAGAGTGGTTCTCTCTGCATGGAGCCAAATGGGTTAAACGCCTCAGTCCTCATCTGTATCCATCGAGGTTATTTTTATTTTTGATTATTTTTTCATCTTATAAATTTTGTTTTTGTTTTAAATTTTTATTGGAGTATAGTTGATTTACAAGGTTGTGTTAGTTTCAGGTATACAGCAAATTGAATCAGTTATACATATACATATAATCCACTCTTTTTTAGATTCTTTTCCCATATAGGCCATTACAGAATATTAAGTAGAGTTCCCTGTGCTATACAGTAGGTCCTTATTAATTATCTATTTTATATATAGTAGTGTGTATATGTCAATCCCAATCTCCCAATTTATCCCTCTCCCCCTTATTCCCCGTAACCGTAAGTTTGTTTTCTACGTCTGTGACTCTATTTCTATGGAGTTTTAAGTTCTCAATTCCAGTCCCTCCCATGTCACTGCAGTGAAGGGTGTGTTGTGGGAAAGTGGCAAGAGGTGCTGGAGAAGCAAGTTGGGACCAGACTGTGAAAGGCTTACCATGTGAATTCATTTGGCAGGGAGTGTGTTTGGTCAATTTCTGAGAGCTAACGGTGTTCTGCACAATTCCAGGCACAAAGTATGTGCTCAGTAAAAGATGCATGATTTCTAATTGTGCAGGACTGTGCAGAAGGGATGGAAAATGTAGACTTGGCTCTAAGCTCAGCCCCCTGGAATGTCTCAGTTAATACTCTCTGAGGGGTAGAAGAGAAAGAATCCCTATTTCCATTGATTTCTTATTTGTATTTGTTTATCCACATCTGGACTGACTAAAGGAGCCAGTTCTGGGTTCTTCCATGTTGCTTTGCACTATCTCAGAGGAAAATGGCTCAAACCCTGTAAGCTCTGGTATGATGCAGGGAGCTCTGATGTCAGTGCCCAAAGTGCATCAGCAGCAAAAAGGGTCCCCAAGGATGAGTTTCAGTTATCCAGGAAAAGAGGAAGCAGTGAAGGTGTGGAAGGGTGTTGAGGGCATCTGGAGGGTGGTACTCAAAGGCCTGAAGTGAGTGAGAGAGCAGGTCTCCCCACCAGGCAGGGAACTGGGCATCAAAGGCAGGCCCCCCTCTCTCTCTCCAAACTCTGGGGCACCCACTCTCAGGACTCTGGTCTCTGCACCACCTTGGGAAAATGCTGAGACTGCAGAGGCCCATTGAAAGGCTCTGTGTCAGGTGACCTGCCTCTCTCCATCATCCTTCACATTAATCTGCCCCTGAGCCATGGCCTGCATCTGCCCCTTCTCTCCATCCCCTCTGCTCCTCATCATTTCTTCTCTGGATTCCTGTGATAATCACGTCTCAAACTCTACTCCCTGCCTCTGATCTCGCCGCTTCCAACCCATCCTCCACATAGGCAGCCAGAGAGATCCTTCTAGAACACAAAGCTATTCATGCCACACCCCTGGATAAACTCCTCTGATCGCTCGCCATTGCTGTGTGGTCCTCTGACCTCTGTCCACACTTCAGGTCTTACCTGGATCCTCTCCCCGTGCGCTCCCCTCTCCAGCCTCATTTGTCACCGTCTCTCAAGCCACCATGTTCCATCCTCCACTTGGTACCTTTGGTCAGACTCTTCATCCACCTGTGATGCCTTTCTTGGTGAAATCCTCATCTAAGGACCAGTTCAGATGTCACTTCTTCCTGGAAGGCTTCTCCCATTGTCCCAAGCACAGTTTCTTCTTAGGCCTCACATAAATTATTTTCTATTATAGAGGGCTGTGCTCTTGTCTGTCGCCCCTCCTTCAGACCATGAGCTCCTTGAGAACAAGAACTGTACCTTATTTCTTTTTGTATTCCCTTCCTCCCACTGCCCTGCAGAGCGCCTGGCACATATTTGGTGCATAGTAAGTATTTGGAGAATCGTGAAATTAATTGATCCCACAGGATGGACACAGAGACTGCCTTGTGGGGACAGCCTTTTCAGTCTAGAAGGGCAGAAGCTGAGAAAGGACGCAATCGAAAACAATGAAACTCTGAGAACAGAGGGGGTGGTACATGAACTGCTGGGGTGTGTCTGTCCCTTGGTGCCTGGACTGGTCATTGCCTCTTGCTTTCAGATCCATGCCTGCCCTTCTCCTGCAGCTGTTTTTCAGGCCCCTTGGCACTGCCTTCTATTTTTGGCAGGAGATTGGAGCCTGGCGGGAAGGGAGAAGTCAGGGCATTTCCCCTTCTCTCTGCTGTGGGCAGAGGAGGGCATTTCTGGCATGGCTGAATCTGCGTGGCTATTCCAGATCCCTGCTGGACATCCCCCCCTTCGTGGTCTCACTTCCTGCTGGGCAGCCTCTGCTGTGGTCCTAGCTCGGGCTGGATGGCCCTGGCTTCTGGGTTTTGGTAACCCCACCATCCCCCTGTGTCCTGCAGCCCTTGAAGGACGCTGGCCTCCTGCTGTTGTTAATTTTTGGGTTGCTTCATCATTCCTCTTTGGCTTTTTAGCTTTTTCATCCCCATTGTGGCCCATCATCTGTATTAAATTCCCTGTGTTTGAAATACTAAAATGGTTTCAGTTTTCTTGACTGTCCATTGCAGTCTTGCTGAGACCAGCTGAAACTTCAGCCCTGGGGTTCCTGGACTAGCCTCTGTCCTTGCTTCTACTCACAGGGGTCACTTGCCTTGACCATAGTGTTCCTGCAAGGCAGCCATTAGAGGTCAATATAAGAGCCAGAGTAGTGCCCTGTCGTCATATGCCTTATGATTCCCTTTGGGTGATTTTGGAGATCTGATCCTTGGCTGAACCAATTTTTCCATGCCTTTTGGTTCCTATGAAGGAGGATCTTAGATCCTGGAAGGACGAGGTAGGGGTGGTGGTGCAAGACCACAACCCACACGTAGCCACTACTTTCAGGAATCTAATTTCCTTCCGTGCCTTGACACTTAGAAGAAAACTGTTTGAAATACATTCAGAGGGTAGTAAACGTCTGGAATTCATTATGTCAAGAGCTGGTGTTGATAGGATATATAAAATCCTTCCTGAGAGGCCTGGCTGAATTCAACAATTGATGTGTGTAGGATTATTAAGGGGAATGAGTCTGTCATGTGGCCATCCTCACCGTGGAACAGTGATAACGTATCTTAGGGGACCCCACTGGAGCCAGGACCTGGGCTGGGTGGCCCCGAGGCTGACCCCATGGGTGGTTCCCACACTCCTTTGCAGGATGGCAGGAAGTGAAGACACTCTTCCAACTTCTGGTGGAGTTAAAGATGTGAGGATTGAGATGAGAAGAGTGAGGCTGGAGAGGAGTTAGATGGGGCACTTGAAGGAAGTGGATGGGACCAGGTGCAAGCTTCCCTTGGAGTGGAGAAATGCAAATATTGAAAACTTCAGTTTAAGTCAACATGACTCTTACTGGGCAAGGAGATGGGAAAAGAGGAAGAGCACAGGGAGGGTGAGGAAAAGAGATCTGGAGATCAGAAAAGAGAAGGACATTTCTGCAGGGGTCATTGTGGAGAGAGTATGCCGGGAAAGACAGGAACTCAACACAGATGACCATGCTATAAGATAGAAACTTTTGGGACCTCCATGGGCCAGGTATGTGGGAACGCAGAGGTGAAAGTGACATAGTTCCTCACTCACGCTCTAGTTGTGGAGACAAGTAATAAAAAAAGACGGTCATGATTCCATGTGGTAAGTATTCTCATGCATGGCGTTCCCATTGCTACGGAAGTTTGAAGAACTACCCAGGCATCTACCAAGGCCAACTTGGGAGGTCAGGGAAAGCTTCCTGGAGGAAGGGACTTCTGGGTGGAGTCTTGAAGGATGAGTTTCAGTTATCCAGGAAAAGAGGAAGCAGTGAAGGTGTGGAAAGGTGTTGAGGGCATCCAGAAGGGTGGTACTCAAAGGCCTGAAGTGAGTGAGAGAGCAGGGCCAGTTTTGGGAGCTGGAGTGTGGAGTAGAGAGGTCCGTGGGAGAGTGGTGACGCGGAGCCTGTGAAGTGAAGAGGTGAGTGATGGTGGGGTGTGTCTTGAGAAGCCTGATGCTACTCTAGGTGTTTGGGGACCGTTCTCCCGTGAGCAATGGGGAGCTGAGAAAGGAATATGGCAGAAGGGTGATATCCTCAGATTTGTGGTTTAGAGAGATGACCCTGACTGCAAAAGTTCAGGCTGAGGCGGGGAGACTGCGCGGGTGCTTGTGATGGTTCATCTGAGACTCTAGTCTAGCAGATAGTTAGGTCTGGTCCCGCCTCTGACCAGGATCCATGGGACTCCGATGGGGGCAGAAGGGAGAGAAATGTCAGGGCTGGCCGGGCTCTGAGATGGGCATCCAATCTCGTGCACAGAGTGTTCTGTCCTCCACAGCCGACGTGGGTCTGACCTTCTGTGACTCAGTGGGGCGAGTGCTTTGCAGGTGGAGGCGAAGGTTTAATAGCTGCTGATGAGTTGTGAGAGTGCGGGTTTTTCGGGAATGGATGTGAAGGAGGCAACTGTATACAGCTCAATTCCTTTATTAACTTAATGAGTTTGGCTGCTTTCCTGGAAATGCAAGTGCCATTTGGCACCATCACTGCTGCTTCAGAAAGGGTGTCATTAAACTGAGAATCCGTAGGAATGCACAATGGTGATAAACGAAGCTGCTTGGGAGATTACAGAGCATGATGCAGACTTTGCAAGGACCTTCAAAACGGAGAGCACCCCCGCTCTGAGGTCAGTATGCAGCTAGGGGCTGGGGGTGCGGTGGTGGAAACCAGAACAATTATCTGGATAATCCAATCCAAGCAGGTAATAATGAGTAATATTTGAAGGACTAATATTAAAGTTATACCAAAGTAAAGCTGAAGCAGAGACTTCAAAGGGGCCAGACCACCTCCCAGCCCCCCATTCACTAATGCAACCCCTAGTCTGTGTTGCTAAAGGCAGGAACTAAGTGTGGTGGATTTATTCTTTCCATAACCTGGCTTTGCATCAGATTGTCCTGGTGGTTCCCAGACCCACTGGGAGAACCTTGAGATAAATTACTTCTTCCAAACATGAGACCAGACTTGGAAAACCAAGGGCTGAGACCAGATCATTGGGCAAGATGGGAACAGAAATCTCTCTTCCTGTTTCTTTTGTTCTTTGGAATGGGTGGGGACTTGAAATTAGGGGGAGACTGGGGCAGTCATTGGGCTTTTGAATTCATCATATTGTTGTGAAACTCTTCCTCTCCGAATTGAGTCTGAACCCGAGAGCTGCACGTGGACACCATGGGACAATAAAACCTTCCCAGATGATGTCAGCCAAAAGACCTTCTCATAATTTACGTTATGCCAGGTTCCCAGGAGCCACAACTGCAGGGAACGTGGGACGAAGCGGTCCCGGCCACCACCTCTTACGCTCTCTCTGACCCTCACAGCAAGCCTGTAAAGGTGGTAGTGGTCAATACTTTGCAGGTGAGAAGTGGAGGCTCAGAGAGGTAAAGATGCTTGGCAAAGTCCACTTAGTTGGATTGAACTCAGATTGTCTTATGCTGAAGTTCGTCCCTCCAAAGCTGTATCCGTCCTTGCTGATGAGGAAGGTGTATATTAAGAAGTCCATGTAAAGTCAGGGTTTTTTTTTGTTTGTTTGTTTTAAAAAAAAATTTTTTTTTGCCACGCGGCATGCAGGATATTAGTTCCCTGACCGGGGATTGAATCCGTGCCCCCTGCAGTGGGAGCGCAGACTCTTAACCACTGGACTGCCAGGGAAGTCCCATAAAGTCAGATTAGAGCTCAACCCAGCCTGAGAAAAGTGTCTGTGGTTCCCTCCATCCATCCCCTCTTGGCTCCCATCCCAGGCAAGAATTCCACACGGTTGGGCGCTTTTATAAAATTTTTTATTTTTCAGTTACATGCTCTTTGTAACAAACCCAAACAACACAAAAGTGGATAAAACAGGTGGAGAAAGGCCCCTCCTCCTCTTCCCAGTCCGAGACCTTTTTTATGCTTATGACACATTGAGTAGTGGTTGAAGGTGCCTTGCAGGAATCAGACGGTCAGGCCGGACTCTGGGCTCCACCTCTCACTAACTTCACAGCCCTGGGAAAATTACTTAGCTTCCTGATGCCTCAGTTTCTTTTTCTGAAAAATGGTATAATAGTACTCATCTCATCAGGTGGTTGTAAGGATTAAATATTTAGATCAGTGCCTGGTAAAGAATACGTACTCGATAAATCATTAACTATTTTTATTATATATGGCTTTTAAAATCCAAAATGAGTATTAACACTATACATATTGTGCTGCAACTTCCCTTTTCACTTTACAATATGTTGTAGGTTTCGTTCCAAGTCTGTACATATGGCACTTTTAAAAATGGTTGTGTAGAATTTTATTTGTATGGAGGTACTATAATTTATTCATTCAGATACGGACAGACATTTAAATCATTTCCACTTTTTCTTTGTTTTTATAAACAATGTTACAACATTGTGCTTTTGTAAGATACACATTTTCTAGAGTTGGGATCACAGGATTTTAGGAGATATATATATATATATATTTATATTTATATAGATAGATTTAGAAATTGATTACATATTTACAAATTTTTGCCAAAATATGTTGCCAATTATATTCTCACTGACAGCGTAAGAAAACCTGTTTACTCAACCTTAACCAGCACTGAATTTACTCATAACTACTGGATTAAAGACATATCCAACTAACTTTGTCCATGATAAAGATGTTCATCCAAAAGTAAGCTAGGTCCCTACTTTACACCATTGAAATGCTCAAATGGTATAAACGAAACCAGCAACCCACAGAAAAGGGTGGCAAAGGACATAAAGCCTTTTTAGCACAATTTTGAACTAAAGATGACTATGTCCAGGGAGCGCTATTCAAACATTCTCTAATCCTTATGACACCTACTCATTACTACCCCCCCACCCCATTTTAGAGATTAGAAAACTGAGGCATTGAGAGATCAAGTATCTCGGGGTTCTAAGAGCAGAAAGAGAGGAGAAGCCCCAGGGCACAAACACTTTTCAAGTGTCCTCTTACCTCACTTTTGCAATTATACCATTAACCGGAACAAGTCACAAGTCGAGTTCAGGATCAGGTGGGGGGAAGAAAACTCAGTGGGGTGGATACAAGAAGGAGTGAGCAAATTTGGAGCCATAAATGCAACAATACACCACAGCGAGGGCATCTGATGTTGGGAAAGAGCCACGATTTATTTTTACAAAGGATGCAAAAGGAAAAGGTGGTTCTAGAGACAGTGCAGGATGTAGGACAGTTTGATTTCAATACAACAGGGGCTAAATTGGGCATATTGGAGGAAATTTGGAGAGAAGGGTTAGTTAAGCCCATTAGGCAGGGAGAAAAGGGTTAGCATTTAGGACTGCAAATAAGGATCAAGGGACCTTACTATCTGTTTAACTTTTAATCAGTGCCCGGCTCTGGACTAGGCACGTTGTGTGCATTGTCTCATTTAATCCTTACAGTTGCAGGTGAGAAAACAGGCTCAGAGAGGTTGAGCAACTTGCCCAAGGTCCCACAGTGAGTATGTGTAGATTTGAGCCCAATTCTCTCTGGCTCCCAGGCCTGAGGGAACCAGGAATTGGCAGGATGGCAGTGAGAGAGGAGGAGAGGAGTGGAGTAAGGAGTGCTGAATTGCAGAGATCTGTAGCATCAAATCACCTCCGTGCTGGGCAGAGTGAGCCTGGGTGAAGACGCCTCCTGACAGCACAGAGGCTTAGATGGTGAGTTCCTGGGGACAGAGGCCACTTTCTACTCCAGCCCTCCTACCTGGCAGCATCTGGCGGAGTAATAACACCTAGCGCTGAGGGAGAGAGTCCCGTGTGCCAGGTACTGTGCTGAGACTTTACAGCCCTCACCTCAGTCCCCACAACAGTACCGAAGTGGTAGGTCTGCTATTACCCCCATTCTATACATGGGACAACGGCAGTCAGAGTATTAGGTACCACGTTCATATTCACAAAGTGAGAGGAGGAGCGGGGCTGGGAGGCAGGGTTGTGGGGCCCTAGGTTCATGCTCTGAAATGCTCAGCGACACTGCCTCATGGAGAGAGCAGGTGTGCCAAAGGTGACAGTAGTGGGAGACGGAGCATCTGAATATGGAGACCCTCACGGTGAGGAGTTTGAAGCTTCACCATCGTAAACATGTGGGGGCTTATTACTACCAGCCGAGAATCGGACAAAGTGTTTTATGTATTTCAATTCATCCTCAAAAGTACTTGGGGATAGATACTATTGGTTCGCCCATTTTAGAGACGAGGAAACTGAGGACCGTTTGCTAAAAATACCATGCCACTAACATGTGCTAAAGCTGCCGGCAAATCTGGTCCTGGCTGACCCCAAAGCCGATGCTTACCCGCTGTGCTCTCCATTACTGCATTACCCATCGTATCGTGGCTCCTCCTGGCTGAGTCTGACAGTTACACCCAAATACCCTTCAGTTGTGCAGAAAAGGAGCGAGGCCCCAGATCGCCAAGGACTGGGGACTTAGTCCAGGTAGAGGAAGTCTGGATGTAGATTCTCTGTGGGAGGGGCACAGGTGAGCTCCAGACCTCCCCATCCTGGGAGGAGAGTTCCTATGAGCTTGAATAAACCAGATCAGGTCCTCTTGCCGTACTCTAAATCTCCAGTGCTGGGCCAGCCATCCAGGCAGGAGTTGAGCAGGAACTGTGGATTCCCTCTACATCAAATATTTCCCCAAAGTCATTAATAACAATCTTCATCACCACAGCATATGCTAACGATTTATTATTACACGGGTAGTAGAACATTTTCATGTACACAACATTTTTCATCCCAGGTTGAGTTAATTACAAATGACTCACAAGCAAGGAGCATTTCCTCCAGCAATGCATTGCAAACAATGGTGTCTTGTTCTCCCTTCTCCGCCTGCAGCAGGAATTTGCTGCCTTTCTCCAGCTTCTACAACCTTCCCTCGTGTATCACCATTGCTCTAAATGAGTTACACAAACCAACGGAAAAGCACCCTGAGACTTTTGACTCAGTAACTTCTTCCTGCTAAAAGCAAGCTCAAAAAATATGGGAGCCCATTTTGAAAATTGAGTCCAAAAGTTTCTCATTGAATGGATCAAGAACCCCAGGGGTTGCTCTCACCACCTATGTCCATAAGATGTACAAGAAATCATGGTGTTTTGGAGATGACTGAGGGACCTTTAAGTTCATTTAGGCAGTGAGGTGACAGAATGCTGCTGGGTGGGAGCAGGGCTGCACTGAGCATAGCTTTCCGAATTGGTGCATTTTCCACAATTTTAAGGTAAGAAAATAGTGATTGCAAATAGCTAATGTTTATATAGTTCTACTATGTGCCAGGCATGGTTCTAAGTCATATATATCTATATAGATATATTACACAGCATCTCACAACCCTTCTGAAGTAATACTATTAGTATTCCCATTTTACAGATGAGGAAACTGAGGCACCAATTACTAAGTGACTTGTAACTTGCCCAACATCATACAGCTGATAAGGGGTGGAATCAGGATTCAGATCCAGGTGATCCCACTCTAGTCTGAACTCTTATCTACTCTGCTGTCCAGACTTTCTGTAGCATGTAACCTAAATGTTTTCATATATTGATATGGTGTTTCTGAAGACTATAAATAAAGGCCAACTGACAGATCAGGAGTTAATTACCATTGAAAAGATAGTCTGTTACTCACAGTTCAGAAGAGAACGGGCCATGTCATACCATGCAGGGTCACATGGGGAAGCACCAGTGTTGCCTTAGAGGCAGAGGGAATAAAGTGGATAAGAGTCTTTATTGTGGTTTCTGGGAAGGGACAGGCAAGACAAAGTAAGCAGGGGATTTAGGATTGGCTAGTTTGGATAATTTCAGCAGGCTCTGGGGTATAGGGACTGTCCTGAGTTTTCTGGTGTTCAGGCACGTCTGGTGAACAGGCACTGTGTTCATGTATGTCTATGTACAAGGCACACGAGGACACACGTGTATACCTCTACATGATGTGAGTGTGTGGGGATTTCAGGCCTGAAATTAGAACCCTTCGAACCCATCCAACCGGCTCCTTCCTGAGCCAGGCCCTGGGCAGAGAGGTAGCACAGGAGCCCCTGACAGGAACCATTAATTTGCTCTTTTCTTGCTGGGCCTGGAGTGAAATGAAGCTTGTTTTCCCTTTCTACACAATGAGAAGGAGTGTATTGATTTTTCCTCACTTCTGATTGTTCACATTAGAGGCTTGTTTCTAGGTAATTGACACCCAGATCATTCATTTTACTGCACAAACATATTTTACAGGTCGCTTTCCCCTTTGAGACATAGTCCTGGGCGGACCTGAAACAAGTCCATTTCGTAGATAGGTGCTTCCTTGCAGAGAGAACACCCCTCAAAGAGCAAGTTCAGCTGCTCTGGTGGCCCCCTTTCAATTGCTTCTTTGTTCGCCCATTAATATGTCCAAAACACGGTGTTGAGTGACGGTGATTTGTGGACAGAATCCAAGGGGCGGGCCAGGCTGCGGTCGAGGGGCACCAGGCAGTCCTTGCTTGCAGAACCATCAGTCCAAGATTGTCATGTCAGCCTAGAGGAGGCCTTCCTCCCATCCTCCTTAGGAAGCAGTAAGGAAATTCAGGGATGAGAGAAAAGGAAGAGGAAGGGGAGAGGGCAGGGTAAAGATTTGAAACACAAGGCCAGCCATGTTCCTTTTCCTAGCCTTGGCTCACTTGCGTTAACATGGCAAAGGATACTGCCCATCTTCCACGTCCAACCCTCCTCGTTCTCAAAAAGAGTTAGTCTTCTCTGAGCCTGTGACCTAGGAGGATGCCTCCTTCCTCTGGTCCCCTCCTTCCCAGGCCAGCAGCTGACCCCTTTCTTACATTTTGACCTAGGCATCGATACAAATTCATTGTGATGTAATTTCTTTGAAGGCACGAACCATTCCTGACTCTGGCCCCCGCTTCCCCAGGAAGAACATCTAATACCACCACCTGTGCCCTGGGTTCAGCCTCATTCCTTGGTGTGAATCCTGAGAGCCCCCTGGGATGGAAAATGGCAGCCACCACGTCCAGATGATGCGGACATTTGTCTGAACACCTAGCAGGGACCCCCCTCCCAACCCCTGGTTTGTTGTCGTCTCCCTGAGGTCTTCTTAGCTTGATTCAAGGCTAATTTCCCTCCTTCAAGGTGGAGTGAAGAGCGGTAACTTCTTCTCACCTCTCCATGGAAAGCTCAGGTTCCCAAGCATTAGTGTCACCTCGTGCCAGGAGGAGGAGGTGAGAGGGAGGAGGGAAGATCTAGGCTCAGAGGCAATAAAGGGTTATAGCTTTTCACCACCCCCCAGAGGGGTAGGCATCTTTCTGGCAGCCTGTGGGCCCTGGAGGAACTGGGGTGCCTTGTGTGCTCAAGGGAGGATCAGTGATTCTTCCGGGAGCCTCAGCTTGGCAACAACAGCGGGAGGCATTGTGGTGGTGGGGATCTTTTATCACTTTAGATGGCCCCAGAGAGTCACAGAACTTTTTTTTTTTTTTGGCCCCAGGATCTTAGTTCCCTGACCAGGGATTGAACCCGGGTCCACGGCAGTGAAAGCGTGGAGTCCTAACCACTGGACCGCCACGGAATTCCTCATGGAACTTTCTCACATGGGGCAAAGCAAGGCCTGCTTTTTGCCTCCCCAATATCCATCCCCCTCTTTGTCCTTCATAGCAGAACCCCAATTCTATTCCATGTGCAATGGGCCTAAACTAACTAAAGGACTAAGCTTTTTTGCAGCTAGTGGTGCCCAGTTGATTGGGAAGAGAAGTGGGTGAGTAGAGCTTCTGAGACAGGGTGTTAACGGAGGGAAAGAGTGTGCGTGTGACTTTTCCCTCTTCCCTCTCCTTCTGCCTGATTTCTGCCTGGAGCTCATGTATGGCTAAAGCTCCAGCAGGATCATGTGTGGCCTTGAGGATGGAGGGCATGGTCTAAGGATAGTGGAGCAGAAAGATTGAAGATCTTAACTCCTAATTACTGTGGAAAACTTTCTACCGCCCATCTTGGGGCTTCTTTTATGTGAGAGGGAAATAAATGGTTATTTCCAGTTTCTGTAACTACTCTCTGAATGCAGCTTCTGATGTCTCAGGCTACCCAGTCGTAGCTCTTACCGAGAGCAGCCAGGTATTCAGGGGCTGGGGAGTTGTGCACACGTCATCGACCAACCTTTTAGAATTCTATTACTAAAACCCAAACATGCTCTTTCATCTCCAGCAGAGCTTGGGGTCTAAATTTAGACTGGTGCATCACGATGAGGCTGCATCAGTCTGCTCTTATTTTCAGGCTTATAGGCATCTCAGTAAATTGGGGATAGTCAGGTAACCAAAGGGAGAAAGCATTGTTAAAGAGTGGCAGGTGCAGGGGAGCCGAGGATCCCAGGGGATTTTTCCAGAGACTTCTCCAATGTAGGTCTTCAGAGTAAAGTCGCAACTTACATGGGCTAAAGGTGCCAGCAGTGCCAAGCAGCCGGACTGTATAGCCCAGCAGAGCCCACTGCCCTTCACCTAGGCTGTGCGTGAACATGTGCAGGGCTGGCTCTCAGTACCTGTTTATCTGGATGGGTTATTAAGGTCAGTGCTGCTTCTGAATGGTTGGTGCCTGTGCCATGCTAGTTAACTATATATATATTTTTGGCCATGCCATGCCGCTTGTGGGATCTCAGTTCCCTGACCAGGGATTGAACCCGGGCCACGGCAGTGAAAGCCCAGAATCCTAACCACTAGGCCACCAGGGAACTCCTTAGTTAACTATTTTGAATGTCACTCCTGCATAGCACAAGGCTTTTAAATCTGACAACCTCCCTTGATGATGTACTACTTCATCCTCAGGTCCATCCTGAACCCATGGCATCCACCAGAGTTCAAACTCTATGTTCATATTCATGATTTATTCTACGCTTGTGCATCTCTCCACAATATTGAGAGGAGGGTAATGGCCTGAGTGGGTGTCTTAAAGTGTATAATTCCCAGACTCTTTCTGTTGTTTTAATTCCCTATTTGTCTCTTGATCAGTACAGGTATGCTTTGATTGGGAATTAATTATATCCCACCTGTACAGCCATTTTTCTCTGTGGCAAAAATGATGAGCTCTTCATCTTCAAACATAGACAGCCACCTACTGTGCAGTGTTGTGTCCTCCAACATTCTGCCTTCTGAAATAGACATCCGCTCAGCATGTGCAAGTGCCAGCCCCAGGGCCTTTGCCCTGGTCACATTCACCCCACCTGAGGCATGGCATGGTTCCCACTACTTGTGGTTCTAATTCTTCATCCCAGTGCCATGATGCCTGGCTTCCAGGGTGCTCAGACCATTATTCTCCTCCAGAAGCCCTTTGGGCTGGTTACTTAGAGCTCTAACCAGGGGCGAGTTCAGAGGCCCCCACTGTCTTGGGGTAATGGGTCCTCAGGTGTCCCTTTAATAGACCATTTCGTGTGGAAGTGGAAATTCCTGTCTCTCCCAGTTCTGAGTTACGCTGCTCACCCCTTTTGTTGCGTCCTGACCTCCTACAGGTCCTGTTCCCCTTGTTCAAGTCCAGAGGAGGAATGCAATGCAAGATCATATAGTGAGAAGAAGACTTTGGAAACCTTCCTGAGTCCATGAGAGTTTAAAAATATTCCTGGAGGACTTCCTATTCAAATACAGAAACAAGCACACATATTAGTTCCTCTCCTGCCACTAAAATGAAAATAAAAAGATACAAATAATATAAGCTCATAACAAGGAGGGCAATGAAGGGGGCAGTGGACTGGAGATTTCCATAGTTTTCTGGAAGGCAGAAAGTACATAGAGAAATGCTGGTTGTTTAAGCAGAGTGGAGGAACTTCCAGCTCAGAACACATGCAAAGGGGCTTCAGGGGAGGGCTGAATGATGTGCTTAATGGAACCCAGAGAAGGCCTCGGACTTAGGGATGACAGGTAGGACCTCAGGCTGCCCAAGATGTGGTAGAGTGAGGCTGAAAACAGGAGGAATACTTGAAGATCAGGACAAAAACCGTTGACCCTCACCACCCTTTCTCTGTTCCCCGACATGGACGCTACGTGACAGTCTGGAATTTACCTCCAGGACAAAACAGAAATTATTTCTTAAGAAATTGTATGATGTGTCCAGGAAGCATTAGGGCAGTGAGTGTGAGTTGGGGCCCCAAAGGATGGTTCTATGCCTTCTGGCATTTTGAGGGGAGACTTGGAATAGCTGCAGCTCCTTGATGATTCATGTGGCATGAAGCCAAACAGGTGGTGGCCCCAACCTTGGATACAGAGCTTCTGGCCAGGCTTCCAATCACTTCATTTGTAACAGTGAATGGACGAGCAAGGATCCCCAAACGTCTGGGGAGAATCTGAATTAATCAAGAGACAGAGTGAGGTTAACAGAGAAGCTGAGTTCAGAGGAACAGAGATAATTAAGGTATAGAAGAGAACTTACAACACACCTCCCCACCCCAAGCATTCACCTGCCTCGGATGTATCAGACTCCCTGAGCGGTTCTGTTGAAGGAATCCTCTCTTGGCTCCATGTAATAAATCTACACACCTTGGCTGGGCATCTCGTTTTGGTATCTGAAATCTGTGTTGCAATGTCCAAAATGGCAGCCATTCGCCACATGTGGCTAATTTACACTTAAATTTAAATTAATTAAAACTGAGCAAAAGGGTTTCCCTGCTGGCACAGTGGTTAAGAGTCCGCCTGCCAATGCAGGGGACACGGGTTCGAGCCCAGGTCCGGGACGATCCCACCTGCTGTGGAGCAACTAAGCCTGTGAGCCAGAACTACTGAGCCTGCACGTCACAACTACTGAAGCCTGCATGCCTAGAGCCTGTGCTCCACAGCAAGACAAGCCCCCGCAATGAGAAGCCCGCGCACCGCAACGAAGAGCAGCCCCTGCTCGCCGCAACTAGAGAAAGCCCGCACGCAGCAACGAAGACGCAACGAAGACCCAACGCAGCCAAAAATAAATAAATAAATAAATAAATAAATAAATAAATAAATAAATAAAACAAAAACAAAAACTGAGCAAACTAAAAAATTCAGCTCCTTATGTTGCACTAGGCACATTTCCAGGACCAACAGCCACATGTGGTGAGTAACTACCATATTGGACAGCACAGATATAGATCCTTCCCATCACTGAAGAAAATTCCATTGGACAGTGTTGATCTATAGCATGAGGTTGCAGCTGAAACTTGCATCATTAACATCATTACCTGTTGCCTGATCTTGAACTCATAAATGGGATCCTACAATATGTAGTCTTTTTTTTTTTTTTTAATAAAGTTAACCATTTTATTTATTTATTTATGCTGCGTTAGGTCTTCGTTGTGGTGCGCAGGCTTCTCATTGCAGTGGCTTCTCTTGTTGCGGAGCATGGGCTCTAGGGTCATGGGCTTCAGTAGTTGTGGCACACGGGCCCAGGAGTTGCAGCACGTGGGCTCAGTAGTTGTGGCTCGCGGGCTCTAGAGCGCAGGCTCAGTAGTTGTGGCGCATGGGCTTAGTTGCTCTGTGGCATGTGAGATCTTCCCGGACCAGGGATCGGACCCGTTTCCACTGCATTGGCAGGTGGATTTTTAACCACTGCGCCACCAAGGAAGTCCCAGTATGTAGCCTTTGCAGCTTAATGGTTTTGAGATTCCTTCATGTTGTGCATTTATTAGTCGTTTTTACCATTTTGTTGCTGAGTCACATTCCACTGTATACACAGACCACAGTTCCTTTATCTGTTCACTTGTTGATGGGCATTTGGGTGGTTTCCAGTTTTTGCCTGTAAACATAAAGATGCTATGAACATTTGTTCTCAAGTCTTTTTGTGGTATATCTCTCCTCTTTAAGATGATCTTCAGGGATTTTCTGGCTCAGACACCGCCATCATCCTATGACTGCAGAACTGACCTGGGCCGGAGTTCCCTGGGTCAGAATTTGGAGGCAAATCTTAGCCGAGCCTCTGTCTTCTGGGGCAGGAGAGGAGGATGGTGAGTATGAAATTTAGCCAAGAGGAAGACAAAGAAAAGCATTTGGAGCAGATTCACTGAAGGCTGAAAAATGGGTTGATGCCTTGGGTGTTGCCTATGGTGACATTATTTATTTACTAGGGTTTCAGTGTGAAATCGCGGGCTTTCACAGAAGCAAGGCAGGGGGAGCCTCAAGTCCCTCCAGGTCCTTGGGATGAAACGTGTGTCCCTGGATGCCAGTGACAGGAAATTGAAAGTGAAGGGTCTGCTGTTTACGTGTCCCTGATGCCCTCTGGTTCCTCGTCATCCCCCACTGGGGGTCCTGCTCCATTCAGAAGACTACATGTTTGATTTCAGGTGCTGGTATTGTTACTGAAAGTGGGGGTTCCGCTGCTTACTGCTCTAAAGCCAATAAAAAGGCAAGGTTGGTGGTAAGGAAGGTTTGCTTTATTTCGGAGGCGGGCAACCTGGGGGGGGGGAGGGCGGACTCCTGCCCAAAGGCCAGCTCCCCCGAGCTGACAATCAGGGGGCAAAAGCTTTTATAGGTGAAGGGAGGGGGCTGCATGCAGAAACAGCAGTCAGCTCTGACAGTCATCTTGAAATTGGTCTTGCGGTGGTCTGACCAGCATCATCTTGATTGTTTTAAGTACAGTTAAGCTTCAGTTCCAGGGTCAGTTTGTTCCCATTTCCTTGAGGCCAGCTCTCCAAATTGCGGCAGCTTATGTCACGGCTACAGTCCGGTCATCATGCAGTTAACTTCGTCCACCTGGTAGGGTTTTAGTATCCATAAGACAGCTCACAGGATACGGCTCAGAATATTATCTACAGCCCTTGAGAAGGAACTAAATGTCCTTGACTATGCTTAATGACTAAACTATTATTATTTAGTCTTGCTAGACTGTTTTCCTTTGTTTCTGCATTTTCTCACGTCTCTGATTCAACTTATTCTTTGGCTAAAGTTTTTCCACAGACAAGAGGCAGGCAGAGGACATGGGGGGACAAGGACCAGAGCGTCCTGCTTCGTTTCAGTATCTATCAGAGCCGCTGAACTCTACTCTGGGTAACAGGGCATGAGGAAGATGGGGTTAGGACTTCACGGTACGGGCCTTTATTTTTTTCTGTGCAGGTTAACTTGGCTGCCTTCATAACCTCTGTCTCCCCGCCATGGTGCAGCCCCCCAGGCTCTTTGTGGGTATCCCTATCGGCTCCGACTCAGCCTCCTGCTGCTTAGTCCTGGGAACCCACGACCCCGGGCGCACAGCCCCTGGCCCTTCTCACCTGATCAACGCATCAGCCTGCTTGAAGCTCCCCCTTGCCTCCAGGTGGGCAGCCAGGGTGATCTTTCTAAGACACAAGTCTCTCCCTGTTCCTTTCTTTATTAAAATACTTCAACGTCTCCCTGATACCCACGGGAAAAATCTAAACTCCTGGTTGCGGCATAGAAAGCCTACTGTGATTTTTCCAACGCCCCTTCTTCTGACTTGCCCACGTCCACCCACACTGCAGCTATGCCGAGGGCTCTCCTAGCTCTGCCCATGCCACACGGGGCTGGGGCAGGGGTGAGGCGAGTGAGGCACTTGCCACAGGGGCAAAATTTAAGGGATGACCCCAAACTCAGGGGTCAAGATGAACAACATTTAAAAAATCAAAATTAAGGCAAAAAAAAAAAAAATCCATGATGAACAAAACATCAGACTTTTACACAGAGACAGGCTCTGGCTGTGTGCTGCCGAGCCGTCCTGGAGCCAAGGCAACGGGAAAACGTGCGTTCTGATATGTGTGGTTTTATGTGTTCTTTTAAAGGGTTCATTTAAATATTGAAAAATAGAGAAGTCGGCGTATTAACACTGACAACATTGTTTTAAGTTTAAACATTTTATTTTCACTCAAACCAGAATTTATTATAGTTTCACTTCTCTGGCTTTAACCGAAGCGAATGCCTCGGTAACATTCTCAACGTCTAGTTTTATGGAAAAGAGTAGATTTCGCATCAGGTTCCACTGGGGCTCCACACGGCACCGGCATGAGGGTGTCCGCTTTGTCTGGTTTACCCCTCTCCTGTCTAGGCGGTTAGGAATAAGGCCTTCAAACTGGGCTACCTCGGTTCTATGTCCAGGTACCACTACTTACTAGCCATGTGACTTGGGGCAAATTATTTAACTCCTCTGCATCTCAGTTCCTTAACCTCTAAAAAGATAATATAACCGTGGAAGCTCCCTATTGTTCGGGCTGTTGTCAGGATTAAATGAGACAGTCCAGGTAAAGCACTTAGAAAAATGTGAGTTCCAGAGTAAGTTCCCAAAAGAATAAAAATGAGTTTTCATCATCCCCAGATGCAGTTTTACTGGTTCTTCAAGACCCAGCGTAAGTCTGAGGAACCTTCTCTAACCATCTGAGGAAGAGCTAGCACTTCCCCCTTCGTGGGGCTCCCTTGACCCCAGTGTTTCCTTCCAGCAGCTCCCTGACCACCTGGCATTGTCCCCTTGTGTTTATCTTCTGTCTCTATCACTCACCCATTTATCCATCCATCCATCCATCCATCTACCCACCCATCTACTACCCATCTACCCACTTTCAACCCACTTATCCACCTTCCACCCACCTATCTACCCACCCATCCACCCACCCACCTATCTCTCCATTCATTCATCCAATAAATGTTTACAGATATTTCCTAAGTGCCTGCCATGATGCAGGCACCATGCTTGGTGCTGAGGATGCAATGGGGAGAGATAACAGAAACAGCTTCTGCCCTGAGAGAGCTTACTGTCTAGGAGGCTGACGTGGGCACAGACAAGTGCTGTGAAGGGGAGGTACAGGGGATGTGAAAAACTCTAATGGGAGACTGAACATAGCCAAGGAGGCAAGGAAAACTTCTCAGCTCAAGCTGAGATCTAAAAGGTGAGGAGCGGACTTGGTGAAAGCAGAGAAGGAAGAGCCTTAGAGGTTGAAGGAGGAGGAATGGTAAGAACACAGAATGAAAGGCAGCTGGTGTGGCTGCAGCAGCCCTGGGGGAGGTTAGAGGGAGGGAGAGGTCATCCGTTCAGCGCCATGTTGGGAAGATTTAGTCTTTTTCTCAAAAACAGTCAAAGCACTTTAGGGAGGGAGTGAATGATCATATCTGTGTTTTGAAAAGATGGGTTTGAGGGAGGGGAAAGAAATGAGGTGGGGAGACCATACAGTTGTCTTTAGAGGGTTTTCTTAAAAATGTGATATTGAGTTTTTGGGACAGATTTCTTCTATATAAATATCCACCCCAAAATGTTATACTGAGAGATACTTAATGTTCTATGAGGTTTGAATGTCAGATTGAGAGGTGCTGAATGGGGAAACGTTCCCTGGGGAGAGGTTCTGCGGGCTTGCTGTGTCTGCCTTTGCATCTGCTCCTTGAGGCAGGGACGGGTCTGATTCATTTCTGTGCCCCCGGCACCCGGTGTGGGGCCAGGCCCAGTATAGATACTGATGACTTTGAGCCGACGGAGGGTTTAGAAGACCTTACGAGTCCTGGGTCTGTTTGCTCTTAGATCCGTTCCTCCCCTTTCTCTGCCCGGCTTTGCCTGAGCCCTGCAGGCAACATCGCCCAGCCTTCTGGGTCCATACCTGCCAGTGGAGTTCAGCCTGGAGGCACTGGTGGAAGACTGGAGGCCTGGGAAGAAGGGAGAAACAGGAATATTTCTCCCCACCTGCGCTGATTTGGGAGGAGTGTCCAGTAGCTGCGCCTCCTTTGTGGGTCCAGCTTCTTCAGGGTGACTCTGGGTCACCTCCCCACCCCATGCCTCATGCTTCCTCTCTGTCCCTGTGGCCTGGCCGTGACCGTGGTTTCCTGCTGTTGCCAACCTTTTGTTGCCTCACTGTCTTGCTCGGCTTCTCAGCTTTCCCATCATCTGTGAAACCAAGGCCCTGCAGCCAAGTCTCTCTGCCTTTTTTATGGTTTTTTGGCCGCACTATGGAGCTTGTGGGATCTTATTTCCCCGACCAGGGATTGAACCCGTGCCCTCAGCAGTGAAAGAGCTGAGTCCCAATCAGTGGGACTGCCAGGGAATTCTCAAGTCCCTGCGCCTGTAACAGTCAAGTGGGTTCCTTTCCCGGTTGGATTCTGATTAATACACTGAATTGTGGCTGTTGCTTCTCTGCCTAGGACTTCAGACCTTCTGGGGAATTTCCTACTTACATACAAACTGCTGGGAAAAATTCTTTTAGACACAAATGATGTGAAGTACCATTTGCACCTAAAGGAAGAGACCGCTATTCTTCTAAGAATTAAAAGTAGAGAGAGACATGTTGGGGAGATGCAGTAAGATGAATTTTGGGGGGAAGAAGTAATAATTACAATAATTACAACCTCCAATTATGAGACTGCTAATATGTGCTGGGTGCCTTGCCTATATTCTCACTAATGTTGCAAAGAAGTCGTACTGCTCTCATTTGATAGATGAACACATGGGAGCTAGTAAATAGAAGAGCTGAAATTTGAAGCCCTGGTCCCACTTGCTCCAAATCCCATGGCCATTCATTGAGAGAGAAGAGCCCTCACAGAGAAATAGCAACGTGTGTATTAGTTGTGTATTAAAAAAAAAAAAAAAAATATATATATATATATATATATATAAATAAAATAGGCTGCTAAGAAACTTATTAAATCAGGACTTGCCACTCAAAGTTGGGAACTTTGAATCCTCAGTGTCTAAATCACCCCCAATGATCTCTATGATGCCTGTCTTAGTCTGTTTGGGCTGTTATAACAAAGTCCTGTAGACTGGTTGGCTTATAAACGACAGAAGTTTATTTCTGTCTGTTCTGGAAGCTGGAAGTCAGAGGTCAGCATGGCAACACAGTCGGGTTCTGGAGAGGACCCTCTCCTGGTTTCAGACTTCCGGCTTCTCATTGTATCCTCACAGGGCAGAAAGAGGGCGAGAGAGCTCTTTGGGGCCCCTTTTATATGGGCATGAATCCCATTCACAGAAGTTCCACCTAATCACTTCCCAAAGGGCCCACTTCCTAATACCACCACGTTGGGGGGCAGGTAGGATGTCAACAAATGAATTTTGAGAGGACGCGACCTTCAGTCCATCGCAATGCAAACTCCCAGGTGAAGGTTCAGACCTCGGCTGATGGAACCAGCAGACCGTGCGATACGCCGGAACACAGGTGTCGCGCGGGCTGGTACTTTAACGATGCCTTAAAACTGTACTTCCAGGGGACACACAGCGGCGAAACCCCAGGCCTGTTTGTCCAGGAGACCATGTTTTCCTCACAGGTCACAGAGCAAACAGTGAGAACCAAACCAATTACAAGAAGTAAAAGAAGGGAGCAAAGAGGGCGTAGGATCCTTGCTGTGTGCACCGTGTAAAAGCCAGGCTGGAGAAGCCAAGAAAATGTCCCTCGGAGGCCTTGGGAATGTTTAACCCTTCTTTCAGGGGACTCAGCACAGAAGTCCGCCCACAGGCTTTAACATTTATTATTTTTTAAAAGCCTTCTGACACATGTATGGAGCAGTGCCGAGAATTCTTATCAAGAATAAATGGGGGCCATGGGGCTTCCCTGGTGGTGCAGCGGTTGAGAATCTGCCTGCCAATGCAGGGGACACGGGTTCGAGCCCTGGTCTGGGAAGATCCCACATGCCGCGGAGCAACTGTGCCCGTGAGCCACAACTACTGAGCCTGCGCGTCTGGATCCTGTGCTCCGCAACAAGAGAGGCCGCGATAGCGAGAGGCCCGCACACCGCGATGAAGAGTGGCCCCCCCGCTCGCCTCAACTAGAGAAAGCCCTCGCACAGAAACGAAGACCCAACACGGCCATAAATAAATAAATAAAATAATAAAAATAAAGGAATTCCTTTAAAAAAAAAAAGTAAAATAAATATCCTTCTTTAAAAAAAAAAAAAAGAATAAATGGGGGCCAAATAGAGGCAGTAAAGAAGTTGCCATGGTCATTTTAAGAAGTTGTTTTTGTTTATTAAACTGAGCTTTGTTCCTCCTTGGGTTACTAATAAGGAAGTGCATATATGAAGGTCACTGTTTTCTCAGCGATGGTGCGTGGGTTACTCAATCCCGATTATTTCCCTGACAATTCTTGTCCCCGGTAGTGGGCCTGTGGGTTCATCTGGGCCACGGAACTAGAGAACAGTGGGCTTAGATTTGGCAGCCCAGGCCCAGCCATCCACATCCCGGCACCCGCAGGCCTTTGCCTGAGCTGTCTCTGTTACAGCGCAGGCCTTTCCTCCTGCCGTGTTTCCACCAATCTATGCTGCTCGTTACTTCCTTTCGTTTCTGACTTCAGATTCAACTCTCCGAGGAAGGCTCTCTGGGCCTTAGGTTCCCTCAGGACTGAGGTATGGGTTTATATTCAGTCCTCATAGACTTGTTCCCATCTTTTCCTCATCTCCAAATTGCCCTACACATCACTTCTGGGTTTCCTTCTAAAACACAGCTCAGACCTGATACGTCATTGTTGGATGCAAATACTCCATGGCTCCCTATTGGCTACAAGAACCACTGGCTGATTTTCTCTCATCCTTGAAACACTTTCCCCCCTTGGTTTCAGGAGACACACTCTCCTAGGTTTCCCCCTATCTCACCAGCTGCCCTTTCTCAGTTTCCTTTGCTGACTCCTCTCCAGCTCCCAGACTTTGAAACATTGGGGTGCCCCAGGGAAGAGGCACCAGGATTGGGGTACCCCAATCCTGGTGCCTCTTCCCTTCCCTAGCTATCCTTATGCCCTTGGTGATCTCATCCTTTCTCATGTCCTCAAACATCAATGACTTGCTGAGGACTTTCAAATTTAGACTTCTAGCCCAGACCTCTTCCCTAATCATAGACTTACAGATCTAACTTTCTTGGGTTGAAAAAATGAGCCAGGTGAATCTAGTCTGTTGTATTGATCCTTTCAAAGAGCCAAATGTAGCAGATTGTATTTTTTAAGGATGGCTGTAACAATATCTCCCATCCCTCATAATCTTTTTTAGGATGTGTCCTGGACACTCTTCCCATGTGGACTCTATGTCTTTTCCCCTTGAACCTGGGCAGAACTTTGTGTATGTCTTGACCAATGAAGTGTGGTTGAAGTGATGCTTTGTGGTTTCTAAAGCCTGATTGTAAATATGCCATGCACGTCTGTGCTGCTCTCTTGAGATGCTCTTGGAACCCAGCCATCATGCTGATGGAAGCCCACATGAGCCCATGTGGAGAGACCACGTGGAGAGGTCACAGGTAGGTGTTCGGGCCAACAGCCCAGCTGAGGTCCAGCTGACGGCCACCTTCAACTACTGGACATGTGAGGAAAGACACCTCCAGATGATTCCAGCCCCCAGCCATCATGTTACCTCCAGCTGATGGGTCTTCCCAGCTGAGGTCCCAGACGTTGGGAGAAGAGACAAATTGTCCCCACTGTGTCCTGTCCGAACTTCTGTCCCACAGAGTCCCTGAGCATAAATGAAATGGTTGCTTTAATGACACTAGTTTTTCGGGAGTTTGTTATGTAGCAGCTGTAGCTGGAACACTAGATCTGTGTTGAGTCCATCTCAGACCCCTTCTCTGCCTCTCCCCTTCCTGGGTTTATTTCAGATATCATCTCCCTTGTGGTATGTTCTTACTGTACCTTCTCCTCCAACTCACTTACTTAGGCCAACCAGAGGGGCCCAGACCGGACCCCACGCACCAGTCCTCCAGCCACACCAAGCCTGGACTTGGTGCTACTTCACGCCCATGTGCCTTGCACGCGTCGTGCTTCTTGTCTGACCAGTTTTTCTTAACTTCTTAACCTGGAGAACTCCTACTCACCCTTCAGTGACTAACCTAAAAGTTTCTTCCTTATTAAGAAGTGAGGTCAAGCTGGGGTGTAGTAGGTGCTGGAGACCCCGTGTCTGTCAATGGGGCAGCTGTTACCTGGCTCCAGATAATCGTTGCCCCTTGGATTGTGGACTCACTATGTCTAGACCTTCAGATTTTCTAAGACAAGTCTGAGTTTTTACGTACAGTCTCCTGATTTTAAAATCTTCAAGCACACCAAACAAACTAAGTGGGCTCTGGCCTGAGGGCCACTGGTTTGCAATCCCCACCCTAAACGATGAGGCCCCTTTCACCCGAGCACATTCCACACAGTGTTTCTAGAGAGCTTTCCAGACTGTGTAGAGTAAAGTTTAGAATAATGACCACGTAGCTGTGAACTTCTCGAGGGCAAGGTTGTCCCTGTGGTCGTCATCTCTGTAAGCCCCATGCTTAGCCGAGGGCCTGATGCCGCGTAGCACCTCTCCACACTTTGAAAGCTCCCTTCCTTCCCCTCCATCCACCCCCCACCCGCTCCTGTTTGGCATCTTGGAGCCTGAGATAGTCAAAAGCCCTTCTGGTTTCAGTATGCAAATCTACTTGGAGACGGGGCCTCTCCAAGCCTGTTGTATTAGCTGAAGCAGGACACTTAGAGCTGATTATCGCATTACCGTGGTACTGATGTACAGCCCGGATCCCCGAGTTAGACGGCACAACACTGAGAAAATGAGCGCTTCAGAAGAAGTTGTCTGCAGCATTATGGATGCTCCATCACCAACAGTGTTTCAATATTCTCTCCAGAGGAGCTAACAACACTGACAAAATATATCACACTGCCTTTCCCCTCCACACATCCAGATAAAAGACACCGCGTCTTGATGTGGGGCACATCATGTGGTGATGACAAAACATTATCTTTTCTTTAGGAATAATAGAAGACATTTGGCTTGCTCATAATCTTTTAAAAACTGTAGTCATAGTAATATGTGTATTACCCGTTAATATGAGATTTTTTTCCCTCTTAAAGACAATAGCCTATTTTACAATGTGTTCTTAGCCCTCCAACAGTGCAATATCCATTAGATTTGAGACTCAACCAAAGTCAGAGATAGAAAAAAAGATCGTCTTTGCTACTGGTGAGATTCTTGGCTATTACCCCTGTGGGGTGACATAAAAGCCAGATTCCTTTTGGCCAAAATTTGTAGTTTAGAACAAAAGAGAAAAGTCTCTGATGGAAAGAATCATCAGTGATTGTACGCAACTTGGGAGGTGGTCTGCCTACGTTGGCCATTTTCCTAAGGAAATAACTCAGGTTTTAGAAGAAGGAACCAAAATGGAGGAGAAACTCCGTGTGTATCCAAGCTCGGGGGTGTTCTGGCCTCTAGCATCAATGTGGCATTGCTGTGTGCTTGTGGTGGGAGGAAAGGCTGTTCCACAGACACGGCACAGAGTTTCTCTTTTTGTAGCTGACGCACTTCACTGAGGGTATGGGGAACTTGTAGAGCAGGCGGGAAGATGTGGGTGCTCAGTGCAGAAGAGATGAAGGAAGTGGGGTCGATAAGCCTGGAGAGGGTAGCGGGAGGCTTTCAGGAAAATCATGGCTAATTTCTTTCATTTGATCAGCTTTATTGAGGTGTAACTGACAAATAAAATTGTAAGATATTTAAAATGTACATTGTGATGATTTGATATACGTATACATTGTGAAAGGATTGCTCTCATCTAGTTAATCGATGATGACGTCCAATTTCAAATAACTGAGAGGCTATTTGGGAGGAGAGGGATTTGACTTGTTTTGTGTGGTCCTGAGAGAAGGTACTGGTACCTATTGGTGGGAGGACCCCAAAGGGAAGAATATTTCAGTCAGTCTGAGGAAGAGTTTTCTCCTTGTTGCCCAAAGATGGCATGGGATGCATGAGCAGCTATGGTGCCTTGGGCCGGACACCCTGGGACGTGACTCTGAGATGAATTCATGAATGTTGGAAGTTTAAAGGGGGTGTCCTTGTCATCAGTATCTGGGTGGGAGAGGCAAAGGAAGTGTGGCTGGGCAGAGAGAAGAGCTGAGCTGTGATGAGGCTTCAGCTGATCCCATGGGGAGCCTTGGAGCAGGGATGGCCCCGTAGCACGGTCCTGGATTGAGGCAAGGGAGCTGACCTTTGGGAACCTTACGCTGACCAGTCATTGGATGCAGTTATCCCCTGGGGAGGCAGGGGTGACCTTGTAGAAGGCTGCTCTCTTCAGCTGAGGGCAATTCCAGGAGAGCAACTCATCTGAGGGTCATCAACTGCCAAGACTCCTGGAAGCTGGGGAAATGAATGCCTTGGGCCTGAAGCGGGGGAGCTGGGCAGTGCAACATCACTAGTGGGATATAGTGGATTCACCACACATCCACTAGAGATGCCTGCTTGATGGAGATGTTGTGATTTCTCCATCATGTGACTTCTGATGATTCTTCCGGTGTTCACGTTCTATAATAAAATATATGAGATCTATAGAAGATTCCATTCATCCCCCATGTGGCCTCCTGCATGGGTCTTGGATGAAATCAGGAGTACTGTTTGCTTAGCTTCTAGCTTAAAACTCTTAGCTCCTAGGCAACATCTGATCGATAGTCTTTGGTTCCAGAAAGAACAGTTCATTCATTCAACTTTCATTAAAACAATATTGGGAGTTCCCTGGTGGTCTGGTGGTTAGGATTGGTGCTTTCAGTGCAGAGGCCTGGGTTCAATCCCTGGTCAGGAAACTGAGATTTCCTCAAGTCGTGCAGCGTGGCCAACCCTGCCCCGCCCCTGCCCCAAACCCCTAAAACCCCAACAATATTAATTGAGTGTCTTCGTCTAGGAGCTAGAAACACAAGTATGAACAGAGTCTCCACCTTCTAATGGGAGACACAGAAAACAATAAACAAATAAGATAATCCTGGTGAGGGGATATAGAATGATTGTGTACAGGTACTCAAAGAGTGAAGTAGTGATACTGGAATTCTGAGTGGTGTTACTGAAACAATATGAAATGCTATGAAGGAGTTTTGTTAATGAAGCCCTGGGGAACAGAGTTCTAGGCAAGAAGAATAGCAAGTGCAAAGGTCCTGAGGCAGGAACAATCTTGGTGTTTTTAGGACTTGTTTAGCTAAGTAGAGTAGGGGAAGATGAACCTGAGTTTTCTGTAAGCCAGCTGCTTCATAGATAATTAAGGATGTAGAAGGCATTTTCAATGGTAGTAGTCAAAAACCATGCATGACTCTCATGAGACAAGACCCTAGTTCTATCGCAGAGTGTTGACATGAGACTGTCCTTGAACGTGGAATCCCAGTTGGCGTGGTTTGTTTTCTCATCTTATTGTTGTGAAGATCAAAGGCTGTGATGCATTGAAGTGCTTAACTTAGTGCCTGGCACATAGTTTAAGTGCTCAATAAATGCTAGCTCTTATTTGTGATGTTTAATTAAGAACTGGGGCTTAAACCTAAGATTTAAAATTCTATCCAAGTCCTCACTCTATGTGACCTGCCCCCCACATCTCCATCTCCACCTCCATCTCCATCTCTCCCAGTTTTTTTTTTTTGGCCACGCGTGGCATGCGGGATCTTAGTTCCCCAACCAGGGATCGAACCCATGTCCCCTACAGTGGAAGCGCAGAGTCTTAACCACTGGACTGCCAGGGAAGTCCTGCTATCTCTCACAGTCTTAATCTTTGTCTCTCTCAGTCTCTACCTCTGTCTTTCTCTGTGTATGTCTCTTGCTCTATCTTTATGACTCATACTCTACCTCTGTTTGTCTGTCTGTCTCTGCCCCTCACTGTCTTTTGTTTTTTCTTTCTAACTCTCTCTGTTTCTTTGTCTTTCACTGTTTTTTTCTTTCTCTAACTCTACCTCTGTCTCTTTCCTTCCTTCTGCCAGACTGAGAGCCCAGCTGCCCTCCTATAGACCCAGGAGTAGGCAGCTCTCCACGGAACTGACAAGGGCGGTAGGTCCAGGCTTCCATTCCTCATTGGGGAACAGAGACGGATGGCAGTGGTTTTCCTTGAGCAGCCACTCAGCAGGGACTCTCCAGCTGCTGGTGCAGGTAGAGGAACTTCCCTTAGTGACACTAGCTTCCCTAGAGCACACACAAGACCAACTTTGACCATGAGAGCAGCTGCCTTTCTACCTCCTTCCCACAAACACACTTAATCCTGCCTTGTACATTCTCATACAGCCTCCAAGGGGGGCTGCGGCAGCAGGTCCTTCCTGACTGCAGAGGAGCAGACTGGAAGCAGATTTATTTCTCTTGCTCTAGTGGTACACAGCAGCTCCCCAGTGAGGGAGCTGGGGGCAGGCCTTTCGGAAACACAGGAGCTTTCTCTATGGAAACCCTTCTCAAGGAAAATGGTGGCAAAAAGCTCTGCCACTTTATCCCTCAAAGTGGCTTTCTTTAATATCACCTAAAGTGAATTAAATAATGAGAGCCTTGGGATTTCATCTCTCTTGATCCCTTTCAGCAGGTGATGGGTGGAGGGAGGGCTCAGGGCTTGGGGGGAGGGAAGAAGTGCCCTGAGAAGGGGAAATGTGATCACATAATTTAAAGCAGCCATGGGTAGATTTCAGTCCTGGCCCCATCACTAACTCTGTGTGATCTCAGGCACAGGATTGATCAGTTTCCCCGTCTAAAACTGGGGGCAAAATATATACTTCAGCTTCCTCATAGAATCGCTATGAGGATCAAGCAGAAAATGGAATGAGAGAATCTGGAAACTAAATGTTGTGCACATTCCAATAGCTCACAGTTTTTGAGTGCTTTCTAAGGCCAGATTCTGCTAAATGCACTTTATGTGCATTTTTGTATGTAATCCTTAACATTCTAATGAGGTAGTTACTATTACTGTCCCATTTTAGGTATGAGGAAACTGAGGCTCTTGAGGAGTTCTGTGTCCTGCCCAAAGTCACTGAGCTAGTGAGAGAGAGAGAGAGTTGGGAAATGAATTCAGGTCTGTTTGACTCCAAAGTTCTTGTCTCTTTTTTTGTATCCTTCCTCCATCCCTATCTTGGAAGATAAGCTATGGCTGATGTCCCTGCAGCCCCGTGGTCCTGATGGATTAACTGAGACCCAGGCAGATGGCAGGGCTTGAGTTGGCAGATCCATTCTGGGATGTCCAAGAGGCTGACCTTGGACAGACCAGAGGGCACTTGGAGGAAGAAGGTTTGGAGTTCCTTGCCTCAGGGAGGCCACCATCTGCCCTGTGCTCTTTCAGACCAATTACCTTCAGAATCTGTGACTTTCACTGACACTTCTGGGCAGCAGAGGTTAAGAAGACCAGGTGTCTGCTGCCTTATTTGTCCGGAAAGAGCAGAGTTGTGCCTGAAAAAGATGCTTCTGAAAGTCCAGGAGGCACCTCTCCATGGCAACAAGGACCCCGCCTGAGGATTCTGCAAACAGCTGGAGCCCTTCTTCCACCTTCTTTGATCTGCAGCCTCACCTTCCACCTCCAGGCCACAGTCATCAGCCGACGGCCCTTGTTTCTATTTTGAAGAAAACAAATACGCTTTTAAAGTCTTGGGTTCAAAACTTGAAGCCAGCCCTTCTGGGATAGATGAAGACGTGGGACCTAGCAGAGGCTAATCAAGGAAGGATTCTGAAGTGAGCTGAGATGAGTTTCTACAACTGAGATGCTCAGCTTCAGAAGCGTGGGTGTGAATTTGGTCACATTTCATACTTTTAACTAAAAATGGGTTTAGCCTGCCGCTTGCCATATCTAAAAAAATCTTAGCAAATATCTCAGGGCTTTTGGATTATAATAGAAATCTCAGGGTACGCTCTGTCCAAAATGGTCAGTCCAGTTTCTGGATGCTTGTGCTGGTAGAACTGGGAAATGCAATCAGTCCACCAGCAGACAGGCTGGTTTCAGCTGCCGTTGCTGCTGTTGCAACACAGGGCGGTTGTTGGGAGCTGGTCCGGCACAAGGCAATGTCCTCCTGTCCTCGCTCGCGATGCTCTGCCTGCTGGTTCAGATCCCCGCACTGATCAAGCCATTCTCGAGGATGGTGGTCCTCCTTCCTTCGTGTTACTCTGGGTTCAAGGCGCTGCACGATGGGACCCCTGAGCCAACCGTTCTCTGGTTCTCCCGTGTGTTCTCAGCCACCTCCTTGTCACATGGTGGGCTGGCAATGGGGATTCTATTAGCTTCAGACAAACACGGTGCCAAGACCAACACTCTCCTACATTAGCTTGGGTCGCCTCTCCAGGCTGCCCCATCCCCTTCGGGTGGCTCTCAGCCCCGCAGTGTCATTTCCCGCTGATTGATCTCACTCAGCATCATCAAGATCTCTCAGAGATTCCAATAGGTTTGAACTTCACGAAGGAAGAGCGGAACGTTGGCATGTTTGCTGAGAAGCTACCCCAGGAGCCGATCTCCAAGACACCTTCTACTTGCCAAGGAGTGTTGGCAGGAGCAGCCAATATGTCAGCCAGAAAAACGTCCGGTTGCACCTCTCCCTTGAAAGGCAATGGGTTTTATACAGGGACCAGGGGGATTTTCCCAGAACAATCCGCCTTCATGGAGAAGTAGCTGCAACGTTTAAATTTCACGCCCTAGAAATATTTCAATTCTGCCTCACCAGGAATCCCGTTGCACTTACCAGAAACCAAGAAGAGGCTCTGACCCTTCAAGTCTCCATTTTCCTGCTCTGACCAGTTCCTGAGCCCGGCGCCCGAGTCTTCATTCAAGCTCTGGGCTTGGTTTCTGCTCCAAGTTAGCTGAGTCCTCTGCCCGCTTCCTAGAAGGGAAGCCTTGCCTCAGTTTGGCCTGTTTTCCACCTGATTGTCCCTGGCCTTGGTGGGAGGGTGGAGGGGTTGTCTATTTTTTTTTCACATTTTAAAATATAACTTATTTTCTGGTACGGATGAACCGGTTTGCAGGGCAGAAGTTGAGACACAGATGTAGAGAACAAACGTATGGACACCAAGGGGGGAAAACTGCGGTGGGGTGGGGATGGTGGTGTGCTGAATTGGGCGATTGGGACTGACATGTATACACTGATGTGTTTAAAATTGATGACTAATAAGAACCTGCAGTATAAAAAAACAAACAAACAACAACAACAACAACAACAAAAATATAACTTATTTTGGAGTAATTCTAGGTTTACATAAAAGTTGCAAAGATAGCACACCTACTGTATCCCCTTCACCCACTTCCTCTGATGCTGGCATGTTACATAACTAGGTACTTTTGTCAAAACTAAGACACTGACATAGGTACAATGCTATTAACTGAGCTATAGACTTTATTTGGATTTCATCAGTTTTTCCGCTAATGCCACTTTTCTGTTCCAGAATCCATTCCAGGGTACCACATTGTATTTAGGAAAAGCATCTGTTTTTATCACTGTGCCCCCAGGGTTCAGCCCAAAGCTTGGCACCAAACAGGCAGTGAGTGAATGAATGAATGAATGAATGAATGAGTGAACAAGTGCTAAACAAGGAAAGCCGTTCCACCCTGATTAGTTGCTACAAGGATTCATGGCTGTGTCCCCCACACATCCTGGGAGACCCCAGGGGTTCACTGAGGCCCAGCCACCTGAGGCCTGGTCAACTCTGCTGCTGGGATGGCCCCTCAGGACTCGTCTTAGATCATCCTGTCCCTATTGCCTTGGTTGCTCTGCCAGGCTGGGAATAACGGTCTAAGGCCTGATTCTGCATCTTTCCATCCCATGCCTGTAGGGAGAGTATGTGCATTCTTGTGGATGTGTGGGTGTGTCTGATCTAGGAGCAGCTTGGAAGCTGGGTACATCCTTGCAGTATTGAGAAATGGTCGCAGATCCCTGGAGGTTGCTTCAGGGGTGGCCAGCAGCCTATTTGGCCTCATGAATTCTCGTTTCTGTATCAATCAGGGCTCAATCATAGAAGCAGAAACATGTTGGGTTTTCTAGAATAAGGGATATATGATAGGAGGTAGCCTTTATGCAGTTGTGGGAGCCAGTTAAGACCTCCATGTAAGGGACTGCCCTGGCGGTCCAGGGTTTAAGACTCCGGGCTTCCACTGCAGGGTGCATCGGTTCGATTCCTGGTTGGGGAACTAAGATTCCCACAAGACGCATAGCGCGGCCAAAAAAATACCAGAGGTGGTAGGGAGTAAAAAATCAAACTGCTGTGACTCAGTTGGGATAAAGCAGTAAGGAGTCTGAAGCAATAAACAGTCCTAAGACCTCCATGTAAGGTTGTTGCTTCTGTGTCTGGCATTGGGTCTGAAGTCACTTGAATTCAGCAGAGCCGACTGGTGGAAAGGAAAGCTGGATGTGAACTTGGGGAAAACAAAGGCAAGCTGGAAACCATGAAGACAACTGGAACTAGTGATGTGCCAGAGCTGGCTGAGACTGTCTTGTGAGAGCTGATCACTAAGTTTTTAAGAATTCTGTGATCCAGCTGTTAAACACAGCCATTATAAAAATTAAATTATATAAACTTACAATTAAATAAATTACATTAAAAAGAAACTCATTACTTCCTAATTACTCTGCTATGTCTTATTACCTATGCTCTTGGGGTTATTTATATCGACTTTATCTCTGTGGTGGAAATACTATATAGTGGTATGCTACCGCACCCCTCTTCCCAACTTCACGTTCAGGGATGTCATGTTGGTAGCTTCAAATTAGCCCCTGTGGGAGTATTTATACCATTGAAATCCACAAATGCTCAAATCAGGCCTTGATTAATTATTTTATTAGTTGTCTAGACATAAGAAGGTGATGGACAGAATGTTAATAAAGCAAATTAAACTTAAAAATGTCTAATATTTGTAGCAGTTACACTGTGGATAAAAGAAATACTCTTTTGGTATTCAAAACTACTTTTTTTTTTTTTGGGCCACGCTGCATGGCATGTGGGATCTTAGTCCCCTGACCATGGATTGAACCCACGCCCCTTGCTTTGGAAGCGTGGAGTCTTAACCACTGGACCGCCAGGGAAGTCCCCAAAACAACTTTTCAGCTTAGCAAAGAAGTAGCTTACAACACTGACGAACAGGTGAAATTCTTCACACATCTTCATTGTTTCACTTTTGTCTCACTTGTTATCGTAAACAAGAATATCGACCAAGATTCACATTGGACCTGCGCCTGGAGAGCTGGTTGTCAGACACTTATCAGCGCACTGTTGACTGTGTCTGTTTCTCGTGGTCTCCAATCCTGATGACACAGGTGACCTGGAGGAGAAGCTGGCATCTTTTATTGCCGAGTTGAACATGCACCTGGCCCAAGACATGGAAAAACAAAAGGAAGAGACCCAGGGGGAGCTGGAAGAGGTAAGCTGGGTGTTCCGCCACATTGGCAAGCGAGCCAGCAGCTGAGAGATGTTGTGTGTGACGGCAACGCTGCCTGGAGTCTTTCTGCCTCCCAGATCTTATGCCTGTTTCTCTTGAGGCCACCCTGAACTTGGAAGCATGCAGGAAAGGGAATTCTGAGAACTGTAGTTCCAGCTGAGCCAAGGTGATGTAGCCCCATACCTTTTCTGACACTAAGACATGACGTGAGGCTGGGGTGGGGACTTCACTGGGGGACACAGCTGTCCCCGGGCCTGGTGGGTTCTGGCACTGGCTGTCGGCAGTGTGCAGGTGGGTTCCTACACCCATCCAACACCAGGACCAGGGTTGCGTGGAATGGACCTGCTGTGCCAACGCTCTGCCTGTATCATCAATCCAGAACCTGGGGCCGGGCCATTCTGGGAGCCGGGCTTCTAAAAGAATAAATGGAATGACTCGGATTAAGGGGTATCTAAACAAGTGTTTTGGGGGCACTCTGTGTTAGTGACCGTGGTAGGTGTGACAAAGCGTGGAGGGGCTGGGAAGGAGGAACCATGAAGAACTTCCATTCGTGGAGAGCTCTGGGTTGAGCGAGTGCTACCCCCGCCCCCATGGGCCAGCTGAGTACCATTCATCAGAGGGGAGGTGGGGGCTCATAGAAGTACGTCTACACTGTGGCCTTGTGAGCAGGCGCCCTGAATCCTCTCGATGGGTTGGCTTCCGGGCTGCTTGTCGGCACCTGCCAAGGCTTCCGTGGACCCCGCCTGCTTTGCCAAGCAGGAGGGTATGCGATTCAGGGCTGCAAGGGCCAGGACTGCTTTTGCTTGACTGTGAGCATAGTCAGATGGGCCAATGTTGGCTCCAGTGTCTAAGTCGGGGGCTGAGCTGGGAGGCTTCAGTGAAGCATGACCTTGGCCAGCTGGTCCCCTCGCAGGGGCCAAGTCATGAGCGGGTGAGATACTTCCCCGGGGAGGGGCCCCGAAAGGGCTGAAAGGGGGCAGGAAGGGTTTGTTCAGCCAACCAACATGATCGTGTCACTTTCCTCCTCGTTGAGTGTGAATTAGAACCCCACCCCTGGTGCTCCTTGAGACCCCTGTGTCACACCTAGCGGTGATGTGGGTAACACGGGCCCTTGCCGCTTGCCCATGGCAGGTGCTTCTTCACCGGCATGGCCGTGTGAGCCAGGCAAAGCGGGGCTGCTGGAGGGGGTGCAGCCCGCAAAGCCCACTCCTCTGAGACCCTGCGCCCCTGCACCTGCCACTTGCCTGTGACGCATGTCTCTGGGTGGCTCGACTTCCAACCCATTGTAATCCTCTTGTCCTGACCCTCACTCTGGGGCCCCAGCAATCGTTTTCTTTCCCTAATGGGCTCTGGGCTTGGCACGTGAGCTCTGGGCTTGGCACGGCTTGCTCTGTGCACAGAGCTCCAGCTGAGCGTTCTGGACCAGGCTGCCAGCACTCTCAGGCCCGCTTGGCTTTGCCACTGGAGGACGGTCATTAGAACACAAAGATCTTCTGACAGTCCCCGTGCTGCTGTCTGACCAAGCTGACCTTGTCATTAGGGCAGTCAGAGACTCATTTGTCACACGAGGGTGGGTGAGTACCCTTTAGGAAGGCAAAGAATAGTCTCTTTTATCCACAGCTGCTTTGGGCTGCAATCCTGTCTGCTTCCTTCCTTCCTTCCTCCTGTCACCTCCTCTTCTCCACGATGTAAAGATGATGAGATTGGAATGCCACAAGGTGGTACTATGATCAGAGGACCCAGGGACTTCATCCTGTCCTTAAGATTCCCAAGGTCGGGACTTCCCTGGTGTCCAGTGCTTATGACTCTGCACTCCCCATGTAGGGGGCCGGGGTTCGATCCCTGGTCAGGGAACTAAGATCCCACGTACTGCAACTAGAGAGCCCGCACATCCCAACGAAAACCCAGCACAGCCTACATAAATAAATAAAAAGTGCAACAATTCCAAAGGCTCATTCATTCACATGCTGCTGGCCATCGGCTGGGGGACTCAGTTCCTCTCCCTGTGGGCTAGTTTGAGCTTCCTGACAACATAATGGCTGACCTTTTATTTTAAAAGGAACGCTATTTATTTATTTATTTATTTTGGCTGTGTTGGGTCTTCGTTTCTGTGCGAGGGATTTCTCTAGTTGCGGCGAGCGGGGGCCACTCTTCATCGCGGTGCGCGGGCCTCTCACTGTCGCGGCCTCTCTTGTTGCGGAGCACAGGCTCCAGACGCGCAGGCTCAGTAGTTGTGGCTCACGGGCCCAGTTGCTCCACGGCATGTGGGATCTTCCCAGACCGGAGCACGAACCCGTGTCCCCTGCATTGGCAGGCAGATTCTCAACCACTGCACCACCAGGGAAGCCCCAAACGAACCCATTGTTAAGTAGCCGAGGTTTTGGTACCCAAACCTCGATGCAGATTTCAGGCGAACTGGTCGCACCCCATGGGCGGTTTTCTTTCTTCTAAGCTACTTATGTCTGAACAGCCTCAGACCCAGGAGGGTCACACTGTTTCACCCCTTAATTCTCAAACCCAAATCTTAAAATCTTATTGCTACAATGCAAGGAAAAGCCAACACCAGGGAGAGTGGGTCTGGAGAGTTAAGAGAAAGAGAAGATTTCCTCTAAGTCCAAGGGCATAAGTGTCCCAGGCTGTCCTCCCCCACCCTTCTAGTCCGGGGCAGTGGCCCTGGCCTGACTGCCCATATTCATCAGGGTTCTCCAGAGAAACAGAACCAGTAGTATATATATACACATACATATATAGTATGTATACTTTATATACACACATGCACACACAGTGGTCTATATATACAGTATACACACACTCATGCACACACTTCCTAGTATTACTATAAGGAATTGGCTCACGTGATTATGGACGGAGGCTGACAAGTTCCACAATCTGCAGGGTGAGTCACCTAGCTGGGGACCCCAGGGAGCCTGGTGGGTTAGTTCCAGTCTGGGTCTGAAGGCCTGAGACCCAGGAAGAGCCAATGTTTCAGTTTGAGTCTGAAGGCAGGAAGAATCCCCAGTCTGAAGGCAGTCAGCTAGGAGGAATTCTCTGTTCCTCGGGGGAGGGTCAGCCTTTTGTTCTATTCAGGCCCAACTGAACTGATGAGACGCACCCACTGTGGGGAGGACTATGTGCTTGACTCAGTCTGCTGATTTAAATGTTCATCTCATCCCAAAACGCCACAGAGACACGCAGAAGAATGTTTGACCAAATATCTAGGCACCCCTGGCCCAGCCAAGTTGCTACATAAAATTAACCCTCACACTGCTGTGTAGGAGAGAGGGCTTAAAGAGCCGAAGCACGTTGGCCAACAGGAAAGAGAAGCTTCTCAAGCTTTCTCAGGGTTGAAAATTCTGCCTCAAGAAGTATCAGGCCCAGTGGTGTTCTGAAATCCAACTAACCAGACCATGCCTCCTCCCCCTTAGCCAGTGAACTTTCTTCCATCTTGCATTCAATTTGGATCCATCCTTGTGGGGAGCGAGGGATCAGGGGAGAGGTGCTTTAGGCCTTCTGGAAGCCCGTCTCCATTCATTCACTGAGCATTGAGTGGGGTCACATGCTGGGCAGTGGGGACCACGAGATGGATCTAACCAGTCCCTGCCTTCCGGGAGCTCACGACCTAAGGAGGAAGAGAGGTGTGGCTGGGAAGTAAGAGAGGCTCCCATCTAGACAGGCCCTCCAAGTGGCCACCAGGTCATCTCACGGCACCATATTTCTCCAGAACGGCATTGGCTGCCCACTGCACCTCCAGCCCCTTGGCATGGCTTTGTAAGCCCCTCGCTTGACCCTCAGCCATTGGTCTAACCACTCACCAGTGTCCCTCCACTTTACCGTGCTCCACTCTGTCTTCTGAGGTCCAACAGGTTCATGTGCTCCCTCAGCCTACCGTGTCCTTTCTGGCCCCCCTCTGCCTGCTGGGTCCTCTCATTTTCCCAGACCCAGTTCCGGTGCTACCTCTTCCATAAAACCCTCCTTAGCAAAACAACGGCCCCTTTTGTTTCCCTCCCACATCATAGGGCTTGCATCTTTATTTAACACCGTTGATGACATATTTGTTGCTGGCAATAGCCACCGTTCACAGCGAACAGCACGTGGCCGGCACCGTGCCAAGCACTTTATGGGCATTATCTCCATTTAATCCTTTCACGACGAACCCTGGAAGCAGGTGTTCGGATCTCCTTTTCCCAGATGAGGAAACAGAAGCTCCGAAAAGTTCAGTGTCAGGTTCCCAAGGTCACACAGCTAGTCAGCGGCAGAGCTGGAATTTGAACGGAGGCTGCTCTGAGTCTAAGATCTGCTGCCTGCCTCTTTAGCATGAGTAAGGGCTCCAGGAATGTCAGTTTCCTGGGCTAAGATTGGAGGGGATGTAGGAGAGTCGGGGGCTCTGTGGGTCTGTGTGAGTGCAGCTGTTTTTCAGAAGGTGGTAGGATGGTAGTCCTGTGGGCTGTGGTCCCCGGGAGAGGGCTGGGTCCTTTGCAGAAGGCCGCTCAGCTGAACAGCCAAAAGCATCTTCCCCAGCTGGAGAAAGAAACCAGCCCCCTTGCATTTGGTGTGAAATTGGCTCCCAGGCACCACTCCACCTCCCACCTCCTCAGACTCAGACAGGAAGGCTGTCAGCCTTGTCTTGTCATGTCTGACTGGCTGAATGACAGCAGTGACACGTGTGTGGGAGGCACTGAAACAGGGGATCCCTTAATAGATCCAGTACCTCTCAGCCCCAAGGCTTAATATCCACTGGTTGGGTGGTGGGGCGGTGTCAATGCGTGAGGACCCATCAGCCTCTGCAGGGACCAGGGTGAGGGGAGTGAGACACTCCCAGAATTTAAGGGGGCACCAAAAAACTCGGTAACTGAGATAAATGATATTTCAATGCAATATTTGGAAAGCAAAATTAATGCAAAAATCTGCGATGGAGAGGCTTTTCCTGACTTCTGAGGGGCAGAGCTATGTGATCTAATGAGCAGGGCAGCTGGCCTCCCAAGGCTCTGACTTTCCAGGGATCTGGAAGGTTTCCTGTTTCTCTCTGATCCAGTGGAACCAAACTGCATTCATTCATTCCTTCACTCACTCACTCAATGAGCATCTATGGAGTATTTCACTGTGCAGATAAGCATATCATTTGCAAATAATGACAAATTTATGTTTATAGCTTCCTTTCTAGTTCCGTCTCTCTCTCTCTGTCTCTATCTCTATCTCTCTAGCATTAGCTAGACTTCCAGTACAAGTTTGAATAGTGCTGCCAATAGCAGGCACCCTTGTCCTTTTCCTGATTTCATTGGGAAGGAGCCTCAAATTTCATCATAGAGTATAAAGTTTACTGGAAGTTTTTGGTATGTACGTTTTATAAGGTTGTGGAAATTATATTCCATTTGAATTTTGCTAAGAGTTTTCTTCCTTTTTTAAAATCGCAGATGGGTGTTGAATGTTATTGAATGCTTTTTGTGCATCTTTTGGTATGATCGTATAATATTTTCTCCTTAATCTGCTAATATGTTGAATTATATCAACAGATTTCCTAATATTGAGCTGCCTTTGCCTTCCTGGGATAGCTCTCTTTGGTCATATTATATTTTATATACAGCTGGAATGGATTTGTCACTATTTTATTTAGGATTTAAAAAAATCCATATTAACAACTAAATTTGAACTGTGATTTTTTTGTACAGTTTTGGTAGTAAGATCACACAAGCCTTACGAAATGAGAAGGTCAGTCCCCCCTCCCCATCCCCCAATTCTCTGAAAGGGTTTGTGTAAAATAGAAATTACCTATCTCTTGAGGGTTTTCCAAAACTTGCTTCTGTAATAGGCTAGGTATCTTTGGGAAGAGGGAGAAGCTTTTGACTACCTATTATATTTTAAAAATGTTATTGTTTATTCAGCTTTTCTATTTCTTTTTGGTCAGTTTTTGCAATTTCTCTTTTTATAGAAAATTGTCCATGTCATCATTGTCTTGAAGTTGTACATAGTTTTTTGTTTTTTGTTTTTAATGATTTCAAATCTTTCTTGTATCTTTTTTTTCCTTGTTTGAGATTTGTCTATTTTGTTAAACTATAAAGTTTTCATGCTTTGGTTTAATCATCTCTAATACTTTCTCCACTTCATTAATTTCTGCCGTCATCTTTATTACTTCCTTTATCCTAACCTGATTGTCTTTTCCTAGCTTCTTGAGTTAGACAAGGAACTCATTTACTCTTTTTTTATTTTAATTTTTTAATTAAAAAAAAATTTTTTTTTTTTGGTCATGCTGCATGGCTTGTGGGATCTTAGTCGCCTGACAAGGGATTGAACCTGGGCCCCGTGCAGCGGAAGAGCGGAGTACTAACCACTGGACTGCCAGGGAATTAATTTACTTTTAATCTTTCTTGGTTTTTAATAAATACATTGAAAGCTAGATTTTTCCTTCAGGTATGACTTTAATCATGTCTCACAAATTTTACATGAAGTATAGTCATTGTGGTTTGCTTCTAAGTATTTCATAAATTTCTATTGTGAATTTCTTTTTAATTCATGTTGCTCAGGAGTGTGTTTAGTAATTATATTGTAATTAAATAGCATTATTTACCAATTAATTAAATTTATGAATGTATTTTACCAATTTCCAAGTTCACCTTGTTCCTTGCATGACACTTTTTCCTCTTGATTTCTCTTTTCTTCTCGTTAAAGTAAAATCTTTGTTACTTCTCTGAGTTAGATTCCTTGGGTGGTAAACATTTAGTCTTTTATGTTTGAAAATGTCAATTTCACTTTCAGTCTTGAATGATAGTTTAGCAGGGGATATAATTCTAGACTGCCTCTTATTTTTGCTCAGTCATTTGAAGATTTAGCTCCCTTGTCCTCTGTCCTCTATTGTGGTGATGAGAAGCCTCAAGTCTTTATATTTTTTAATTTTTGTATCTGATAATTTTTTTTAGAATAACTTTTTCTTTATCCTCGATGTTCTTTAGTTTCACAAGGGTATAAAGTTAGATGTGGTCTAAAAAAATGTATTCTATTTAGCGCTCAGTATACATGTTCAATTTGAGGACCCACATTTTTCTTCAATTCTGGAAAATCCTTACCCTTTATCTCTTTGAAAATTGCTTCCTCACAATGCCCTCTATTCGCTTCTTCTGGCACTCTCATTAGACACATGTTTGAGTCAGAGTTTGTTTTTTTTTTAATAGCTCTTTAATATTTTTATTTATTTCTCTGTGTTGTGGTCTGAGTTATTATTACAACACCATCATCCAATGTATTCATTCTCTCTTTAACTTTATCCTCTAGCATTTATCACTCCTATTGAAAAAAATGTAAATTAAGTGCCTATCTATTTTGTGTCCAGCACTTCTAACAGGTTCTTCTTTTTTAAATACTGCTGACCTTGTTTCACTTCTGTTTGTTTTTGTTTCACAATACATTAATGTTATGATTCATGTTATTTCTTCCTTTGTGGGTCTTGAATAATCAGAACAATGATTTTCTGGTTGCTCTATTATTCTACTTTGGTCTGGGGTGAATTAGCCTCCTGCATATTGGTTTTGCTGGCTGCCTTTCTTAGTGCTAGACTTCCTCATGTGTTTTGGAACTTGGCTTTGTAGGAATATCTTGAATGGGAATCCCTTCCATTCCCCCAATGCCACATTCCCCTTCTGTAGTCATCTCCAACCCTGTCACTGAGGCCCCCATCCGAGGGCCTGCTCTCATTTGGGTGACTGACACTCCAATTCTTTGAGGAGGTAGAAAGGGCTGCAGGTCCACGAGCCTGGCTGGCTTGCCCAGGTCCTGACTGGGAGACTGCAGCTCCCTACTCCCATCTTCCTAATCACAGACCTCCATGCAAACCCCAAACATGGGCTGGAGTACATTGCAGTTTGTTTTTAACTCTTTTCTCTGGTAGGAAAACCCCAATGCCAGGCCAGTGAGTCTAGTTCAGAATCCCTACCTCCTGCATTTTTGTCCCTTGTACCCAGTGAGATAGATCTCCCGGCCACCTCTGCCTGCCTCTTGGCCCCAATCCCAGCAGATCTGCAACTTCACCAGCCTTTTCTCTTTGTTCTTTTCTACCATATCTAGTCCAGAAAGATATTTATCTTGCGTTCGAAAGTGGCTATGCCTTTTTAGTTCTCACTATTTATATTTTATCTATGAGTGCCATGTGTTGGGATCAGAGGGAGAGCTCACAGCATGAACTTTAAGTGCCATCTTGGCTGGCAGGCGCCTTTAGTGTTGAAACCAGTTTCAGTTTTTTTTTTTTAAACAAAATATTATTACTTGCAACCTAAAACATCCTAACTGATAGAAACACCTGTCTTGTAAGATTGGAAGATTACATTAGATTTTCCAATGTAAACCCTCTGAACAGTGGCCAACCTAGAGAAAAGCTTGATAAAAGGCAGCTATTACTTTAATTGTTTTATTGTTTGCCTTTTCCCCACATTCTTCTTCTCACTTTGGGTTCAGCCCAGCAGAACCTGTCAGGGAGGATTTCTGTTGGGCTGTATCTGCCCTTGATCATACGTACAGTCTTCCTTCGTCAAACATACTGGTTTTCTGGCTATTTCTTCCACTCTTCTTAATAAAATATTTCACGTTTGCTCCTTCAGAATTAAAATTTCCCCCAATTTCTAAATGACAGTTTGGAAAAAACTTGACTAAGAGTCCCACATCATTGCTTTAAGTCCCACCCATGCCGTTAGTGGCAGGACCTTGGGGAAATCACTCATCTCTAAGCCGCCTCACAACCAAATAGGGGTGATTACAGTTCAGTGCGAGATTTCCCTGAGATAATGGAGGTGCAGCTCTTTGCAAACTGTGAAATGCTGTGCAAATTTGAGGAAAAATAATTATGGTCACATTTATTAAACATTGCATCATATTATTTAACTCTGACAACACTCTACCTAATGCATGGTGGTGACCTAAATGGGAGGGAAGTCCAAAAGGGAGGGGATCTCTGTATGTGTATGGCTGATTCATTTTGTTGTGCAGTGGAGGTTAACACAACATTGTAAAGCAACCATACTCCAATAAAAATTAATTAAGAAAAAAGAAAGAATAGTGACTTGATGAGGCAATTCTCTCTCTCTATTTTCTGATATAGCGTATAAATAAGATTTTAAGATTCCTCTCCCAAACTGTGGCAGACCCTGGAGAGAGGGTGTGAGGGATTCCGAGTGGGATGTTTGCTTGGATTCAGGGTCTGAGGACTGGTGGCTTTGGAGTGGGAGCTGGTTCCCCGAGTGACGGGGGTTGCTGATGACCCACGGGGGAGGGAGGTGATTGCCGGATGCCGTCTCCGAATTCTGCCTGCACGTGCTCTTCCTGCTTCTCCGGGGATTGCTATGGAAACCTGGACAGAGGCATTCACTCCATGTTCAGCCTTCACTGGGTGTTTTCCCTCCTGGCCTCAAAGCTTACCAATCATTCTTTCCTGCGTGCAGATCAGGTGATCCTCCTGGGCCCTGTCTGGGCAGAGTGATTGACAAGTCAATTTGGTCAGACAGTTGCTTGTGCTGTTTTCCTGTTGAACTGAGCTCCTTATTTGACTCCTGGTAAAATGAGTTTGAGCTGAGGCTGGGAGCTGGAGGTTGGGGGATCAGGAAGGCTGGGGAAGGGATCCCCAGTGGGCCTTCTCTTTTCCAGGAGGGGCTGAGAGGAAAAGGTGGGAATCTAAACCCCCAGGTCTGAAGCATGTTGAGATGGGGCTAGTGGTGGTGGCATCATTCCCATTTTACAGATGACTCAGTTAGGGAGCTGAGCTGCTTTATCCAAAGCCACACGACTTGAGTGGCCGAGCCAGGAATCTACATGAAGGCTTGGCCCTGAGCACGGGGCTCTTTCTGCTGCTTAAGTCGAGGGAGAAATGAAAGAGGCCTTTGCCCGATTTGGGGTGTTTTTCCCTCCTTGTGATGGGGAAGGACAAGTGGCTAATGTTGTAGGTCTGTGGCTCATGTTGCTCAAAGAACAAACTGTGATTTCTTCTCAAGAGAACTCATGACAAATCTGCGTATGACCTGACCCAGGACTTTGAGCCGTCCCCAAGTGCCACCTCCCGAGAGGGCCCCTCCACAGCTTCAGCTTGCCCCTCCAACTGACGGGGAGCTCACTCCTTGAAAGTTGCAGCTGAGGCAGAGAGGAGAGAGCATGTTCCTCAAGGCTGAAGCCCCGGTTTCTGTCTCACTTCTGGCACTTCCTGGCTGTGTGACCTTGTGCAAGTCACTAAGCCTCTCTGAGCTTCAGCTTCACAGTTTGTGCAATGCGGAGGACCATCATTGCCCTGCCTGCTTATCAGGGTTGTTGTGAGGATTTAATGAGATTGGAAATGTGGACACGCTTTGTAAGCCCATAGGGCTATACAAGTGTCTATATAGAAGCGATGTGACTCAGAGGTTCCCGGAGTCCCAGGCCCGGAGGCAAGGCTGCCGTCCCAAGACCAGGTCCTCGGGGTTGGAGAGAGCAGCCTCAGGGTTTTCGGCCATTCAGTGGCCATGCTGGCGATTCTTCCTTTAAGGAGTCCTCTGGTCCCTGGCGTCAGCCAGGGGTTAGGGATTTGTGTCTGGTGATGTCTCAGCCATCAGACCTGCTGTCTGCTGAGTGGCAGGAGAGGCCGCTGTGACGCAGTGGACCCAGCAGAGCGTGGCTGCCGAGGGAGGGAGTGGCGATGCACAGCTGGGTGGAGCTAAAAGGTGACTTGACTTCTTTCTCTGGCCACGGCCGAACTCCTGTGCTTCCAGAGTCACGTAGGGCCTCAGCTAATAGCTGCTCAGGGAGCGGGACTAGGTGGTGATGAGAGTGGCCAAGTTTGGAAAGTCACGTTCCCATCTATCGCGGGCAGAAGTGGGAGTGGGGATGGGGCACACAGCACTTACCCCCTTCCCCTCCCTGCAAAACCCTCCTCTCACTTCACTGGGGCCTTCAGATCCGGCAGTAAGCTTGGCTGGAGGTCAGGTGACAGGATCAAGCCTGAGTGGAGGCTGGAGATGTCCCGTAGTTCCAGCCTCCCCCCTGGGCTCAGCATTGATCTTGCTGTCAGCTTATCAGACCCTGATGCTGGGGCCGACTTATGCAAACAGACCTTAGTCTCCATCCAGAGCCCCAGCCCTTCCCCTCTCTTCCCCTTAGCTGTCATTGTTCCCATTTCTAACACCTGGGGCCATTCCCAACTCTTTCTCTTTGGTCAGTATAGGCCCCCATTTCCCTCCTTGCCCTTGCTGGCTGCCGCCATCCTTGGACCCCAGCCCCATGTTGGTGCCTATAGGCTCAAGGACAGGAAGCAAAGTCAAGGGCACTGGGGACCTGTTTTGCTCCTGGCCCTTTAAACTTTACAACACACTGATGAAGTGGGTTCTAATTATTCCCATTTTACAGAAGAGGAAACTGAGGCTCAGAAAGTCTAAGTATCATGAATGGTGGAGACAAGATTCAAACCCACATCCATGGGGCTCCAAAGGTCATGCTGGGTCTTGGTGGATTTACCAACCTGCCCTCATTCCCGGGGGGTGGTCTTGTCCCCGGGTGGTGCATTTCCTGTCCTGGACATCTCCCATTAGTGCTGTCTCCCTGAG